>NC_045547.1:36258484-36889734 GCF_009769535.1 Thamnophis elegans | reverse complement strand
AATTAATCTATACAGAATGATGGGGAAAGAATAATGTTTTGAAGATCCATTTCAAATTAATTATTAGATTAATGAGTATTCCACAAGGGCAATTGTGTGATGACCTCCTCTGATGGCTTAAGGAAAAGTGTATCTATCTACATAATGAGGAAACAAAAGGAGTGACATATTTCACTGAGAATGCTCTATGGATTTCAAAGGATTAATATACATTCAATTTATCCCTTTTCTATAGCTTAAAATTATAAAGTATGAATAAATTTGGCATATAAAGATTCTATTTGATAAAACATTTTGTGTTGTGTTCGTAAGGTGAGTTAGCATTTAGAACTGTCTTCAGAATTTTCATTATTCTCCAGGCCTAAAATTATCACACAACCTGACTGTTACACTTCTGAAGTGTATGTATAAAATATTGTGTAATCATGCTTTAGATTCCTCAGATGCAATGACTTTCCTTCCTTTTTGTTTTCCTTTTACATAAATGCCACAGTTACTTGTATTTTTTGTTTTACCCACTCTCAGTGCCTATTAATAGAAGTGAAATGCAAATATAAAGATAATCTAAAATGTACTTGTAGAAATATCTTACTTTCATGAAATATTTAAATAGCATAAATTGTATTTTTAAATTTTTTACTGCTTTTTCATTTTTCATGTCTCCCTCAGAAATATATCAAATAGACATAAATTCACCATGGGTTTTCTAATTTTTGGATGGGAAAAAACAGCTAGAAATCCAAGAAATTGATACATTGGACAATATTATTAGATCAGTTGTGTCTATCAGTTATCTCCCCAATGTGATAGTGGAAAAAAAGATAGGCAGCATTTTTCATGATGATAATGAGTACCATGTCCTCACAGTTATGGACAAAAGGCAATAGTAACATAATAGAGATAAAGCTTAGGATGCAATTCATCAAAAGGAATTTTGGTTCAGAAATATAGTTAATACGAAAGATGTTCTGAAAATATGCCACCCTGGATAGCTATTTCATTAGCTATTTGATACTTCTTCATGAGATGGGAGAGAGGGGGGGGGGAGGGAGAGAGAGAATTTTACAGGCAAAGTTGTCATGCCTATGATGTTAGCCATGTCCTGTACTTAGAATAGGAAGGGTATGGAGAGTTTAATAGGTTGGTTGGAAATACACAGAGAGCCTAAGGATAGATAATTCTTTGCCTGATTCCAGGCTACTGCAGTGGTAACACTACATTGTACTGTTTCTGAGGATCATTTTCAGTAGACCCAGAAGGGATGTTGAGTTCTAGTGTGTATGTCCTTACAAGGATTATTGCCCCAAAGATAATAGACATCTTGATGGTATCTTTAGAGCATCTTGGTATAGCTCGCCTTTCTTCTATTTCATATGAAACATTAATCTGCCTGGTGATAATATTAAATATGGAAAAGTCTTTTTATCCTGCAATGGTAGCTGTCCCTAAGAGATGACAGTATCATTCTATTTAGTGCTTGATGAAAGCTTTAAATGAATTTTTCACTTGTAATTACTAATGCTATCTGATCATGCTTGATTGATCTGACATTTCATTGTTTAATATTATTATTATTTGGTTTTTTTTTACTGCACTACTCCAAAGACTTAGTAGTTTAATGAATATAGCATTGCCTTACCTAATCCTCACAGTAATTCTGTTAAAATAAATCAAAGAGAAAATCTTATTTAATTCAGAAGGTATATCTCATCTTTTAAGAAAATGTTAAGGTGGTTTTTCTAGTGAGGCATCTTATTCCAAAAAAGGAAACATAAAATATAAAAGAAGAGTTGTAAAAGGTCATCCAGTGAATTTAGTGACTGACCTGGAATTAACCAATGATTGCTGGCAGATGAAGCCAATGCTATAAACATTATATGATAACATTTGATGCAAAATGTTAATCTTCTTAATATGACATCTACAGACACATTACATAGAAACAAAATAGTAAAGATGAATGAAGACCATTGTCTTCTTCTACTGTTGTTATATGCTAAGTAGATTCGACCAGTTTTAAAGACAAATTTGAAAATACTATATTATGCATTTTACCTGATTTTGTTTTATAGCTCCATTGTGTTGAATGATATTTTTACAAGAGCAACATATGACGATCATTAAGTGTTGTATCTTATGATTCATGATTAATGTATGCACCAAAGACAAATTCCTTGTGTGTCCAATCACACTTGGCCAATAAAGAATTCTATTACTGATTGATCAAATCATGATTAATAATTGTATTCGGGATCAAGATCTTATTCTACATTAATTGAATTTTCAAATGGGACAAATTCATCATGTTGTCATAAAACTAAAAAGTTCTATAAGCCTGGTTCTAAAACTAAAATCAAGGCAATGCTATCTAGTTTTTTAATGCAATAGCAATATAGAAAGCTGGAGGGATCCCCAGAAAATGGCTTACTGAGTAGTGGGTGCCTTTTTTCTTCTACTGTCAAACAGCTGACTTTGTTGCTAAAGCCAAATTATTGGTAGCTCTCCCCAGATTTGAATGGGAGTAAGTAAGAATGATCCATCATGATCCTTAGATGACCGAGAAGTTGCCTGGGAAGAGAATCCAGAGGATTTTGATTCTCAGTAAGAGTGGCTGGAGTTCTTGGCTCTCCAGTTGCTGCTTGTATTTTTAGGTGTCCCTCTGTTTTTAATATCATGTTTTGAAGTCAGTTAATAGCCAGGATCAATGCTACTTGCTTAATACCATTTTGCTTGATTATAAATGTAAATTTTCATTATTTTATTTCATAGTTTTAAAGTACTTTCTTTTTTGCTACAAAGAAATTGATGGTATGAGGGCTTTTTTTTTTCTCCAGTGAAAAAGAACTTGATCTGATTCATTCCAGATTTTTACTCTAATGATTTCATATTTTACTTGTTTTTCTAAAAGAACTCCATTGCTTTATTTTATTTTTGTACATATTCTTGCTTTCTCATTTTAAAAAAGACAAGAATTTCCCCCCTTTTAAATTCTTTTCTCTCAGCTGTGAAAATTATTATCTCAGCTTCTTCTGTTGTTACTCTGTTATGGAACATTTATTCTCTTTGTCCTTGAAAAGAACTGTTTTCACTCTGATGCAAAAGCTTGGCTGCATAAGAAATTTGGACTACATTAAAAACAAAGCAACAATAAATTAAGGAGTTTGAATATTATAAATTATACATTCTCTGCAATGTCTCAAAAAAGAGACATAAGAGAGAGATGGACTCAGGTGTTTTTAACGTTAAAACCTTCCTGAAGGCTTTTGAAAAAAAATGTTTGCCAACTTACAAGCTTTAAATGAAAAATTGGATAAAAGGTTTGATGAATTTGCAAAACTTTCAAATTCTGCTAAAGAAGACAACCAGATACAGAAAACAGTATTTAAATCAGCCATTCAATTGGATGCATTGGAAGCTGATATGCTGTTAACAGATTTGAAAGAGAATGAGTTTTGCTTGAAAACTGGAGACTTGGTAGAGGAGGCTGATATTCTCAATTGAGTCCTACATTTGAAAGGGTGTTCTTTTTATTATTAAACATCAATTGGTGCTATATCAGGGGTGTCAAACTCGCATTGTCACATGACATATCACAACTTTCCCCCTTTGCTAAACTGGACATGGATGTGGCAGCGGCATGATGCATATGGCCCACGGGTTGCGAGTTTGACACCCCTGTGCTACATGGTCCTGGGTGAATTAGAGACAATGGTTGGGTTTATGAGAGATTAGAAGTCCCTTTGTGGACTGTGTGAGTTAAATACAATAACAGATAGTTAACAAAGGGCTTTAAAGTTTATCGTTGTGGTTGGGATTGCCTGTTATCTTGTACTAGAGAGATGGTACGTCAAATTGGTGACTGATAATAGACTTCTATATTTGTAACATGTTTTAATATTATATAGCAATTTTGAAAATATAGAAGTTCATAAACTGTGGATCTGTTTTGCAAGGGGTTGGAACAATTATTATTCTTGAAATATTCTTGAAATATTCAACTGGGGAGATTTTATATGTATGTTTAATATTTTGATTTTATATACCATGTTGTCTTTGTTTTTATTTCATATTTTTCTATTCTATATTTTAACTTTGGAAGTAAATAAACATGTATAACAGATGTTTGAAATCCCTTAGATTCTTGCATATTTTCAAAATAAAAAATTCTTTAGCTTAAATAATGTATAACAGAAGAAATATATAAAACTAGATATGTTCCAATAGACATATTTTTTCTTTTCTGTATTTTAAACGTATTGTAAATTGTCTTTGTTGCAACTTTAAAGGATAACATAAATGTAATCTCTAATTCAGCAGCAGTTCAAACACCCTATGTTCCTAACATCTGCCCTTTCCACCCCAATGCTTTCCCCTCACCATATCAATGGAGAATATTTGACAAATAGGCTGCACTACAGTATATTCAGCACATTTCAGCAGTATTGCCTTAGGTGAACAGATAATTCAGTTAATCGATGTTCCCATCAATTTCTATTTCAGCAATAAGAAATAAGATAATTTCAAAATGGTTATTAAAAGTAAAAAAAATAGGATTTTGTTTATTGGTTAGTACAATAAATAGACATAAATGGGAATAAATGCTCATATTACTTCTAGCCAAATGTTTGTTCAAAAGTGAAGATAAAAGTTTCAATAACAGTACGATAATAAATTATTCCTTCTTAATACTCATTTTGTAATCATTAAAGTCTAATGAGAATCTATCAAAAGAATAGAAAAGGACAGTATATCATGGATGCCAGAACATATTATTTCAATAAGACCCTTGAGGATGTAAGTGTTAGGGAAGAAAAAAATGACACTTCTTGATTTATTGGAGAGCTTTAGCTTTGCTAAATACCTAATATTGCATTTATTATAATGTATGTCCTGTCATGCCTTATTGATTAAATTAAAAGTTCATCATAACTTAAATATAATATTTTAGGAAAACAAATTGAACAATTAGTTTATCTCTAATCGTTTTCAAATGCAGTTGGCTTGACTAGGCATTAATATTGAATACATAAACAAAGTAATATACTGTATACGTAATGCCAAGTATGTAGAATGTTTATCATGAAAATAGCATCACTTTAATTTTGAAACTGATCAGAAGAGGGATGATTAGTACATGGCAATACTACTTTCCAGGAAGAACAACTAGTTCATTGATGATAAATATTAGAATTAACCAGTATTCACCGTAATTAATATTAAACATTTTGATGGATGTATTAAGATTGAATACTAAATGTGTATTTGAATGTTTTCACCTGGCTCTTTTGCAAAATGGGCTCATAATAAAACCCTTCTTACTTCCAATCTTCTAATCCAAAAGACATCACACATAAGACGGAGTGATAGGAAGCAAATTTTGTCTGTTAAGTATATCTCCTTTTGGATACTAGAGTTGAGTAGCAGAAGGTAGCAAGGAATGTGCCACTGAATAGTCGCACTATCAATCACAGCCCCCGGTTTAAAACAAGGATAACTTTACTTGCATTAACAACAATAAAGTAGGATAAACATTCTCCAAAAGAAGCAATAAGTAGTCTTGAATTATATACACAGTCTATGATACAACACGTTGGTTTACAGATGCTTAACTTACGATTCACCATGTAGACAGGTAACTAACATACAGAGTAGCCACCATCCAATATACAGTATTCAACTCCAATAACAAGCACGGAAAACATACAGGAACAAACAGTAGTAGTTCCTACTCCCTCTTATGGCTGATTAAAGCAACAGCATCCAATCATATCTCAATTGAGCATTTAAAGTGACAGATAAATTATTTCAATCATGGCATATATATCCAACCCAAGACTAGGATTACATCCCTAGTATAAGGTTTCACATTCAATCTTTAACATGTCCTTAGAAACTCATTTCTTGTCAGTGTTGGTTACCATGGACTGGAAGGGCTAATAAACCATTTCAATATAAAACAATTTCCTGTGTTTCTTTATGGAAAAGACCATGCTCACAGCTTACAATAGAGTTGCTTAACATCTAGCGAAAGCCCTTGGCCACCTCTTCCATTGGATGACTTGTCCTCCTCTATATAAAAGTATAATATTTTAAACAGAAACTTCTCTATATACATATGTTTCCCAATTGTTTTGTAATCTGGGAAATCTGAGAAGTATTTTAACATGGCAAATATTTGGTTCCAATTTTGAAAGATGATGAGAGAAAAGATGGAAATAAAATCCCTACTTTTTCTTGTCTTCTCTTCATACAGAAAAGATCATATATACCTGAGAAGTGTACACTATAGTGATTAATTCTGGAATTATAAGGCGAGTCAAAAGAATAGAAAGTGATGGAGAGCTTACATACAGATTGGTTATGTGAACAAAAAATACAACAAAAATATTTAAAGAAAAAATAGAAAAGAAAAATGTACGAAAACATGTACGAGAAAGAAAAAGTGAGAGCACTGTAGCAATTATTATAATCCACTAATAATTCTCATTTGTTGGCAACATAATAAGATAAATAAGGGGCAAGTTCTGGACAAAAGAAAGTCGGAAAATTAATTGGCAAAACAATTAAGAATCTAAATCAAATGGATCAGTGCACTGAAAGGTGGGGAGATGTAAAAATAAAAGGATGAAGAAGATAAATTGTCAGGTATTGAGAATTTAATAGCTGCCATCTGATGTAATGTTGTAAGCTGTAAACTGGAAGCTGATGCAATAAGGATGATTCAGCAATTCAGTGTCTATAGGTGGCCATTAGAGGGTATCTCTCTCCTAACATCAATGACGTGCGGTGAAGTTTATGGCTGGTAAGGCACTGACACAGTGGTGGGTTTCAAATTTTTTTAGACTTGTGGACTTCAACTCTCAGAATTCCACAGCCAGGCATGCTCAGTTCTGATTTAAAGCGACAGCATTTTTTTTTCCTTTGCGAAAGAAGTTTCCTTCTTTCTTTTTCTTCTCCCTTCCCCTCCTTCCTCCCTCTCTCAAAAAAACACACACACACACAAACACGCACACACACACACAGACAGACAGACAGACAAAGTTGGATTGGAGGGAAGAGCACCAGCGAGGAGACCACAGGAGGAGGCAGGAAGCCAGTCAAAGAGCCATACTGGAGCACACACACTTTCCCCCAGCCCCTGAAGGATCCAGCCCAGCTTCACTGATTACAGGTCTGAAAAGGCAATGTGGCTCTGCCTGCAATCAAACTACACTTGGGGAGGGAAAGCACTTCCTTCCATCCTTTGCCCAAAGCCACGTACCAGGAGGATTAAGTTTGAATTCCTCCCCTTCCCTCCGACCCACACGTACCTTTTCCAGCTGTTTCAGAGAGGATTTCAACTCTGCTCTTGCCTCGGGTCCTCTGAAGAAGCCCAAACGAACGCTGTCTACTATGAGGCAGGAGAACTGCCTCACCTATGTCAGGAATTTTTAGGCTTTTAACCCTTGTTTAACTCTGCTCGAGTGAAGTCAGACTAGATGAGGCATGCAGTTCTCCTGCCCCATAGTAGAGGGCGCTTTTTAGAGGCTTTTTTAAACAGTTAAGCAGAGTCACCCACGATGAGGCAGCAACTAGCTCAGCCTGACCTCAGCTCTCGCCTTTTTCCTTTTACATTTTTTTTCTTTTCATGATGACAGTGGTGAGGCTGTGCCTCCCCTGCCTCACCTGACTGCATGTCACTGCCCAACATGTATCTCATTTTCTCTCCTTGTGCTGGAACTGAGTAGTAAGGAAATTATCTCCATGTGCTTGTCTGTATATATGTATATATAAACCAGTGTTAATTGTTTAAAAGCTTTGTATGCTGTGTGCTCTGTTTTGCTCCTGGGTTTATCTTATAAAATAGTCACGCTGCCAAAACTCTGACATAAACATGTGAGTGTTTTGCAATTGTTTGTGAGTTGATACCACAAGGAAGTTTTGCAATCTGAAGAATACAGATTGGGAATTGCTATGTATATGAAATAGGGAATAAATATTATGAATTAATTTTAACTGTACAATTAGAATATAGTTCTATGTACATTGCATAGTACCTCATAGTGCCTCATTTGATCAAGAGAATTAACTACATTTAAGGTCTGATATTTAGGTTGCATTTAATTTATCTCTGGATTGAAGTTTACTGAAGATATTTAATACTAAGATCAAAACTTATGCAGGGGTTGCTGTATTTTAGTGCAACAACTACTTTTTATTCCAGGTCATTGTTTTCCTTTCAAGTAGAAAAGGCAATTGGGAAAATATTTCAAAGAAGTCATGCTCAGATGTTCAATATCGGATGTAAATTATACAGGTCAATATTTGAGCTCTACATTGCCCTGGTCGAGCGATTTTGAGAAGCTGTTTGTATATTTAGTGGAGAGTAATAATAACTTAAACTTGCTACACCAGAATTATTTCATGAGTAGTATAAAAGCAGCAGAACTTAAGGTGAATAAATTGGTAAGCATCACATAGAATAGATTATTATTAAAGATGGATAACAAGGGGTATGTAGTAGTCATGACTGTTCTGCATGTGCCCTGAAACCACACATACCTCCTGCCCAGGAGTATGGCTTATCTCTGTGATGGTGAACCTATGGCACACGTGCCACAAGTGGCACACGGAGTCATATTTGCCAGCATGGCATCCCTCAGCTGTGGGGCACATGTGTGCGCCAGCCAGCTGATTTTGACTGGGGGTGCATGCGCATGTGTGGGGGCACATGTGTATGCATTGGGGTTGCATGCACACGCACAGGTGGGACGTGCATGTGCGCACTATAGTGCACATGCACACAATTTTGGCACACCTTTAGAAAAAGGTTAGCCATCACTGGCTTATCTTGCTTATGTGTATTATATAACTTTTCTAACTGGCATCATCCATCTTTCTAAATCAGTTTTTTTTTAATTTCAGCAATTTTAAGGTGTGGATTTCAATTCCCAGAATTCTGTGGGAGTCCACAGAAGTGTCTACTTCTTAAAACTGCTGATGTTGAGAAGCATTGTCTTAGATACAGGAAGTGAAGGCTTCTCCTCCTTAACAATACCAGTTTGTGAGACAGAGTCAGAGGTGGGTTCCTACCAGTTCGCACCTATTTGGTAGAACCGGTTCATCAAATCTACTTATCGAGCCGAGGTGGTGCAGTGGTTAGGGTGCAGTACTGCAGGCCACTTCAGTTGACTGTTATCTGCAGTTCAGCGGTTCTAAACTCACCGGCCCAAGGTTGACTCAGCCTTCCATCCTTCCAAGGTGGGTGAAATGAGGACCCAGACTGTGGGGGCGATATGTTGACTCTGTAAACCACTTAGAGAGGGCTGAAAGTCTATGAAGTGGTATATAAGTCTAACTGCTATTGCTATTGCTATAGAAGAGGTTCCACCAGTGGACCCGGAAAGCAGGCGACACCTACAGAAGAGGTTCCAAAAATTTTTGAAACCCGCCACTGGACAGAGTAGATACTTAATTGTTCATAAATTGACAATAATAAGGAAAATTAAACTCTTGAATCTCACATCCTGGCTCCAGGAGCTTTGAATTGTTTATTAACTCTTTCTGAAGAGAGAAAAGCAAAAGCATTAATCTCAAGGTTTGAAAACTTTTATTTTTCTTTATTTTCTTATTAATAAACATAAAAAAGTATTTTTTTCTTTTACCCTAAGATAATCAAAAGCTCAAACAGTCTCACTTGGCTGAAATATCTATTTAGCACTGATAAGATCACTAACAATGCTTCAAATGCTCAGCCTTGCATACAATGCTCCAGGGAAAGTGGACATAAGTAGCTTAGCTGGAACAAAATGCTTAAGAACAGTGTTTGTACAAGGACAGTAAACTTTTGACAAAAATATCAAAAGCAAATTTTATAAAGCATACTAGAGCTCCTAAAGAAGGCGTATGAGTGGAAATCTCAACTTAGAATTTTATTTTACCTCTAAAGTGAGATAATACTCCTGAATTTTCTTCTCCAGTTAGCTGGACAGTGACTCCATAGATTACAAACTTGAATCTAAATTTCAAGAGCATTTTCCTTAGTTCCTATTGACTCTCTAAAGCATTGTGTGTCACAGTTTGATACCTTCTCTTATCTCTAGCCAGAGTTACTCATCTCTGCTTTTCAGGGGTGGGTTACTGCCAGTTTTACTACTGGTTCGCAACCTGTGCGTGTGCCAGATGCGTGCTGCGCATGTGGGCACTCTGCAATGTAAATTGTTGTTTGTGCATGGGCAGAACAATTTACAGTGAACTACACACACAGAGTCACTAAAAACAAAATGGCAGTGGTCCAGCGGTGGGGAGGGAACCAGATTGGTGCATGGCAGGCCTGGTCACTGCCGGTTCTGTGACCCAGATCTGAATTCCACTATCGCTTCAGCTGAATTAGGCCGAACCGGGAGCAACCCACCTCTGCTGCTCTTGTTACAGGCCCCAAACAGCTCATGCTGCCCATCTAAACATCTTGAAACCTTCCCTTCAAGCATTTCTTATTCTCTGCTCCCTGAAGATTTTCGTAGCTCCTGTTCAAGAGCCTTCCTTACCTCCAATCTCAGAGAAAATTACCTTCATTCATAACACAGTTTCCACATTGCTTAGGTTATCTGTTTCTCCTGGAATTCAACTCACCAAATCATGTGACTGTTTCCATTCTCCACTTTGTTTCTACCTTTCAAAATCTTCTCTCCAGGTTTTTCTTTTGTGGGGGGGTCTCTTGCCAGGTGATTCTCTTCTCTTCACACACCTTGCTATCTCCTTTCTTCAATACAAAGTTTGTTGTTGTTATTACCAGTAAAGATAGGCAGAACCTACTGCCCAAATTTAGCCTTGAAGATATGTAGATTTCAACTCCAGTGTACTCAAGCCAACTATTCCTAACTCTTGTTTCTTACTAAGAGTCCTTACTAGTCCCCCATCTCCATTTCTACCGCAATGCAGATTTATAAACCTTAATTAAGCATTAGGACAGAGTTTTTCAGGGCTAGGACACCAATATTCTCCAAAATGTCATATATATATGGTAATGAAATGTTCCAGAAAGAGATTTTGTTTTTATCATTTGTTGTCAACTTATCTTTCTTCCCTCTTTCTAGGCTTCTATGTACAAAAAGTGTACGAGACAAATGGTTCAAATTTTCCTTTTGAAGACTGTTGCCTTAAAGAGGGTTGGGTGCAGCAACATCCACAGAAGATGTCAATTTGGCGAAAGCAGCATTGTCCCAATGAAACTCCCTTTGGATATGTGTTGTCACATGACATGCCTCCCTCCAAAAGGGTAAAGCTTGATGCACAATGCTGCTTTTATAATTGTCATTAAATGAAGGTCACATCTGATATGGCCTTACATTATAAAATTTATTTAAAAGCTATGAAAACCAAGATAAAACAAATATACCAGCAAATAAAATTACAGAAAGATGGGATGTTATGTTTTTTTTAAAAAAATACATGCAAATATCAAATATATTTTGAATTCCTGTGCTCAGTTCCATTGACAGAAGCAATAGATTGAGGTGCCAGAATTCTATTTCCAAGAGCTTATCAAATGTTCCTCACATTGGGCATACAACCTTTCCTATGGCTGCATTTTCTCAGGCTTTTGAATGATTTAGTAATAACAGTTAATGATGCAAATGGGTTTCAATAGTGATTTTACTAGCCAAATGAATCACAGGCTGATAAGGGAAATCAGCAGCTTTCTGATGCACACTGAATTGCTAAATGGCCAAATCAACATATCTCAAAGGAGAAGTTAACAGCAGGGGGTAGTCAGAGTAGAAAAATAGAGCAACATGTCTCCTTTCCAGTTGAACGGCTTTGTAAATGCATTAAAATATGACCTCTGTTTTCTATTTGGAGTTGTTTTCCAAAAGAATCAGCACTGTTTTCTTCCAAAGAAAAAGGCCCTTTTAAAAATCTCTCCAATATTCAGTTTTGACATTGCTGATTTTTGCCCTTTAAAACAATAACAATAACAATATGTTACCACCAACAGCAAATGTCGCCTCTGTAATGAGAAAGGTGAGACAGTCGACCACTTGATAAGCAGGTGCAGCAAAATTTCACAAACTGACTACCTACAACGCCAGGACTGGATTGCTAAGATCATTCACTGGAAATTGTGCCAAAAGTTTGGATTTGAGTACAGCAAAAACCAGTGGGAACATCAGGTTCAGAAGGTTTTAGAGAATGAGAAAGTCAAGATCTTGTGGGACAACTCACAGTTCAGAGCAAATCAGCACCAGTTTTATAAAAGCTTAGAAAGTGGAGATGGAGTAACAACAAATGAAAAGCCTGATAAAGAGAAAGCTCTGAAATTCTGGAAGAATTTGTGAGAAAACAACAAGAAGCACAACATAAATGCAAAATGGATCAAACAGATTGAGGATTCTATTAAAGTGCATAAAATGGAAGATGTGAAAATAACAAAAGAAATGGTGCAAAGACAGTCAAGAAAAGTGAAGAACTGGAGTGCACCTGGACCAGATGAGTTACATGGCTTCTGGTTAAAGGCACTTACAAGTGTGCACAAAAGATTGGCAACCCAAATGAACACATGAAAATGATGAATGGATGACAACTGGAAGGACATTTTTGATCCAAAAAGATAAAGAAAAAGGAAAGGACCCTGGAAACTACAGGCCAGTCACCTGTTTGCCAACAACATACAAGCTCCTTACTGGTATCATTGCAAACCAAATTTATGGATACTTGGAAAGAAATAACTTACTTCCTGTAGAACAGAAAGGATGCTGCAAAAATTCAAGAGGAACAAAGGACCAACTGCTGATTGACAAACTAATCCTAAAGAATTCAAAGAAAAGACGAACCAAACTATTCATGGCTTGGTTAGACTATAAGAAAGTGTTTGATTCAGTTCCCCATAGCTGGATCAAGAAATGTCTGAAACTCTTTGGCATCAGCAGCAACATACAAAAATTCATGGAAACTTCAATGAACCTCTGGAAAACGAAACTTATAGCTAATGAAGAACTGGGTGAAGTTGAAATTAAACGAGGCATTTTCCAGGGTGATTCTCTTTCACCCCTACTTTTCATACTCTCAATGCTACCACTGACAATAATTTTGAAGAAGATGAACTGTGGATACGAACTTGCAAAGAAAGGACTGAAAATCTCGCACTTGGTGTACATGGATGATTTGAAGCTGTTTGGTAAAACAAAAGCTGAACTGAATTTATTAATTGAAAGCACAAAAGAATTTAGCCAAGACATTGGTATGCAGTTTGGAATTGACAAATGTGTAACAAGACAACCAAAGCAGGCAAGGTCATAGAAGATGATGGAAGAGAACTTGAGAATGAAGAAATGATAAAGGCAGTAAAACCAGAAGAAGGCTACAAGTACTTGGGGATTTTAGAGGCTTCTGACTTAATACATAATAAAGTCAAGGAATTAACTTCAGCCAAGTACATTCGATGAATTCGCAAGATATTAAAGTCCAAATTGAATGGAGGAAACATCATAAAAGCATTAAATACCTGGGCTATACCTGTGATTCGATACTCTGCAGAATAATTGACTGGACCCAGATGGATTTGGACAATTTGGACAGAAAAATAAGAAAGCTTATGACAATGAATCATGCTTTGCACCCTAAAAGTGATCTTGACCGATTATATCTACCAAGACCAGAAGGTGGTTGAAGACTCCTACAAGTAAAATAGACTGCGGAAGAAGAAAAACACAGCTTGAATGATTTCATCCAGTAAAGTGAAGAACCAGTGATTAAGGAAGTAAACAAAGGAAGCCTTTTAAAGACAACTAAGTCAAAAGCTGAATATAAGAAAGAAGTAATTGTGAAGCGAGCTGAAAATTGAAAAAACAAAGCTATGCATAGCCAATACTTGAAAAGTATTGAAGGCAAAGCTGACCAAAAGCTAACTTGGAACTGCTTAAGATCAGGAGCACTGAAAAAAGAAACAGAAGGCTTTATTTTGGCAGCTCAAGAATAAGCCTTAACCAAAAACTACATGAAAGCAAAAATTCAACATGTAACCACCAACAGCAAATGTCGCCTCTGTATTGAGAAAGACGAGACAGTTGAACACTTGATCATTGGGTGCAGCAAAATTTCACAAACTGAATACCTACAATGCCATGACTGCGTTGTTAAGATCATTCACTGGAAATTGTGCCAAAACCACTGGGAACATCAGGTTCAGAAGATTTTAGAGAATGAGAAAGTCAAGATCTTGTGGGACTTCAGAATTCAGACTGACAGGCACTTGGCCCACACACCTGACATAACAATAGTTGAAAAGAAAAAAGTATGGCTCATTGATATTGCAATACCTGGAGATGCACGAATTGAAGATAAACAGCAAGAAATAATCACAAAGTACCGGGACTTGCAAATTGAAGTTGGAAAAAGAAATCGTGTGTTGTCCTGATTGTAATTGGAGCCCTTGGAGCAATACCTAAAGGGCTACCTTGCTATTTGGAAATTTTAAATTTATCAGACTTGAACATTCTGATTCTACAAAAAACTACCCTACTTGGAACAGCTTATATCCTCCGATGTTACCTTAACAGTTCCTAGGTCCTTGGTTAGGACTCGAGCTGTTGAGCTACCAACCAGCGCCAAAGGCTGTAAATCTCACCAAAGATTAACCACATAATAATAATAAATATAATAATATAATAATAATGTAATAATGTTTCATTTCTACAAATATGAAAAGACCCACATAAATGTGGCAAAGCATGATTCCCCCAACTCGGGTGGTTCATAATGTATATATAACTGATCATATAATTGGCATTATGATGAACTGGGTTCTCTTTACTCTTTGCTTGAAATTATAGTAAGTAGCTTGGAGAAACAAGGCACAAGCTAAACTAATCTCCATGCCTTGCTGAAGAATGAAAGGAAACAAAGCAAATGCAAACAGAATATCATGTCACAGCTATGGTATTTAATCTTAATTCATTTATAAAGAGTCAGTAGATTGGATTTCTCACCATGGGTCTTGAAAAGTGTTTTTATTAAACGAATATATACTATTTACTGCTGCAGTGGGTAGCATTTTATGAAATAAATCAAGTTTTAAGTTTTGAATACATTTTACTCCTGGTGACAAGTTAATAGATATTCCACTAGGTTATTTGCTATAAATTGATTTATGTTAGTAATGGCAAAGATGATAGCATATATGTTCTGAAAGAACAAACAAAGTTGCTTCAGGAGAAAAAAATATTCAGAAGGCAGGTTTACAGAAAGTGGAGGTTTAATGGAAAACCTCTGAGTAGCATCTGCTATGTTGCTTTGTCAAAGAAATGGTGTCTAATAGAAAAAGTTGTCAACATTTCAAAGTAAGAGAGTTTGCTGCTTTTTTCTGATGACAGAACCAAATACACAATCAACGTTTTGGTTGCCACAATGTAAAAAAGATGTTGAGAATCTAGAAAGAATGCAGAGAAGAGCAACAAAGATAATTAGAGGACTGGTGCTAAAACATATAAAGAAGAGTTGATGGAATTGGATAATCTACTTTAATGAAAAGAAGGACTAGGGGTGATAGGATAGCAGTGTTCCACTATCTAAAGGGCTGCCGTAAAGAAGAGGGAGTCAAGCTATTCTACAAAACACCTGAAGGTAGGACAAGAAGTAATGGATGGAAACTAATCTAGGAGAGAAGCAACCTGGATCTAAGAAGAAATTTCCTGACAGTTAGAACAGTTAATCAGTGGAACAACTTGCCTCCATAAGTTGTGAATACTCCAATACTTGAAGTTTTTAAGAACAACCATTTGTCTAAAATGGCATTGGGTTTCTTGGCTGAGCAGGGGTTGGATTAGAAGACCTCAAGATCCCTTCCAATTATGTTATTCTGCAAGGAACAACAAGTTTAGCAAGGAATGCCTGGTTTAATTCAGGCTTGAAATATAAGGAAAGGAAGAAGTCCCTTAATACATTCAATAAGTATTCAGTAAGTTTCTCTATAACCTCCATCTTTTGCCAAATCACACCTTCCATTGCTGCCTAAAATGATAACTAAAATCTAAACTGACACCAGTGACACCACTCTGAAACAGTAGTAGTGGTAATCTGGGATGACATGGAAAGGAAATCTAAAGTATTTGTATGTATTTTAGATTATTCTACAGTTATGTTTTTAAAATAAACAATTTAAGATATTAGTAGGTTAGATATAAGAATACTGAAATTAAAATACACCATATTAATAACTCAGGAGTTTAAAGAATATTAAGAATGCTATTTATATGTGATGAACTTAACCTCTACTGCATCATCTTCCTGGGCTATTTTTGTAAACATCTGAACAAGCTCTATTCTAATTCATTGTACTATAGTTGGGTGATAAAGAGCTAGCTTGGAAAATCATTTATATTTTCATATTGAGCATAGTACTTCTAGAAGAAGGTAGGAGCAAAAGATCCTGAGTTGGGGAAAAAGAAGAAGTCTTAAAATACAAAATAGGTTAAGTACAGAGAAAATTCTGGGAAGAAACAGGTTAGTCATGGAGGAGATGGCAGACAATTAAAACTGTTATAATGGATTTAGATGATTCTACTGGATGTTTATCCTAATCTGGAAAAAAAGAATAGTTGTCTTAAAATGAATTGGACAGCTTTTATACGGTGGAAGGTTGATTTGTTCCTGAGTTCCAGAAACTGAGCCTGAGACCCAGAAGAAATTTACGTAAGATGATAAGTGCCATCGGATCTAACTGAACAATAGAGATGACACGGGGAGTGCCAAAGATAAGAGGGATTACAAAATATCAAAGATTTACCTGACAAAGGCAATTAGCTAAATGCAGGCCAGCTGCTAACTCATCTGACCAGAGCTGGATTGCTGATGCCCTAAGGAAAGACAAACAATATTACTCTTCTGTCATCTCATTGCTTAACTGACAAGACATTAAGAGCTGAAAATGAAAATTGAATGTGATAGTGAAAAAGTTAATGGCATGATAGTCAAGGGGAAAAGCTCTGTGTTTCCCTCATTCCTTTGGTCCTCTAAACAGCTACTTATTTTGCTTAATCATTAATCCAAGGGTTACATCTAACCAAGAGAGATAGAAAGTTTGTCACTATACTTAGTAAGTCTGTTTTCTTATAGGAGTAGTTCATGTAAGGAATTGTCCTTGTAGTTAAGTAACATAAGGGGTGCCTATAAGCTATGGACACACTTCAATGAAGCTTATAACAGAACAAGATAATAAGGCTATAAGAGTAGGAGAAAAATGTTTGTTTTGTACTTCAGCATCAAGATATCAGTTGGAGGGGTGAAAGCTTCATAAAAGACTGCAAAACAATTACAATGGTACCTTGGTACTCAATTGCTTTGAAACCCATTGAATTTGATACTCATTACATTTTGATGTGAAAATCTTGTCCCCATACTCATCTTTTGTTTGGTACTCAATGCACAAGCTAGAATCTGTCAGTGTCAGCTGCCTGGTGACTCACTGCATTATGTCTTGTGGAAAAATTTGTTTGGTGCTCATCATTTTTGGTACTCATTGCACCTTCCAGAACCAACTAACAATGAGTACCAAGGTATCAGTGAGGTTTGAAATCAGGAGTGCTTGACTGTTCAGAAAATGCTTAGCTGAATTGACTTTTCTAATCCTTTTAAATGTATAAAAAGGGGGAAAAATCGTGCAGATGGGAGTCTTTCAAACAGAGCAATAAAGCATGGGCCCACCATCACGTCTGTCTTTTCCTGAAGGGGAATGAAGACAGTTAGTATGGAAGCTCCAAGGGGAAAATTAACCCAAACTATGAATTGTGGGGATGCAATTCAATGCCCGAGGCCAGATTAAAATTAAACTTTTAGAGGATGAAAAAGGCATTGAAAACAAGATTGGAAAGAACAGCCTAGGCTTGATGGCCAAAAGAAGTGATTAAACTTCTTCCTGGCCTTAGCCTGGTGAAAACATTAGCAGTTAGCAGGTTAGCGGGAGAATTCTGGGAGTTGAAATCCACACATCTTAAAATTGCCATGGTTGAGAAACACTGCATCAGAGAGACCAAGATTTGTTGTGTCAAATGCTGTAGCCTAAAGTTTGAAATAATGAAAAATTGTTGGAACTGCTACTTCTTGAAAGTATGAGTCATTTCAAATCCAGTCAGAACACCACTGTGATTCAGAAAAGAGAGCAGCTGAACCGGCTGGAAGTGGTGTAGCTGCTGAATAGGTGCATACGTGTATCTCTTGAATTTGATAAACAACTAAAGGCTGAGGGTAGGCCTGTCAGGAAAAGAGCCAAACCTCTTGTCGTCTCTTCATATGCTCTTGCATCCACAGAGACATTCAAACAAGCTTTGTGCTAAGTCTCTGCACTCAGCTGATAAGGAGCTGCGAATAGAAGACAGTTGCATTCGTTTAAAGTTTATTTTTCATGTTTATTGGACAGCCAGAGAACATTGAGAAAAGATTGCTTAACTTTGTAAAAGTGTAAAATGGATGAAGGGCACTTACTCGTAGTATATCTAATATTATTTTTCCATTTTGCATTTATAAGCACAACTTTGTGAATACATTGTTACAAAGTTCAATACATTTTGAATATATATGCATATTGATACATATTGAATACATATTGAATACATATGTGTGTGTGTGTGTGTGTGTGTGTGTGTGTGTGTGTGTGTGTATATATATATATAAACAAACTTAGGTATAAGGAATTGGAATGTATCATGAGGGGCAGCAAAAGCAGATCCGTGTTAGAGAGGTGATGGTATACCAGAACTAAAGTAGTAGATTTCAGATATTTATTTTCTGTTTATGACTGAGCATTTTTCTGTCATTACAGACTAACTGATGGACATTATGTAACAATTTGTTCTTAGTTGCGAAGTCGTATCTGACCCATCGCGACCCCAAGGACAACGTTCCTCTAGGCCTTCCTGTCCTCTACCATCCTCTGGAGTCCATTTAAGCTTGTGCCTATTGCTTCAGTGGCTCCATCCAGGCACCTCATTCTCTGTCGTCCCCTTCTTCTTTTGCCCTCAACCTTTCCCAGCATTAGGCTCTTCTCCAGTGGTGATATTGATATGTAACAATATCAGAGTTAAATAACGTATTTAAAAACTAAGCTGAATGATTTACTGCACACAGCATAACAGAGTTTAGTTCTTTGCTGTCTGACTGTTTTTGTCTATTATTTTTATCTCCCCCTTTTCATTTTACTAGTTAGGTGGTTTGTTAGAATAATTAAATTTGTTATTATTTAATAATTTATATAACACTTCTCATTAAAAAATATCAATTCATAGAAGCATTAAATTATATCCAATAAAATAAGCAGTAAAACAATAATGTGGTAAGTAAAAGCAACGGTAAAGAGGTTAAAAACCGTACAGTAGCTTTAATAATTAAAATTTTAAAAAAAACATTTCAGTGATAATAAATAAATAAATGCAATACCTACATAGGAAAAATATTCCAAAACTGGAGAGGCTATTAGCTCAAGGCCAACTCTCACGTAGCAAATCACCACCCCTGCATTTGAGGGTTCCTTGAGCTAACTTTAACAGTGATCTCAGGATAAAAGCAAGCACATAATGTATGGTGTGGCATGAAGGTCCTTAGAGATGAATACTTGCATTCTGACTTGGTATAAGAAAAACCTAAGAGCCAATTAAAGCTATAAAGAACTGGTATCTTTTTGTCTAGAAACTTTATATGGCCACCCATCTTATGTACAAAAGCAGTATTTTGTGTAGTTGAAGCTTCTGAACCTTTACAAAGGTTCCCATATGCTGTATGAATGCATTGAAGTAATCTAAATGAAAAGCCACAAGTGTGGATTTACTATAGCAAGGCTATCTGTCAGTCCTGGAGGCCATCCACTCTGATGGTATTGAACCTGGGTACTTGAGAGACCGCCTGCTGCCAATTACCTCCCAAAGACTCATTAGATCACACAGGGTTGGCCTCCTCCAGGTTCCGTCTACCAGCCAATGCCATCTGGCTACTACCCGGGGGAGAGCCTTCTCTGTGGCAGCGCCGGCCCTTTGGAACGAACTCCCCGCCGAGATTTGGACCCTCACCTCTCTCCAGGCCTTCCGAAAAGCGGTTAAAATCTGGCTATGTCGGCAGGCCTGGGGTTGATGAGTTCCCTTCCCCTCTCGATTGTGTGTCTGTTGGTTATTTTAAATGCTTGTATTTGTAGTTCTTGTGTTTCCCTTCCCCTCTTGGATTTGTGAGCCGCCCTGAGTCCCACTGGGAATAGGGCGGCATATAAATAAAACGAAACCTGAAATCTGAAACCTACCTGAAGTGCACGGTGCCCTTCAGGCGGTCAGAGGCGCTTTTCGTCTCCTTTCAGCCATTCACTCGGGGAGCTAAAGTCTCTCCAGCCACCATCAGCAGTGGATCAGATTGACCATCTCCAAGGCCTACAAGGCAAGAGGACTCCAGTTTCCAGAGGGCATCACCACGTACTGCCACCTCAGCAGCCTGGCCACTCAGGCTCCCATCGAGATCTGCAGAGCTGCTGCCTGGTGCTCTCCCTCATCCTTCATCAGGCACTACCAGCTGGATGCATATGCCTCTGCAGAGGCAGCCTTCGGGAGGAGGGTTCTTCAAGGAGTCCTGGACTCTTGGGGGGCTCAGGCCCAGTGATTCCCTCCCAAGGACATCTAGCTTTGGTATGTCCCAGTTGTGACTCCTCCCATGCCTCACTTCAGAGACTATCAGTTGGTCTTACCTGAACTGCATGTCTTGAAGGTGGCGTGGGAGTAGTCACTTCCCACCTGTCAGGGCGCCCCGCACTAGGGGCCTGAGCTAGTTCAGTTATGGTCAGTCAGAGACCGGGCAGGAAGGTTGTGTGTGTGTGTGTGTGTGTGTGTGTGTGTTTCTCTGTCCCTTCCTTCCCAGGTTTCTCTGCAACGGACCATCATTTAATCTGGGAAAGTCAGGAGGAGGAGCGAAGGTGTAGCCTCAAGATTTACCTCAGTCTCCAGGCAAAAGGGTTGTGTTAATACCCGGTTGGGACTACTGCCACGCCACTTTCGAGACATGCAGTTCAGGTAAGACCAATTGACATTCCATTAGTTATCCAATTGCTTAAATGTCTTCTGCTGAAGGTGTATACTGAAAAGGTACTGCACCCTGAGAACTCTCAAGTGTGACTATGTGAATTATATGGTCATTTCTATACTCCAAAGGGCAGCCAAATATTCCAGGGGACCACTGCCAGATATTGAACATACCGGTATGTCTTACCTTCTTTATCGTCATTACACTGGAATCCTAGCCAGCACTGTGATAAGTTCCCTGAAGGAATGACGCAGGAGGCTCCTGAGGTAAATCAACAGCAGTTTATTAACAGAACTGAACAGCAGACAAGTTAGCGGTAGACAGGGACCGCCCCCCTGCTTGACAGCTATTTATACAGAGCTCTGACAGCCCACGCTCAGCCATGCCGCGCCAGAGCCAATCAGGCATGGCATGGCTGTTGCTGGCTGTCATTCGTATCTACGAGGACTAAACACCTCTCACCCCCCCAGTGAGGGCGCATGCGCCGGATGTAGCACAGGTGTACTCGTGTAAGTAGGCGGGCAGATGGCAGACATGCCCAGAATGCCTCAGTTCGAGAGGCGGCACTGGAGAGGTAAGACATCCCCGTAATAGCTCCTCCCTGGAGGGAGTGGAGCTCCGGGTGACATCACCGAGGCCTAGTCCAGATGACGGAATCCCTGGAATAGGTAGGCCGGGCGGAGGGGGCGCGGCCTGAACAGGCGGGGAAATATAAATTGGCTAGTAGGTGGCAAGGGGGTTGGAGAGGCCTGACAGTGGAAGGCCTAACTGGGAGGAACTGGGTATTGCGGGAACGGCTTGAAGCAGTGCAATGGGTTGCTGGGACCTGGCAACTGGATAGGGAAGGCCTGACTTGGGGAAGGCCATAAACGGAGTGTTGGAATGCAACTGTGGCACTCCTGGGGTTGGTTGCAAAGCGACGGCAGCTGGCCTCTGCATGTCGGATGGAGTTGAGGCTTCCGGAGGGTGATGGCACCTCAGTTGGTCCACATGGTGCCGCCACTCGCTGCCATCGGGTAGGTGGACCCTATCGGAACAGGGGCCAGTTATTAAATCACTAAATCACCCACCCTGAAGGAACGGGAAGGGGCCCCCAGGTTGCCACGCTGTGTCCCTGAATAGAGCGGGTGCAATCTATCCAGGGTAGTCCACAGGTGCCAGTCCATCAACAGCTCCGTGGGGCTTTTCCGCGTGAGGGGGCAAGGAGTGGAGTGCTGGGCCATAAGGTAAGCATCCATCCTTGCCTGCCATTCACATGGTCCATTCGGCCCAAAGCCTCCTTGGCCAATCGCCCTCTCCATGAGGCCATTGCTGGCTGGATGGTAAGGGGCCACTGGAGCATGGCAGATCCCCTAGGCAGCCAGGAAGGCCTGGAACACTGTGGATGAAAATTGTGGGCCACTGTCAGACATCATGATGTCCGGCAGGCCATGTGTGGCAAAAAGGCGCCTCAAGGCCTGCACTGTACTCTCCGCAGTGGTGGAGGACATAAGGACCAACTCCACCCAGCGAGAGTAGGCATCCACAGCCACCAGGAATACCTGGCTGTGGAAAATCAAGATGTAGGCAGGACCAGGGCCCCCTAGGCAACTTCCACTCCCAAGAGGAGGCGGTGGGGGGCACCGGGCAGGAGACCTGGCAGGGCATACACCTCCCCACCCAGCCCTTAATCTCGTCATCCAGGCGGGCCACCAGACGTAACTCCGGGGAATAAACACAGTGCAAAATTTGCAGTTAGTCAGATGGATCCTAACATCCTGGATAAGATACAGGAATAGCAGATCACCAACAGATCTACCATCTCTGTATGCAAAATGTTTCAGGTTCAGCCACTATGTTAGGAAGACTCTTTTCTGAAACTGTGGGAAATTACTGCAATCAGTGAGCTAAAGAGACCAACAATCTAATTTGGCATAATGTAGCCTTTATAGTCTTACGTCACTAAATATAACTTCCAAGAAGCACACCATGTGTCTCTGTGTATGCAGGTGTATGTGCACATCATGGATTGATGATCAGAGCTGACTGACACCAGAAAAAAGGAAGCAGCCAACCAATTTAAAACTACCCTAGGGAGTTTAAAATGCATGAGGCCTATTTTACCTGGTGTGAGATGTACTGCACTACGTTCCAGAAATTGTCTTTGAATGACTAGACTGCAGTTGTGTGGTAAGTGTGAAACCACCCTGCCATTTTATATCCTAGAGTTATTCTTTTTAACATCTGCAATAGGAACAAAAAACAAATATCTACTATTCCCAGCTCTGAGAGATATCCTACATAGTCTTTTGAACTGATGAAAAACTGTGCTGAGCCCAATGACTCACTACTTATAATTATGTGCACACAGGGAAACCATACCCTTAATTTGTTTTTTACCTCCTGTAGAGTGTAAATCATGATTCTTCACTCCCATCTTCCTTTGCTGTAGCTTGTGGTAACTTGTGTGTTTTCTTTTCTCTGCTTTTTCCAATTATTAAGGTATCATACCAAGGTTTGGCTGAAAGGTTCCCCTCAGACCCCTTAAAGAAAAATAGAATTCTAGGGCAAAGATAGTATATTAATAAATGAAACCCAATCTTTTAAAAAATTAAACTGTCATGGAAGAAAACATTAGGCTTTAAAGGAATGGAAGTAAACATTCGATTTTAATACCTGCTCCAGCTTATATATTTCTGAACTGGAAAAAATATCCCTAGTGAGCACTTAAAACTTCATTACTCTAGCGAAAGCTTGTGAAAGGCTATTTAAAGGTTTTCAATTTTGCTGAAGTCTAGAGGTGATTACAGTGGGGGGGGAACACAAACCTTAATATTACATGGAATGAAAGGAATAAAATTTATGTTCTCATCACCTCTACAATTTAATTCATTTCTATTAGATTCATTGGGAAAAAATTTAAGCAAATGAGATTTTTTATAAGTCTAGTGAAAAATAATGTTTCATTGTGATTGAAAGCAATTCTGTGCATTACTCACATTTAAAAATCTTCCTTTTTCCAATCAACACACAAATAACATGCTAGGAATGTTTGGGTATGACCTGTAGGACAGCTGTATAAAACATAAATAAATTTATGCAGGTATAATATTTGCTGGTGGGGGCAAAGAGCAGAAATTAATTATATTGGAGCTATCTCAATATTTCAGCAGTCCTCTGGGGTCCCCAAGCTGATGTCACAACCAAGTCTTTAGGGGCTTTCAGAACCTTAAAAGGGATGACGCCAGTCTCTCTTTGAAGGGAAGAATGTTCCATAAAACATGGGCCATAGCAGAAAAGAACCCACAATTAAAGCTTCCTAACCAGCAAACCAGGACCAGCATGCCTCCTTTGCTTGATCTGGTGGGATATCCAGATGTAATTGGGAGAGGCAGTCCATCAGGTAACCTGCTCCCATGCCTTTAAAGGACTATACTGCAGAAGAAATTGGTAACAAATACAGTTTGCAGAGTAGAGTTCTTTAGAAACACCCATAAATACCTGTGCTGTTGCATTCTGCACCAGCTGAAGCTTCCAGATACTCTTTGAGGGCAGCTCCATATAGAACACATTATAATTATACAATAGTAATAATTAGGCCATAAATAATTGAAAGGATCCAAATGGAGGGGTATACTATAGTGTTATTTTACATGATTGCACCTTCTGTGTACTTGGCATCGCTTTCCTTCCAGCACAAAACTCTGGCCAGGGATTCCTCCCATCAACTTTCAATAGAATACTAAGAAAATACATCTTGGATAAAATAGAATACCATTAATGTATGCATATAGCCTTGACTTACACAACTAGTCCTTTAGCAACTTCAAAGTTACAATAGGCTTGAAGAAATTATAATCCGTCCTCCAAGTAACAATTGCCACACCACTCCTGGGATCATGTAATCAGGTTACATTTCAGATAAAATGTAAATCTCATATTTATGATGAGTTGCAATGTCCCAAGATCATGGAATCACATTTTGTGACTTTCCCCGCATTTTTCCAGCAAAAATTGTCCATTGGATAAACTGGATTCATACTTTTGACTTTGTGATTCACCTAACAATCATGGGGACTCACTTCACAACCATCATAAAAACAGTAATAAAGACTCGTGTCTCATGGTCACTCAACTTACGATTGCAAAATTCTTGGCTCAATTGTATTGTATGTGGAGCACTACCTGTATTCTAAAAACACAATTATGTATGCCTTAATAACTAATTGTACTGATGTTAAAATATCACACGAGACTTCTTTTGAACAATGAATGAAAACTGCAACTAGTTTAAAATATTGTCTTCTCTAAATGATGAATGTTTAGTTCAAGCCCTGGTGAGTATTCAGATAATGGTGAACATCATGTATGTATGTATGTATGTATGTATGTATGTATGTATGTATGTATGTATGTATGTATGTATAATATAGTAGTTAGATGCGATATACTGGGGTTTAAATCCCAGGAGACCAGGGTTTAAATCTCAGCTGGTATCTAGCTAACTAGTAGGGATTCTTGAGCAAATACCCCTTAATACTACATCTGCCTACTCAAAATTTGAGAGTGACATAAATTAGGAGAATCATACTGGCTCAGATTGCCCAGATTAACAAGGTCTGCATCAGATGTGAAGAAACGACAATCTGATGATAAGTGAGCTACTGGGACAAATAATTCATGATGAGACAAGAGAACTTGGAATTGATGAACTATGACTACATTCGCAGACCTAATGAGACATATTAAGAAACTATGGATAGACAAAACTAACTAAGAAACAACTATACTGTATATCCAAAGCTTCAACGTAGTAAAGAGGAAGCTGGTTTCATAACTTGAGTCAGACCAACTTCACTTTACATCCTATACTCAAGACAATCTAGAAGAACAAGTGCAGCTAAACCCTGATATTAAAACATCAATATCAACCTCTCCGTTACAAAGCTGAACAGCTGATAGGAGGCAGAAGACCCTAGAAATACTATACCACCCAATAACTTGCCTCTCTGCAACCTAGAAAGTCCTATCAGGCATCATAGCCACCAAGCTACAGGACCACATGAACCGAATTCAGAAAGGCACCGAAAAGAATACCAGAGGCTCAAAATGTCTGTTGCTCCTATATAGAGCAGTTGCCTAAGATTTAAGGTCTAGACAGATTAATCTGAGCACAGCCCAGATTGACTAAAGGAAAGCAAATAGTCATATAGATGGATCTGTGAGTGTCTGGCACAGAGGTGGTATTCTGCCGGTCCGCCCTCGTTCAGGCAAATTGGTAGAAGGTTCTGTGCATGGACAGAAGCACCATGCCCACGTATTCCTGGTTCCGAAGATTAGAGCATTTCATGCCTGGTCTGGCACTATTCAAAGTCAATAGGACATTAAGAACCTTCCTCAAAAACTCAATGAAATTGTGTAAGACAACACTGGAAGTCAACTCAAGGTAGTTCACACAACTGACCATCAAGTGCAGCACATAATAAACTGAAGCTCTGTTCCCACTGATGTTCTGCATAGGCTTAAACCACTTCAGCCAGATAAAGGACTTGATATGGATGCATATTCAAGAAGGGAACTACTATCAGCCACCTCCTTTACATAAATGATATCAAGTTAAGAGTGAATTGGATAGTGATTTGTGTGAATATATAGTGAGCACATTGTAGTGTCATTTAGACTAGGGAAGTGTGGCCAGGATGGTGGTTGGGTAGTGGAATTATCAGCAGGCCACATGGCAGACATACAGACCAGTTATGAGTATCTTGATATCCCACGGTCACATGGGAATCACAAAGCCACTGTCCTGGATGAAACTCAGAGCATTCAGGAATACATCAGAAAGATGACACTCAAGGATGAGCTGCGGAGATAATGTCTGAGTAGTAGCAAACATGGGAGAAAGATCAGGCAGAGGAAGTGCCATGGCACGACAAGACTCTGCATGGGATGTACTATGAACAGATAGTTAAAGTGGCAGATACTGGGAAAGCCTACCAGTGGCTGGAAAAGGCTGGATTAAAAGACAGCACTGAGGCACTAATCATAGCAGCACAAGAACAGGCATTATGCACATAGAAGCATAGAATCAGGTTCTATCACACTAGAGAAGACCCAAGGGCAGACTATGTAGAGAGCCCTCAGAGACAGTCCAATGTATAGTGGCAGGGTGTAAGATGCAGGAAGCAACAACATATACTGCACGTTCACAAGCTCTGATGGGTTGTTGTGAATATATTCTATTACATATGACTTCTAACTTAGGCAGCTGATCTTTTTAGTGTAATTTTACATTTATTATTTTGTTATTTCAGTTGCTTGTTGTTTTGAATATAAAAGGCATGATATATTTTATACAAAGAAATTAGCATTAAGTGCATACCAATGTGAATAGATAACAGCTTGTTGAAGTTATGCAAGACTAGTTTTATTTTGTCTACTCTTTTCAAGGTGAAAATAACATCTTACAATGGACCTTATATTTATTATTTGTACA
The DNA here is from genome assembly GCF_009769535.1 of Thamnophis elegans. Taxonomy (NCBI): domain Eukaryota; kingdom Metazoa; phylum Chordata; class Lepidosauria; order Squamata; family Natricidae; genus Thamnophis; species Thamnophis elegans. The sequence goes on along the minus strand of NC_045547.1, from coordinate 36,862,235 downwards.
TGAAACCCTTAGGATATTCAGACAGGTGGAAAGTGTGTTGCTAAACACTGTGTTCAATTAAGTATGAAGTGAATTATTGCCTACAAGACATCTGTTTTAAGCCTCTAAGCATATTTCTTTCTGAAAAGCTGTGCACACATATGCATACATATACACATATTTAATATGGGACATAAAATAAGTCATTTAAGCTTTTAAGGTAACTATGCTTTTAATGTATTGCATATACTTTTTAGGAAGTTAGATAGATTTCTTTTACACACTGCAATAATTTATATGAATAACTTGACTAAACTAATCTTTTTTTCTTCAGAGTTCTTTTATATTCTTTAGTCTAATTTTCAAATAGCCAAACTTGATTTCTTAAGTAGTGCTATGCATTCAATTCCCATCCCCTTAAAGGTCAGTGAGTACATTATGAAACAGGAGTAAATAAATGCTTGTTTGTCCAAGAAGACAGGTGATATTTGGATCATTCTTACCAGGCAATTTTCATCCTACTGAACATTTACTCCTTGTGTGAACAACAACAAATCAATCAAAAATTCCTGGTCACTCTTGCTTAGTTGGCCGGAATATATATTCTAAAAGACGTTAAGACAAAACTAAAGAGCCTCAGCTTTAGCTGCTAAGAATTTCTACTGCTTAGTTGTTAAAGATGAACAAATGGAAGCTTGAACTTCCTGAAAAGACATGTAGTGAACTTAAGGACCAATCTCTTAATATCAGGTGTTCAGAGGAATTGGTGTTTGGACAGAGCAAAAGAATGGCTTCATTTATTGGGTATTAGATGTTTAAATTACTGCAATCTCTGAGATCTTGGGAGTTTGCAGAAATAAAAATAGACATCTACAGACTAGAATTATGAATTCATTAAAAATTATTATTGAATTAAACCTCTCAGTCGGCTTCAAAGGTTGAGTTCCAAAATAAAACCTAAACCCCACAGGACAATCACTAGAGACCATAGGATTACAAATTGTTATTCAGTTGTAATATATTACTGAGCCACTTCCAGAATGATTAAAATGCACCTGTTCAGCATTTGAATCACAATATTTTAAATTCAAAACTGTTCAAATATGAAATGTTTTTCACACACCAATATTAAAAATGTCATCTGGCCTATTGCATATCCAAAGTAAACTAAGCTATAGGTATTTACATTCCAAAAATAATATAGCAATTTGAACTGTTTTATAAGATCTGAAATAGTGTATCTATCGCAGATGCATAATTCTGCATCTCAACCGTTGTAGCTGAAAATCTCATTTGCTACAACTAATGACTACTTTGTATGTGTGTGTGCGTACATGCGTGTGCGTGTGTGTATGTAAGGGATGCTGTGGCTTACTGGTTAAGACACTGAGCTTGTTGATCAGAAAGTGGTGGTTTGGTGGTTTGAATCCGTAGCATCACCTAACGGACTGAGCTCTTGTTAGTTGTCCCAGCTTCTGCCAACCGTTCCGTGTGCCTTTGGTGTTTAGTCATGCTGGCCACATGACCACAGAGATGTCTTTGGACAGTGCTGGCTCTTCGGCTTTGAAACAGAGATGAGCACCACCCCCTAGAATCAGGAACTATGTGCGAGGGGAACCTTTACCTGTACGTACGTACGTATGTACATATGTATGTATGTATTAGATTTTTATCTGGCCTTCATTACTTTTAAGTAACTCAAGGCAGCAAACGTATATAATACTCTTTCCTCCTCCTATTATTTCATGGCAGCAACCCCATAAAATGGGATTTGTTGAGAAAGAGTGACAATAAATTTGCATGGATGTTTATCTAGGCAATAAACCTAAAATAAAAATACAATGCTACTAAAGCAAAAAAGATAATTTTGAGGGCCTAGTATAACTCACATCATAAATCATTCATACCATACCAACTCCATTAACATCCTGGCTCCAGTGCCAGAGGAAAAGTCAAGGTGGTGATGCTTTTCTGAAAGCCAGCAGAATTGGGAACATGTATATCTCCATTGTTCCATAAGTTGGGTGCCATGACTGAGAGAACACACATCTAAAGGTGCACCAGGTGTGCTGTTTCATTGATGAGACCCATATCATTCTGCCCTACCGGATCCCACTAGTGCTCACACCAATGCTTTCTGGATCAGCTGAAGCTTCCAAATGTTCTTCAAGGCCAGACCCATGCAGAACATGTTGCAATAGTTCAATCAGGAGATGATTAAAACATGAGCAACTTTAAATAGTGCCTCCTACTAGGAATTAAGAAAGGGCATAATGGATTTCTAGATAGCCACAGCTGTGATATGTTCTTCATGCAACACCTGAAAGCCTAGATTACACAGAATCTCTGACTGGTAACACAGATAAAGTGTTGGCAAAAGATGCTAAAGATGACAATTATTAGGCACATAAAATCCATAGTCCCTCTGTCTTCTCAGGTGTGAGCTAAAGTCAGTTATTTTTCATCCAGATCCATACAGCCTCCAGGAAGTGGGAGAGCATCTTACAACATCCCTTGGAGAGGGCAGAATTTCATACAGATGTTAAATAAAAGCAGACAGTTCCTGAGCATGCTTGCTTCAGTTCTACCCAGGAACTTTGAGAGAGGGGTAAACCCTATGGCATTTACAGAGGCTTGAGGTTAGTACTTTAACCTCATATCAACATGACTCGAACTGGTATTGGAAAAAGGAAGACAACCACTGGAGAAATCTCGCTCTCCTTCCCAGCCCCCTTAGCCAACTCAGAAGGATACCACGTTTAGTGGCATTCAGAGCTGCTGAGAACTCAAGAAAGGTCAGGATAGGTACATCTCAAGTCTCTTTGAGGTCAATCATATGCTTGCTCATTGAAAGCAGCTTTGTTTGAACATGACCAGAACTTCAGAAAAGTAGGAAAAGAAGCTAATATCCTTTCAAAATGTCCAAGGTTAAACAATTCTAACTAGTTTCTGGGAATAATTTGACAGGTTCAGTATTGATATTGTAGGAATGTGACAGTGAGGAAGTCCATGATTCTTCTTCATTGTCTGACTCAACCTAAAGTTATAACTGGACAAAGAATGGATAAGGAGATTAGGAAATGATCCATAACTGATGCTGCTAGTGCTACTACTTTTTAATATGGTTTTATTGCATTACTATAAACACAGAATGTTATGTTATGTTATTATATATATAGTGGCATTATACAGTGTTGTCTACAGATTATTAATACTCTAGATAACTTAAATCTTTAAAAATGAAAAGGGGGTTATATAAATATTAGCTATACTTTCTAAAATATGGATGTTGGTAGGCATACATTTGCTTAAATTTCACATCTGGAGCTGACTGCAGCAATAATAAACATGCCCAAAATGCTTATATTATTTACTCAATTATAAAGATTTTTATCTTAATCCTTGATAATAAAGTGTCTACTATATTATTACTTTTAGGTACTTATATATCTTTATGCCTTTAGAAAAAAGGCAAAAAAGAGAAAAGATCTATAACTGTTTGTGTTCAATGGAAGAGAACACTTTTGCTGAATAGCATTGATGATGAAGTCAGTCTGAAGGCAACTCAAAGGAACTGGAGTTTTTGTTCTACCATGAGAAACAACCATTTTAGTGCTGACCATTATTTTTTAGCCCTGAGGATGAGTTCTGAATGAAGATATTCCTTTATGCTCCATCATAATGTAAGTCTGTCCATTTCTTTATACTTTTACTGTTTAGTTATGGTGTAATTTAAGATCATAACATATAGTAATTTCTTACATTATTGGGCCTGGCACATGAATGGATTAGATCATAGCCTAGACAATAAGTAAACATTATCCCGATTAAGTAACATAATTTAAGGGTAGGAATGAACTGATTAGCCACTTGTCTTACTCATATGATCAGCTCACATAACTCTGGATTTAAATAATTTTTAGATTGGAAAAAGGGCAATGTGAGCACAATATACAAGGCTGGTCACATTTTTTTCTTTTCCAGAACATTTCTCCTTGCCCTGTTTCTCCTTGCCCAGAATGGGCAGTTTGGAGGGTCTAAGTAAGAATGTTGGGATGCTTTTAATAACTGGGAATTTATGTCAGACATAAGACTTTTAGGACAAAATTGATTGATTTGGTGAATTATTTATTTGGCACAGCTGCCAGGTCCTCAGTGTAATCACCGAGAGAGATAAGCAAAATCTTACTACTCTGGCAAGTATTCAAGATGAAGGTTGCTTACCCTACTAATTTGTCAGAGCTGAGTGACATGAGACACTGTGGAAAGGACACTGTTGGTCTCATTACATCTACTGGCTACAACCACCTAGTGGCTCCATGGAATATTTTTGAGGACTGACATGAGGACATATCAGGTTAGGAGATTGAAGTCATACATGCCAATTATACAGTAGAATCTTAGTCTCCAAACTGTCAGCTGAGGTCCAGGGGCCTGCACTGAAGAACTGTTAAATTATTATAGATATACTTGATACACTATTTCATTTTTAATGTCTGATTGGAATCATAACAATTATTAAGGGATATTATTAAGGGTTTTATCACACAAGCAATTACACTACAGAGTTCTTGTGCATTTTGAATCTGGGGAAACATATTTAGAAGCTATTTTCTTTTTCTTTTTTTATCTCTCCTCCCTTCCTTTTGTATCTGATGGAGCAATGTTAACTTTTCTGAATAGCAATGTCTACAAAACCATGGGGAAATCCTTCAAAGGTCTGGCACAATCTGGAGTCTTGGTGTGCTTTGATGAATTTAATCATATAGAGCAGGAGGTAATTGTAGGACCAGCTTCTTGGCAAAACTAGCATTCAGTGAAAATTACAAGCCTGACAACTTCATTAACAGCACTGACATTAAACAAAACTGACTAAAGCTCATGGTTAAGTGGGGAGAAAAATAAAAATGTTTAATCACGCTTAACTGCTATCCCCTGTTAAATTTGCACCTTTGCATTTTGTTCAAATGTTGCTATCTTTTCCTCTATATATCCAGAGAAGATATATTGCTGTTGCAGTCTTCTAACACAATGGCAAAGGGAAGACAGTGAAGAGATGTAACATTTTGTTCATGATAGATTAATGGCACGATCTCTTATTTTCTGGAACACAACCTGCCACTCACCGTCTTTAGAAAATGAGAGTACACTTTCATTTTCTAGCAACCTGGAGACATGAAGAATTCTGCTTTAGCTCTTTTCTTTAAACCTAACTAAAAATTTGAAGACAGATATGTCAATAAATAAGATTATTTTTATCTTTGGCTTGATTTGGGTATTCAAACTACATTCTTAAATTGCACGTATCATTAAATATTCACACAAGAATATTATAACCTGGTCCATTTTGCAATATGAGTTTTTAAACTCTGAAATTCGTTTATGCAGCATATACTGTAGTCATCACAAAATGAAAGCAACCTTTGTATATTTAAATTAGTCAATAAAACCTTAGTTTTTTAAGCAATTGAGAAAAAAGTGGTAGCATAGTAGCACTATTCAATAAGCTCTTGCTGGTTAAATAAATAACAACTGTCTGACGTAAATTTGTTTTCATCAACTAGCTTATTATATGCATAATTTAGATGAATAAGATCATGTATTAATTTCAGTGCAAAATACAGAGAAGCAAATTGTTGCTTCTGTTGTCAAAACAGATATTCAGAGAATGGATGGAGGCCACTAGATTTGTCTATGTAATACCTCTGTTTTGCAAACTCTACTGGCTTCTAGTTTCTTTCCAAATGCAGTTCAAGGTGCTGGTCATCATCTTTAACGTACTGTATGGCACAGGGCCAGATTATCTGACAGATTGCCTTTGCCTAAGGACATCTACCTGTCCTAAAAGGTCAGTTAGGATGGCCACGCTTGTAGTATCTTCCCTTAAATATTGGCATCTGATGCAGAGCCTTTTCTGTGGCAGCCCCTGCCCTATGGGATACTCTGGCCCCTGAAGTTTGGTAGCCTCTATCTTCCTAGCCCTCTATAAAACTTTGAAGACTTGGCCTTTCCTGAAGCATTGAGATAAGAGACTATTGACTTGGTCCTAGTAGGTTTTTGTTGTTTTCTATATTTATAGTTTCATAGGTTTTTTTTAATGTTTTTATGTTATCTTTACTTTTGATTGTGAGACACTCAGATCTGGTTATACGATCAGAGATTATATCTATGTTTTAATTAAATGCATGAATGCATGATTCAATCAATCAATCAATCAATCAATCAATCAATGAAACAATGAATCCATGACTCCATGACTCCATTAATCAATAAATAGCTGGAGTGTTAAGAATGGCTTATCTCCCTTAAATATAAACTGAAATGGCGTGTAATGAATTAGAAACTCATTACCTGATACAAGAAATGTGCTGGTGAAAAGACTGTGGGATTCTTTTTTAAAGTGATGAAACGTTAGCATAGAACTAGAACCAGGATATCAGCAATTCTTCTGTCAGTGGTCTAGAACCCTGGGATAGATAGTTTTTCATATCCTAACCCTAGTGCTTACTGTTATGTGAATAGGTTTCCACTATAGAAAATTGTAAGTAAGTAAGAAGGGACAGAATATTGGATAAATTTCTCCCACAGATAGATTTGAAATGGGGTTATTAAGACTGCAATTAAGAGGAAATATGAATAAACATAGTGTCAGTTCCAACATAATCAAAATATAGGCATATACCACAATATTTGAAAGACTGTTAACCTGAAAATCAACCACATATATGCAAAAGTGAAAAGTCAGCTCTGAAGTATATCTCAGTAATGAATATTGAAAGAATTATTGATCTGTCATAAAGATATTTGACCATGTTAAAGAATATATTACTAATTTTGCCAGCACTAATAGAGAAACTAGTTCTATAAAATTGCTTTGTGTAGGTCAACAAGTGTTATTTCTCATTTTCCAAAGCCTGCCAAAGAATGTCATTTACTTTCTTAACTAAAGAAGGAACTCTCAAAGGTGCTTTTTCAGGAGGCAACTGGACTTTCTTGTTTTTTATTTTGATGACATTTCATTTCACCAAGTGCTTCACCGAACCTCTAAAAGGATGCAGATTACCAGCTGTATGCAAGGAATATAACTCCTTCCATGTCCCATTGTCCTGTCAGAGCTGAAGAAGCTTCTTGGATGAGAAGTGAAAGATCTTCAAAAGAAAAAAACCAAGAAAGTCCAGTTGCCTCTTGAAAAAGCACCTTTGGGACAACCATGACCTGGATGACTGAGAAGCTCCACAGAAAAAAGAAGGAAGTATACTTAGCAGAATAACTAGAATATCAGTAATAGCTATTTCTTTATGAATTTGCTTGCATGTGATTGATAGAATCCAGATCATAGTTATCCTGGTTGATTTTATAAGATGAGCAAGAAACTAAAAACATGTGATCTCTATGCCATGAATGGCTTTAAAGATGATAACTGGGACCTTGAATTGCACATAGAAGCATTTTGATTTCTTTCTTTTTTTCTTTTCACCCTTACTTTATATTTCCGTGTATTAATGTTTTATTTATGTGCATTAACTTTTGTTTTTTATTGTTTAATAAAATATTTTTTAAAAAAAATGATTACACCCAAAAGCTGGCTGGTAAAGCAGTTCACAAAGCAGTGATCATTTAAGCATAGCATGCTGCTCCCAACACTGCCTGTGGCCTGTGCATTCTGGACCACTTTTTAATTTAAAAAAGATTAAAAATATAACAAGGATTAGTGAGACCCAGCAAATCTTATAGCAACGCTCTGGACCACGTTATTAATAGCTTTTTCACAGTAGACATGCTTTGTCTCTTAAGCACCATATTGGACATCTAGGTTCCAAATTATCTTGCATCATTTTATCTGAGAAGAATTCATTTATCAATGAAACTGTAAATGTAAGAGCATCTAGAAAGGTTACATTATTCAGTTAATGATGCACATTGTAGTAACAATTATTTCTGCCATTTTTAATGCTCCATATTGCACTGTAAACATTTTCTCAGAATGTCATACATATGCATGTCTCCTAATGATTACTAATACCATAAAATGATTCCCTATATTATAGGATATTAACTATGAGTGTTACTGTTTATATATCTAAGTATACACACAAAAAGAGGATTTCTGAAGATTTCTTAAGAATGTTTTTCTGAGTTTTAAAGAAAAACTCAGAAAAACTCCAGTAAGAGCTGGAGCTAGAAAATGAAAAAGAGCTAGAAAATGCTGTTTGTTTATTTAAGGATATATACAGAATGAAAAGAATGCAATACTATATGTAGTATATAGTACCTGATATTTTTCTCTATCACCCCCATCCAAATGTTTAAAAATCTTAAGTTATGGAAAAAGTCACATTACTTTGAACATCGAGTTCCAATATTCAAAGCTATGAATATATAGTTCAACTTTTCCCACTGAAACAAATAAACTACAGAACAGCATATCAAGAACAGAGCAACTGGAACTACACTGCAAAAATCCAAATGTCCCCACAGACAGCAGCACAGATACCATTTAGTGATTATTTAGGTTATTCAAGCCCAGATGTATCAATACTGAACAAATCAGAACATTTGGATCATGCATTTACAATTTTCAAGGTGCTAGTAATATTGATGTACACATCTATGCATGCTTATAGGTCATGGTCATTTAATGGTTTTTATTTTCAGAAATGTGTTCTACAACAGCAGCATTCCAGTGTGTAATGACATTCTCCTTTCATACAGCACATCAGAGCCTGTTGAAAGCTCCAGGTATAGTGGCTGGGGAAATGATAAATTACAATGTAGGTTCAGTGAGGATCTGATTGTGAATATCTTATTTCAAAATCTATTGTGCTCTATTTTGAAGTAGGTTTGAAGTGCAGATTTTCTTTCAGTGGAGGAATACAGTATGGAGTTGCAAGAAATCCTATCTCGACCATCTTATGTGATGTTCATGCCATTTGTATTGAACTAGTTGACTATGCCCTTTTCATTGCTCATCAGTGATGGCATCTCAATTGTCACATGCTATCTTTAAAAATATTATCTGATGTTTACTTGATTGTTATTTCATACCTAGTAAACAAATAGAGTAGAATTTAATCCTGAGAACTGTTGTATACGCCTTCATCATTTTATAGATTTATTTTAGTTTATTTTTCCATTGTAATTCTGTTATTCTTTTTTAAAAAATATAAAAGTATAACCTTTTCCATCCAGTTTTTGTTCATGTGTTCTGTAAAGGATTTTCCTGACCAATACTGTGCCTCTAGATTTTATAATTGGAGAGGAATATCTCTTTTGTCAAAAACTCTAAAGCTGATCTGTCTTCACATTTTAGCTAGTGACAGAACAAAACTCACTTCACACTTGCTGCCAAATAATAAGATGACTATGCTTTTTTCTCTGTGTTCAAAGAAAGGCCAATCTTTGATAGAGTTGTAATTATAGGAAAGAAAGTGACCCTAAAAGCAAACAGGTCATCATACGGTTGGATAACAAGAAAACCCAACTGGGAATCAAATAATATAGTGATAGTGATTTTTCAAACCACAAAGAATGCCTAGCTATTCCATCTATGATCCATGAATATATCTAAGATAAATCCACTAATGTTCTGAATAATTAATAAATTCGCTTAGTAAATTTCCCAATTTTAAATTAAGCAGATACCAATTTTCTTCTATAAACAACATGGGGGGTTTTCCCCTTAAATGGTCTTTTCCAATGTAGCATTAAACAAAAGGTACACCAGAGCTCTAAATGAAGCTAAGGTTCATTATATTTTTGTTGTTTTACAGCTATTTTTGAACTCACAGTTTTACACTATATATTCTATAAATATATTTGAATCTGCATATAGCAAGCTAGCCTGTTGTTACTTTGTCCAGATGTTGTTGATTATATTTTAGAATAAGGTGTAGATCAGGGGTGTCCAAACTTGGGAATTTTAAGATTTGTGGGCTTCTGGCTGGGGAATTCTGGGAGTTGAAGTCCACAAGTCTTAAAGTTCCCAGGCTAGATCAAAGCTAGTAGTTGTCCATCTAAACCTATACTAAAGAATTTCATGTAGCTGTCCCCATTCGGATGTTCTTCTTGTGCTGGGTAGTGAGAGCTCTGCATTAGGCTTGGCAAGAAGTTTACCTGATCCTCTTATTCTTTTTAGTGACTAAAAAGTTATATGTATTTGCATTTGCATTTTTATTGTTATTCTAATTGGATTCTCTTTCTCATAAGCCCAAAAGCTCTTTCCTATGCACAATCTGAGTTAAGAATATCACCTGCATTTTATAACCTGTAATAAATAAATGCAGCAAGAAAATAATTTTTCACTGTATATGCAGATCAGCTACATGAAAGTCATCCAGTAAAGTTTAGCAAAAAATTTTTTTCGAACAGTGGCAAGCACCACAAGCGTTGATCAGAATGCAGATATAATTGGTAGACAGCTGGGAACCTTAGCTTTTATTAGGAATGTGTGAATAAGTATAAATTCAGTCTATGTAAGAGCTGTAGATTTTCAGTTATTCATATGGTCTGCCAACTGGATTTTATCAGCTGGAAAATCCACTTCCATTTGTTGTTTACTGCTTTTTCTAAGAGGGAAATCTACCATATTCATTTTATATATTTCTGTAAAATAGAAAGTTTTAAATATGATTTTCTCTCAGGTATGCTTTTTAAAATAAATCCATTAATATACCTTTACATTATCCATATGTTTAATGCAAGGATCTTTAATACATGCCTTTTTATATACTTCTCAAAGATACATTCTTATTTCAATTTAATTTTCCTCCTGTATTTTTTTGTCAAGATTTTCAACTGAACAACTGAATAGGTACTAGCAAATACTATTGCTGTTGATATTTTAAAAGCACCTTAGTTTCTTTGATGGCTTGTCACATACTGTATTTCTTAATTGAAAGAATACCTGAAAAACATTCTCAACTTTTAGCCATAGAAGAACATTAAGCAAGTTATGGGTTATACTTTCAATTCACAGTGAATGTGAGACCCAACATATGTTATGGGACCTCTCTGGATTATAATATGCTCAATTTTGTTTTAATGTCCAGAGATTCTGAAGCTACCATATAGTTGTGCTATATGTGATAACTAAAATTGGTCAAATTGGTCATAGCACTTTTGAAGGAAATCTTGCTGTGTGATCTACAAATTGAACATTGGTTGATAAGCTAATAGGACCCAAGAAGCCTTAGAACGATAGTCCTTCCTTTTGATATATTACTTTAGATACAGTAAGAGGTACAGGAGGGAGACTTGTGCTCAGACATTATCAGACAATTGTGTACCTGAGGAACACTCAATATTGGCAACCTCAGACCAGTGGCCATGTGGGAATGGACCTTAATGTTAAGACTCTACCAAAATAATATCATGTAATTGCAATGAAAAAGTAATTCTGGTTATGTGAAAGTGTCAGCATGGGATATTACCAGTTAAAGTAGGAAAGCTATAGCTAAGCAGATGAATGTGATTTATTATTATTATTATTATTATTATTATTATTATTATTATTATTATTATTATTAAAATTTGTATGCTGCCCACTCCCTTGGGACTCTGGGCGGCTTACAGACAGATAAAAAGCATTAAAAAATTTAAAAGTAAATACAATTGTTAAAATTACACAACATCCATTCAGTCTAAGTGGGGCTGGACATTGATCAACAGCCCCAGGCCTGCTGGAACAGCCAGGTCTTAGTGGCTTTACGGAAGGCCGGGAGAGTGGTAAGGGTCCGGATCTCTACGGGTAGATCGTTCCACAGGGCCGGCGTAGCCACAGAGAAGGCCCTTCCCCCGGGGGGCCGCCAGCCGGCATTGTCCGGTCGATGGCACCCGGAGGAGGCCCAACCTGTGAGATCTTGTTGGTCATTGGGAGGTATGTGGCAGGAGGCGGTCTCTCAGGTAGCCAGGTCCTAAACCATGTAGGGCTTTAAAAGTAACGACTAGCACCTTGAAGCGCGTTCGGAGGCCAATAGGGAGCCAGTGCAGCTCGTGGAGGATGGGTGTAACATGGGTGTATCTAGGTACACCCAGTATCACTCGTGCGGCTGCATTCTGGACCAACTGCAGTCTTCGAACACTCTTCAGGGGCAGCCCCATGTAGAGCGTGTTACAGTAATCCAGTCTTGAGGTGACGAGGGCATGAGTGACCATTTGAAGTGCCTCCCACTCCCACCTCCCGTAAACGCCGCAGAAGGATACCATGGTCGATGGTATTGAAGGCCGCTGAGAGGTCAAGAAGCACTAGGATAGAGTAATGTCCTCTATCCCTGGCCTGCCAGAGATCATCGATCAGTGCGACCAAAGCAGTTTCGGTGCCGTAACCAGGCCTGAAACCCGACTGAAAGGGATCCAGATAATCTGCTTCATCCAAAGTCCATCGGAGTTGAAAGGCCACCAACTTCTCAACAACCTTCCCTACGAACGGGAGGTTGGAGACTGGACGATAGTTGTTTAAGATGGCTGGATCCAGGGACGGTTTCTTAAGGAGGGGTCTCACCACCGCATCCTTTAGGGGGTGCGGGAAGAATCCCTCCTGGAGAGAGATGTTAACAATCCTCTGGAGCCAGCCACGTGTCACCTCCCTGCTGGTCGAGACCAGCCAGGAGGGACACGGGTCCAGTAAACAGGTGGAAGCACTCACTGCTCCCATGGCCTTGTCCACTTCCTCAGGAGCGACAACTTGAAACTCGCTCCACAAAATCCGATCAAGACCCTCCCCAGCATCTCGGCTGGTACTGTCCAAGTGGAGTCCAGGTCCGTCCAAATACGAACGATTTTATCCGACAGAAACTGAACAAAAAACTCTTCAGATCTACCCTGTAAGGTGTCGCCTGCATCCCTCCCTTTCAAGAGGGAGCGTGCTATCCTAAACAGAGCGGCTAGGCGAGATTCTGCAGATGCAATAAGAACGGGAAAATGAGCACATTTTGCCACCCGTATCACCAATAGATAAGTCCTAATAAAGGCTCTTAATTGTGTTTGGTCAGATTCGGAGTTACTAGCCCTCCAGCATCACTCTAGGCGTCTCTTTTGGTGCTTCATCTCCCGGAGTTCCTCGGTAAACCAACGAGTCCTCCTGGATCCACTGCCGCGGAGAGGCCGTAAAGGTGCAATCCGGTTTAGAGCCTCCGCTGCCGCTATATTCCAAGCAGTGACCAAGGACTCCGCCAGACTGTGGGCCCTGGAGTCAGGTATCTCACCAAGTGCCGTCTGAAATCCCATAGGGTCCATCAGGTGCCTGGGGAAGAACCACCTAATCGGTTCCCCCTCCCTACAGTGGGGGATTGGTTTACGAAAGTCAAGCCTCAATAGGAAGTGATCTGACCATGACAAGGGCAAGATCTCAATGCCCTTCAAATCTAGATCATGTCTGCACTGCTCCGAGAAAAACAAGAGGTTGAGTGTGTGACCTGCTGTATGAGTTGGACCCTGAATTACCTGGGTCAAGTCCATGGCTGTCATGGAAGCCATGAACTCCTGTGCTCCATCAGAGCATTCGCTGAGCGTCAGCAAGTTGAAATCCCCCAGCACTATAAGCCTGGGGAACTCAACCGCCAGTTCGGTTACTGACTCAAGGAGCACAGGCAGGGCTGTTGTAATGCAGTTGGGAGGTAGGTATGTTAGAAACAGACCCACTTGACCCCCAAGGTCCAACTTCACCAGAAGGGACTCACACCCGACAGTCTCCGGAGCAGGGATCCTACGAAGGACTAGTGACTCTTGGATGATGACTGCCACTTCCCCACCCCTTTACTGGTGTCGTGGCTGGTGGAGCACCTGAAACCCTTCTGGGCACATTTCAGTGAGGGGGACTCCTCCCTCATGGCCCAGCCAGGTTTCAGTAATACATGCCAGGTCTGCCCCCTTGTCTAATATTAGGTCCCAGATGAGGGGAGCTATATGAACCACAGATCTGGCATTTAGCAGCAGCAGCCTGAGACCAGGGCCCTGACAACTCTCACCATCTGGTCCTGGAGTGGAGCTATCAGGGCTGGAAGGAGGGATCGCTGTGACGTAGTGAACCCTCCTTCCCCGGTAATGGCTAGCCCTGTAACTCCCGTCAAACCTGCCTCTCCCAACTACGACCGGGATGCACCGGCCCATCCCCGCATCCGTAGACCCCTCTTCCCTTCCCGTAGCCTCCATTCCCTTCCCGTAGCCTCCATTCTCCCCGGCAGGCCATTCATACCATACATTCTGGGACAAGAGGCGGATCCGGGCCCCCATCCACTTCTGCTTCTGCACTCAGTGGTGGGGGCTCCAGGCCACACTCTCAATCCCCTCATACGTGTCAACCAAGCATTCTCCGCAAACATACCCCACAACAGTTAAAGATACAACAATATAATAAAAATAATTATGCTAATTTAAAAGAAGGTGGGTTCGTTCATTCACAGGCATGCACATACCATTCCACATACAGGGCACTACATGAGATAATAAAAATTATGAATTTGAATTTTATCCCAATAATCAAATGATTAGTTGAAGAAACCATAAAAGGCAGATGTGAAGAGGTAGAATTTAAGTTGGGGACAGATATTTCCTGAAGACAGAATGACCTTAAGACAATTCACTTCAGACCAAATGATACTGGGATAGAAAAAGGAGACCCTGCTGTTAATTGCCTCAAAATAAACAATGGCTCACTCGAGGGTGGGTTCTTGTAAGTGATGGATCTAGAATTTCCTCATCTGAAACACGACTCTCAGATTTAAAGGGGCTCAGTTGTGAATATAAATTTAAATCTTGAGTGTGATAATTGTGACACTGGTGGTTGTGGGGCTTCAGGTAACTATTAAGCTGAAGCTGCACTCTCTGATTGTGAAGCCTTGAAGTTTATTAATACCGTATATACTCGAGTATAGGCCGACCCGAATATAAGCCGAGGCACCTAATTTTACCACAAAAAAACTGGAAAAGTTATTGACTCGAGTATAAGCCTAGGGTGGGAAATGCAGCAGCTACCGGTAAATTTCAAAAATAAAAATAGATACCAATAATGTTTTTGAATATTTATTTCAAAGAAAAACAGTAAACTAGCGGTGTATTCAATGAAATACTTCACTCACCTCATGATGCTGATGTCCCGCTGTGATGATAATGTCCCGTGCAGCCGCGGGAGCGATGTCCCGCCTCCTATGACACACGGCACAGTGATTCCTATCATTGGATCACTGTACCAGAGGAGGTGGGACATCGCTATGTGGCTGCTTGCCATAACAAGGAGGAGGTGGGACATCGTTGCAGAGCGGCAGGAGGGGGAGGAAGGGGAATCGTAAGACAGCCCTGCATTACATTAGAACGTGAGGAGGGGGGATGGTGCGGTGCGCGCTGCGCGGCAAACTGACACAGAGGGAGGGGAAACTCACAGGGGCACTGGGCCATTCACGAGTGTCACCCAGCGGCATGGCCCCGCCCCTTTTTCTCCTCCATTTCGGGCAAATTTTTCACTGACTCGAGTATAAGCCGAGGCGGCTTTTTTCAGCCCAAAAAGTGGGCTGAAAAACTAGGCTTATACTCGAGTATATACAGTAATTTCTTTTCAATGTTGATGGCAATGGAGCAATGCCTTCAATATTCTCAGATGAAGAAGGTAATATTGAATGGGTTAGCATGGAAGTGTGAGGCTCTGAAGAACTTTATTTGGAATGAGCACAAATTCATTGCAGCAACCCTGAATAGCAGAAAAGGGAAATCGAGCTTCTATACAACATCTTCCAACAAAATGGATACCCATGCAACTTTATCAAAAAGTGCCTGACCACAGCCCAATATAGCAGAACCAACACAAGCTGTAAAAAGAATAACACTGCCAACATCTCAGAAACCACTATAAGACTATTACAACCACATGGAATCAGCAAAGCACACAAGCCAACTAAAGTCCTCCAAAGCAACCTAAGTAAACCAAAAGACCCAGCAACTCTAGAAGAAGAAGAAAAAAAGAAACCATCTATGACAGTGTAATGACTGCAACAGCCACTTCAGAGGACAAACAGGAAGAATCCTGGCATCCATGAACATCAACTAGCAGTCAGAAAACATGATGAAAACTCTTTAATTTCACAACATATGGACAGATTTAACCATAATTTCATCTGGGAAATTGAGACCATCTGAGACTAAGCCAAGTACAAAAATGCTAGGAAATTTCTAGAAACCTGGCACTCTGATAAATTAGTCATCAATAGACACACAGAGATAAACAATATCTTCAGACTATGTAAAAGAGACTATCGACAAGTCAAAAAGGGAACAAAAAAGACCAAAATACCTCCCTACATTAATCAGCACCCAGATGAGCATAGATTAACTTCAAGATTAACATCAGAACAACAAGAAGTAAAGAATACCCCAATCAATGCAAACAACATAACATAGACAAGACCACCCTCACATGACTGAGAAGGCAAGGCACTGGAATATGAAATGACAGCAAAGCCCACTCCTTACTAGCACTGATCATGTTACCTAATTTGGGATAATGAAACATCTGCAAGAAAACAATCAAGCTCAGAGAGCAACAAAGACACCTCATTTCAATCCTGAGCTACAAATGTTCTCCTTTACTGGTAGAATAAGAATTTTAAAATGAAAAAAAAATGATATAGCAGGAGTGGCGAGCAGAGTCTCAGTATGCTTTTTCAAGACTTGCTTCCAAATAGTAGCTTGTAGACATAAGAAACATTTGCAGTGTTTATTATTTATGGAAAAAAATTCAACAGTGTTTACAAAAATCCATCAACGATTATTCTCCAAAGCACAGATGAAAAAGTCCCTATCTATCTCAGTGTTCTTCAAACCTGTCAATTTTAAGATGTGTGGACTTCAGCTCCAAGAATTTCCCAGCCAGGATGACATAAACAGTCAAGAGACTTAAATAGCAACTTAGCCCAGATAATAAGAAACCTGGAAGAAATGTTGAAATAATTCAAAGGTACTCTGCCTTAAATAATTCACAAAAATGGGGATGAGAAATCCCTCTTGTTTTCAAATATTTTATATTTACCCAGGGCTAGCATGAAAGCAACCCTAACTTTTACGAGAAACCTGTGCAGTTCTTGTCCAGATGTATGGAACTTGGTAGTCTTTGCCTGTAGAAAATCTTTGGCAGTAGAAGATGAATGGAGATGTTAGCGGGCACTGAGTCAAATCGTTTCTAACTTGTAATTTCTGTCTTATAAATCCTCAAAAGCAAAGATTTCAGTTACTGGTATTATTAAGTGAATTAACTTATTTACAACCAACCAAACTTTACTGTCTCTGACATTCCCTTATTCAAACTATACAATTATTCACACTGTTCATATATTAGCACATTACTTATATATAATTTCATGTATTATTTCCATATAAAAAGAATTAGAATTAGTGGGTAGAATCATTTAGAATTAGTGGGTAAAATCATTTAGAATTAATGGGTAGAATCATTTAGAATTAGTGGGATGAACTATAAATAAGGGGCACAGTTGATATATTATGAGTACAATATGAACTGTGTTTCTGTGTAATCACAGGTAGATACATACATGCCTCCTGTATTTATGGGTATCCCCATTGTTTTCTATGGCAAAACCCCATCAAATATAAGGATTGTCAATTATGGCATGCATGTACAGCATTCTATTTGCAATTAGGTATTTATGTTTATTTAGTTCTGAAACATGTATCCCTTTTTTGTTCTAAGACTGTCAGAGTTTCTGGTCAGTGTACAATCCCTGGATCAGAGTCAGAGATGGGAAATCAGCATCTGCTAAATATATGGCTCTTTTGACTCACATTTGCAGTACAGATCACGAAGAATTTTATCTAAAACCTTCATCTACCATTTCTGGGAGAAGAATGTTATGTAATATGCACAATTTTCATTATTTTGAGGCTGATTCAATACATGATGCTAACCTTCTTGGTCCCTAGTCATGAATTATGCAGATTGGTCTTGCTGTTTTTTTAACTATGTGCAGTACATATAGGGCAGTGAAAAAGTCAGGTAATTGTCCTATTGCCACAGTCAGAGCTGGTTCTGTTTCAGGTTATTTACTGCTATGTCCTTCTTTCATTCACCTTCCTTCCTCCCTTCCTCCTTTTCTCCTTTGCAAAACAAAAAAGCACTTATCTGACGTAATTATTTCTGATAGAATATGCATTTTGAAGTCCTTCCTTGGGGAAAAATTAAGTTCCAGTATCATGAGATGTTTGTTGTTTACCTACTTAATTTGTATTTTTGTTATTTTTGTCTCTATGTTTTGTAAGTGTGAAATGGTTTGAATTAATTTACTGAAAATATGTCTTGTTCCTTAGAAACACAGATGTCAAGTTGTTGCAGGTTAACTGTGTTTAGGTTTTGTAAGAAAGCAACAGCAAAAAAAACCTAAAACAAACTAAATTTGAATGATAAAATATCTTCTTTTGATTTTCCATGAAGATATTAAATCCAGATCTCATCACGGTCCAGTTTAACAAAACTCAATGGAACAAATTAATACTAGGGCTTATATTTGATCAATCCTAAACATCCCTGTGAATTCAATCTTAGATCTTTTTAAGAGTTGCTTACAAAACAATTTATATGTGTTTACACTTAAAATTCCATTTCATCGACTTTAATTTTAGACAAGCAAGTATAGAATTGCAAACTCACAATCCTACTTTGTGGAGATAAATAGCTCATATATGTATTTTCTTAGATGCTTAAATATTTTGATTTTGTTGCTAAGAGACTACTACTAAGAGACTTACTACTGTTATTACAGTAATCTTTGTACAGTAGTCACAGGGTAATACTGCAGAACACCACTTGATATAATAGGTAATACTGGGAGCCTTTATGAAACTGGCTGGTCTTATGTAAGGCTGCTAATGTGTCTCCTCAGTCTTAGTGATCAACTGAATGATATAGAATATTTTAATATTTTCTGCTTTCCCCTTTGATGTCTGCCAGGATTTCTACAAGGGATTTTTGGTTTTTTTTACTAACCTTCTATAGTTCTTCTCATTGTCAACAAGCATGTGGAATAGGATCACCCAGTTGATGTTATATATTTGGAATTCCAAAGTCTTTGACAAAGACCTTGACCAAAGGCTCCAGATCAAACATATATGATAAAGTGAATAAAGCTATTATGGAGTAGTAACTGGTAAAGAACAGTATGCAGAAGATAGGAAGGCATGGGCAATTTTTATCTGGGGAAGCTATTCTGTGCTGGGTCCCCTAGGAATAAATCATGCTACAGTGCTTTTTAATTCATTTGAAAACCCTCTAGAATTGGAGTGAGCAATGAAGTGGCAACATTTTCTAATTGTACTGAATTATTTGAGATAGAAATTTAAAAAAAAAGAATTGGAAAAAGCTCTAAAAGTGAGTGAGTGGGCATCAAAGTGACACAGGCAAATCTGTAATTAGGCCCAAAAGATACATCTTGGCACATAACATCCCAACTTTATTAATACATTAATGAGTTCTGAGTTGGAAGTAATTGTTTAAGAAAATCGAGGATTGGACATAAAGATGTCAACACAGCATGTGGCTGCTATTAAAAAAGCTTTTCAAGCTTAGAATAATTTGGAAGTATTGAAAATAAGGCAGGCAATATAGTAACTACTAGGGAAAGTTCTACTCACCATATCTGAAATAGGAGAATTGGAAAACAACTTGAAAAAAAGAACAAAAAATAACCACCACCAAAATGATTAGGGAATAGATTACCTCTTTGATGAGGAATGACTACACAGCTGAGACATTTAAGCTTTCAGCTAAGGCAAATAGGAAAGATATGCTAGAAATACAAGATTATGCAAGTAGGCTTTCTATCTGTCTTCCAATACTGGAATTTAGAAATATCTATTAAAACTAAAAGTCAGAATATTCAGGAGCAACATAAACAATACTTTTTTACACAATGCATAATTAATCTATGGGACTTTGTGTTACCAAATTGGCAACAGCACCAGTGGAGTTGATTTGAAAAGGCACTGGGAAATTTTATGAAACACTGAATTATCAAAGTCTACTAGAATTTATAGTTGTTTGCTATTCTTGGCATCCTGGGGAGGAGCCTTGAAAATGAGTCATTACAAGATTTATCTCTTGCTTGTCCCTGATTGTGAGCTTCCTGAATTTGGTTGACCACTTCAGACTCAGAATGCTGGTCTATATGGCCAAAGGCCTAATTTAATATTAAGAATTTTTCTTCTATTTCCATGATACCCATTTTTGGAAATCAACCTTTAGGTGCATCTACTTTTCATTATTTCTCACCAAACCTGCACTCAATTATTCATCTACTCTTTCAGTTGATCATTTGCATGATTCCACATTAACTTTCTGCCTTATGTGCTACTTTGTTATTTAGATAATTTGCTCATTTTCTGTTAATTTTAGAGGCAAAACTACTATAATAGGCAGTTGAATAATAATAATAATAATCATTTTAAATTATTTATTTAATTTACATTTATTTAACAATAAATTGCATTGTTCCACTTTCAGGATATCTTTTAACAGTGAAAATGTGGGATATATATTTTAAAAATTCATATCAGACAAAATAAGTACAGTGGTTCCTCAGTACTTGGTGCAATGAGTACCAAAAAATGATGAGTACCAAACTAATTTTTCCCATAAGGAATAATGTAGTGTGTCACAAAGCAGTCAATATCAACAAGCTCTAGCTTGTGTATTGAATACCAGGAGAAAATTTTCACATCAAAACCAAGATACCACTGTACTCAAATACTCTATTAAAATAGTAGTTTAATATCACTACAACTGGTGTTGCCATACTTTTAGTCTGAAATGTATAGTATTGTTATTATAGGATTGATAACTTGACTTTACAGTACTTACTGTGTGTTGGATGCATATGTTCTTCTTGGTTGTATCCTCATTATTTGGAATTCATCAAAGCCTTAATAATTACTGAAAAAAGGAGTATAATTCAACATTTAAAGGCTAAATCTATATCTCATTAGTAGTACTGTAATGGATTGTTTAAATTGTTTAAAGTCACTGTTTATCAATATTTGAAATTTTTTTGACAGAACTCTAAGGAAGAATTCTTTTAAACAAGATGATTTCCCCCTTGCTCTACTGTATTTTCATCTATGATTTTTATTCTTTTTATTTTTGTTTAATCTCATGGCATAACTCATGATATGTTATATGATGCTTATTTTTAAATGAATTTAGATCATGTAGTTTGTTAATATTTACCTGATATCAAAATGTGAGTTTCACAGTAGTAACTTTAGTCTGTCCAAAAGAGCCATGCATCAAACAATACTTGACAGTGTACTTCATACCATGGCAGTAACACAGTGTCTGTCATTGAGGAGCAGCAGTAATAATATTTGTTTCACTGGAGTGCTGTGTGTCACTTCAGCAAGCAACCGGAAATATAGGAAGAGAGTTCTGGAATAATGTAAAGTAAATCATTATGTCTGACAGTTGCATGTTGCCACTGCTTTCTGTATTCACAAAGTCATGGATGAACTTTGACTTCTCAAACAGCTAACTCTCCACCATGCATCTCATGGTTATACTCATTTCATCTGACAATAGACCCTAGTCCATACCCCACCTGTGCCTAGAACTAAATCTTGGGAGGTTCTGGTAGAAATAGTAGTAGACAGTTGTCCCTTTTTCCAGGGTAGGATGAGAGATGCGGTGGGGGAAATGCACATTCCACATTCAATTGCAGATGAAGTGCAAGCACAGATAACTAACAACCTGAATTGGTCTCTCCACATGTCATCCTTAGTGAAGATGCAAACCAGTGTCTGCATTTTCTGCATTGGATGAGGAGATCTTTCTCCTTTTGTCATGGCCACTTTTTGCAGAGGCATAATTGAAAACATTTTAACAAATTGCATCTCAGTTTGGTTTGGCAACTGCAGTGCCTCAGAGAGAAAGTCCATTCAGAGAGTGGTAAGGACAGCCAAGAAGATTATAGGAAGCTCGCTTCCTGTCATTCATGATACTGCTTATAAGCACTATGTGCTTAGAGCTCAAAGCATTGTTAGAGACACCCACTTTATGATCTGTTGCTCTCCTCTGGGAGGGGGTTTCAAAGTATTTCTAGCATGCCTACCAGTTTCTGTAACAGCTTTGTTCCCTGTGGCATCCATTTGGTAAACTCACAAGATTCATTTTTCTCGCCATGTACATGTATACCTCCACACTAGACTGTTATTTCTCTGTGTCATATAATATATGTGGTCTTTTTGTATTTATTTGTTTATTTTTGTCATGTTTATGTAGTGTATATTTGAGATGGTGACCCTTTGAGAGCTGTATGCAACAAAATTTCATTTTAATGTATGCCGATTAGTGTACATTCAAAGTGACAATAAAATTATTCTCTAAGTTCTAATTGAACCCAATATATGAGGTAAAATGGATGTTGTGTCAGGAGTTGCTATTAATATTTTCTTGTTTACTTGAATATACTTGAAAAGTGACTCTTGTTTTTTTTTAAAGCATTCTAAAAGAAAAAAATAGTGAATACTTCTGCATATTCATATATATTTTCCATTGTATTATTTATCATCAGCTGAGCCCTACTCAGAGTTTTGTAATTATTGTATTAAGATGTAATGGTAATGGTTTTTTAACTATGAAAAAAAAATGCATAATGACATAGACCTTGAGTAATTTTCTTTCCACAGCAACAATAAGTAACATTGAAGAAGACTGCATTTTTGTATAATGAAGAAACTTACTGAAGTTCTGCCACAGTGATTTTGGTTCTTAAAAATTAACTATAAATATTTGGTTTAAAAGTCCTATTCAATTGTCCATAAACTTAGTCACAAGTAAATCAATAAAAAACAGCTTTATTTGCCTCCGCCTCTGCCATTGTTATCTCCTTATCGCCTTCATGTTTAAGATAAATTTAGGAGAAAAAACCAATTTATTCTCTATATAAAGACCTTTTATAAAATTTTGCATCTAAACAATCAATAGGAAATTTGAAAGTTTTCAGTTTTGATCTCTTCAATACCTACATCTGAAATGGGAAAGAAAAGGTATTAAATCCTGGAGAAATCGCAAATCAATATTAAAATCAGTAATGTCCCATTTTCTGGGAGTGGAATCACAATGATATGATGCCCTTGAGTTCCATACAGTCAAAAATCGTAAAAAACAATATTATTATTGATACTGTTGAATACCATTCAGAGGACACAATTCACTAGCTATCAGCATTGGCCATCTGCCGATGGTCTCTAAGTACAAAAACAGCCTGGAGTTTTGCTGACATCATCAGCTTTGGGACTTTAATAACCAGAAGTTACAGACTTGCCAATAATGATTGATGATGATGAAATCTAAAGACAATTTCTTTAACACAGGTCTTACTACAGCTTCCTTTATAGGCATTGGCCATCTGAAGTATTTACAATTTCCACCACTCGGACTCTATTCCCTTCTGACTGTTTTTACAAGGTAGGATGGATTTGGCTCAACAAATCAACTGTAGGCTTCCCACATTCAATTTGTCTGTATTCTCATCTGAACAAATTAAAGACCATATATCAAATGTAGACAAGTCTCAGTCACCACCCTAGAATCTATTCACAGCATAAAATCCATATCTGAGAAGATTCAACAGACTTATGAGAAATGGTGTTTTTAAAATCAGCACAAAATTTGCCAAATGCTGCCATTCTTTTTGTCTGAGATCCAAAGTGAATTTCATCACCATCTCATTTGTACTTTCCACTGAATTCTGGAAACTGTTGGAGGTAATGAGATCAATTAGATACATACAGTAGTTCTTTTTTGTTCAGGATTAATCCTGATTAGTAAACTATTATCGGTTGCAATATTTAGGAGGAAGAAGACATTATGATCATGAATGGTAAAATTAAACAAGTACTTTTGATATATTAAATAACCTTAGATTATTATTAAATAATATTTAGCATTATCATTATTATAAATTATTTGCTGTCTTAATAGAGACTATTAATTCATTATGGATTGTTACATATTCATTATAATAAAGTCTTACAAATACAAATAATTTTAATTTTCTTACACATAAATGTACCCAGACAGAGACATGCATAGAGACAGACTATAGTTTAGAGTTCATTATTAAATTTTACAGATATGATCAAAACTGAAGTTGATAAAAACTCCATATCACCAAGTTTAAGTGAACCTTTCTTTCTCTAGCAAAGAAAGAATGCCCAAGGGCATAACTTTATCCCAATATGATTTAGGTGCTTTGCAAAAGTGATCAACTTGTATAGTTAGTTCCTATGGTATTATACACTTGATAAAAATATGAAGTTCTCAGTTTTAAATGTCAATTTATTTAATATCTTTTTTACAAAACAGCAATTTTCTCTTCATATTCTGTGGCAGAAGCCCATGTTATACTGCATATACGGTAATTGTCTTTTATATGCCTATGTCAGTCAGCTCTGATTCAATTAGTATTAGAGATCTGAAATTTGAAGATGGTATGAGTCAATTCAAGTTTGCAGTTTGAGAGCTGAGGGCATACTGATTAAATTCATTTCAACTCTTGTATTCATTTTGCTAAGGACAGCATGAAAATACCACACTTACTGATTTTGTAAGGCATGTCGTCATGATATTACCTTCATTCCATCCAACCCTCACATAGATACATTCAACTTCAACTGCTCTAGTTTACCTGTTCTTCTGGAACAGATCTAGCCCAATACTTCTACAATGAGAATAAATAAACATTGTTGGGTCTGCCCAGATCCGATTGGCCATCTGAAGCTGCTGCAGGCTTTCTCTTCCTCTATGATCTCTATGATCTCTGATCCTGTTTCCTAGGATCATTTTGCTTTGCACAATGGAAACAAAACTGGATTTTTAAGAACTATCAGCTAAACAACTGTTTCTCTTATCTGCTTTTCTTGTCCCATCTAGACCTTGACAGCAACTTACTTCTGACAGTAACCTTATTGTATTTACGGTAGGTCCTATCCCAGTCCACACACATACACAGCACAAGTGAAGTAAATATGTTTATTTCACATAACCAACTCTGTAGTCATTCACCAGGTCCCAACTGCATGTGACAGTGTTTAAAGTCCATTCCAAATGAACTGGATGTAATAAAGGCAATGGGGCAAGTCTGGCCACAGTCTCTTTTGCACCTAAGGCATGTGAATAGTGCCAGCAGGATGGCAGCCTCACAGATGTCAACCCAGCCTTTGGGTGGAAGGCACAATGAAAGCCAGGTTGCAGGCAGAAGTAAGGCAGCTTGGCATCAATGGGTTCAAAGCACAAAAGCAACATGGTCTTAATGAATTTAAGGCACAATGAAGACTGCTTGACTTTAATGCTTCAAGACACACTCGTGGCAATATGACTGTAGCAGGTTCAAGGCCCAAGGAAGTTAACTTGGCAACAATGGGTTCAAGGCACAATGATAGCAACACGATCTCAATGAGTTCAAGGTAGCAAATTAAAAGATTATGAATGGTGTCTCCAACAATTCCCAGACAAATTTCTCACTTAGCAACATAAATTCTGAGCTCAATTGGTGTCATAAATCAAAGACTACCTGTATTGTGAAATGACTCAGATGTTATAGTCTTCTATTTATATGCCTCATGTCCTGTTTTTTAACTGCTCTTTCCATCTTTTTCTTTTCTCTACAATAAAAATGTTTAAACCGGAAAGGTGGGGAAAGCTGCATAAATGTATTTTTATTGGTAGCACTAGGGCCATCAATCTAGAAATATCATAGTAGCTGATTTATTGTATGCTTTGTTGAAGGCACAATAGAGATATAATTGTAAAAGCGGCAACATGTTGGCTTTCCAACATGTAAAATACACACACACAAAACTTAAACATACACCATATTTACACAATACAATATGAACAGGAGCTTCCTGTTCTTTCTAATAGCAATTATAAATCAATACCGCTCACCTTATATTATTTCCCCTTCTATTGTATTTCATTTCGATTTCACCATTCTTAACCCTCTTATTTTACTCATAACTATTATTTTTTTAAGTTTTGTTATATTCCTTCATTGATTCTTGTTTCTTTCCTCCATCCACCTATACCATTTATCCCTTATCTGATAGAATTCTGATTCTTCTTTTCCCTGGATTTCTTTAGTTAGTTTGTCCATTTCAGCACAATCCATAACCTTTCTTTTTATTTCATCTTCACTTGGATTTAAGTCAGCATGATACATACATTCAGATGTTTGGCAACTGACTCATAGTTAAGATGGTTGTAGTGCCTTTGGGTCATGTGATCAGCTTCTATGATCTTCTGACATGCAAAGTCAATGGGGAAACCAGATTCACTTAACAACTGTGTTACTAACTTAACAATTGCAGTGATTCAGTTAACAACTGTGGCAAGAAAGGTTGTAAACGGGGGTAAAATCCCCTTTAAATGTTTCACTTAGTAACATACATTTTGGGCTCAATTGTAGTCATAAGTCTAAGAACTAAGAGTGTACATTCTCATTTCAATGCACAGAGCATTGTCAGGACAATTCAAATTGATATACTGCAATATTTCATTGTTGATATACAATTAATAATGGAATAGACAAGAATGTTTCATAAAATAAATTGTCTGCTTTATTCTTTATAAAGGCTTTTGATTGTGTGATCCCAACAAATTGTGACTAGCACTTTAAAAAAACAGTGTTCCAATAGATCTCATTTGCCTATAAAGCATTTATACAATGATAAAGAAGCAACTGTTTTAGTAGAATATGGACTGACTAAAAGATTGAAAATTTGGGGGAAATCGTGACAAGATTGTATAGTATTATCTTATTTATTTAACATTAGTACGCTTTGGAATATAATAAGAACAAACCAATCAGTATTAAATGGAAGTGAAGCACTAATAACAAACACTAATAACAACGTTAAATTTTGAACATATATTACAAAGCCAAGAGACATTAGAGAAGACTGCCATGCTTAGAAATATCAAAGGCATTTGAAAAAAAGAATAACCAAAGACAAGTTGTTATTACTGATAACACAAGAATGAGTTTACAAGACTTCACAGGAGTTACTGAAGAATCAAAAGCAACTGAACAGCATTAAAAAAGATACAAAATCAAATAATAAAAAGTCATAAAGAGAGAGAGAAGTTTGTTTCTACTGAAATATCCACACATTTCTTTTTTTTAATAAGACTTGCATTAGTTTAAAACATCATTAATTGCTAGTTCAAGTATCACATTAATCAGGAACAACCACATAAGAAAAAGGTAAAGTAATAAACATATTATAAAAAAAAACCCCAAAGAGTATGAAAACTGTAAATATCAAGATTGATACAAAATAACATTGCTGGCATTATATGACATTTATAAACTGGATATGACAATGTTCAGATTATCATAATAACACAAAACCATTGAAAATCTAATTAATTTTTAACGTATCTTAACCATCCAGTTCATTAGCAAATCAATCTGATAATTATTCTAAACTAAGAGTGTACATTCTCGTTTCAATGCACAGAACATTGTCAGGACAATTCAAATTGATATACTGTATATAATCAGTGCTTGGTCTCAATATTTCAAAGATCATAAAACCTCATTTTAAACATAGTGGGGAAGTCCAAGGGCAGCTTTCCCCAAGTTCCAAATAAGTAGAGAATACTAACTACTGTTTTCAAGCTAATTATAACAGAATAACACAGCTGGAAGGGACCCTGGAGTTCTTCTAATACAACCCCCTGCTCAGGCAGAAACCCTATACCAGTTGCCTGGTGTGCATGCCTGATCTTTTGGTTTCTGGTACACTCATGAGCACCGGCCATCTGGTCTTCTGGTTTCTGGTGTGCATGCGCATGAGAAGACCAGCTGGCCAGTATGCATGCACACACCAGAAACCAGAAGAGCAGTTGCCTGGTACGTATTCATGCACTGGGAAGATGATTTTCTGGTTTCTGGCACATGCATGCTCACCGGCCAGCTGTTCTTCTTTATATTTGAGTGAGACATTAATTCTGCAAAGTTATCCCACTGCTATATATATATTTACTTTCTCATGTTCAAAACAAAAGGAACTAAAATAACAACTTTATTTTTGCTATAAAATATTACCTGGTGACAAAGAAAAGACAGAACTGTGCAATTCTTAATTTGCTTCAACTTTCTTCAACATAAAAATATACGTTGTAATAGATGATCAAGAGCAGGGTATAGAGGCTGTACAGAAGTTTCACACTGAAAGAAATATGGTCAGGTAATTTTTCCTTACTTTAAATAAGTTTAAATCTCTAAAATCACAGGAATTCTATACTGGGGGGGGAATGAAGGTATAGCCAAATTGATATAAGCATTATCCCTAAGAAATTTTGGAGAATTAATGAAGTGTCATGAAATTGGAGAAGAGCAGATGTTCCTATCTTCAA
Source organism: Thamnophis elegans (assembly GCF_009769535.1). Lineage (NCBI taxonomy): Eukaryota > Metazoa > Chordata > Lepidosauria > Squamata > Natricidae > Thamnophis > Thamnophis elegans. The sequence goes on along the minus strand of NC_045547.1, from coordinate 36,833,848 downwards.
ATAAAGGATAGGGAAATTTAATAAGTTACAGAGAATTTAACATCAATAGATGGGAAGATGTTGAAATAGATGATGAGCACCTTGCAAACAATGCATATATTACTAAATGGGATTTGTGAAGAACAAATCTTTCCAGTTTTTCTTTAATCTAGTAGTGTAGATTATGTAGAATCTAATATAGAAATGTTGTAGATATAAGGTATGTGAACTTAAGCAATTTGACAATGCTTCATAACATGCTATTAAGCTAATTAAATGTTTCTGAATAGTGTGATAGATAATCAGAAACATCAGGTTTGGAAGAAGTATTAACCCTTTTCTGAGTTCTGCAATATTTAGCCCTGGACTAAACTATTGGATATTTTTATTAATGTCTTTGATAAAGTGACAGAGAATGCATATTAAAGATACAGATGAAACAGAATTGGTTGGGATACCTTATTCTCTAGAAAATAGAAGATAAATTTAAAATTAGAAATGGATTATAATTGGCATGAAATTTAACAGAGACAAATGAAAATGTTTTCAATCAGAAATCAAAAACAAATTTATAGGATTGAGCATTATCTGGCTTGGTAATGATATTTAAGAAAGAATACTAATTAAGTAAACCTGAAGCCAGCAGTGTGTTGTGCCTACAAAAATGGCAAATACAGCATTTTGCTACTATTGATACAATTTCCAAGTCACAATTAGTAATCATTCCACTTTGGTGCAATCCCAAGATGCATTTTAAGAATTATGCATAGAAAAATGGAACAGGTTCGATGAAGGACAATGAAGTTAATCAGAACATTAGCAATTCAACCTTATGAAGAATGATTAAAGGAAATCAGTATATTTAGCCTTGAGAAGAGGCAGCTGAATGGGGATATGATAGCACTTTTCAGATAAGCAAAACAAGATCAAATAGAAGAAGGTTAAGTGCTATTCTCTGTAATTTCACAGTGCAGGTTATGGAAGAATAGATTTAAGCTACAAGAAGGCAGATTCCAATTAAATGTTTGAAGAAACTTTTTAACATTTAGAGCAGCTAAGCGGAGAAGTAATGACTTTCCCTTCATCTAATGGTTTTAGTAGATACTATGCAGATAACTATCCAGAATGTCTTAATTTGGATTCCTGCACTAAGCAGAATGTTCAAGTCAAAGATCTCAATGGGCCATTGAAACTCCATGATCCAATATAATTTATTTTGGAAGAAAAAGTGCTCCAGTGGAACATTTTTTCCAATGTGTAACTATCCTAGACTTCTTAATGGTAAGCTGATGTTCTGGTTCTCTTCTACCGAGAAAGCCCTTTTGGAGGCAATAGTCTTAATTGAGTGAGAAAAACATTAACAATGAAGTGAATATGAAAATATGAGTTCTGCAAGTACCTTTAGTTCTTTGCAAGCATTTCGGTTAAACAATCCAGAAAATAAAGCTTATATCTTTCAGAACAATGCATCCTACAATACACTTAAATGAAATAGGGCACCCAGCCTGCATACTAGAGCATTATAATTAGCCCTAAAGCTCAGCTATTCTTCTCTAAATAGACATTTCTAATATCCAACTCTTTAGCTGGTATTCTTTTCTACGTTTTAAATTCTTTGGTGTCTTTTTTTTATTAAGTAGGTATAGTGCACAACTGACTGAAAGGAATTAAGAATATGCTGCACTTTACTTGATTGTAAAATCAGGGAAGATTGCCTCTTTCCTGAGACAATTATAGTACTCTCTGTTTATTGCCATGGTGTACAAAAGACAGCATGAGAAATTACAACTTAAACATATGTTGAAATGTTTTAAAGTTCTTGGATCAGGTATCTTTTAAAATAATTTTTTAAATTTGACTTTGCTACATGATTCTATTAGGTGTCCATTACACCTATAGGGGCTTTTTTAATGTGTATTTTCTTTTTTTCCCCCTTTAGTTATTTGTTAAATTTATTTGCTGCCTATCTCGCTGTGGGGTTACTCTAGGCAGCTTACAATAATAAAAAGGAAGAAAATAAAAGGAATATGAATTGAACAGGAGTAAAATAATAGAACAATAAAATGAAAAATGAAAAAAGGTTACAGTGAGAATACAACACTGGATTGTACCACATTGTGGTAACCAATGTGTGAGCAAAAAGTTTGGTTAGTTAAAGTTGTATTCATTTGATATTTTGCATAGAACTGAAGATGACCCTTAGAACAGAGGATTTAATAATGCTAATAAAAGAGTATTATATTCCCATTTCTATAAGAGACAAAAATTATCAGCCCAAAATAAATTATAACGTCTCCAATGGGATTAATATACAGTTGTGTGTATGAACTGTTATAATAATCCCTTTTCAAATATTTGATAAGGGATTAAAATATTTTAACATTTTTATGGTGAAAAGAAGGAAAGAAGGAAAACTGAGTGTGGGAAATGACTGACTTTCAACCAGTCCCAGTAAGAGATAGACAGAAAAGAGTTTTTGGATAGCTATTAATTCATACTTCCTATCTGCCTCTTTAAAATCCACCTATGACTAACTTTTATTTACAATGCTCAATACAGACCAGTCTTGTCAAAGTGGTGGCCTATGGGCCAGATGCATCACGCACATGCCACACCCACCCCAGCACCACAAAGGCAAAAAATGTCACGATACGTCACATGATGCTATTGAGTTTGACACCTGTGATATAGACAGTTTTGTCCCCTAATTAATGTCCCCATTAACTTTGCTTTTGTTGACTTTGACAGAATATTTAAATAATTTCAAGGAATTCTTCTTCATTGAAGATTAGCTACTGTTTTATAATGATATTTATGATGCTAGATTCAAAAGAATGTATGTAACTTTTCTCTAGTAAGGTCCCTATTTTTTTAAAAAAAAAATCAAATTGGATATTTTCTAGCACCATACACCAACTCACATTAATTTAGATGACCTGTCAGGAAAGGAATCCCATGTTCTAAAATAATTCTTTTCATATCTGAAAATTGGTAAACCTTTTGAAATAGTAGTATTACAAGGCAGTAGATAAATGAATACATTTGATTTAGGTATGAAATCCAATAGAAGCCAAGACTTCTCATATTACATTTCATCATGAAATCACTTGTATCATTTCAATAAATACAGTTTTTTTTTAAAAAATTAATGATTTCAGTTTTCAAAACCTGCAGCCTTCACTCTTTTAGGCCTTCACTTATTCCTCAGAACTATACATTTTATTGCTGCTTACATTTAGAAAAAAAGAAAAAGATTTGGTTTGAAGAAAGCTGTTGGTGAAATGAGAGAAAAATGTATATCATCCCAAAATGAAGGATCATGATAATAAACAGGGTCTACTCGAATATGAACCTCAATGAAACATTTATGGTGATTGTTATGTTGAACAAGCAAACAGCATCTCTTGCAACTGAATATAGTAGCTCAAAGCAACAGCATTCACTTTTGGCCATCAAAAACCAGCAGACTAAGAGGAAAGTCTTCATAGAAGAAGGCAACTTGTCAGCTTAGGTCAGGGATGTCCAAACGTGGGAACTTTAAGACTTGTGGACTTCAACACCCAAAATTCCCCCGCCAGCAATTCTAGGAGTTGAAGTCCACAAGTCTTAAAGTTCCCAAGTTTGGACACCCCTGGCTTAGGTAGAGTATGATTAAAGAGATGGATAAGTGTTCAAATCCTATGGCTTAGTGTTAAAATATTTTAAAATTACATTTTAAGAGACATAAAGAATTTACCAACTCTTTACAAAGATAGGGAAAAGAACATATCTCTGTTCATTTTGCCCAGTCTAATGGAGTGTTCACAAACTGGCAGCCCTGAACTTCTTGTCTTGTCTCAAACAATGCTGGGTGTCAGCTTTACTTTTCCTCTTTCTTTTTTCACCATAGGCAAATAGCTACAGCTAGGTTTTTTCTTCCAAAGCTGTCTCCTTTGATATGAAGAAAAAGAAACTTTGATTTCCAAAGTCTTATATACATGTTTCAGATGATGAAAGGCCAGACATTTTCTTTTATGTTTCAGTAACAACTAAGGATTCTTGTGAACTTTTTAAAATAGTAATTCTTATTAATTGTAGATGAAGGATTAAAGGATGCTCTAAATAAAGAAAACTAAAGTTTTTATTCTTTGGCAGTGTCTCCTGAATAAGCCCTACTAAAAGTAATGGGGACTGCAAGAAATAATGGTTCAGTGAAGTTTGGGAACAAAAAACCCCAATGATATGTACCTTGTCTCTATTTTGTTATTCCAGTTTTATTTCCCACAAATTATTTCCTTTTGATAAGGTCAGGACAAAAATTAAGCAATCAAACAGCTCCTGAACAGGACACTGAAGAATAGCGAGGGTGGTAGTGAGATGGGTTTGGAACAACAAAAATGTCTCCATCCCAACTCCACCCAAAAAGAAAATTCCACAACCAAGACAATAACTTTCAAAAATATTAGCTTCCTGGTTATTGCCCTTCCAAAGAGAAAGGGACAGGAGTTCATGGCTTCCATGACGTGCAGTCAGAGGAGGCAGGGGAGGCAGAGCCTCACCACTGTCATCATGAAAAGAAGTCTTACTGTGTATTCAGTTCTCTCCTTGTGTCTGTAGTGAATGTTTCTGCCTATGGAGATTCTCAGTCATCCGGGTCATGGTTGTCCCAAAGGTGCTTTTTCAAGAGGCAACTGGACTTCTGGTTTTTCTTGGAAGACGTTTCACTTCTCATTCAAGAAGTTTCTTCAGCTCTACCCTGGACCCAAGCAAGAAGTTGCAGTGCTGTCAGACACAGGAAGGAGAAAGATGAAGACCTGGACGCCACCGATCCAAGATCTCCCCCAAGCGGTTGATAACACTCCCTGCTTGGAGGTTCCCCTGCTACAGTTAAGTGACTTTCTGGGGACAAGACTGTCTGGAACCATTGATCGGGACTTCCAATTTTTTACCATTCCTAAATTATTTTAATTACCATTGATTTAGGAACAGCATTTTTTAGCTGATTTGTTGGGTGTATGAGTGTATGAATGTAAGAGAAAATGTGCCCACTTTTAATTTAATTATTGTATTTTAATAACTATTGTGGGGTGTGTCTGAAGAGAGTGTTTGATTGGTGAGTATGATAGGATCGGGAGTGTGACCTGGAGTCCCCTCCATTGAGTGCAGAAACAGAAGTGGATGGGGGCCCAGACTCGCCTCCCATCCTGGAGTGAATGGTACATGTGGCCTGCCGGGTAGAATGGGGGCCATGAGGGAGGGGGGGTCTACGGGGATGGGGGGATGTCAGAGCATTTCGGTTATGACTGGGAGGGGCAGATATGACGGGAGCTGTAGGGCTAGCCATTACCGGGGAAGAAGGACTCGCTACATTACAGTGATTCCTTGTTCCGGCCCCTCAGGCTCAACTCAAGGACCTGGTGGCAGAGGAGTTCAGGGCCCTGGTCTCAGGTTGTTGCTGCTAAATGCCAGATTGGTTGTGAACAAAGCTCTCCTTGTCTGGGATTTCATATTAGATGAGGAGGCAGACCTGGCATGTATAACCGAAACCTGGCTGGGCCAAGAGGGAGGAGTCCCCCTCTCAGAAATGTGCCCAGATGGGTTCCAGGTGCTCCACCAACCATGACATCAAATAAGGGGTGGGGGAGGAGCAGTTATCATCCGAAGGTTGTTAGTTCCTTGCAGGATCCCTGCCCCAGAGATTGTGGGGTGTGAGTCTCTCCTCTTGAAGTTGGACCTAGGGGTTCAATTGGGCTTGCTGTTGATGTACCTACCTCCAGGCTGCGTCATGACAGCCCTGCCTCTGCTGCTAGAGGCAGTAGCCGGGTTGGCGGTGGAGTTCCCTAGACTAATGGTACTGGGGGACTTTAATCTGCCGTCTCTCGATGAACACTCAGATGGGGCACAGGAGTTCATGGCTTCCATGACAACCATGGACTTGACCCAGGTAGTTCAAGGTCCAACTCATAGAGCAGGACACACGCTTGACCTTGTATTTCTCTCGGGGCATGGAGACGTGATCTCGAGTTAAGGGGAATAGAGACCTCGCCTTTGTCATGGCAAGATCACTCCTTGCTGAGGCTTGACTTCAGGACGCTGCTCCCCCATTGCAGGGAGCTGGAGCCGACTAAGTGGTTCCGCCCCAGGCGCCTGATGGACCCAGAGGGATTTCAGAGGGAGCTTGGAGAGATACCTGACTCCCTTGTCTGCAATCCGGCCGAGTCTTTGGTCGCTGCCTGGAACGTGGCGGCGGCTGAAGCATTGGATCGGATTGCAATTTGGGGGTCCTCCTGGATTTGCAGCTGAAACTGGAACATCATCTATCGGCTGTGACTAGGGGGACCTTTGCCCAGGTTCATCTGGTGCACCAATTGCGGCCCTATTTGGATCGGGAGGCACTTCAAACGGTTACTCACGCCCCTGTCACCTCAAGCCTGGATTATTGCAACACGCTGTACATGGGGCTACCCTTGAAAAGCGTTCGGAGACTGCAGTTAGTCCAGATGTGGCCGCGCAAGCGATATTGGGTGCACAGAGGTACACCCACATTACACCTGTCCTCCGCGAGCTGCAGTGGCTACCAATTGGTCTCCGGACGCAATTCAAGGTGTTGGTTATTACCTTTAAAGTCCTACATGACTTAGGGCCAGCGTACCTTCGAGACCGCCTACTGCCACACACCTCCCAGCAGCCAGTAAGATCCCACAGATTGGGCCTCCTTCAGATGCTGTCAGCCAGACAGTGTCGGCTGGCGGGCCCTCAGAGGAGAGCCTTCTCTGTGGCTGCTCCGACTCTTTGGAATCAGCTACCCCCAGAGATCCGGACCATACCCACTCTCATGGCCTTCAGGAAAGCTATAAAAACTTGGCTTTTCGGCAGGCCTGGGGCTGTTGACCTCACTGTTGAGGTCCAGCCCCGATTAGAATGAATGTATGAGGTGTTGCTATTTTAAACCGTTTTTTTTCCGTTATGTTTTCGTTATGTGTCTTTTTTTTCTCTTTTTTGTAAGCCGCCCGGAGTCCTTCAGGATTGGGCAGCATATAAATTTTATAAATAAATAAATAAATAAATAAATAAATAAATAAATAAATAAATAAATAAACAAACAAAATGTAAAAGGAAAAAGGCAAGAGCTGAGGTAAGGCTGAGCTAGTTGCTGCCAGAGTCACAGTGGATAACTCTGCTTAGTGCTTAACTGTTTAAAAAAGCCTCTAAAAAGCACCCTCTACAGGAAAAGGTAGGAGAACAACATGCCTCATCTAGTCTGACTTTAGGCGTTTTATGATCACTCGAGCAGAGTTAAGCAAGGGTTAAAAGCCAAAAAATTCCTGAGGTAGATGAGGCATGTCGTTCTCTTGCCTCCTCCTGTAGAGGGTGCTTTTTAAGAGGCTTTTTTAAACAGTTAAGCAGAGTCATCCACGGTGACTCTGGCAGCAACTAGCTCAGCCTGACCTCAGCTCTTGCCTTTTTTCTTTTACATTTTTTTTTCTTTTCATGATGGCAGGGAATCTTCTCTGAAACAGCTGGAAAAGGCACGTGTGGGTCAGAGGGAGGGGGAGGAATTCAAACTTCATCCTCCTGGTGCAGGGCTTTGGGCAAAGGCTGGAGGGAAGTGCTCTCCCTCCCCAAATGTAGTTTGATTGCAGGCAGAGCCACATTGTCTTTTCAAACCTGTAATCAATGAAGCTGGGCTGGATCCTTCCGGGGCTGGGGGAAAGTGTGTGTGCTCCAATATGACTCTTTGACTGGCTTCTTGGTCTCCCTGACTCCCTAAGTGTGTGTGTGTGTGTTTGAGAGGGGGTAGGGAGGGAGAGAGGGAGAAGAAAAAGAAAAAGAAAGAAGGAAACTTATTTCGCAAAGGAGAAAAACAAATGCTGTTGCTTTAAATCAGAACTGAGCATGCCTGGCTGTGGAATTCTGGAAGTTGAAGTCCACAAGTCTAAAAAAAATGTGTCAGTGCCTTACCAGCCATAAACCTCACCGCATGTTGCTGGAAAGGGACAACCTTGCCCTTTTTAATTCTGCTGTCTTAGCTTGATGAGAAGCAGCAGAAGCAGCAGCCATTTTGGATGTATCACAGCTGAACAAAACTAAACCTGTTAAATGATGACATGAAAACACAAATGTCCATAGTTCTGAGTATGATTAGAGAGAATGTAAAGATATTTTAAATGAGAAGATAATTTCAGAGAATTACACATGAGAGAAGTAGATCTTCTGACATTTACCAAGTGATACATCCTGGAAACAAACAGGATCCCTATTCCAACTATTGCGTTTAGATATAGTTAAATCAAAGCCATATGGTAGTAGTCTTTGTAACTGCTATCCATCAAAACAAATATGTATATGTCCATTTTCAGGGAGAGTTTATAATTGGGTCATAGATGCTGTGAACTATCTTCAAAAAAAAAGTATATTGCTACTGCATCGTATTTTTAAAATTTCTAATCCGCTTGATGGTGATAGACTTGATATTATTTTGATTCAGCATTGCCATTTTTAATCATATTTTGCTCACAGAAAAGAATCATAACCCAGATTATTAAAAACTTACATCTTCACTAGCGATCTCAACATTTATTAATTGAACAATATAAAGTACCTAAGGATACATCTTTCTTTATCACACTGTTTTTGCGTTTGTTGAGGATTAAACTGCAACTTTTTTTCAAAAAGGAGAATTGACTTTTAGTTCTTCCTAACAAGGAGATTCTCCTTGTTGGATGAGGGACAATTCTGCATTTGACTAAATGCCACACCAAATCTTCATGACATGAAATGAATTTTGGGTGGAAAGGTTCTGGTCTTTCTTTGAAAATGTGTGATGATTTCCAAACAGATGGTCATAAATGTTGGGCAGGCAAGAGACCATTTGTTTACTTCAGATTTGTTTGCTGAAAGATGATTCCCAAATGGCAACTGAAAGATTGCTCTTAGTCCAATTCTTCTGCAGTGGAGATGCTGATTGAGGATTTGCATCATTGGAAATTCAGCTAGATTAATTTGGGAGGGGGGTGTAGAATATTGCTTTATCCACACAGGGATCTTTTTTGTACCTTCCTGTAATTACTTGGAATGTTTTATAGGCATTAATGAGTTTCTATCTTCTTTCTTTTATGTTTAGTTCTTTGTGGGACCAAGCGAAATCTGGCTTTTGGTGCCAACCTAAATGTGTGTAAAACCTGGCTAGTCAGGTTTGAATGCCATTCTTTAACTATTCACATGCAAAGAGGTATGAAAGTTGGGGGGAGGGAGAGACTTATAAAACATTTACGAAGAAATTAATGAGTTCTATGGCAAGACTTGTTTAGCAGCACAGCCTCTACTTTCTACCAGTAATCTTTTCTAGACTTGAGCTTCTAGTCAAAGTTTCTTAAACTGATGGATCTTCCAGTACCAAATAACTCAATGGATTGTGGGACCCATTTTAAGTTATTACAATCAAATGCTTAAAAATTTGATCTACTTAAGATTGTCATATGCATTGTATCAAATTCTGATTTTAGTGTTGGAAAGTCTACATACCTCATGCTTCACCTTACCACAAAGATGAAGGTTGGGATAAAATGAGGATCTAGTTTAGAGTCAAAGGCTCCACTATGTGTTTATTCAGAGGTTTACCTAGGAAGCATTGAAGAATTCTTGCAAACTTTTGAACATGTTTTACAGCTAGAAGAAGCAAGTGTCACAAGCAGTGATGTGCAGTCAGGGGAGGCAGGGGAGGCAGGGCCTCACCACTGTCTTCATGAAAAGAAAAAAAATAAAAAGAAAAAGGCTGAGGTAGTTGCTGCCAGAGTCACAATGGATGACTCTGCTTAGTACTTAACTGTTTAAAAAAGCCTCTAAAAAAAGTGCCTTCTACAGGAGGACGCGAGAGAACCACGTGCCTTATTTAGTCTATCTTTATGATCACTCGAGCAGAGTTAAGCAAGGATTAAAAGCTGAAAAATTCCTTATGTAGATGAGGCATGTGGTTCTCTCGCCTCCTCCTGTAGAGGGCACTTTTTCAGAGGCTTTTTTAAACAGTTAAGCAGAGTCATCCATTGGGTACTCTGGCAGCAGCTAATCCAGCCTGACCTCAGCAATTCTTGCCTTTTTCCTTTTACATTTTTACATTTTCATCATGGCAGACAAGAGCAGAGTTGAAATCCTCTGTGAAACAGCTGGAAAAGGTATGTGGGTCGGAGGGAGGGGGAGGAATTCAAAATTAATGTATTTTGTAAGTAATTGTATTATTGTAAGTAGTGTGTGTGTGTGTGTGTGTGTGTGTGTGTGTGTGTGTGTGTGTTTTACCCGCGTCTGCTGGCGCGCGGGCTGGCACTTTATTTTTTATGTCAGACATAGAGGCCGGCAGGGCTTTTGGACATAGCGGCAGGGTGGCTTTTGCCTCTAGTGCTGGGGTGACAGGGCAGCTTTGGTTCCATCCAGCATTGATTCTTTGAAGCTTTCCATAGGTCCTCTCTGCTTTTAAAGTCTTCCCCTTTGGGCTGCTGTCAAGAAAGAGGCTTTTCCTGCCCTGCAGGGCAAAAGCTGAAAAAAAGCGCTCAGCCGCTTCTGTCTGACATAAAGGTGTCCTGCACCCTGCCACTATGTCTGACCCAACTGCGGGGCGCGGGACGTCTCTATGTCAGACAGAAGCGGCTATGCACATCTAAAGTGCCTTTCCATTCATTGTTAAATAAGAGCAATCCCGATCCCAACTAAAGTAACTTTTAGAAGTGGGAGAACGATTTCAATGGCAGACAGCAAGATTGCGCTGGCAACGCCTCTTTCTTGTGGAGATGGAAGCGCGCAATCCTGTTCCACGCTTAGAACTAGATCACCTTAGGAAGAAGGTAAACGATTGCAGGCTGCAGCCTTAAGCCCTGTCACCTGGTATAAATGGCTTCAAGCAGCCTCCGATAGAGAAGCTGCCTTCGCGGGAGGCGGTGGCTGGATTGGGGGCGCGACTGATGCCTTATTCCAACTCACCGTCCTGAGGCGGAAGTGGTAACTTTTGCAGTGGCTACGAGGCGAGGATCGCGCAAGAGACAGTTGATTTTGGGTGCGGAGCCTGGGTGAGCTGGAGCCATGGTGCAGGTCTACAACTTGCACCCCTTCGGGTCGCAGCAAGTCATCCCTCTGAAGCAGGAACTGGCGCTCTTCTGCTGCGGGCGAGATGTACTCCTGGTAGCCTGCAGCTCCGGCGCTTGCAAGGTGGAAGTGTTTGCCCTGCGGGACAGGCAAAAGCCAAAAGAAAGCACCCCACTGCTTCTGTCCGACATGGGACACCTCTACGTCAGACAGAAGCAGAGGGGCGCTTTCTTTCAGGCTTTGCCTGCCCCACAGGACAAAAGCCAAAAAAAGCGCCCCTCCACTAGGGCGCTTTCTTTCAGCTTTTGCCCTGCGGGGCAGGCAAAAGCCAAAAGAAAGCGCTCCATCACTTCTGTCTGACATAGAGGCGTCCTGCGCCCCGCAGCTGGGTCGGACATAGCTGTGGGGCGTGGGACACCTCTATTTCAGACATAGCTGCGGGGAGGGCAAAAGTCGCTTTCTTTCTTTTTGCCTCACCAGCCATAAACTTCACTGCATGTCACTGGTCACAAGGAATAAAATAAGATAAGCCAAGCTATCATAACCCTTGTTTGGGATTTGAATTAGTCCAGGGGAAAAAAATTCCTTGACTTGATCCAAGTACTGCTTTTGTTGCTTGGACTGACATGAAGTAGCTGAGCTACTTAGGGATAATTGTATATTTCTGAATAGTCTGCTACTAAAAGCACTCTTCCCAGCAACCTGATGGTTCTTCAACTCTATTCATAGGAGCTCAACACGGTGAAAGTAATCTTCTCACACACCTTGTGACTGTACTTGTTTCTGAGTCTAAATGTAAACTTGCACAATGAGAGACAGTGGAAATGGATTCAACTAGACTTCTAAACTAGACTGTGGATCTCCAAGGATTAATCTTGTCAGATTCTTTATCCTGTTCCTGATTCTTGCAGATATAAGAAATATACATAATTATTATTACACTTGAATTCTTTGTCCAGAAAGTATAGTCATTCTGGAATACTACTCCTTTCCTTTTCAGATTGAAGAAACGGATCAATGGCTCATTCAGGTTTTTATTATTCTTACCTAGCATCATCTCCTTTTATTTTGAGAGTTAGTTTATGTTTCTAGGGCTAGTATCTTTGCATTTCATTAAATTGCTTGATTTAAAATTCTGATATGTAGCTTGATTGCAATAATTCTTTCAAAATTATACTTTCATCCTTTTACTTTCCGTCTTCTCCAGCAAAGGAAATTTCAAACCTATGTTCACTCTGTTTCATCTATTTTGTTTCTTGGAATATTTTCCCCTATTCCTTCAATGACTTCCCCTATCCCTAGTCTATATTGCCATCCAGATTTTGATAATGACCATATTTGGCATATTTACTTTTTTCAGTTTAGGATACACAGAATTGTTATGCAAGTTCTCAGGCTAGGAAGTCATTTTTTCTTTATAATTGAAAGATCATTCTCCATGCTTTCCTGTTTTCCTGTGTGTATAAAATTATCTTTTCATCTATTTGAATGACAACACCTGTCTAAGCTAATTATTCTTCATTGTTTATACATGTAAATGTGCCCACTGAGATAATTGTATTTGAGTTTCTTGTTAAGCAATATTTTTATTAAAAGATTAAAAAAACTAGTGCAAACTAATGAAATATAGAATAAAAAATATAAAATAGTAAAAAAAAAGAAATATAAAAATGACTTTTTTCTTCTTCAAGACAAGTACAATTTCAGAACTGATCACCTTTTCAGATATTTTAAGGTCTCTTTTTCTTCCTGTATCTCCTCTCTCCACATTTTAAAGCTTTATCATTTTATCCTAATTAGCTGTCAGACCTAGCCCAAGAACAACTAAAACAATCCAGCCAAAATTCAGTTATTTATGTGCTCATGCCTTATAGACAGAATCTTGCCATATTAAATGCCTCTACCCTAACCTAATGCATATACCTTGAAAGATTCTAGGGAGAAACTATACTAAATTTCTTTCTCTTTTCATTATTAAATTCCTATCTGTGCTATCTCTTCTCTCACTCGTTTCTTTAGAATGTGCTCCTTCCTCCCAGGAACCTACAGCATTACTATAATCCATAGGTGTCAAACTTGATTGCGTCACATGATGTCATCACGTGATGTATCACGACGTTTTTTGCCTTTGTGGAGCTGGGGTGAACATGGCCTGCATGTGATGCATCTGGCCTGCGGGCCGCCAGTTTGACACCTTCTATGATCCATCAGTAAAAAATTCACTATGAATTAGTAGAAATAACATTGCCTATTAATCAAATAAACCAACTTTATATTTCTTTACTTTCAATACCAAAATTTATCACTTTCTCTAAAATTACAACAAAAAAAATCTTTCCATATCTTGCTCTTATCTATAAACAATTACTCAAAGTTGTCATTTGGTCCTGGTTATAAAATATCTATTAAGAGCTTTCAGAAAAAAAAAACCTAACTTTATATTTGCTTTCAAAATAAGGTGACCAGATTTTCAGATTGGTAAAGAGGGACACCATTGATGGGGGGAGGGGGGGGCTTGATTAAAATTTTTATTTTTTGTCAAAAGGTCACCCCAGGACACTGAAACCAGCATAAATACGAATCTGTTGTCAAAGAAAATTTTGATCACGTGACCATGAGGATGCTGCAACGGTCGCTAAGTGTGAAAAATGGTCATCAGTCACTTTTTTCAATGCCATTGTAACTTTGGTCACTAAATGTTTTCCCCCTCCTCGAGACACCTCACTTCTTCCTTCATTCCTCTTGCTTATCTACCTTCACCTTATCTGTCTTCTGCTCTTTCCCTCTCTTCCTTCCTTTCTCCTTTCATCCTCTCTTCTTTCCTCACTCACTCCCTTCCTCCTTTTCTCTTCCTTCCTCCTTCCATTCTTTCAGCTTCATTTCTTTTGCCTATCTACCTTCTCTGTCTTTCTGATCTTTCCATTTCTCTCTTTCTCTTCGCTTCTGTTCCTTCCTCCTTTCCTCCTTTCCTATTTCTTCCTTCTTCCTTCCTTCTGCCTATCTACCTTCACCTTCTCTGTCTTTCTGCTCTTTCCCTGTCTTCCCCTTTCCTCCCTCCCTCCCTTCTTTCCTCTCTAGTTCCATCTTTTCTTCTTTCCTCTCTCCCTCCCTTTTTCTTTTTTCCTTCCTTCCTCCTTCCTCTTGCCTATCAACTTCATCCTCTTTGTCTTTCTGCTCTTTCCCTCTCTTCCCCTTTTCTTCCTACCTCCTTCCCTCTTTTCTCCCTCCCTTCTTTTTTCTTCCTTTCTTCTTCCATCTTCCTCCTTCTCCTTCCATTCTTTCTCCTTCCATCCATCTTTTCTCCTTCCATCTTCTCCCCCCCTCCCTTCTTCTTTTCCTTCCCCCCTCCCTCCTTCCTTCCTCTCCTTCCCTTTCTCGCACATAGGAAGGGGAGGGGGGCTTTCTAGTTGCTTTCACAGCATAATTTCTTTATCTAACTTTTAAAAAACAGTGTGCAAATCAAACGAGATTTTCGTAACCTGCGAAGCACCAAGTTATTATCTTCTGTTGTTGTTACAAATTCGCAGCTACTCCATTCTTTCCGATAGGGAACTGCATTTCCCAAGATGCCTCAGGTCCTCAAAGCGCTGAACGCAGTTTTGCAATTGACTCCAGCAAGGCACAGTAGCCGCCGGCTGGGGTGGCTGTCAGGTCGCTGACGGTGGAGCGGACGCGCCGTTTGTTACTTGTTACTGCTTCCAGCAATCGAGACGGACGAGGGAAGCGACTGAAACGGCCGCTGGCTGCAGGAGAGCGAGGTGGCTGCCGGCTGTTTCACCTCACACAGAGAATTTCCACTCGGTTCCGGGGCTTCTGCCGGGTGGCAGAAGCCCTGGAACCGAGTGGAAGTTCTCTGCGCGACTGAAACAGACGCCGCCGCAGGAGAGCCACAGGGGAGGGTGGCGGGACGCGACCACGCCTCGCGGACTTGCGGCATGGTCACTGGGAACTGCGCAGCACAGGCGCCGCCATGCCGGCAGAAGCTCCGTGAGTCTGTGACCAAGTGGAAGTTCTCTGCGCGAGCGGCGGCAGCTGTTTCACTCGCGCAGAGAACTTCCACTCGGTTCTGGAGCTTCTGCCGCTCGTGGCGGCGCAGCACAGGGGCTGGCTGTGACGCGAGGAGGTGAAATGAACTCTGCAAAGGGGGAGAAGGAGGAGAGGAGGGCTGTCTCCTCCCCCCAGCGCCTCCCGATTCCCACCGGTACCAATCCATTCCATGATTACTCACCAGTGAGTAAGCGCAGCTGCAACCAAAACAAAAGACAAAATGAAATGGACTCTCCCAGGTGTGGTAAGCTAAGCAGAGTCCAGCCAATCAGTGAGCTGGTTGGGATGGAAAATGTTCAGCACGCATGCTGAAAATTTTCCATCCCAGCCAGCTCACTGATTGGCTGGAGTCCAGGCCAATCCAATCAGTGAGCGGCAGGCTGGGCTGGCTTAAATTTGTAGGATAGAACGAAACAATGAGCCAGCCCAGCGACCTAGCAGCTGATGGGCGGGGGAGGGCGGCGGCGGCGGCTGTTTTTCACCTTGCGCAGAGAACTTCCACTCGGTCCCAGAGCTTCTGCCACCCGTGGCGGCCCCTGTGCTGCGCCACCACGGGCGGCAGAAGCTCCATGACCGAGTGGAAGTTCTCTGCACGAGGTGAACAGCCGCCGCCGCAGGGGAGGGCGGCGGGACGCGACCACGCCTCACGGACTCACGGCGTGGTCACTGGGAACCGCGCAGCACATGCGGCGTGCTGAAAATTTTCCATCCCAGCTAGCTCACTGATTGGCTGGAGTCCAGGCCAATCCAATCAGTGAGCGGCAGGCTGGGCTGGCTTAAATTTGTAGGATAGAACGGAATGATGAGCCAGCCCAGCGAGCTAGCAGCTGATGGGCGGGGGAGCGAGGGAGCTGCGAGCGCCAAAAAAAGCATGTTTTTTTAAGAACGGCGCGGGATGCGGGAAAATTTATGAAAAGGTGTGCCTGTCCCGCCAAATGCGGGACATCTGGTCACCCTATTTTAAAACTTGGTTTCATTTTCTCTTTGTCTTTTCTCAGGAACTCCTTAACAAAAAATTATCTCTTTTATTCATCTAAGATAAGCAAGTTGTCCAAATCACTCTTATGGTTTACTATTTGTGTATCCCTTTTAGTTATCAAGATATCAATCAGTTTCATTTGTAAATCCAGTGCAACAACTCTTTCCATATCATTCTTGTAACTTGTGATTTCTATACTCATAGTCAAAAGAGTCTTAGCTCAGTCTTATTATCTTCTATCTCCTTCTTCTAAAACCATTATTATAGTAGTAGACAATCTCCAGAGAAATTTCTAAGTGCATTTTTTCCAAATATCTTGCAATTCTTCCAAAGTTAAAATATTTTTGCTTTATTTTATGTTAGTAAATCTCTTCACTTTTAATTATAATTTTTAGCTTTTTTGTTCTCTCTAGTATCCATTATTCAAAGTTCTAACTTATCATATTTTTCTCTAATGCACAACAGTTTTCTATAAAAACTTACACTTCAAAATATTAATATATTGTTAAATAATCCTTTTAAACAAAGGAGTTTTATAATTAATTTCAAATTCTTATTTCAAATCCATCTTAGTTCTTTTCTAATGTTTCAAAATCAAATTTCTAAGCATCTTTCTGTTGTCTGTTTCAAAATAAGTCCTTAAATCCTTAAACTTGCATAATAAATCTTCCATTAAGGATTGAAGGAGTCTCATTCAGTGAAGTGAAACTTGACTTCCCTAAGTATCTTTGGAGATTCTCAGTCATCCAGGTCATGGTTGTCCCAATAGTGCTTTTTCAAGAGGCAGCTGGACTTTCTTTGTTTTTCTGAAGAAGCTTCTTGGATGAGAAGCAAAATGTCTTCAAGGAAAAACAAAGAAAATCCAGTTGCTTCTTCAAAAAGCACCATTGGGATGACTTTCCTAAAGTTCTTAATAGCCAAAAAAACTGTTAGGAAATTTCCAGACGTGATTAAGAAAGGAAATATGCAATTCCAGTTCCTTTTGAAGGCTGCAAACTGTGGCCTTGGCTATGAGGTTCTAAAAGCCACTGAAACCCACCATCTTATTGTTTCTTCTTGGGGAGCCATTACATGGTATACTTGTGGGTGATCCCAGAGCTTCTCCTTTATCCAGAGATGAATTCTGAGGAGTAACCCATTTGCCAGTATCTCATTCTGCTACAGTCATTAACTCTGTTTTCTACTGAGTTGTCTTCAGTTTGCCATAGCTTGCCCAGAATTTCCATTATTTGAATATCTTGGGCGTAACTTCCTTGGTCAATTTGCCAATATGGATGAATTCTAAATTTAAAAGGCTTCTTTGTTTGTCTATTTCAAGATAAGTTTAACTTCTGATATGATCAGGTTAGAAAAAATATGTAGTAACATTAATATAGTTTTGCTGCACACTCTGGTAATGGATAGCATAAAAACAATAGAAATAAAAACATTAAGGGTATTCTTTTCTCTATAAGCTGCACTGTTGAATTTCATGATAAATTACTGCTATTTCTTTCAGCTAGAATAAATCACTTCACAAAAGCCATAAAATTAATTTGTGCTCTGGCAGAACACATGCTGTTGTGTGGTGGGTGGCAGCGAGAAGCAGGGGGAATAACTGATGAAAACCATTGCATTCTTGGATTAGTTTCTACATGCATTGTTATATTCACATATTATGTTTTATTGCCTGTTTATATGAATTGCTTTCATGGAAAAAAAGCGCTGAGTTTTTAATTCCAGATTTTTTTTAAAAAATCCCAGGAAAAATCCTGAATTGCAATTAAAATATGATATAAAAAAATACATAGTTTGTTCTTTTCTGTTTCAATAATTAATAATAGAACATCAAACATGTTTACAAGTGGAAAGGATTGAGATGCACTTGCATTTAGATAGGAGAAGACATTTTCAGTTAGCTCTTTCAAGCATTCTGAAAGGAAGTGTCTGGAGAAATAGAATACAAGTATTTCATTTTTGGCTTAATATTTACTTACTTTCATATTTCCTGGGCTTATAGGCCACTCCAATCTTACCATGACTGACAGAGTACAACCAGTATAAAAAACATAAAATAGTGATCAAACTACCAGCATCAAATACAACAATAGTATAACATGGAGATAATCTGTCACTTGGCATATATTGTGACGAGCTGATTGACAGATAATGGAAGCAGTTAGCTTCCTCCCATAATTGGGGCATACCAGGGGTTGTGACACTAAATATATACCTTCCTCTCTGGCTTCAGGTGATAAGGAGGAGGACCTGTGGCTTAATGGCTAAGACGTCTGCCTAAGATGTAATATAGCACAGGTTCGAATACCAGTAAGGGTATGGCTAGCTGATGAGAGCTAAATAGCTTGAAATAGATCTATACTAGTCTCCCTTTATTTATTTATCAGCACAAATATAACACACACACACACACACACACACACACACACACACACACACACACACATATATACATATATATATATATATATATATATATATATATATATATATATATATATATATATATATATATATATATATATATATAATGTTCTACTCTCAGAAGGAACAAAACATTGCAACTTCCAAGACCTGCTAGGATGACCACATAGTCTAGTAGAGAAGGTGTTAGAGGAAATGTTGGTCTACAAAAGGGAAACAGCAATTGGGAACCCTGAAGATGGCAGGCTCTAAAGATATGAAAGGAGATTCTGCCAAATGGATTGGCAGATACTAATAGTGTTAGGCTGTTTGACAGATACTCATGAAAGGTTTTAAAGATGACAACAACACCTTAAACTCCACTCAAATTGTACTTCTCAAAATTAGTATCAATGGGTAGTTAAGATATGTCCACATCCCTACTGAGCTACATCAATATGGATCATTGTAGCCTTTGAATACTCTTCAAGAGCAGGACTGGGCTGAGTGTGTGACAATAGACAGGAAAATAAAAGGAGGAAGGAGTAGTAGATATGTTTGCCACCTTGAATTATTTATAAAAATAACGAAGGCATAAAGGAAGGAAGGAATAGCAATAGCACTTACACTTAAATACCGCTTCATAGTGCTTTTACAGCCCTCTCGAAGGAAGAAAGAAAGGAGGGAAGGAAGAGAGGAAGGAAAGAAGGAAAAAAAGAAAGAAAAAGAAATAAATGTTGAATCATTTAGCTAAAATATGGGTAAGGATAAAAAAATACAATGAATCTCCATATTCACATGATCCAAAAATTAGTATTTTAACTTAATATTCACTTCACATGTTATGGTTTCAGTTAAAATGAAATTATTAAGTTACCTTGAGGTAACAACTTGTAAAATATGCAATATTGCTAATGACTGATTTTTGAGAGTTATCAACAAGGAGCAATCTTATCAACTCTCAAAACGAAGTTCTGACAGAATAACTCTTGTGGATATGAATGTCTTAAGCGAGTGAAACGTCTCCAGGATCATGATTCTACAGTGTAGAATCCAACCTATCTATAGGATATCAAGTTGAGAAGATCTTCTCTAGGTCATAATTAATAATGTTCCAAGAATTAAAAATTTCCATTGTTTGGAGAATGATACAATGTGCTAGAGTTCTTGCTTATTCTCATATATTAAACATGAAGCTTTTTAGCCATTAAACATGAAGCTTTTTAGCCCTTTATTTTTAGATAGCAGAACTTCTTATTTTGTCTTTCTTGTACTCCCCTATTTTTTTCCTTAGATTTAGCAGGAGAAATAATGTTCTGCAATAATTTGATAGCTAATCACATACAATAATATGTGTAGAAAGTTAGCATAAAACTCAGAAGCTAGGCAAGCAGAAAATTGCAATCAACCATTAACTGCCAGCAGGGGAAAGATGTAAAACTAAGATGCTAATAAAGACAGCCAGTGGCAGTCACACATTCATGGAACAGCTGAAGAGAGCAAAGGAAAATTATCAGAATGATCTGTATAAGAAATGGTGAAAGATAAAGTAGAACAAGTTATCTAGAACAGTGGTCACCAACCTTTACGGCTTACTGGCCAGGCAGGGAGAGAAGAACTGGCCTGTGCAAGTGGCAGGCCAGCATACATGCACAAATAAATGCAGGCGCACTGCTCTTGCATGTCAAGCTGTGTGCATGTGTGCCAGATTGCCACTCACTCAAGTCAAGCTGGGCGCTCATGCATGTGAGCCGGCCAGCTATTCGCATGGCCCACTTCTGAACAGGCCACAGCCTGGGGATTGGGAATCCCTGATCTAGAAAGATGACAACATATTCTAAAGATTTAAAGAGAGCTATACCAGAAAAAAGCAATAATCTCTGAAACTTGGTTAGCCTATTGGTTCCTGTTCTACCAGCATAATTTCTTGATCCAGTTTTGTCCTAAAAAAAAAAATCAAGAATCAAGAAAAACACTGTTGTACCTAAACTCTTTGGAAGATTTCCAACAACCTTTCCTTATTCCTGTCTTCCTTTTTCCTTCCTACTTATCTTCCCATTCTTCAGCTTTAGATTAAGATAATGACGTTTGTAATGTGTATCAAGTTCCAACACTTAATTGAAACCTCTTATTTAACTAAGTTTTTAAAAAGCAAAACAATTTCACTTGGTCTGACTCTTAAACATTACACTCGGATAAAGATAAAAAGAAAAGGGGAATATTTTACATATTTATAATATGGTTACAAATCAGAAAATTAAATGGATGATTGAGATAACACCAAATAAATACACACATGAGTTTTCTTGGGGTGGAGGACTAACTAACAATTTCAGCTGCTAAATATGAATATCTAATTGGAGTGATCTCAGAGTGTGGACCATTGATTAAAATCACTAGTAAATATGAAACAGTATGGCCTTCTGACAGGTTATCACGCAATTAATGCAGAAAGATGTTCTCAGAATGTGATCTACTCTACCAATGGGTTAGCATAATCATTATTGGAAGACAGAAGGTTGGGCTGGAGCCAAAGTATCTTATAGTAACAGTCCTGCTGTTGGACATGCACCAGTACTAGAACCAATAGTCCCCACTCCATCTTTAGCAGATCCAGATAGTTCCCAGCTGACAGTCTCTCAGATTCAGAGGTTCAACTCTTCAGTCCTAGGAATAGACAGAGAGTCTAATTAAAAGGACAGCACATTTGGCAATTCATAATTACTGCAGTTCACCTATGCACTAAGCAGATATTTACTGTGGCTTATCAGTTATCTCCTTTTTCAAACTTCAACTGTGGCCTCCATGTATATTGATTTACCACATCTTTGCCTCACCATGTCTCTTGCCTTTCCTCCAGATTCATCATCTGATAGTTTGTTTACCAATCTTGATCCATGCCTGACCTGTTGAACCTGAACATATTCTAGCCTCAAGATACTCTGAGAGGATATTTTCAAAAGCTGCATGTTTTATACTAACCATGAAACAACCTGAGCATGCTTATCTCTGGCTGTGAATGATTTATAGCTTGCAATTTATGTTCTAGCAGCCTGCCGAACTGGCACAAAGAACTGTGTGTGAGTGAGAAAAGGAAGATTGAAAATGTGCATTCAACTCCAAGTTGGATACCAGAAGAGCCTAATTGACCAGGTAATTCTGCCTGTATTATCATAGCTACCTATAATGTTGCAAGTATAGTTTCTGTACCTCTTAACTAGATGTACGACCAACTCTAAGAAATGGAAACAACTGCAAATGCTGGCTTCAGGTGCATAATGCTTTCATTAGGCAGAGTTAATTTACAAGGCTGGCCAAGCAGGAAGTAAAAAAAAAGTTTGGGTGGCAAACACAACTATGTGACCTATGTGAACCCATACCCAAGAAAACTTGTGTAAAAAGAGAAGCTCTTTGGTCACATGTTATGGTCATCATATTGATTGACTAATGCCCACTCAGTGGAGATTCCTGATAAGTTCACTGTTGGTATTTTTCTCAATCCTGACCATCAACGCTGGAGTAAATTAACCATCTCTAAGTTAGTTATAATTAATTTTTCCACCGATTTCAGTTGAAATAAAGTATAGCTTAAATATGTTGGTCGCATTCATGTGAAAGAATGAGTCATTCGTAAAGACCCTGGAGAAAAATAAAAGACACTTGAAAAAGAGACTGACAGAAGGCAGCCAGATATGATCCTTGATGATATAGCATGAGCTTATAATAAGAAAACATTTATTGACAGTTTCAGTTCTGGCAACATGATGTCCATCAGGTCAAAAAAAGTTGGGTGTGTTTATAGAACAACAACTGAAAAGACATGTAGCTAACTTACGTAAACCACACATATTTTCTTTGAAATCCAATGAATCCTTTAATCCTCCATATTTTGGGATATGCTTTAAAGTTCGTGTACTTCTTTAGCCAAAGAAAATTGATGGTACTGAAAAGAAAGCAATTTTCTGAATTTTATGACTCATTTCTTGGACAAGTGATCTCTACAGCATGTGGATAATATATAAAAATATATTGTAGGACTTTTTGTGGGAGCGTCAGCAGTTGTAGTATTTCATCCTTTTGGTTGTTAACTATCAAGAAAAAATAATTCAAGTCAAATATTAATTTTGAATGAAATGTTAGCAAATTGTAAGTTGTTAAAATTGTTAAAATGTAGTAATTTTATTTTAAGAGAAAATAACCATTACGTTTTTCAACATTAATTGAATATTCATAACTTGAATGAAGTAGTGAACAGATATTTTAAAGAATTATATTTGTGTGTGTGTGCATATGTCTGTATCTGTGTCTGAGTGTGTGTATTTGTATTTGTATACTAAACTATCCCAATGAATAATATGATAACAATTGAAGTTTTGTTACTGATTTCCAGAGAGTATGTACTGTTTCTCTAATTTAAAAAGTCACTGGGATTTCATTGTATTAAAAGGTAAAATAATAAAAGGCTAGAAATAAAACCTGTGTAATATAATTCATGTTCTAGTTTTCTCATGTTCTGAAAAAGATATAAGTTAAATTGAGGGTGCATGCGTTATAGAGGTTATTATTGTACAAAATGATATATTTCTGTTTTGAGGTTGGTATTATGTATTGTTTTCTTGATTTTTAATAGCTTTTTTGTAAGTATCATGGGTATAAAGGGTTAATTCTCCATCAATTTTTTGGATTTTTTCCTGAAACTTTCCAGGTTCCGAATGGAATACTATTTAAATGCCACATTTCAATTTAGATTAAGCTCAGTTTCAGGCAAAACAATAATTGGTGAAACAAACATTTTTATTTAGTGAGTGCAAAAGTTATTACTTGCTAAAGTCCTGGGATCAAAGTTTTAGAGTTTTGCAGCAGTCACTCTGTATAGTTTTGATTGGGAAACAGAAATGTGTAAGTAATTGGACAATGCATTCTATCCCATATTTTCATTCTTGGCTGAATCATGCAAATCTAAACATATTCTATAATATAATAATATCACTCTACTATGCGAGTATGGTATCTGCCAATCAATGCAGATATTACTCATGCTATTAACAAAAGGTTTCATTCCAGACATCCACCTTTTTAGGACAGCCAGAAACTTGCTGGATAGCAACTTCAATCAGCTTCAAGCTAGGATGCAAGCATGGTCCTCTATTGCTCCTCCAGAGTGTACAACATTCCCTGCTTCACAGCTGAACCAAAGGACTCAATCTACTCCATCAGACCTAGTCAATCCTTAATAGGATTAGGATTCAACATGGCATGTGTGCTACAGTGGTGGGATTCAAATAATTTAACAACCGGTTCTCTGCCCTAATGATTTCTTCCAACAACCAGTTCACTAAACTGCTCAGAAAGTTAACAACTGGTTATCCCTAAGTGGTGCGAACTGGCTGAATCCCACCACTGGTGTGCTAGCCGCCTCTGTAAACATGAAAAACTCTGGAACATGCTCCAAAGAAGATAGTGTGTCACCCTGTGGAGAAATGCCCTCTGAGTGCCTACCAAGGGAACTCTTGTCTGTATGCAATTCCATCATGTATTGACTATATAAATAGTCTGCCTTTAAATATGTAAACAGAGCAAATAGTTTCATATTTGCTCATTGAGAATGTAATTGTGATGTGTTTCCTTAACATTTTTGCCATATGCTAAATAAATAAATAATTCTTGGCTCATCATCTGAGCTAGCTAAACACTTTTCTGCAATATAACCATTCATGTCTGACCTTAATGTGGCCGATTCAAAAATCAATTTGGTTTCATTATCAAAGAAAGGGATACACTGTAAGAGCCAAGGTGGCGCAGTGGTTAAATGCAGCACTGCAGGCTACTGCTAGATCAGCAGGTCAGCGGTTCAAATCTCACTGGCTCAGGGTTGACTCAGCCTTCCATCCTTCCGAGGTGGGTAAAATGAGGACCCAGATTGTTGGGGGCAATATGCTGACTCTCTGTAAACCGCTTAGAGAGGCCTGAAAGGCCTATGAAGCGGTATATAAGTCTACTGCTATTGCTATTATTGCTATTCCATGGAAAATCATAGTAAATGTTAAAAAGAAAGCAGAAACGAAAGAAGTCCCTGTAAATTTTACTCTGCTAGTCATTGCCAACGATAGGGGGAAGCACTCATCTCCATTTCAAAGCCATTGAGCCATCACTGTCTAAAGATGTTTCTGTGGTTGGTTATGTGGCCAGCATGGCATCATGGAGCACTGTTTCCTCCCTACTGAAGTGGTACATCTCTATTTATCTACTCGCATGTTCATGCTTTAGAACTTTCGGACAGGTGTTTACCCTGTTACACACTTGGTCTCAAATCTGGGCT
This sequence comes from Thamnophis elegans, assembly GCF_009769535.1. Classification (NCBI taxonomy): domain Eukaryota; kingdom Metazoa; phylum Chordata; class Lepidosauria; order Squamata; family Natricidae; genus Thamnophis; species Thamnophis elegans. Next base: position 36,809,072 of record NC_045547.1, on the reverse strand, counting down.
GTTAGCTTTTTAGCTGATAAGCCCAGCATTTTCACCAATAAGCTATTGCACCACAAATATGTTTAAAAGTTCTACAATAAAAAGGCATTAAAGTGTGTAAGTCCATCACTCATTGGGGGGGGGTAATGATAAGAGAGGAAAAAGTGAAAGAATTGGCTAATCTCTCTGACCATTCTCTGAAAAAAAATGGGGATTAGACAGTGACAATGGCTATTTATTTAACCAAGGAAGCTTTGGGTATAGAACTTCTTGGTCCGTGTTCACGCTAATTGCAAGTTTTTAAAGGGCAGCATCAGTTGCTATCACAATATTGTTTTGCACGTATTTCTATGGGATAATATCAAGGATCTGATGCATAAACCACATGGGATCTAATGACAAAAAAACTAGAAAATCCCCTCTGTTCAATTCTTCTTTAAATTTCAGATTTTGGAATCATCTAATCATAGTTCTGAAGGGATTTGATAAATAACCCATTGTTCCATTTTCTTTCTATTTTCATTACTTTCTCTCCAATTTTTTTTTCTGTTACAAAGCTCTTTGCTCTGCATGATAGCTGGCTGCAGCTTTTAGTTGCTTCCATTCTTTTAATGCCTTTTTCAACTGTGGTGTCACTGTGGTCTGGAGATTCAGAGACAGCAGGATGTAGCAGACCTCTACACACAGGTGTGGTGTTGTTCTAAAGCTGTAGAAATAGCTTTGCTTGGCTTATCAGATTGAGAATTCTTTTTCAGTGAGTTCCTGCTGAATAAGATAATAGCCCCTTTAAATTGCTAGTCTAACAGATACCGGGTTCGTGGTGCTTGCAAAACTAGCTGTCTTTATGGGGAAGCTGTAACCCTTTATATATTCCAGCAGCCCCGTCTCAATGGAGGGGGATGCTAGAAATTGCAGTGAAGAAAATTTGGAGAGGCATAGGTTCTCCATGACTGGTGATCAACTAATTACTCCTTTTGATACAGAAAAAAGAAAAAGAAGCTTTGGATAGATGTTCCTGCTATGTTCTGATCAAAACCAACTTTTCCTGATAGAAACTTCCACATTCACATTAGATTAAATTGATAAATGTGAGTATCTATTTACTATTACACAATTAAAAAGAAATATAACTATAGATTTCTTGCCTGAGAATCTGGGCACCTCGCTGAGGAAAAGCAAGATATCTAAGTATCTCTGAACTGGCCCTTTCTTGGTTTATCATCTAACAGGACAAAACAACTTAGCTGCATTGAGGTGAGAAATAGCATTGTTTGCTTGATACAAGGAAGAAAAAAAAAAACCAAATGGTAAACTATTTGAAGGAAATGGTAAATCTACTAAGGATATTATAATGATAACCATTAAAAATTAACAATTATGTGTGTATTCTATGTATTGTATTGTTTTACATACTCTATCATTCACTAGTAATTTAAGGTGGTGCATTTGTATTTGTTTATCATTTCAAGTGACGTAAGAGTGTTACTTATATAAGCAAGGATCCCTTATGAATTTCATGCACTATGTACACACAGATTTAGCAGTTTCCAGTTGATAGCCCATGGTATTATATAAGCAAAACATCCACCCTCATCCCCCACTGGTCCCTGAAGAAATCCTTCAAATATATGCAACTGGGGCAAAAGGAAAATTGGCAGAACATACAAGTCAAGCATGATATAGACAGAAGCTAATTTGTTGCAGACTAATTCAGTGCTTTGATTTCAGATACTTCTTAATAGCAATTTCTCTAGCAAGAACAGCAATGAACAGACAGGCAAATAAATGTTCCTGGCTTATGTTTACTAGCAAGAAGTAATAGGAGGTAAATGCTTTCTGGTACTGAAGGTAATACAAAGACTAAGAAGGATTGAAAGCATCTGCCTTCAAGACTATATCTATACCAAATAGTGTCTATCACTATCACTATTTATGTAATTTGTTTGATACAACATGTACTTAGATTCTGGAAAATACTCAGAAGGATCTAAATATATAGTCAATATTTGCTTGCTTCTCTGGTCTAGCTTTCTGTAATTTATCATTAAGTTATCCTAGTATGGAGATAGTAACCCATTTTTAACATGGTTCCATCAGTCACATACAGACTTTGTTCATTGTTTTTCTGATTCATCCAGAAGGAAGAGTTTAGAGAAGGCCAGCGCAATGCATAGATAGGAAAGAGCCAGATTAATACCTTTTAAAGAACCGTGAGCTACAAAGAAATAGGTGGCATGCCAATCAGTTGTTCAACAGGTGGTATCACAGTGACAGCAATGGAGTTGGTGGTGTTCATGACACCTGTGTTTTCTGGGGTGGAGTTGATGGCAGAAACCTAGGTGGTGGCAGCAGATTCTTCCTGGTGGCAGTGGTGCTTGGCAGCAATGAATTATTTTTTTTAAAATGCTGCTGGGTTATACAAGATTTCTTAGCAGACCACGTGGCCTTCTAGTGTATCTTGTGCCTGGCTTTTATGTATTTTTTAATGGTACAATAAACTATTATTATTAGTGCCATGGTGGCCTAGTGCTGAGACACGCCTCCCACCTGGAAAGTTGAGTGTTCAATCCTAGCTAACGGTAGATGTTCTTCTAGAGTGCATAGAAAAAATAACTGCTGCAATCTCCATGTGGCCTCAAGAAGGGCAGCTGGCCAGCAAAAACTTATCTCCATTCAGTCACCCCAACTCTATCCCGAATTAAGGGATTACAGGGTCATAAAAAGGCAGTTTTTTAATGATATAATATACATTTGACATTCATACATCCATCTCTCACTGCTTACAAAACACTTGGGAGGTTTACTATATGAAATACAGATCAGAATACCATTTTTAACTAAGGTTGTCATTTTGTTTAATTGAAGAATTTCCAATTATGACAGTTTATCTGAAAAAAAAATAGTTTTAAAACAATGGTTTTATAATGGGACATGTACTAGTTAACTTTCACAACTGCATAAAGAACATTCTATAGTGTAGATTATATGGCCTTGGATCTCCATTAGACCTCTTCAATATACAGTAGCATGTGTCATTATTTAGCTAAAAAACCTGAATACTTTATATAGCATTTGTCTATTTTATCTAGCATTTATGTAGATAATAATTCATATTCATATCATTTAATAATATAATAAATAAATCAGCATTTATTTCATCCCTTTATTTGATGTTTCAGATTTTATTTTTTGACCTTGTAGCTCATTAACTGGCAAAGAAGATTTTTATTAAACTGACAGTTGTCATTAAATGGATCCTTTGTTGAAAGCCTTTCTAGCCAGTTTTGATTTTCTCTAGAGCCAGCCTAATCAAGTTTACTTTATGATAATGATATTGTTTATTGCAAAAGCATTTCTCCTTGTCTTCAGGATTTCAAGCACTAGGTCATATTTATGAAATAATTTGATTGGCTGCACTACTAAGAAGTGAAAAAAAGTGTTTTAAGAATTTCCCTGTTTATTAATTTCTATTTATTGAATTAGCTTTTTCATCTGCTATAATATAGTAAATGTTGGTGACTTTATGTTATTTTAAATACTAAGTTTTATTTGTATGATTTCTTAAAATACAAATATGCATCTCTTATTTACAAACCTGTAGATAATATGATTTTTTGATGGAGAATTATAGTTGCTTTCTTCACACATCCAATTGATGTTCTTGTACTATTCTATATTCTATAGAACCATAATGTGTTTAAATAATGAAATAATGAAAAGTTGGATCAGATACTACAAAAGTGATTATGAAGTTGGTACTAAAGATAAGATTCAGTGAGGTGTAATCCTCTGCAGAGGACAATCAAATACATCTGAGAGACAGCTACTGTTGTTTTCTCTCAAATGTAACATGTTATTCTTCTTCTTTCCACATGAGAAATCTAAATTGATCAAGAAAGTATTTTGCATAACGTAGTTCCATGGCTGTTTAGGGCAAAACTACCTTCTCCCTCAAGGAACAGTGTCATACGAACCAATATTAGAAAAATTAAATAACATACATTCAGTGAATTTTCCTTTTACTTCCTTTGCTGTTTGCAATTTCTTTAAACCTTCAAAATCCATCAGCGAACACATTATAGAACAACAACAACAAAAGTAACTAAACACTAAATAGTTTTAATTTGAGATGGATTAACATGTAGAGAGGGGGTTTTGGTTGGTAGTGATAAAAATAATGTACGATGTGTAGTTGTGAATGATGGGGGCACTTTCACATAAGCAATGACCAATGGAAAAGAGGATGAATCTTCATTGATACTGAATCTTGAGTGATGTTGTCAATCCATAGAGGTAGCTGAGATAAAAAAAATTAACAGATGAATTTAGATCAGCATTCCACTCATTACCTAGCTGAAGAGCTATAGGAACTGATGGAATAACCACTGAAATGTGACCCATAATCTGCTTTACCTTTCGAGACCGAACTCTATGGAGAAAGCCTTAATGCTAGGAAAAGTGAAGGAAAGAGAAGAGGATGATCAACAGCATGGTGGGTAAACTCACAGTGGTGGTGAGGGTGCTATCGGAAGAACTGAAGGACCAGATTAGGGAGAGATTGTCATAGATAAAATTTATCAATGTGGTTATTGTCAGAGTTGGCAAATGAATATAATGAATAGAAGAGAAGAGAATTCTCAAGGGACAAATTCACTCAAGAGAATTTATCTCTGGTGCAGAAATTCTCACTAGATATATAAAGCAACAGAACCATCATCATCACCATCATCCTCTCAGTAAGAGGGGGAGTAAAAAAGTTAATAAGGATAAATGATAATACTACAGTGATACTACATGGGTAAACATTCATAGACATTAGACAGCACTGTGAAAATTAGATGTTCAGTGGATTGATGGTATGAAGGAAAAAAAAAACTATCCCCTGTTTTTGGCATGCAATGCCCTGTAGTGCAGTCCTGAGAGATAGAGTTGAAACAATTTATGTCCAGGATGTGAGTGGTCTGCAGATATCTTCTCAGCCCTTCTTCTGACCTGAGTAACATACACATCTTCTATGGAAGACAGGCTGCTTGCAATTGTTCTTTATGCAGTCTTAACTATCCATCAGAGTCTGTAACTGTCCTGCTTGGTTGCTGTAACCAGGCAGTTATAGAAGTACAAATGACAGACTCAATCATTCTTCTGTAAAACAGTATCAACAGTCCCCGGGGCACTCTGAACTTCCTGAGTTGATGCAGGAAGAACATTATTTGCCTTTTTAATGATGATTGTAATATTAAGTATTCATTTCAAGCCTGGGTGATTATAGAACCCCAAAATCTGAAGGATCCAACTGCTGTGCTATCAAAATATAGCAAGAGGTGGTCAAATAGAAGAGCTTCTCCTAAAATCCACTCTCATCTCTACATGTCTTAAGCATTTTCAGTTGCAGATTGTTCTGGCTGCACCACAAAAGTCATCTATATTCAGACCCATCACCATCTTGAATGAGGCCGATGACCATTGTATCATCTGCAAACTTCAGTACTTTAATAGTGAGTTCCCTTGAAATGCAGTCATTGGTATATATAGAGAGAACAGCAACAGAGAGAGCACAGAGCCATGAGGGGCACCAATGGTAATTGCCCAGGTACTGGATGTAATTTTCCCTAGCTTCACCTCTTGCTTCCTATTTGTCAAAAAGTTGATGATCCGCCTTCAAGTATAAAGAGGCACAGTGAGCTAAATCAGTTTTGAGTGAAGAATTTATGGAATGATGGTACTGAGTGCTGAGCTGAACTTTACAAAAAGGACCGATCAGTCTATGTGTGTCTGTTGCTTTTGCTTTTGCCAGAACCAGCTGCTTCTTTAATAGAGACAGAGTCATTTTCTCTTCTGCAGAAACACACAGGGAATTGCAGATTCAGGGATTTCAAAGGCAACATGTGGGATAGTAGCAATTAGTTGCCTCAAAACAAAGATAAGCCAATAAAGAAATGTACTAAATTGTTGTAGGCAAATCCTGCAAGCAGCAATAGCTCTGTGCATTAGCTTCACCAGCAATAGCTCCACCAAGCTCATTTTCAGCTCATCTGATCAACTGCTTGCTCTGCTTTCCAAAGAGTTCCTTTCACCAGGCTCCTTAATCTAATGTTCTCATCCTTGGTGCTTGTGTAGATTTGGACTTTAATATTCTGGAGTATGGATCAGGAAAGTTTATAAAATTCATGGCCACCAAGTACTTTGGCCCAACACATGTCAATAGACATACACTGGATCTCATTTTTTGCTTCAAGCACCTCTACTGTAATAAAAAAAATAACGGAGAACCTTCTACATGTATCAAAACCTTTGCTATAGTAAGATCACGTCTTGGTCCAGTTAAACTGATTGCCACCTCAAACCATCTAGGACCTACACAGACTTGTAACATCTTATGGGATAGTCCACCCTGGGAATATGATTAATCTGTAAGGTGTAAGGAAAGATTCTTGCTTGGAGAGTTTCCTAGCAGTATGGTAGGCAAGTCTGTCAACCATGATTTTTGAGGTTCATCTTAGTTCAACATGGAATGCTGCTAGATAAAAAGGCAAAAGCAAGACCTGGCCATTGGTGGAAAAGTTGAGCCTGAGTAAACCCAAGTATCAACTTAAATTAGAATTTACAGCAAGCTGATGGGAAATTGATTTTATATATATAGCTTAAAATGGCTACAGGGAAAAACATGCTTTTGAAACCCTTCTTTAGTAGTTATCATTCCATTCCACCTAACAGTTAAAGGTTTTTAATAGACGAGGAATAGAGAGTGAAGAGATTTCATTTCACTGCAGAATTCTGAACCCAGCATCTGAGCTCTAAAGATGACAGGTTTGCAAAACCTTAGGATGTTTTTGACAGTTCTAATGAATCATTTCTCTAGCAGTCCAACATTCTTGCTTTCTATTTGCAGCTACATTAAATATAAATAGGTGGACTAAATACAAAATGCTGAAAAATAGCCCAATTTTATACTGTAGTGAGATCATGTCATGGCTTTCAATGGATTTAATGCTCTCTGAAACAAATCTTTTTTTTTTTTTGTTACCTTTTCTTCCCCACATGTAATAGCACAAACTGTTTGGAGTTATATAAAAGAAATTCACTAAGATTGAAAGAAAGAAAAAATTCCTAGATGAGATTCATCTCATGAGCTAACAATTTCAAAACAAGCTTCTAAAAATCAGTGAGAGTCTAATCCAAATTTTATGAGTATTAATTACACCACTATAATTAGAATTTTGTCTCTTTAAGTTTTAAAGGTTACTTTGTTAATCTTACAGTTCGTGGCATTGTGCTTATTTCAGCAGAATCAATTAATTACAGTATATTTTTATTTATTAATATTAATCTGCTTGGAATGTTTTTGTTTGACTACTTGTATATAGCTTTCCCTGCATTCTCAGACACTAACACATCTGTCACTTTTTAATGGACTCAAAATAGTTTTGTGTGTACCAACTACATTTGCATGATCTCAAGTACAGTTGGCCTTTTGCTGTTATGTACCTAATATGTAGCATGTTGGATTATTATATCTCCTCTAATCAAATCTTGTTAAACAATCTGCTTGCTGCTGTGAGGAAAAGTAAATATATATATAGTATGTATTAGTGGATCTGAAGAAAAAAAATCAAGAAATAATATTCATGTGATTGTTCTATTTTCTTGAAACCCTCAAAGAGGCAGATATCTATTCTCAATTATCAGCAGTCTTATAAAAAGTAAAAATACAGAGAATTCTGCAAGGAAGAGCTGTGGTAAACTAATATACTATATATACTAACTCTATTACCTATAAAGATTTTAAGATTGGTGCCAGAATCCTCTTTCTCCCAGATTTTTAGGAAAACGGTCAAATAGAGATCTCAGAGGATATTGCCTCAGTATTAAACCTTTTACCATTCCAACTCAATGAGTAGTTTGTTTGCTATGATATAAACATGGAACTGATAGCACCACTACAAACAAGCTTGCAAGATAAATGGAAAGAACATAATTATTATGGGAATTATTTACCTGTGAGCATAAAATGGAAAAGAAAGATTATAACCAAATTCTGTATATGCATGCAGTAATTTTCAGAATTTTACAGCCAAATAAGCTTTAATAACTTTTTCACCAAAGCAGATTTCCCTAACATTTATGTCAGCAATTCAGTGACAAATGGAAACAGGACAAAAGATGGACTGAAATTCTATATGGCTTTCAACAGTTTTAAAACATTATAAAGATAAAGGTTTACCCTGTCCAATTAAGTCAATTCAGTATTAACTGAAGACATCATTGTCATGTGGCCAAAATGACTATATATCAAGGGGCATAGAATGCTGTTACATTCCACCAAAGTGATATCTATTTATCTACTTGTATTTGCATGCTTTTGAACTGCTAGGTTGACAGGAACCAGGGCAGGTAATGGGAGCTCACTGTGTCATGCGGCGTTCAGGTCTTGAACCCAGTGTATCACAAGTTCAGCTTCTTTAACCACTGAGTCATTGTGTCCCCTTTTAAAACATTAGTTAATTACATATTTTACTAGAATATGTTAAGACTGGCTAGACTATTTTGTGCTAGGTAGGCCATAGATGCTACATTACATTTAGAGGTGAAATATACTTAGCACTAGGATTATGACATTGATTTACTAATACTAATACCAATCTACTACCACTTCTAGTTTGGGTAGATACAATCCCTGCTATTAGAATTATTGTAAAAATTCATTTACTATTTACTACCTCTGTTGCTTTTATTTTTATCAGGTGCAAGTCTGACTACACTTCAACTCTTCTTTCAGGACAAATTGCATTTGTAACCTCATATAACTGTCCAATTCTGCCATGTAAAGTACTGTAATAATAGGGGAAATTGTACCTACAAATGGACTCTCATTTATGCAATTTCTGTATGTTAGTGTTTATTTTAATATAATACAATTTGGATCCAATAAGCCTATTAACTTCAACTACTCACTTAATTTACAATGAATTCAAGAAGTTATCCAGGGTCAAGTAGCTTTTCAAAACATAATTAAGGGGACGTAGTGGTTCAGTGGCTAAAATGCTGAGCTTGTCAATCAGAAAGGTCAGCAGTTTGGCAGATCGAATCCCTAGTGCCGGGTAGCGGAGTGAGCTCCCATTACTTGTCCCAGCTTCTGCCAACCTTTGCATGTAAAAATGCAAGTAGAAAAGTAGGAACCACTTTTGGTGGGAAGGTAACAGCATTTCATGCACCTTCAGACAGTGCTGGCTCTTCGGCTTTGAAATGGAGATGAGCACCACCCCCTAGAGTTGGGAACGACTAGCACATATGTGTGAGGGGGAACCTTTTGCATTTTAGGGAGACCTTCATTAGATATGGCTGCTGCATAACATGCAGATCCCTTTCAAACTCTAATACAGGTATATAGTAAGAACTGTGAGGCCTGGAACTATGAACAGATTGTTATACCTCTTGATGACAGATTTATAAGGATTGAGAAGGTGCTCATAAAAGCAAAAGGTGAAATGTTTCCCTGGAACTTTAATGTCAGGTGCAACTCAATTTTTTTGTTTTATATTGTTAGGTTATTCCAGTGGAGAATGATTCCAAACCAACTGCTGCAAAAGCAATATTGCAAATGGTACAGTGTATCTGAATGTAAAATTATATAGTATTCAATAATGTTAATATACAATTTCCATTTTTTACCTAGCCATATTAGTTCATATTGCCCTTTTCCAAGTGTGTTTAACTCATGGCCTGCATGTCACATGCGATCCTCAACAAATAGTAATGCAGCCCCACAAGATAATAATAAAGCACGAAACCAAGTAAACCAGCCTGAAGATGACGAATGAGACTTCATCGAAACGTTGCCAAGACACTTCCAATTTTACACGGGAGAAAACCCGAATAACCAAAGACCTACATACAAACACCAGCGAAAACCTCAGAAAACAAATATATATATATAATATCATATATTTTACATGTGACCCAAGACAATTCCTCTTCAAAAATGTGGCCCAGACAAGCCAAAATGTTGGACAACCATGCACATATGATGATTTGCAGAAATTTTGGGCCTCTAGTACTGACTACATTTTTAAAATTCCTTTCTAACTTTATTATAGTTAAAAGTAATAAGTGATATGTTCGATCCTTCTACCTGCTGCTGAAGAAAGAAACATGAATATTTTTTAGCATATTTTATTTGCTGGAAAAGATGATAAGCTATATCTCATATAAATAACCTGGACCATATCTTAGTTATTGTATATTCATCAGCAATAGCCCATTCTTAAATGCTTGGGACCAGCTCTTTGTTGAAAACATTTCAGTTTCATATTATTGCCATTTGTGTAATATTTTTTTTATTTCCATAATCCCCAAATTCTTTGTATTACCCATGTAAAGATATAAATGTAGGATATAAATAACTGCTTGTTCAAGAAATCAGCTGTCTTCTGAATTGAGGGTAAAATGCATATTGTAGCAATGAAAAAGATTATATATTTCATTCTGGATGTAGCTGATAAATATTAAAGAATAAAAATACTCTTGATTTGTAGAGAAGGGTGGCCAGTATTTCCATCTCCAGAGCTTTGTTAGATAGTTTATTTTATTTAGCAAAGACAGTGATGAAAATTATACTAAACATGTCAACACTTTGGTAACCCTGAAGCATTTTGGCATGCTCACACTGTACAACCTAAACACAACAATGTACCCCTATGCTATCTGCTTGCTTTAATTCATATTAGCAGATGGGTTTTCAGAGCATGTCACCTGTTTGACAAAAGATACATTTTTAATGGGCAAATGATTGTCATTTGCATAGCAAATACAAATGTGCTTCTTCGTTAGGTTTTAATAGGAAGAAGTGGGCAAAGGGTAGGCTCATTTGCATCACTGAATGCTTCATTTTCACACTGTTTGTTGTCTGCAGAAATATACAGGTATCAGTGTTAAATGTCCAGGAAAAACAAACTCTTTGTTAGATTTACAGCCACTATCTGGGGTGACAGTTCAGCAGTAGCAATACATTTCATGGTGAAAAATATCCAAGACATTTCAGTTTTATTCCTTGCTAATTTTTAGAGATGTGGGATGCAGATATTGCATACACATGTGCATTTCCTGAACAGAAGAAATATTTATTCAGAACCTCTAGTACTTGCAAATGACAAAAGCTGTTGTTTTAACTAATGGTGCTATGAATTTAGGTGAAGAGAAAAGAGAGATTGAGAAGATGCCTGAAGGCCGTGAGATAATTTTATTACTAATATATTCCCTTGGTTTGCTTTTTGAACTCTGTCATTCCTTGCCTTACAGCTGTAGTTAATGAATGGGGAGACTATTCAAATGAGCCCCAAGCAAAATATTATTCATGAATTTTCTAGGACGGAAGCTATAAGAAGGGCATCAATGGCATCAGGTTCATTGGTTATGCTTAAGGGTTCATAAGTACCTTTGTTGCCCTAGAAAAATAATTGTCTTCAGTTCAACCAGCCCGTTCTACACCCTGAGCAGCTGCCAATGAGCCAGCAATAAAACAAAAGAGAGGTGGAAGGAAACAAAGGCAATCAGATGAGAAGCCAAGCATTGGTGGGCTTACAGAACAGCCTTTCTTATGCAGATAGCAGTTCGGCTTACAGAATTTCCAAATGCAAGCAAATTGATATATGCAAGCTTCTTCTTTTTTTCAATAGGCTTACCAGTGCCTTATGCTTATCATCTGCTCTTTTGCCTGGAATGCTGCTGTTAAGAAAACAAAAAAGAGGGGAAACCAGGAATCAAATGGGACACAGAAAGACTAAACAATACCCCTTCTCTCCAGGTTCATTTTCAGGTAAGAAATCAGGTCTAATTTAAAATTGATAAAACAGTCAATCCGATATGATGAGATTAAGAATTAAGGATTTTTCCACCCTAAGGAATTTGCAGAGAGATACACATCTCATGAATAAATATAGCAGTCTAAGGTATTTATTGATTCACATGCCATTTGTTTGAGTGTTTGCCCTAAGGGGGGCAAAAAGAAGCCTATTATTATTGACAATATAAGAGCTATGGTTATATTTGCAGACAAAAAGTACATTTAAATTGTGCCTCACGGTGAGAACATGAGCCAACCAAAGCCAGTAATTCAAAGTTAAGACTGACATTATGTCAGACCCCATAGTGTCAGCAAAAGTGACAACTGTGCCTTTGCATTTCCAAGCATCTGTAAATTTATATCTCAATTTTTAATGAAATATATTGCTGTGGTTTTCCTTTTCTAAACTCTACTTATTTTATTTTATTTTCTGTTTTTGTTTTGTGAAAGTATTTAAGTTGCAGGGTGAACATCTTTATTTTATAACTGTTGATATATTCAAGAGCTTTTTCCATGTGCTACAAGGTGTATATATACCCAAATAGGAAGCTGCACATTATACACCTAGATAAACAGATGAAGAAACAAAACATATTACATTCTATCAAAAGCAAAAGGGTTACACAACTATGTGGGCTAAGAGTCGGCAAATGAAAGTCTCACAAAAGAACTCAGAGAGTTCTCAGAACTCAGAGTTTACGTATTACAACAAATTTCAGCTGAAAGAACCTTCCCCTAAGAGAGGTAGAAATGAGATCTATATTGACTCAAGTCTATTTTCAAAGTGAGTGAAAGGGGCTAAACAAGGAATCTCCAACAGAGTGAATGCAATGAAAAATAAAAGTGGTGAAAAGACTTGGGATGAATTAAAGTGAGGGAATGATGGATAAGATATTTTAGATATGTTTTTATGAGAATTATATTGAGAAGTCGAGGTGGCGCAGTGGTTAAATGCAGCATTGCAGGCTACTTCAGCTGACTGCAGTTCTGCAGTTCGGCTGTTCAAATCTCACCGGCTCAGGGTTGACTCAGCCTTCCATCCTTCCGAGGTGGGTAAAATGAGGACCCGGATTGTTGTTGGGGGCAATATGCTGACTCTGTAAATCGCTTAGAGAGGGCTGAAAGCCCTATGAAGCGGTATATAAGTCTAACTGCTATTGCTATTGCTATAAGTCAGATAATAGAATTGAAACAAATGCTATAATTGATTGTCTTCTAATGCAATGGTCTCCAACCCTGGCAACTTTAAGACCTGTGGACTTCAACTCCCAGAGTTCCTCAGCCAGCAAAGCTGAGTTGAAGTCCACAAGTCTTAAAGTTGCCAAGGTTGGAGACCACTGTTCTAGTGTATTGCAATTCCATTAAATCAAAGAAACATAATTTTAAAAATTAGTACGTATGATTTATTTTGCCATATGGAACATTGTTTATGTAGAGGGATAAGGAAAAAAATGAATGCTTAAAAATGGTTCAACATTCAGCAGAAAGTAGTCTAGGATCTGTGATATCTCCTTGCTTGTTTAATTTATGAATGAACTGATGTCCGAATATCTTGGTCAGAAATATGAAAACGTGTGGGTTTTTTTGTATGCGGACAATGTTGTGTTATTGGCAAAGTTTCCTATTGAGGCGTTGCAAATATTAGATTATGTAATGTTGGACCTTAGTCATGGGTTCAAATAAAGTTGTTTTATAGATGTTTTTTAATTTTGTCTCAAATGTTATTTTCTGATTTCTTTAGATAGATTTTTAAGTATTCACAGATCACTCATGGATGCAATTTTTGTACTGGTCTAAGACTAATAAAGTAAGATTGTATGATGCAATGAACTCTATTAAAATATAAATTAATGTATTGAAATTAAGGCTGTGTATTTTGACAGGGGAAAAAGGAGTGATGATAAATTATACATAAATGGTGGGAAATAAGAAAAGAGATGAATCTGTGTATCTTGGTAGAATGTTCATTGAAAATGGGTAATGTATGAAGAAATTACCATTGGGGCTTGTGAAGGCAAGAATGGACAACAAAGAAAAAAGTTATGGAGAAATACTGTGATTTGCCTTGCTAAAAACTGGATTTAGATTTCTTTTTCTCCTACTCTCAGCTTTTAAATTCCTTCCCTCACTGTTTCTCCAAGAAGAGGTCTGAATGACTTAAAAGCAGGACTTTACAATTGTACGGTTGTATATCCTATTGGTGCATACACAGAAGCACAACTAGCGCAGTAGGTATACGGTCATTCTGGTGCCTTATTCTGATCAACATGGTGGGATGTAGGGACACTATTCCATTACTAGTTCTGCTAGGAATAAGGTTCTTCATATGGCTCATGGAAGGGAAAGAAAACCTGTTCTACCTCTTGTTAAGTGCCTTGCACTGGATTCAAACCGTAAAGTGGTAATGTTACAAGGTTTTGGTTTTGTTTTTTTTCAGAAGCTTTTAAAATCAGGTAGCAAAGTTTATTTTTATCCCATATGTTACCAGTGGTATGCTCAACCAGACTTTTCTGAAAGCAGGATGATCAAGCAGATGATCAAGACAACTATTGTAGTGATAACAAGATGAAACCTATTAAAATTAATGTTAACTAATTGGCTTTGTGTTATTTCATATCCATATGGCAATTTAATTTAACAACTGACATCATTCTCATCTGCTTTTCTAGAAAAAAGATTGGAAAAATCATTAAAGTTTATGATAATTGATCTGTTTACTTCTAGATGGAAGAAAAATATGATGGCCATCATGAGGTACAGTAAACCTCTCTGCAAAATATTAATAATATCCCAAATTCAGAGAATTGTGACTTTAGCATTTGCAGTCATTGCACTGTCAGTGACCCCAGAAAGTACAGAAAGCATAGGTTCGAATTTTTACTTAAATTATTTTAAGCAGTTTATTTTAAGCAATAACATTACAGTTTGATTATCAATTTATCCATTTTGCATCAAAATGTTGTCCTCTTTTTCAAATTGTATTATAATTATAATTTCCATGTATCTTGGTACTCCCTGACTTTGGTCCTCTCTTTAAAATGTTGTGGACTTCTCTCTTTTCATTTCAAATTCTTACTTGAGTTATCTGATCAAACACTTGATTGAATCAAGAGTCACAAAAACCTAAGGTGCCTCACCAGTGCTGGGTTTCAAAAAAATTTAGAATCTCTTCTGTAGATGTGGCCTGCTTTGTGGGAGTGGCTTGCTGGCCATGTGATTGGGTGGGAGTGGCTTGCCAGCAATGTGACTGAGTGGGAGTGGCTTGCCAGTCATATGACTGGGTGGGTGTGGCCAACTTGTAAAATGTGGTGAAACTCACTTAACAACACTCTTGCTTAGCAACCAAAATGTTGGCTCAGAAACTCTGGCATTTGAAGTACGCAAGTCATAAAGCTACCAAGTTACAAGGCCCTTGCACCCCTAACCCAGGGGTGTTCAAACTTGACAGCTTTAAGACTTGTGGATTTCAACTCCCAGAATTCCTCCTCTCACTCTTCATCATGATGATGTGTGGACGGGCAGGGAGAGGGAGCTGGAACTAGTTCTAAACGGCACTGTAGATTTGTGGAACCTCTTCTATAGAAGAGATTACAACTGGCAGGAACCCACGCTTGGGCCTCACTTTCCATATCTTCACTGTTGATTTGTTCTTCTTTGTTGTGGAGGAGTTCTAAGATTTACATATTTATGATTCTTTGAGATAGTCTGTAATTCTTTTGCCTTTACATAAGGCTTCTTTTCTTGACATTTTTCTTCTGTTTGGTCTTCCAAAGCAGGAGTTTGGCTAAGTTAGAAGAATGAAATCTGCCAAATAACTTGGGAGAGTGACAGACTTAGCATGCTATCTTCTCCACTGGCTGATTTAACTGACTTGTTTATGTGTGAAAAACTCAGAGTGACAACTTATTTTCATAAGATTCATACAATACAGGTGAAAATAGTACCTTATTCAAACCTGTTCAGTACCTCACAATTAACATTTCAAAAATGGAATATGAAAAGTAACAAGTTTTAAATGGCAAAGTTTCTATATAGCTTCATTAACTTAAAATTGTAAAAGTACATTTCAATGTAATAAAAATATAATTGGGCAAACAGGAAAGAAAGATCAAAATACTTCCTCGTGTTAACTGCAGAAGATTGACTTTTCAATGTCTATGATTCTCAAACAGTAATAATTTTGCAATTTAAATGATGATACTTTTCATATTCAAACTATACAAAAATTATTCAGGGATTTCTCTGTCATGCCACTGCTGTATTGGAATTTAAACTCAAGCTTCCTACATCCAAACCAAATGCTTTTGGCACCGGACCTCATTAATTAAACATGGTAAAAAAATATCTAGCTCCATTTTCCAGTAGCAAAAATAATGTGATTATCATTTTCAGTCCAGCAAATTTATGCTGAGTCAATCCTCATAAATTATTCTGCATCACCTGGAGGGAAGTATCAATTGGGAGTGCCAAGCTGAAGATAGCATGAAGTTAAGGGAATTGGCTAATAAAGCAGAGAAAAACATCACAATTCAAAATGAATTTGCCAGAATGAATAATGAAACAAATCCAACAGAATGGTGTTGAAGTGTGACAAGCAGAAGATTAAGCAACTAGGTAGCAAAACATTAAATATCTAAGTTCTGAATGGAGTGACTCAGCTTTGGAAGTGCATGTCAGAAGAATCCAGGAATATGAGTGGAGTATGGACCACCATTGTGATGAACTGTGAACAAACAGGCAAACAAAAGCAAGTAGTGGGAATAAGAAAAGTCAAACATTCTGCTTATTCTTTATTGGTCAGACAACTGGTAGAATATTGCAGTTGCAGCACAACATTTAGGAAGGACCTTAATAAATTAGACCAAGACAAGAACAGACAAAATGATAAAGAGCCAGGAAGGAAAACCTGAGTGGGGAACTAGTGAAGGCACTGGCTAAGTGTATCCTGAAAAACACATGATTATGTGTTGGGAATCTCCCATCCAGGCAAGAGAATGGGTCAAATGAAGAACTTGCACAGCTGAAAGAGGCATAAGCCTGACCCCTCCCCTCAAATTCCATGGGACTTTTTCTGTTTGTTCTCAAGGGAAGGCAAGCAGACTGGAGAGGTTCTTGTAATATAGGTAGAACACAATAAAATAGCTGACTTTGACCTTTCACAAGGGAATCTAGTTGCTTGTGCCTGACATTATGGGAAAACATGATGGTTGACTTCAATAATGTGAAGAGCTGTCAGGCAGAAAATAGGCAGTATTGTTTCAAGTTAGTACAAAGTACAAAACAAGAAACAGAGGATTTAAATTACAAGATGGCCTATTTGGTCAGGAACACAGGAAAACATTCTAATACAGATAATCTATAACTTTCAACAGTTTATTTAATGGCCATTCATAGTTAAACTTGCATTTAAAAATGACTTATGATCATTTTTCATATTGATGACCATTGCACCATCCCATGGTCATATAATCAAAATTCAGTCACTTGGCAACTGAGTCACATTTATGATGGTTGCAGATCGTTGCAGTGTGTTGGGGTCACTGATCAGCTTTTGCAAACCTCTGACAAGCAAATTCCATGGGAAAGTCAAATTCACTTAACAACTTGTTACTAATTTAACAATTGCAGTGATTCACTTAACAATGGTGGCAAGAAAGATAAAATGGGGGAAAATTCAAAAACTGTCTCACTTAGCAAAATAAATTTTGGGCTTAATTGTGGTTGTACGTAGAGGACTACCTGTAGGAAGACATTCCATTGTGTCACATGACTGCCTTATGAGGTGGTGGACACTTATTTGCAGGACATGTTAAACAGAGGGCAGTTCGTGTATTTCCATACTGAGTGGCAGTTGGAATAGGCTGAAAATTCAATTTTAAGGTCATTTCCAACTGTTATATTCTGTGCCCAAAGATTTGAAATAAAAAGAAAACAGATTCAGGGTTTATATCTGGAAGTATTCCATGAGGGTGAGGATGGTTAAGCAGAGGAACAGTCTATCTAAAACACAAACAGATCTTCCTTGACTTAGAGAATTTCAGGCTAGGAATGAATGACTGCCTATTTAAGAGAAGGAAATGAAGCCAGATGACCTATAGGCCCTTCCAATGGTGGGATTCAGCCAGTTCGCACCTATTCGGGAGAACCAATTTGTAACTTTCTAAGTAGTTCAGAGAACCGGTTGTTGGAAGAAATCTCCTTTTGTTTTTTTCCACTTTACAAGGCTAATCCTGTAAGGAAGGCAGGAAGGAAACATTCTAGTGTTGTTTCTAGCCTAATCTTTATTGACCTGCTTACAGAAACTGCCTCTCTGGTTAACTCTTACTACATTGTAACAGCTAAGGCAAAGCGTCCATCGACATGAGTGACCTTGAGTTGGCCACGCCCACCCAGTCACATGACCACCAAGCCCCACCTACCCAGATGGTCATTAGAGCAGAGAAACGGTTGTTAAATTATTTGAATCCCACCACTGGTCCCTTCCAACTCATACATACTATAATCCTAAAGCAAACAGTATGGATGGACATTGGAAGTTGATTCCTGATACAGTCCTACTTGCAGTACTTTCATATACAGTGAATATGAAAATGAATAGAAATAGCACAATCTCCAAACAGTGCCCAAGTTTTCTGCCCTGGGGACCTTGTTGCAACAAGATGCTCTTTCTTTTCTGGCTACAACAGGACAATCAGTGAATTACTCCCTCCTAAAAAGCATGCTATTCTTCAATTTATATCAAAATGCATTGACAGTATCGCTATGGAGGTCATTTGTCTTTATCTTTGCAGTACCTGACAAGAAGCATGATTACAGCTGTGAGGGTACCAAAATAAAAAATAAGAAGAAAAATCCTGTCCAAGAGCCTTATTATTTATCACTTTCTGAAATGGTGACTAGCTCTCACCAGGAAATATAATTATTTTTGCTGCCAATTTAAAAAATATATTATTTTGTTCCCCAGACAATAAGTACCAATCTCTTCCAGGCTTCCTGTGTGATCAGTGTCCATCTGTATTTGGTATATAGAGGTCATACTCAGTGAGAAAATGAAGGCTTATGTGAAATCAGAATTCATATTTAACAGAGACATGTTAAAAATACAATCAAAATACTTAGAAATTATTAGTGGTATCTAATAATGATATCTAAGCAAACATACGGCAACAACATCACACTTACTCATATAGAAGGAGACATGAGTAATATAAGAAGACTTAATTTCTAGGATACATGAATACGATTTTATTGTCAAACTATTCTACAGCTTCCTTATTTCATACACTTGGTCAGATAGATTAATAGAACTTAAATAATTTATTTAGTGATTTGTTCATAATTATTAAGCAAAACATGGTTCTTCTTTAAAGTTTTTTTTTATTATGTTCTGGCTTTTACCCTGAGATCAGGGAATTTGGGGGGCCCAATGGTGTCATACTATCATAAAGAGGGATCTTTGTAACACCTCCAGTGCTTTTTGTAATTACTTATCCAGAGATGCTAGGGTCACAGAAACAAGATTCCAAGTTTTATTATTCACCCAGGCATCAGACTTGAAGGTTAGTAATTCGAGATTCCAAAATGCTTGTTTGATAAGCTAGTTTTATTACAGGTACTAGAAAAGTCATGGTTCAAATATTATATCTTTTTCAAATGTAAGTTTTCTGCTGTAGAATGATTTATAGGAAGCAGATTATCTGGATTTCATTCAGTCTGGGTTCAAGTCCAAGCATGAAAAAAGTTCCTCTAGTGGATTATATCAACCTTTGCATGGGAATTTGTGCTTGATACAATAAACTATAGGAACTTGGTCAATTTTTTGAGAGGGTTGGAACTAGGAGGCACCACTGAGTGCTTCCAATGATTGGTAGAGGAACAGAGGTCTGCTAGTGGGCATTCTCTTGTGGGGCAAGTGTCCAGCCATCTCACACTTACCTTGTAATAACAAAACTGCTGGGAGAGATTATTCATCAATTTGTTAGCAGTATAATGATGGTACCCAGTTGTGTATCCCCATCCTGTTCTAAGAAGTCTTGACTCAGTTTCTGGAAGCTGTAGAAATCAAGATAGGTTGGAACAGATGGGCATTGAATCCAAAAAGCACTTGGTTATTTGCACCAATTTTAACTCTGACTATTCTGGTGGCTACTGCATGGTTTGCAGTCTTTGCTCAGTGTCAGCTGCTCTCCCATTTATAGTCCTACTCGGTAATCCATGTTGTACTACAGAAATGAAATGTGCTTTACATCAGATTTACTACCAAACTGGTAGATCAGAGCAGTTGCATCCACATAATACAAAAGTTATAGGCACTTTATTGATTTCTAGTAGTTTTCTGGGCACAATTCGATACGTTGGTTTTAATTTTTAAAGATTCCCATGGTTTGGCTGTCAAGTATCTTCCACTTTCTTCATATGGAACTAACTTATCCTGCACAATCATCCCAAGTGACTAGGTAGAAATTTCCCCAGATATGTAAAGGCAGAGGAGGAAGGGCTTTATATTGGTAGAAGAGTTTCTCAGTAGAGATTCAGAATAGATATTTTTCAGAAAGACTCTGAAGATGTACTACATAAAATAAATTTATCTATAAATATTCACACATAAATGCATCCAGAGATAAAGGCCAATATTATTTCCATCCTTTAAAAAATAATTGCCTCTTCTCACAAAGATATCTCTTAAATTCAAAACTCTTAACTTCTTCTTCCAAAATCTAATGTACTTCCAAGATGTTTTAATTTATGAAAAAGAAATTCAGAGATGCACTCTGTTGCCTGGTGTCCTCTTCTATCAGAAAGTAACAAAAAAAAAACCATTTTAACAATGCATTTGCAGGTGATTCAGCTATCCAACTATGAGGCTAATTAGGAATGGTAGATAGCAATGTTTAGTTATTTTAGCTCAACTAGAAACCTAACAGGAATTCTAGACATTGCACAAGTTTTTGGTTTGTTAGAACAAATATCCTGTGCTCTTCAATTGATTAAGGGTCAAGACTTTTTCTAAAAGTAAATGAGAAAGACTCACAAAGATTCTAAGTGTTAATTTGTGTTTTAATATATTAATACTCATGCAAGAAACATCACCCAATATAAAATGTGTTATGAAATATTTACGGTGTCATCAAAATATTCATTTAAAAAAAATCATTATGATACTTATGGAAGAAAAAGAGGAAGTCAAAACTCATAAATTAAGAGGAACTGGCTAGAAATTTCCCCAGAGTTACAGGAAATATTTGGAAGGTTCTATTAGAAATAATATGTTTGTTCTATAAAAGATATTATTAGCTTGCTCCCTATAAATGAAAATAGTAATAGGCACCAAAACATATATAAACAAGGCTGTTTACATCTATGAAGTTTATTAGAAATTCAGTTTCATTGAATGAATATTTAAGTGCAGAAATTATTGTATTCCATGTATAATTATAATATAGTATTTTAATCCCTTGTTTTGCTCCTGTTTTAAATGAAACAATTTGATGCTTATTCTTCCCGATCTCTCCAGTATCAATTGAAAATAGTCCATGGCTTTCTGAGGGAATAATGAAATCTTGGTTCCCCAAATTCCTGTTTAAAATGTATTTATTTTATTATGTGTGTTTGAGGCAAAATTTAGGCTCCAGACTTCTAATGAATTACACACTATAATAATTGATTATTTAATAAGGGAAAGTTTTTATCTTTTAAGTGGTGATAGATAAACAGTTCCTAATGCAGTTTGTATTTATTAGCATTCTTGGTTCGTGTTAGAAAACACATAGCTTATGTATTCCAAAGAGTTTTATTTCTGCTTTATTTCATCTCTGCTTCATTTAACTTATACTTTCTTCATAATTAAATATTTTATGCTATCCTTCAAAAGTAATTCCCATAGCACCACCTGCATGTTTTTCATTTTATTACACCTAAGAATGTTATTTTATCACCTTTTGCTTTAGCTGTCATCTTTTTTGCCAAATTATATACACCCAGGAACATAAAATTCAGCACTATATAACAGCAATATTTGCGTTCCCCCCCCAAACTAAATTCAAATAATAGGTTTAAATAAAAGAAAAACATAATCATAGAATTAAAATTATTTGAGTAGCTGGTCTCTTCATGCACTTCCCAATAATCAGGGTAAATTTTACTGAGGAAATTAACATCAACTTCAAATATTTTATGTTATGTTAGTCTTGGTTACTTAAACATCTCTAGAACATTGTGATAATCATAGGACAAATATCTCTAGAACATTGTGATAATCATAGGACCAAAAAAATCACTTCACATAAAGAGTAATAAAGCTTGCATGTTGCACTGTCAATCTTTTACATAGGAGCTGTAGTTTGTATGTGGAAAGGACATCCCATTTCTTTCATTAAGGTGGATGCACTGTTGAGAAGCCTCAGAAAACAAAGGAAATTAGAAATTCCAGACTCATTTTGTGCATAGTGGAATGATTCACTGGGAATCAGGAGCCGAGATGGCGCAGTGGTTAGGGTGCAGTACTGCAGGCCACTTCAGCTGACTGTGATCTGCAGTTCGGCGGTTCAAATCTCACCGGCTCAGGGTTGACTCAGCCTTCCATCCTTACGAGGTGGGTGAAATGAGGACCCAGACTGTGGGGGCGATATGCTGACTCTGTAAACTGCTTAGAGAGGGCTGAAAGCCCTATGAAGCGGTATATAAGTCTAACTGCTATTGCTATTGCTATTGCTATCATGGAATATTTCTTGTAACTAAAATAGAACTACTATTAATGTGGTAGTGCTTAAAATAATTAACAGTCTATCTGTCTCCAGCTAATGAAAGGTGCTTTTAAACATATAAAGGTGTTTTTAATATATACACGAATGAATGAATGAATGAATGAATGTATGTATGTATGTATGTATGTATGTATGTATGTATTTATGTAATATTTGCATTACCCAACTTCCATCGACTCTGTGTGGTCCATAGATAAATATACAGAACACATTACAATAGTAAAAACAAGGAACAAAAGATAGCACAAGCAACAAGAAGAAGCAAAACCACACTGTCCAGGGGGGGCTTCAATCACCCAGACCAAAAACCTGAGCATAGTAGAAAATATAAAATATTGAAACATAACTATATGAAATAATCAAGTCCACTTTGCTCCTCATAGTAGCATCCAAGTGAATGGTGTGTTAGTGCACATGTGTGTCAAAGGCAAGAGAGAAAGTTCAGAGAGATCTGCTTAAAATTCAATTTAAAAATGAAACTTGACCACACTGTTATTTACAGATCTATTTTGCCATTTTTTTCTAAAAGTTAATTCCTTCTCATCATTCTGCCTGTAGTGTTATGCCTTAGCTTCCTTTCATTTTAAGTGATGAGCTCCCAAATCTCTAAAATACAATTGTACTTGTTAAAAGAAAATAACACAATGCATATTGTATATTACTGTGTTGAGAATCAACGTCAGAAGTTGTACCATTTAGGATGTGATATCATGTATTTGACATGGGCATTGGTGTCCTGTACTAGAGAAAGTGCATTTCCAAATAAAATAGCTTATTGTGAGATTACAAAATGTCACTTTCAAGAGTAAAAATTCATTAATGATTCATTTCATAAATAAATGCATGGTGAACTTAAAGAAAACAGAGTCAATTTCAGAACAGCTGCTAGGATTTTCAACTAATATTTAATATTTTCTTCTTCTTCTTAGTGTTTTTCATGCAAATGCAGGGTCTGAGTGTTGATCCACTGGTTATGACAGGAATTGACTGACTGGCTTGTTACCCAAGTCTGATGTGGTGGGACGAATGTGACTGACCCAACCTAACTCAGAGGACTTTCATTTCAAAGGCATGACTACTCAGTCTCCTGGTTTCTAGTTTGATGTCTTAACCACTAGAGTGTCAAGTTCAAACTTTGACAGCTATGTGCCTCTTCTTTTCAAATTTCCATTAGAGTAAGGAGTTGCTTTAGAACGGGTTAGATGGAGAAATGAAACCTCAGTGATTCCGCTGAAGACTATGAGAGCCTGAAACCTTTTCAAGGACATCGTAGCAGGTGTGAAGTAGATGGTTCCCATAACAAAGTGTTTATGTGGACTACGAGACAGGTTGGGGTTTTGGCTGGAGAAACTATTGTTTAATTCTATGAACTTGTATCTAGGAATCTCAGAATTAGTTTTGGTTCGACATTACCATACAGTGTATTCAATAAATGGTAAGAAATTTGGAAATGAATTTATCTAGAGTTTAATTTGTATTCTTGAACTGGATGTTGCCATAGAGCAAAATGACTCTCTAAGGGATATTCAGAATATTTAGGATTTAACTAAAATTCTATTAGTGTCAACTTTAGGAAGCAACCCTAAGAAGTATAAGTTGAGGAAAGGTAAAAATGTTATTATTGCATTATACCTTATTGCTATTTTGAAATGCCTGTTAATCATAACATATATGATCTTTATCTCCACTAAGGATATGAAAGGCAATTTATTACTCCCACAAGTTTTTCTCAGACCTTGCAGCTTGTATTTTGTTAAAACATAGGTTTACTTTAATTGTATGCAATGCTATAAATATTTAAATACTCCAGAGGTACTCAACCCCATCCCTAACTATTAATAGTTTGGTAAATGTACTTGGTGAAGAAAATAATGAATCTCAGTAGAGAGAAATATCAGTAAATTGCTTTCTAAATAATTAAATTTAGCAGTACATTGACCAATAAACTACCACATCATTTAGGCCTGTAAGAAGAGGGTTTTTTTGTATATCAAAAGCTTGATTATGATTAACATGATAATATTTCTGGGGAAAAAAGTAAACCTGAAATGTGGCCAGATAATACTACTAATGAAGAATAGTTATATTCCACAATGAAGCTAAGATATCCTTAAATCAAATGTCTTCTTTGCCCACTGACTGAATTCAAGGATTTTTTAACCTAAAGCAGATCCTTCTTTATACATTTCTTTAAATAATCCCTTGTCTTATTTTTAATTTAACAACACAAGTGCATTGCATACTTATTTATTTATATTTCATATTTTAGACCATGCATCTGACTCAGAGAGGGGTTCTGTGTGGTGTACAATGTAATATAATCAATAAACTAATATTAACATTAATTAGGATTAAAAATTTAAAATTATAGACTAACAATTAATTATTAAAAAGGCAAATATCCTAAGATGACCATTTAATATTATTACAAGGCAGGACTTGTCAGCCCCACAGTTGAGTGGTCCTCTACATGCACCCCCCCCCCCAGGGCTACAGAACGAAGATTTGAGCCCTTTATAGAAGACCAAGAGATTTGGGTCTTTCTTCATCTCTGGGGGCAGGATGTTCCATAATGTGAAGTCAGCAGCAAAGAGAACTCTCTTCCTATAGCCCACCAGTCAAAAATATTTCACTGACACAATCTGCAGCATACTTTTCCTGCCTGATTGAGATGGGCTGATAAGATGGGGCAAAGGTCATGACCAACCTCTTGCGTTGGACCCAGATACAAACCAGTGGAATTCATTTTTTTTTTTTGCTTTTTGTTTTGCATGCTTGAGGGGTTTATGTGCATTATATGGATACTTTTCTGTGCTAGTTGCCCAAATTCACTTGGCAAGATGGGAAACCATACAAATACAATAAATCTATCTATCTATCTATCTATCTATCTATCTATCTATCTATCTATCTATCTATCTACCTACCTACCTACCTACCTACCTACCTACCTATCTATCTACCTATGTACCTACCTACCTACCTACCTACCTACATACCTATGTACCTATCCCTCCCTCCCCCCTTCCCCCCAACCTCTCTCTCTCTTATCTTTGGACTTGCAGAGATGTGATCAAAAATATTAGAAGTAGCTGAAAATAAGTGTTCCAATTTTCCCCTTTAATTATTCAAATTGTATGCTCTTCAGTTGTAGTTTACAGCAGACGTTATTTAAAGCAGGTGGGAGTTTGGTCAATCTGCAGTAACTTGAATTATTATATTTCGATATCATAAAGTAAGTACAATACAATATTTACTTTACTTTATATATCAGTATTTACTTTATATCAGTAAATATTTTGGCAACCAAATGAGAAGGAAGGACTCACTGGAGAACAGCCTAATGCTGGGAAAGATTGAGGGCAAAAGAAGAAGGGGATGACAGAGAATGAATGGATGGAGTCATTAAAGCAGTAGATGTGAGTTTAAATGGACTCCAGAGGATGGTAGAGGACAGGAAGGCCTGGAGCAACATTATCCATGGGGTCGTGATGGGTCGGACACAACTTCGCAACTAACAACAACAATTTACTTTATAAATACTGGCATATGTGAATTCAACATACTTCCAGAGTATGCAAGGATTTATAAAGGAAGACGTCTGCTGTATTATTTTCTGTATTATTTGATCAATTTTAAAAAATGGGCAAAATGTAACTGCTACTATTTCAACACACTAGGCCAGTGACGCTACTAGTGAAGTACACAAGAAATGCAATAAAGTACAGAAAACATAGTAATTTCACATCAAAGTGAGAACTAGAGAGAAAAGCTGAAGGGCTACTGAAATGAAATGACAAGCCAAGAGAAAGGATCTATCAAACTAATCCAGATTATATAAGTGTGACAAGATCAGAGCATGACTGCCAGGAATTGGAACTGCAAATGAGAAGAAAAGAGAAGTACAGCTGCCCATCCATTTTCTCTCTTTACATTATTTCATAGCTCTAGTCATATACTGAAACATGCATGAAAAGCTTAGTGTAAAATCAAAACCCTACTATATTTTGGTATTGTCTTGATGATATTATTAATGAAAAATAATATGTATTGTTTAATAATGTGTCAAAGTAAAAGAATGTTGACTTGCTATATACAGTGACACTCTAATCTGTTAGCTTTCAGGTTTTTATTTGATCCCCTCACCACTTTCTCAAACTAAAAAATATTTTGGGACATTTTATGATATTTACTCTTGGGTCTTTTTTGAATTCTGAATAGCTTAACAGAATCACACTTGTACTACAAACCATTGTGAGTTTTGATTGCTTAAAAGGATATTTGTCTTGTTAATTACAAGGCTTTCTCTTTTGAAAATATAAAACAAATTAATCTTGATAGACAATATTGAACTACTGACTTCTCATTCTGAAAGTTAAGCAGTTCTCGTTATCAAATTATTATGTGAGAAGAGAATCAAAACACTAAATGTTTGGGGTTAGGCCATTTCTTACTTGATTGTACTATATCAAAGCACAATAGAATGGTTAAACCTTCTGTGAGCCATCATTAGAAGAATATATTTAAATGACGGAAATAAAAGCAAATTGAAAAAAAAATTACTCATAGTAAAATTTCTTTTCTGCACATACTTTATCTAAGGATTACAGACTTTCCAGGAAACAAATGACCTTATACAGATTTCTCTATACCTGCATATTAGTTTCACTCACCCAGAAAATATTTTTTCTTCAAGCTCGCATGATAATTTCAGCTGTTGGTGAATCAGTGTTTGTTCTGCTTATTGAATTGAGCAATGGATTGGTCACAGCTGGTCTTAAAAGTTGCCTTTGTTTACAACTTGGCTGTGTTATAGGGATCTAACAAAAGTTCCAAAATGTCACATTTGGACAATGAGCAAATAGCTCACAATTAAAGCTGGAGAAATATATATTTGTATCTGTTTTTAACTCACTTTGATAAGACATATTTAGAATATACTTATTTAAAATTAAACAAGCTTGGGAGTGTCTATAATAATAATTTATCACACATACCTGACTATGAACTTAAAGTATGTCCCAAGAGGGATATTAAAACATGGATTAAATGTAAACAATGTGAGGTATTATAAAATAAACAAAACTTCCTTTTGTATTTATACATTATTCAAAGCTATTCATAAGCCCACCTAGATGCAATATATTCTTTATTTTCATTGAATTTCTCAATTCTCAGAATAATCAAAACAACAAAAAATTCAGATCTTGGTAGCCGAGTATACTCTCAACAGGAAAGTCAATTTTTGTCTATTAAAGGATGACAAATAGATCTTCCTCTTCTCCACCCGAATGGCTTTTTTCAAGAAAAACATTTCTTTAATGCAATAGATTTGAGCTAAAATAAAAATGAAATCCAATACTCAACTAAAGTTGTGGGATTTGTTGCCAGAAGATGTAGTAATAACCACTTACCATTGATTCACATATAAAAAAATGTGGTAGATAAGATGATTCACAGCTAAGTCAACTCAGTCATCTTTGATTTGATCAGTCATTTCAGTTTGAGGTCATCCTAGCCATTAAAAGTTAGACAGCTAGAGAAACATTTATTCTTTAATGTTAAGGGAACAGATGATGGAATCTGTGTGGAATCATCCCAGATGAGCACAATTTCAGCAATCTTGGTCCTGCAAAGAGAACTGGCAAGCAAGCTGTTATCTTCTCTCCAAATAGGTAGGTTTTCCTCTGAGTATTGCTCCTGAGTGCCCAGCAGTTCCTTTTTAGCCAATTTCTACTGTTGAGAAGACAATCTCATCATTTCACTGCTATTACAGTGTGAGCAAGGTTTGGGGGATGAAATTGGATTTTTGTTAGTGCTGACACTATGGATTCAACAACGATATTAAAGAGAAGAACTAGAACACAACCATTTGCCGTGCTTTTTTAGATAGGGATAGTAGGTATTTCTGTCATATCTAACCTGATATCTGACTGAGATGTTGTCATATAATAGATAAATTAACAATCTCGGGCATTGATTAATGAAAAGAAGTTCCAATTTTCCACCAGAATTTATCTCTGAGAATCAAGTCAAATACTGATTTTAAGTCCATTAATAATACCATGTTAAAGTACTAATATATTCTGCAAGAAACAGAAAACAAATGTTCACTTATTTACTGTGGATCTCCTTTTCCTAAATCTGGTTTGCTCCTTCAGTCAGAATCTTCTTCTATTAACAGTTTCCAGTAATATGCCATTAAGACTGATATATCTAGCCTGCAAAACTTTGGGTGATCATCAAAAAGTAGAAAGAAATGCATAGTATTTTAGTAACTTTTGACAAAGTTGGAACAATGCAACCTTGAGTTTTCTGTATCTTTGGTGCCATTTTGTGCGTACTTGAATTTTTAAAGCACAGATCTGATAGCTTTGATGTAATTGATATGATTTGTCAACATACTTAGGCAAAGATTGTCCTGATGGTTTCTTTCCTTAGAAAGGTAAAATGACAGATCAGATTCATTAACTTGTATGCAGTGTATGATCTGCATAAGTAAATAAGGTAGGGGTATCAAACTCACATCGTCAGGGTGGTGTCACGTGACATATTGGGACTTTTTCCTCCTTTGCTAAACTGGGTGTGGGTGTGGCCAGCACATGACACATCTGACCCACAGACTGAGAGCTTGACAGCCCTGAAATAAGGTATATAGGGATGCCAAGATGGAGGCTCACCAACCAGTACATTTTTTAAAAAATTCTCTGCAGAAATACTTTTCCCAGCAGTCTTATCTTTTTCAGCCATAAAATTAAGTTAGAAATTTAGGTGCAATCTAGAACATGATCTAATCTTACAGTTAAAGGGTGAAATTGGAATCACAGTCAAACCAATTTGATAATACTATGTTCTCATACATTTGCAGCTCTTATTCTATCAGAATTAGTTATTATTCTCTATAAAGAACCAGTTATTATGTGTCAAAAGATTCTGGAATTCTTTTCATTAATGAATAGAATTAAATGTTGCCAGGTATGCATCCATATCTTTTTTCTTATTCCTTTATAGACACTGAAGTAGGAGAGTAATATTAATCTATGGTAGCCAAAAATCAGAAAAAGTCTAGTACCACCTTTTGCAACTAACACATTTTATGAAAAGGCAGAAGCTTTTATGGGCTGCAGCTCACTTTATCAGATTCAAAGCCTACATCTGCTTATCTACTTGGCAAACTGAGTTATAGCTCATGAAAACTTACACCTTATATAAAATGTGTTAGTTGGAAAAAGTGCTACCAGACTCCTGATTTCTTTATTTTTAATGAATTTTTTATAGATTTTTCACATAGGTTAAAAAGAAAGGAGCATTATGATGTCTATTTTCCTTATAGGAATTAATTGATTTAGGGTAAAATAGAAAACTACCTCTATGTTAATATCTAGTGGTTATCTAGATTTCTGCAGTCTAGGTATTATTTGGCTTATAGACTTATATTACTGGAATAGTTTTATGCACCAAGAAAAAGAGAAGGATTTCTAGAGAAGATTAAAAAAATAAGAAAATATGTCTTAGAAAAACACATTTAGATAGAACAGAGATATATTCTAAATAAAAGAGTAAAATGCCATGAAGACTTGCACAGTTTCTACAGCATTACAAGAGGAGAAAGATAAATTGAAAGGACAAAAAAAAAAAACTTGAGAACATCACCATAGCTGGTTAAAGACATGCTAATTAATCTCAAGCAGAGGATATAAAGGAATGACAAAAAGAAATTCCTACACCAGGATGACTACTGTAGATCTTTTGTCTTCAGTGGTCAATATCATTGAGGAGATAAAATAAAACATCAGAAGCGTCTCTTTCAACACACCATCTCACTTCCTAGTGCATTGATTTGTGATTCCTACCACTTCTTGTAGTGGCTTAGCTAGGACTTTTCCCACCATTTCTTGAATCAAACAGTATTTCTGATGAACAAGTGTTTTGTATTGAACATCTCTTACGTGTAGCATTTAGCATCAATGCAGTTTGTACATGTGTATTATTTTCTAATTGGGAAAGCTGAATATAGTTCTTATTCTCTGTTGATTATAGCTGGCTTTAGTTCAATTAATAGTAGTTTATACAGCCAGAAATGTTTTCCTTCCTTCCTTCCTTCCTTCCTTCCTTCCTTCCTTCCTTCCTTTCTTTCTTTCTTTCTTTCTTTCTTTCTTTTCTTTCTTTTCTTTTCTTTTCTTTTTCTTTTCATACAGTTTATTATTCTCGAGATGCTTAAACTGCAGATGAAAAGGCAAATGGGCAACCACTTCCTATTTATTCTGAGTTCATCTGACAAATCCTTCTCCATAATAAACTGTTTACTGTTATTAGTTCGAGGTTCACCCAGGGCAGGTGTAATAGTATGTGGGAATGACCTTGAAAGACAGAAGAAAAAGCTGCAGACTGGACAACAGCCATGCAATAGGTATTTTGGGATACAGAAGGAAAAGGGATATAGGAAGTGTCTCAGAAGGAATGCTTCCGGCTTTTCTTGAAAATGAAAACAAAGGGGACAAGGGCAAGATTCTATTACTGTAAACTTAGAATAAAGGCACTGTTAGGACTCAAGGTATGCACCTGTCTAGACTGCCTTGAAATGTTCACTGTGTGTCATTAAATGTGTTCTAGCAAAGTCAGCCAACACTCAAGAGATAGAAGAAGATATATTATAGTTCAAGGCTCAGATAAATAAGTTAATACAGAAACAAAAAGTCTCAATAAAGAGGACCAGCTATGCATATAGTTGGCCAACCCACCATATATAAAAACAACTTCTAGATTTAAATTACATTTATTTCTTCTTGGGATCACAGTAGTGCTCCCAAGAAACAAAGGTTCTTGAATTTCTGCTTAGAAAGATACATTGGGATTCATAACTGCTTTTTATTATCTCTCCTACAAAAGCACAAGATAGAGACACTCTGCAGTTTGTGTAAAAGGAGGTAAGAAATATAATAGGATAAGGTGACCAGATTTTCAGATTGGAAAAGAGGGACACCCTTGACCGGGGGGGGGGGGGGGGGGCTTGATTAAAAAAATTTTTTTTGTCAAAAGGTCACCCCAGGACACTGAAACCAGCATAAATACGAATCTGTTGCCAAATAAAATTTTGATCACGTGACCATGAGGATGCTGCAATGGTCGCTAAGTGTGAAAAATGGTCGCAACGGTCGCTAAGTGTGAAAAATGGTCGCAACGGTCGCTAAGTGTGAAAAATGGTCATCAGTCACTTTTTTCTTTCTTTTTTTTTTTTTAAGAATATTTAAAATATATTTTATTCATTTTTCACATTCCATTTGCAATCACTTATATACAGGGTATTTACTATAAGAAAAGAAAAAAAAGAAAAAGGGAATAAAACGAACAAATAAAAAGGAAACACAACTCATCATTCACAACCCCACCTAACCCTTCCATCCTCCATACACCCCATCTACCCCCTCCAACTTTCCTTTCTCCCTCTAACACTCCCCTCCTACTTCCCTTTCCCCTCAAACCTTCCTTCTCCCCTTACTCCCCAGACACCCTCCTTACATTCCCCTTACTCCTTCCTTACTCCTCCCTCTTCTTTCCCTCTACCTCCCTCCTTGGTGTATGCCTTTATTCGAGTGTTGTTTGATCTGATAAAAGTAAAATGAACCAAGGGGGAAAAAAAAATAAAAGAAAAAAAAACCACCGTATATAAATACATTCTTGTTCTTATTAAGACTATGTTAACACCCCCCCACCCACCCCCCCACAAATCCCCATCCCCAATCCTCCCGACTTCCCAGGGCCCACACCTGGCACTACCTTCTGTCTAAAATATCTTGTATACATATGGATTAAAAAATAAAAGTAATATGTCAAAAGAAAGAAAAACAGAAAAAAAAAGAAGAGAGAAAAGAAAAGAGAAAAGAAAAAAGAAGAAAAGAAAAAAAAAAGAAACCACTCTTTGTGTTGATCTCAGCCCCCCATCTTTATCTATGCTTAAATAGTATAAATCATTCTATCTATATTTTATTCTCGTCTCTTACTTCTTTGCTATTTACCCCAACCTTCTGGGGCTGCCTTTTTTTTTTGGCAGCCCCAGACAGGCTAGCCCCCCCCCAGGACAAAACAAAGTTTTTTCAAGCTAGAATTGATACGGGCGGGTCCCACCCCTGTGAGATTTATGCTTTTATTACTATCTTAAATACCAGCACCATTTGTCTTAGAGACTTCTTTGTCTAAATGGACTTCAAAATGGCGATTTCTCTCCGTGGATGATTGATAGTGGATGTACTTAGCTGGTTTTACCTTCCTGCAGACCGCTCCTTAACAAAATAAACTCTTCTTCTTTGGAAATAGAGGGGAGCAAAGCGCTGCTTACTTGTATATTTATTATGGCACCCAGGTCAAAGAAGCGTCTTGCTACAAATGTGTCTAAAGAATTTAAAGAATTTTTACTGGAACCACAGCCTTTGTCTCCTATGCCCTCTACTGGAGAATTTCTAACACAGGAATATTTCTTTAAAATGTTTAATGCCTTTAAACAAGAAATTAAGGAATTTGTATTGGAACTATATGATGATTTAAAGTCTAAAGTTAATCAAATGAAGGCGAATACGTTTGCAGCCGTGTCTGCCCTGTCAGATTACTCTGCTGAAATAGAGAACAAATTGGAAAGTTTGGAGAAGGCTAATTTTAATTTGACTACCAATATTCAAATTTTACAACAAAAAATTAGAGACAATGAAGAACAGCTCATGATGATAAATTTTAATAGGAAGGCATTTGCAATAAGAGTCAGAGGATTCCGTGAAAAGGAGCAAGAGAATTTGAAACAGACCTTTGCTGAAGCCTTCAGCTATGCGGTGGGAAGCCCGGGACTTAACTTTGATTGGCAGATTCGGAAAATCTATCGCCAGAACTCATTGATAGCGGAACAGCGACAGCTCCCGAGGGACATAATTATACATTTTTCTACAAAAGAATCTAGAAATGCGATTGTGCAAAAGTTTCATAATAACAGTCTCCGAGTTGATGACCAGGACCTGATTGTCTTCAAAGATATTCCTTTCCAGATGCTGAAAGCAAGAAGGGACTACACCTTTTTAACTAAGGATCTTAGGAGTCAACAGATTCGATACAGATGGGAGGCCCCTGCCGGCATCACGGTTACATTTGAGAATCAAAGATTTCATCTTAACTCTGTTTCGGAGGCTCAAGATTTCTATTGCAGGATTCTGAAGGCGGGACTTCCTGACTCGCTTGGAAGAGAGGAGAGACAAGCGGAAGGAGAAGGCAAACGGCAGGCCATGTGGTTGCAAGATGGAGGGGGTAGCCCTTCCTCCCTCGGAGAAGCAGAAAAACGGAGATCAAGAATTTAGACATTTCAAAATACTCGCCAAAGTTGAGGACTGAATGGGGGTTTGAGACCTCTCTCCGGTAGAAAAAGCGGACTAATTCTTATTAGAAGGGAAAGCTGGGTGAAACTACTTTGAGCTAGATTTTAAATTAACGTTAGCATAAATTTGATAGTGGTAAACATCAGACAAGCAAGGGATGAGGGTAAAATATATGTGGAATGATTTACGTTGTTTAAGGCTTATTAGAACAGAAAGCCGGTTGGGATTATCTTAAGATAAGGGTAAAAAGAATGCGGAATGATTTATGTTGTTTAAACTTTGTTAGAAGGGACTATTTTAAAACAGAAGGTTAACTGACTCTTGCTGAAAGTATTATTTGAATATGTGGAATGATCCATGCTATTTAACTTTCATTAGAAGGGAAAGTTGGTTGAAATTGCTTTGAGTTAGATTTTAAACAAATGCTAGTATAAATTTGATAGTGGTAAATATCAGACAAGTAAGGGATGAGGGTAAAATGCATGTGGAATGAACTACGTTATTTAAATCCTATTAGAAGAGAAAGTCGGTTGGAATTATCTTAAGATAGAAATTGATTTCTGTGTAAAGTAATATTTGATCTACGCTGCTTAATTTTACTAAGAAGGGGAAGCTTGGCTAGATTATTTTGAATTACTGTTTGAAAAGGAGGTTAAGAAAGATCATTTACGCTGTTTAAATTTTACTAGAAGGGAAAGTTTGATTACTCTTCTGTAAAGTCATATTTGAATATGTGGCATGAACCACGTTGCTTAAATCTTATCGGAAGGGATCATGAGGTTTAGGAAGAGGAACGGGAGAGTCTACAGAAGGTTGGGGTAAATATCAGTCACTTTTTTCAATGCCATTGTAACTTTGGTCACTAAATGTTTTCCCCCTCCTCGAGACTCCTCACTTCTTCCTTCATTCCTCTTGCTGATCTACCTTCACCTTATCTGTCTTCTGCTCTTTCCCTCTCTTCCTTCCTTCCTCCCTCCTTCCATCCTCTTCTTTCCTCACTCACTCCCTTCCTCCTTTTTTCTCTTCCTTCCTCCTTCCATTCTTTATACGATATAAAATTCAATGAGGGTGAAACACACCAAATCTGGCAAAGCTGCCTTGCACCAACCTGGCCTGCCCATAGAATAGCAGCCACTTTGAGACACATAAACCTGGTCTGAACATATTGCATCACAAAGATTTGCAAAGATCACATTTGCAAAAAGGAACATTTCTTGTAGTAAATACATTTTATAAACAATTTAAAAGTAAAAATCCCCCCAAAATAATAAAAAAGGTATTCTATAAATAAAAGAAATCCTTAAAAACCATTGTTAAGTATTACACCAGCAATAATTTATACTGTCACCATTTCAAACTATCATCAGAAATACGAATCTGTTGCCAAACATCAACATTTTGATCGCGTAACCATGAGGATGCCACAACGGTCGCTAAGTGTGAAAATGGTCGCTAAGTGTGAAAAATGGTCATCAGTCACTTTTTTCAATGCCATTGTAATTTTGGTCACTAAACAGCCATGTTCCTGACTTAACAACCACCATGATTCACTTAACGTGGCAATAAAAGGTCGCAAAATGAGGCAAAAATCATTTAACAAACGTCTCCCTCAGCAACAGAAATTGGGGGATCAATCCTGGTCGTAAGTCGAGGATTACCGGTAGCCAATTGCAAAAGGCAACTTTACTTGGAACAGGTGAGATTGTGCCCGGATCCCTTTCATGCCAACATCCCATCCTGTCCATGGGGAGAACTCCACAGGCGGACAAAAGCCCCAATCCCCTCTCAACCTCCAGCTGACTCTGCCATCCGCCATAACCACACATGCCCCTCAAAGGCAAAACTCAGGGGGCTGAATTCTACAGGGGGAGGAGTAAAGGGGGGATTTGAGGGGCAGCCCAAAGCACCATCTGTCTAAATTTGCATCAGGCAGGCAGTAACATTTTCATAGACCATGATCAGAGGAGCAGCTGATCCTATGGAGAGACTCCTCCTGCATTCAGTCCCAGGCCTACAAGTGGAAGTACCCTTCCTTCCTTCCTCCTTTCACCTTCCTTCCTTCCCTCCCTCCCTCCCTCCCTCCCTCCCTCTTTCTTCCTTCTAGCCTTCCTTCCTTTCCATTCTTTCTCCTTCCTTCCTTCCTCTTGCCTATCTGCCTTCTGTCTTTCTGCTCTTTAGATCTCTCTTCCTCCTTCCTTCCTCTTTCCATCCTTTCACCAAAAATCAGGATGTTTTATTAGCATCAGCATCATTCTGCTGAAAATGCCAGATTCTGTGGTACTTCTGGATGAGATTTAGAAAATTACAGAGACATGAGGAACCATTATATAATTTCACTTGGCAAAACTCTGATTAAAATAATAGCAACAAAATGTAAGGTTTTTTAATTTTAAAACTCTAGCAAAACATGGATTTATTTCCAGTTTAGTTAATTAATGCCATTATAAACAGGAATGCAATTGATTAAATAAAAATGACTTTTTCTTTTATTAAGAATACTTATTCTACACTAAACTAGAAAATATTTCATAGGCCCTTCAACAAGTTTGTTACAAATTTTCAGGATTGCATGCATTCTTGAAACTGATACCATGTAATGTTAAAAAGCAGATAGCTAACTAAGTACACTAAAAACCATGTTTAATTATTTGCTACTTGAGGCCAAT
Source organism: Thamnophis elegans (assembly GCF_009769535.1). NCBI lineage: Eukaryota > Metazoa > Chordata > Lepidosauria > Squamata > Natricidae > Thamnophis > Thamnophis elegans. The sequence goes on along the minus strand of NC_045547.1, from coordinate 36,772,471 downwards.
AGCAATGATGAAGAAATTTCTGTCATCCTCAGTGACAATATTTTTAGGGCCAAAAAATAAAACTCTGTATATTGGATCTGTTGAATGGAGAAAGGCCTGCCCCCCCTCCCCCAAATGAGACACCTTCCATGATAATAGGAGAGGAGAGCCTGGAGACAGCAATCACAAGGCAGAACGTAGCTAAGAGAATGGAAACTTGCCTCTTGGAAGGAATGACCCGGTTTGGCTCCCACTTTCAACAATCGAACAGAGAAGCGAAGAGGCAGGAGAGACGAAGCGGGAGCCAAGCCGGGCTAGAGTGTTGGGCTGAAGGAAGGAGGGATACACACACTCATGTTCTCCCCCTTCCTCTCTCTCTCTCTCTCAAATGGCAAATCCGAGCCCGGTCCCATGCCTTCTCCCAACCCCCGCCCTGTTCTCTTAGCTCTCCTCTCCTATTATCGTGGAAGGCGTCTCATTGGGGAGGGGGAAGCAAGCCTTTTTCCATTTCAAGGAGCTGCCGCTCCTCCCCCCCCACCTCTTAGAAGTCCAGCCAGCTGCCCGCCAAGCTCTCCGCGGAGACTCACCCAGAGTTTTCACCGCGATTTGCCTGGTGAGGGGAGGCGGCAGGTTGATGCAGACCAAATCCACAGTATAATAAATACAAGTATAATAAATACTTGTATTTATTATACTTGTATTTACTTCCTCCTCCTTCTCCTCGCTGCGATCTGGTTGCTTCCCTTCACATCTTTGGAACGGCTTGGCTCCTTTTTTTTTTTTTTTAGGGCGCCCCTCCGTTGGGAGGAGGTGGAGGATAGGCTCCAACTCTGCCCAGAGAAGGAGCCCGAGCGTTCCGGGGAAACGCGGCAAGCAAGCCAGCACTTCAAAGTCATGTTTCGCTGAATGACGGGCAAGTTCTAAACTGCCAGCATGACTTTGAAAGGGCTGGATTGCCTTCCGCGCGGGCCGACGTGGAAGGCAAGCGGCAAGCCAGCCCTTCAAACCTATGCCGGCACTTTAGCGTGCCCCTTGGCCGCCATTCAGCGAAGTATGTTTCGCTGAATGACGGGCAAGTTCTAAACTGCCGGCATGACTTTGAAAGGGCTGGATTGCCTTCCGCGCGGGCCGACGTGGAAGGCAAGTGGCAAGCCAGCCCTTCAAACTTATGCCGGCACTTTAGCGTGCCCCTTGGCCGCCATTCAGCGAAGTATGTTTCGCTGAATGACGGGCAAGTTCTAAACTGCCGGCATGACTTTGAAAGGGCTGGATTGCCTTCCGCGCGGGCCGACGTGGAAGGCAAGCGGCAAGCCAGCCCTTCAAACCTGTGCCGGCACTTTAGCGTGCCCCTTGGCCGCCATTCAGCGAAGTATGTTTCGCTGAATGACGGGCAAGTTCTAAACTGCCGGCATGACTTTGAAAGGGCTGGATTGCCTTCCGCGCGGGCCGACGTGGAAGGCAAGCGGCAAGCCAGCCCTTCAAACCTATGCCGGCACTTTAGCGTGCCCCTTGGCCACCATTCAGCGAAATATGTTTCGCTGAATGACGGGCAAGTTCTAAACTGCCAGCATGACTTTGAAAGGGCTGGATTGCCTTCCGCGCGGGCCGACGTGGAAGGCAAGCGGCAAGCCAGCCCTTCAAACCTATGCCAGCACTTTAGCATGCCCCTTGGCCGCCATTCAGCGAAGTATGTTTCGCTGAATGACGGGCAAGTTCTAAACTTCCGGCATGACTTTGAAAGGGCTGGATTGCCTTCCGCGCGGGCCGAAGTGGAAGGCAAGCGGCAAGCCAGCCCTTCAAACTCATGCTGGCACTTTAGCGTGCCCCTCAGCCGCCATTCAGCGAAACATCTTTCGCTGAATGGCGGGCGAGTTCTAAACTGCCAGCATGACTTTGAAAGGGCTGGATTGCCTTCCGCGCGGGCCGAAGTGGAAGGCAAGCGGCAAGCCAACACTTCAAAGTCGTGCCGGCAGGCAGGGCTGGAGCGAGCGTGCTCCGTCCCGGTGGGTGCATGAGCGGAGCACTTTTCCAGCGCTCCTGTGCCTGGAGAGCTCCCTCTGCATATGAGCCCGGGATCCGCCATTTGCGCTCCCTTGCTCTGCCTCGCCACCCGCCTTCCCTATCTAGGGACTCCTCCAGCAGAAATAGCAGAATCGCGTCGAGCGCCGCTCTGCCTTTCTCTGTGCTCTTCCCGCCCGGATGCCCAGAGCCTCCCAGCCCGCCCGGCCTGGGGTGAGTCAGCTGCAGTGCAGCGGGTGGCGATCCCGCCACCCCCCCTCACTCGCCCCGCCCGTCACTTACTCTGAGTTCGGAGAAGAAGCGGCGGCCCCAGGTGGCACTTTTCGCAGAGGTTTTTCCACAGCTTGTCCGGAAGTGGAGCTGGAAAGGCGAGCTCGCTCCCCGCTCACTCGCTACGCTACCCCGCCCATGCGAGCGGCAACGGATGGGCGGGGGACTCATGCAGCATGCTAAGCGGACTCCAGCCAATCAGTGAGCTGGCTGGGATGGAAAACTTTAAGCACGCCGCGTTTTCCATCCCAGCCAGCTCACTGATTGGCTGGAGTCCAGGCCAATCCAATCTGTGAGCGGCAGGCTGGGCTGGCTTAAATTTGTAGGTAGGAGGTAGGATAGAGAACAGAACGATGAGCCAGCCCAGCAAGCTAGCAGCTGATGGGCGGGAGCTGCGAGCGCCAAAAAAAGCGTGCTTTTTAAAAAAGCGTGCGGGACGCGGGAAAATGCATTGGAAAGCGGGTGTGTCCCGCCAAAAGCGGGATGTCTGGTCACCTTATAATAGGAAGCTATTATGAATCCTGACCTGCAATAATGCACTGTATACTTTTATTAATGAGTATGTTGGTGATATGACATCATGTGTTATTACTAAAGGATGCTGCCTGACAATAATGCCATGAGTATTGGGAATTTGGTGCTGTGTGTTTTCATCTGTGATGTGTTTTTTAACCTTCTCTGGGCTAGGCAAATAAAAAAATTGATTGCCTTTTTAATAATAATACTTTTGCTTTGATAATTTGGGTTTGTAGACTGTCAGTTCCTATATTTTTATTTTCAAATTCTTAAATTACTTGCACATCTAGATTTCATAATTAAGTAATTCAAAATTATATTCTTTAAAGGCCAATTGGTTATGTATTTTGCAGTGGTTACAGTCCATAAAGTTTGCATGGTGTCTTTCAGATCATTGGTCTGAATGGAAAAAAAATATTTGGGCCAAGTGGATGGTCTTTTAATTAAAATAAAACTGGGATATCATGCATAAATAAAATGGAGAAATACTCGCAAGCAATATACAAATGAGAACAAAATAAAGAAGAATTTTCTGCCATTCTTCCCCATTGCTTGGGAAATGAAATGTAATTTCTTAGTGGCATATGCACATCTTATCAAGCAACAGTTAATGATAAAAATAAATCTTGAGAAGGAGCTTTACTTTGAATATTGCATCTGGTTTATCAGTGATGATATCTTTAATTATACTAAAGCAAAATATAAGACAGTCTAATGGGAAATACAAATTGCTTGTTAAAATTATTAACCAGGTTAATGTGCTTACATTTGTTTATGTGTACAGGAATCATCTCAAATATTTGACTGCTGTGACAATATGTGTAAAGATCAATTAAAAGTCATAGAGATGAGATATTGGATTTTCAGACCTTAATAGGATTTCATGTGCACTTGTTATATTATGTTATCCATTTATAATTGAGCTTCCATCAAATCATAGATTCTGTCACCTTACCAATTTATTTTTCCATCCTCTAATGAAACTTATATTTGCTTTAAAAATATTTTCAAAAGCATGATTCTAAAGGAGTTGTGTACTGCAGAGATGAATACACACCAAATATTTACTTTTAAAGTCCCAAGCACAGTTTGATGATAATCTAATTGAGTTAACATGTTTTCAGTAACCATTTGTTTGAAGTATGCATGAGGCGGCAGAGTACTGGCTAAAGCAGCCTATAACAATAAGTGGGGGAGTTAATATATACAACTCTGTGTGTGTGTGTGTGTGTGTGTGTGTGTGTGTGTGTGTGTGTGTGTTTGTGTATGCATGTGTCCATGTGCATGTGTGTGTGTGCGCTTCATTCTGAACAACAGTAAAGAAAATTAGGAAAAAAAGAAATAAAAAATAGATACTAACTCAAGATGCAGATCCTAAGAATAAGAGGCATATTGAATCTTTTTCTGGATGACACAAAGCTGGATGGAGCAATGGTGGGTTATTATTGGTTATTATTATTATACCATAATACAAAACGGATGCTGAGGCCCTAGAAAGAGTACAAAGAAGAACAAAGATGTCAAGACATCTGGAGATTAAATCCTATAAAGAAATATTAAAGGAACTAGGCATAGTTAGCTTAATGAACAGAAGACCGAGAGATTACTTGAGAGCAGTTTTCTTATACTTGAAGATTTGCAAGAGGGAGAGGGCATCAATTCATGTGCCATAGCACCTGAGGGTAGGACAAGTAGCATTAGGTAGAAGCACATCAGAGAGAGATCCAACTGGGGAATGAATTTCCTGATAGTAAGAACTATTATGCAATGGAACAGCTTGTCTCCTTGCATTGTGGGTGTTCCATCACATGAGATTTTAAAGAAAAGATTGGACAACCATTTATCCAAGATGATATGAGGATTCCTGACTTGGGCAGGGGTTGGACTAGAAGACCTCCAAGGTTTCTTCCAGCCTTATAATTCTTTCGATCAAAAGAATGCAGTGTATAGAAACAAGCTGAGCAAGGTTGTAATCTAGGAGGGTGCACCATCCATTATCTAGAGGTAAAGAATTCTGCACAGTAATGCCAAAAAGACAGACCCACCAGTGTGAAAACTGGAATCTCCATTAACCTAAGTCTGATTGTACGTGGCTATTTTAAGCAACAAGAAGGCAATTACAAAATATTAACAAAATATTAAAAGTTTTTCTTTGTGGACCTTAGCATTTTGACTTATTGAACTTCAGTAGTTCCAAAGAAAGGGACGTGGTGACTCAGTTGCTAAGACTGAGATATCAGTAGTTTGGCAGTTCGAATCCCTAGCGCCGCATAATGGAGTGAGCTCCCGTTACTTGTCCCAACTACTGCCAACCTAGCAGTTCGAAAACATGTAAAAAATGCAAGTATAGAATTAGGAACTACCTTTAGTGGGAAAGTAACAGTGTTCTGTGCACCTTCAGCATTTAGTCATACCAGCCTCATGACCACAGAGATGTCTTTAGATGACGCTGGCTCTTCAGCTTTGAAACGGAGATGAGCACCACCCCCTAGAGTCAGGAATGATATATGTGCCAGGGGAACCTTTACCTTTACCTTTAGTTCCAAAGGTCATGAAAGTGATACCAATGGAACAAGTCACTGTTGCTAATAAAGTAAAAGGGGTGGGGGAAAAGGAAGTGGAAGCTAAGAGCAATTCATAGTAGAGATGAGACAGATTCTACAGCTCTGAGGGAAGCCATCGTGCCTGGTGAAATAAATTCCAAAACAAAAAAGGTATCATAACACACTACACATTAGTGTAGCACATACATGACTATAACATTTAAACACATTCCAGTGCCAGATTGTCATATCAACCAGAAAACTGTTTTCTATTAATTTGGGAAAGCAAGATCAAAGGAAGCAGGAAAGGAAAATAGATAAGGTCATTAAGATTACTGGAATGTCCTTTGCAGAACTAAAAATTATTCCTAAAGGCACATCAAGATGGCAAGCATTCATTTGTACATCTTTCTCAGTGGCACCTACCATATTTTTCGGAGTATAAGACACACCTGAGTATAAGATGCACCAAGGTTTTGAAGAGGCAATTTTTTTAAAAGTAGGTAGGTAGGGAGAGAGAAGGAGAGAAAGATAGAGAAATATAGTAGTTAGGTAAGAAGAGAGAGAGTAGTTAGGTAGGTAGGTTGATAAAGGGATAGAGAGAAAGAGAGAGAGAGAGAAATATAGTAGGTAGGTAGGGAGAGACAGTGTGAGTAGGTAGGTAGAGGGATAGAAAGATAGACAGGAGAAGATAACAAGCAGCTGTGGCTCGTTAAGGATCTCTTCCTGCAGATAAAAGACTGATGGTGCCACGCCCTAGTTGCAGAAGTCAGCGTTTGTTCGTTAGTTTGTTCCATTCCGTTCCGTGCCTGTCCTAGTCAAGTCTCTGTTTGTTCGCAATCATCGAGAAGAAGCACTTGGATAAGTGATTTACTTTATATAAACCTGGTTTGCTGTGAGAGTTTGTTTTTGCATTTGCTGTTTAACTTTTTGCCAGAGAATTTGTCTATGTTTATTTTGTGCTCGCAGCCAGCAAAAGCCGGGACTGATAAAAATATTTCCTTTGAAGTTCTGTCTGGCTGTCGTTTCTGAACGAACAAGGTGGGGGTCAGAACAGGTAGGTAGGTAGGTAGATAAAGGGGGAGAGAGAGAGAGAGAGAGAGAGAGAGAAATACAGTAGATAGTTAGGGAGAGAGAGAGTGTGTGTAGGTAGGTAGGTAGGTAGGTAGGTAGGTAGGTAGGTAGGTAGGTAGGTAGAGGGATAGAGAGAGAGAAATATATAGAGAGAGAAATACAGTAGATAGGTAGGTGTTTCTGCTGGCACAGCACTTGATCAATGTAATTCTCATCAATCAGTTAAAGAACTTTCCAAAAGGAAAAAAAAGTTTTTGCACCCGGCAAACCTCCCCAAAACGCCCGTTTTTCACAAAAACTGGCCCATTTTTTTTTCCAAAAAGGCATGAATAACCTTTGGGGGGCTTGCAGAGTGCTCCTGGGGGGGGGGGGGCAAAAACAAGCAAAAATTTTGTATTAAAAAAATGGCCCCATTTTTTGTAAAAAAAAATTGCATGCATAGCCTTATGGAGGCTTATAGAGTGCTGCTGGGGGCTAGGGGGCAAAAATGGTCTGTTTTTTGCTCATTTCTGTCCTCCCCAGCCCCCTGGAGCTCTCTGAAAGCCTCCATAAGGCTATGCACGGCCATTTTGGTGAAGGGGCAGGGCTTTGGGAGGCAAAAATGCTGTATTCGATGTATAAGACACACCCAGATTTCCACCCTCTTTTTTGAGGAAAAAAGGTGCGGCTTATACTCTGAAAAATATAAATTTCATGTGTGTCTATGTGTACCTACACAGTTTTTCTAAATGTAATATATAGCATTAAAATGAAATAGGTTTTGCTTTTCATGGATACAATATTTATGTATGTATGTGTGTGTGTGTGTCTGTGTCTGTGTCTGTGTATGTATATATTAGACACTTATTTCCAACAATTTTTCCTCTACCACCCCAGTATATTTCAGCTATTTATTATTTTACTGAGGATAGAATAACTTTTTTGCTGCTTTATAATGATCTTTATTTCAGTTTTCTCTATGCTTTTCAAGAAAAAAAAGTAGTTCCATTTGATCTCACACTGAATTTATACGATGTACTTCAAAGACAGGCATGCTAGGTTTGAGTTTTTCGTGATTAGCAATGGTGTTTGAATTTCACAACACAGAAGGGTAAGGTCTACAAGTGGCAAATGTATCTGAAGTCCCTGTTCAGCATGCATCAGTATAAAGTTACTGCCCTCTGTCATTTCACTTGAAGAATTATCAAGTACTGAGCCATGACACAGCACAGGCAACGAGGAAGGGTCCTAAAACTCCACAAATAAACCCACATGGAAAAAATCACAAAAGGCAGAATAATAGCTCAGTTAAGATGCAATAAGGCAATTTAAGGACCATATTAGTAATATCATCTTGACAAATGAAACACTTTAAAGGAAACAGAAATGGTTAAGAAAGGATATTGACCTGTTGGAATATTGTTTTTCAAAAAAATCACTTGTAGATCTGGAAAAACATTAAGTACATATTACTTGTAGAGTAAAAAAGGAGAGGTTTTTTTTAAAAAAAAACAAGTTTTTTCAGAAATTAAAGTGCCTACTTATTCTGTGCATGATTCTGCCACCACATTTTCAGAATAATGTCGACATGTTAGAAAACATTCAGATTAGGATGACAAAGATTATAAAGGGGCTTGACAATAGGCTAAAGAAATTTAGGATGTTCAGATTGGAAAAAAAAGTTCTGGGAGAATATATGATATCCATATTAAGGGATATTTTAAAAAAAGAATTAGTCAAAAATTAGGACTAGAAGCAACAGTTATAAACTGAGCTACCTAGATTTCATTTAAATGTTTTTATTGTTGTTTTATTTGCTGTGAGCCGCCCAGAGTTCCTAGGGAGTGGACGGCATACAAATACCATTAAAGTTTGAAAGTTTGAAAGTAAATATAAGAAAAATATTTCTGTCGGGAAACACTGTACAATAGTGGAATGATCAATCTATGGAGAGAAAGGTTCTTCATCTCAGAAGGTTTTAAACAAGAGCCTGTACAACTATCTCTTGAGGATGATTTTGTTGGTTTTACTGCAGATTGAAAGTGGTTTGGATTTAATAATCATGTCGGTCTCTAAACTCCATAATTCTGATTCTGTGATAGATGAATCATAACTAATAAAATACCCAGTAAACATAGTATGAAAAAAATGAATGTTTTTGTGTGCATGACTACTTTATTTGCATGCAAATAAATTATGCATTTAAAAAGTCTGTTCTCCTGAATGCCAATAAATGGAGAAAATAATAAAAACTGTATGAACATAGGCAACATAAACAGCCAATTAAAAATTTGACACAGTATGCAAGTGGTCTTTCTCAAATATTCTCTTTTCATTTCCTATGGGTTTTTTAAATGCCACAGTGAATATATTAAAATGTCAATACATTTTCTCTGGCTTGCATGATTAAAAAACAAATTTTAATGCACATTATAAAAATGGGAAATAATCCACAGTTTTAGCTTCTGCAAGCTGAACGGGGACTGTAGTTATCTTGACTAAATTCCAAAGTATGGTATCCTTTTTACATAGGATGCCAATGCAAATCTGCTTACTTAAATACCAGTCAGAAAGAGAAATTCACTTGTAACTGTTTTTTTCCCTACAAAAAAGTACCATCATTTGACTCCATTCAGTTTCTGGATATAGAGATGTCCAGTGTCAACGCAAGGTATTATATTAAAACTTAATCTTAAGTTAAAATTTTGGAATAACTTTCATGTAGTTATAAAACAGAATTCTTAGCTTTAATATTCCTTCTTATCCATCACAAATCATATCATCAGTGAATGTGGGCAAACAAGAATGAAATTCAATCCAGGTGAAAGGGAAATACCGTGAGTAGATTGTCCATATTAAAAAGACAGTATGCCTTCAAAAGAAATAGAATCTACTTGGAGGTTCCCATTGATTGGTGCAGTAATAATCTATCCTAGACTGTTTTCCAATTGCAAGTTAAGTTTTCTTTTCTTAAGTAAACCCTGATTAATTTTTTCTAATGAAAAGTCATTGTCAACTAAAATGTCTTGGAAATTAAAAACAGTACAGTTAAAACCAAGCTTTTACAAAAGTTAAATTTCAACATTTAACTTGGAATGTACAGATTGGATCAGCTTTGCAAGAGCTGGGCTACTCAAGAACAGTAATTAGTTAAACCATCTCATCGTGAAATCTGGCACCTTTCCTCATTCCAGTTCCCCCCATAGTAGCAATGACTTTTCTGTGTGGAATGAGTGGCTGAGACACTGGCCCAGGCTCCAAGATTCCAGGGGCAAAAGTAAGAACAACTGAGTCTGATACTGCCCTACAAATGGCCTCTCAAAATCAACTCTCTCACTTAGAGAGGGCTGAAAGCCCTATGAAGTGGTATATAAGTCTAACTGCTATTGCTATTGCTATTTCAAATACTCCCCTTCTTCCACTGAGAATGATTCATAGTCTAGGGGCATTATGCTAACAAATCTATTTCATTACTTTTCAAAAACAGATTAAACTAAAATGCTAAAGCTGTTTAGCGTCTAACATTATATTATTTAAAAGAACTGTAGACTTGGTTCCAAAGTGACTGCTCCAGGGAACACAACTAGTGTCTCAGAGCCATAGCCAGTGACAAAATGTTGGGAATATCTCCACTGATAGAATCAACCAAGGCATTCCAGCTGCCCAGCTCAAGCAAGCAGGTACTTATATTGGGCAACAATAATATAGGAAGATGCTATATGCTGTCATTATAGTGACAATGGCAAAGGCATCAATAATTACTGCATGGAAGAAGGCAATCATAAACCACTCCTGTTCCTCTCCCAGGAAGACTGTAGGGATGGAAAATATAAAATTATTGATAATATAGTAATGGATGATGGGTCCCTCATGTCAGATGGCACTTAATATGCTAATGAAGAAGAGCTTACAATCTTTTGGACTATTAATGGTATTTATGATGTGGCTATTGGGACATCCAGTTGTCAACGCTGCCACAGGGGAAAAGAAAATCCAAATAATCAAAGACAGACTCATGGTGGGAACCGAGAATGTAAGCATGAACACAGTAAACCTCAGTATAATGAAAGATTAATTAAATTACTACGAATTGACATCTTAGAGATTGGTGAATTGAGAGGGGATTTTTTATGTTCCATCAGAAGGTCAGTGTTTATTACACAGGATATGAAAAATAAAGACAAAGTGGTATTGCTTTTATAATTAGGAATGAAATAACAAAAACAGTAATTGGCTATAAGGTCATTAGTGAGGACTGAAAAATATCAATTATACTTAATGGATAACCCTTTATTATGACAATCATCCAGATTTATGTAGCAATCACTGATACAGAACAAGAGAGATTTGATGAGTTTTATCATCAAGTTCAATTTGAAATTGACAGAACATGCAAGCAAGATGCAAACAAATCTCTTTCGTGAGAAAACAAAACTGGCTACCTAGCTTTCTTTAAATACCGCTACAAAGCCTTATGCTGCCAGATAAAGACAGAATGCGCCAATTACCATTGCAAACAGGAAAAAGAGTTTTTAAACTCGAAATCCACCCAAGCCTTCTATAATTTCTATAACACCAAACTTAAAGACTCTAAAACGATCCCACCCCTAAAAGAGCCTAACGGGGAAGACTGTAACGATGAAGCTGTTAAGGCAAAGCAAGCAGGTGCGCAGGGGGAAAACTGGTGATAACAAAATGTGAAACCCACCCCTGACCTGAAGGAATAGGTTAGGGACAGTTATTGATCGAGAAAAACCTTCTCTATGTTTACTATGGGTCAGCATCAACTTGACAACATATCTTGTCTGTTTATCTACCTATCAATATATCTATCTAGTCATTTGCACATGATTATCTAAACTATGATGATTATGCTGAGATTATTGTATTCTGTATGATCATAAACAACTTATAATTTATGGCAAAATATTCCCATGGCAGATAGAATACTGAAAAATGAGTTATACAAATCTGAGCTTCCTAGAGGCCTTAAATATCAATCTAAAATACATGGAACAGTGATCACTAGCGTCTATTACTTTTGCTGCAGCCTGGTAACTTGCAATTTATATTTTCTGGGTAAACTGAAATACATTCAGTAAATACATACTATGCATGACTTTGGAACATTTTTTACCCAAAACACTAAGGCAGCTTAACCAATAGTCTAGAGCTGTCTGTGGACATAATTATTATATTCATAATTGTTAATTATTAAACTTTAGTAACAGATTGCTATAAATCAGAAAGCAGTCCAAGTATGTAAGTGTACAATTATGATAGAGAAATGAATGCAATATATTATTTATGGAACATTTCAAATAGTAATTTAGATTTATATAAACTGTATCTATTATACATACATATATATATATATATATATATATATATATATATATATATATATATATATATATATATAATAACTGCTGTTTTTAAATATGTGACCTGTATGATTGATAATGCAATTGAAACACTGTAGCATTGCTTTCCACCATGGATCTGGTCCCAACAATCAAATACCTTCTGACCATAATAAATAGCTAATATTTATAATCTCCAAGCATCTGCTAATCATAAAGATGTTCAGTTTGGTTGTGTCACTACATAGGAGCATGTTTCATAGCTGAATATCCACAGAGATTTTATGCAAGCATCTTTTTAAAATATTTCTAGCTTCTTGGACATGCTATCATTCCTTTTCTTGCTTGTCGTGCCCACCATATCTATAAGCTCCATCTTGGCTTGTAATCATTTTGAATTAGCATAAAATAATGTTATATGATCTCTATCCAAATATTCCTGATGGATGAATTTGCACTTTTTGACTGTTTTTGACTATACGCCCATTTGAAATATCAAGAGCATCATTATCATAATTCTCTAGGGACACGTGTTCCTGAACCGGACACTTCCAGTTTCTGTCAGCTTTCCCTTGGGTTTAATTAAAAAGTTGTTTCTTTCCTTTTTGATGTTCATCATATCTTAACTGTCAGCATGCTTATTCAATTATGCACACTACATTCTCTGAGCACATTCTGTCAGTTTGGCAAGAATAGGCATAAGGATCTACTAGCAGAACTCTTGGTGATGTGTGATAAATCAGAAAGAATACCTTGCTCATAACTGTTAATCAACAGAATGAATCTCCCTCCCAAATTATATTATTGAAAGAAAAAAAATCTATGAGTGATTGCATTGTTTATTGCCAAATATTTGCAATATTTCTTCTCAAAAATACTGTGTGAGCTTTGGTTGATGGAGTTTTAATTGAAGAGGTTTTTAAAAATGAATATTTTGCTTTGGTTCAAATTAAAAGAGGAAGAAATAAAACATGGGAGGATTATAAGTGAACAGTCTAAAAATGGCACAAAAAGCTATGAGAGAGAGAGAAAAGAAAGAAGACATGCATATTTTACCATGTTTGTGGGGTCATGCTAAAATATTTCTGACATGAATATAATAGAAAGGTGACTCTTCCAAAAAGATCAATATATCATTCAAGTACACAAAATATACAAAATATATTTGTCCAGAACATTGAAAATATTTTAACAGTCTTAAAAATATATCACTGGACTGTTAGTGAATCCAAAGGTGATTGCTGGGTATTCAATTTTGCCATACCTGGTATCAAATTCCAATTAATATTCATAGCTCTTATTCATAAATGCCTCTGAATGCCAACTTTATAAAATGCACCGAGTTGTGAATGGGGGAGATTTATTACAGATGGATCTGTATTCAAAAGCCATCTAGTGCATCTTAATAAGGTCTCCTCTGTCTTCATGTCTGCCCTCTGATACGGTAACTCCCCAACTCCCAGCATCAATGATAATGATTAGAAAGCCATTGCAAAATTTCCTATTCTCCTAGGCCTTAGGATAAGGTGATTATTGAGGCCTGTATGGTGTTTTGTTTGCTTATTGGAGAGGGTTTCTTCTTAATGCATATGCTCTGTATCTCTATTTTATTGTTTCTTGGTTTTAAAATGTAAGCTGCTAGAATTGCTTGGAAACTGGTAGTGAATGAATGAAATCTTTGTATCTATCTATTAGATGTTTGCATAAGGTGACCAGATTTTGGTCACTAAGCCCATTATACCACCTTTCTTGCCACAGTTCTTAAGTGAATAACTGCAGCTGATAAGTTAGTAACATAAGTGAATCTGGTTTCCCCATTTGACTTTGTCAAAAGGTGATTATATGACCCCAGGACACTGAAACCATCATAAATACGAATCTGTTGCCAAACATCAAAATTTTGACCGCGTGACCATGAGGATGCTGCAACGGTTGCTAAGTGTGAAAATGGTCGCTAAGTGTGAAAAATGGTCATCAGTCACTTTTTACAATGCCATTGTAACTTTGGTCACTAAGACCATTATACCACCTTTCTTGCCACAGTTCTTAAGTGAATAACTGCAGCTGATAAGTTAGTAAGATAAGTGATCTATGATAAGAGTCTGGAGGAAACACTTTGTGGCTTTGAGGTGGATAGAAGCTACTTGAGATCGATCAATCAATCAGTCTCAAGACATGGAAACTCTGGAAAGAGTGCAGAAAAAAGCAAGAAAGATGATTAGGGGACCAGAGGATAAAATATATGAAGAACAGTTGCAGGAATTGTGGATTTCTAGTCTATAGAAAAGAAGATCTAGGAGTGACATGATGCAGTCTTTCAATATTTGAGGGGCTGCCCCAAAGAAGAAGTGGTCAACCTATTCTCCAAAGCCCCTGAAGGACAAGAAGCAATTGATGGAAACTAACCAGGGAGAGAAGCAACCTAGAACTAAGGAGAAATTTCCTGACAGTGAGGAAATTAACCAGTGGAATGGCTTCCCTCCAGAAGTTTGGGTGATCCATCACAGGAAGTTTTGAAAAATATAATGTACAACAGTTGCCTGAAATGGTATCAGGTCTCCTGCTTGAGCAGGGAGTTGGACTAGATGACCTCCAGCTCTGGTATTCTGCATTCTTCTCTAAGAAAGACAACAGGGGCTGGAAAGTCCATTTAGTGGCTTGCAATGGCCATTGCAACCCTCATTCCATAATGTTGGTGTTGCAACTGTTGACCAGGGCTCTGGTCAAATCAGAATTAGCAATAGCAATAGCAGTTAGAATTATATACCGCTTTGTAGGGCTTTCAGCCCTCTCTAAGCAATTTACAGAGTCAGCATATCGCCCCCACAGTCTGGATCCTCATTTCACCCACCTCAGAAGGATGGAAGTCTGAGTCAACCTTGAGCCAGTGAGATTTGAACCGCTGAACGGCAGATAACAGTCAGCTGAAGTGGCCTGCAGTACAGCACTCTAACCACTGCGCCACCTCGGCTCTATGAGCCAGAATTGAGCTGGAGGGGACCTTGGAGGTCTTCTAGTCCTTCCCCCCCCCCCTCAAACAGGAGATCCTATCCATTTTAGACAAGTGGCTGCCATTTTAGACAAATTTTTCTTAAAATTTGCTGCCCGACGCTGCGGTTGAGGTGAAGCTGCCAAAGCTTCCACCAGCACCCTTGCCCAGCTGAGGTGTTCCTAGCGGAGGGGGAGGAGGGGGAGGCATCGCCGCCGCGCTGAATGTGCCAAAGCATAGCACCCCTGCCTGCCCAGCTGAGATGTTCCTAGCGGAGGAGGGGGAGGCACCGCCATGGCGCCTCCCCCTCGTCCCCCTCGGCTTATTGAAGACATATCAATAAACCAAAATCATAAATCTGACCCTGGGCTTCCACCACCCCCTCCACCCCCATACATTTCAGTGTAATACCTTTTGCTATATCCTCTGCTCTGTAAAGCCATAATTCTCCATATTGTGATAAGATCCAGGTTTTTTGGTATATCATTCAAAAGTTTAAACAATATTGATGTAAAACTACATTAAGAAATATAAGGATATTAATTTAAGAAAAGTCCATATCATTTAACTAAATCTTGCCTCCCTCATTTTATGTTTCCAATGCAATGTGGATAATAATTAATCCCTTTAAGCATTTTCTGAAGTATCCAGTAAATGTATAAAAAAATATTTAGTTAAATAAATCTCATATCAATATCATAAAAACATTTTTAGTATTTCTGTAGCCATTTATCTACAGATTGAGGAAATTGCAACTCTTTATTCAAGAATTCAAACAGATAAGTATAACTCATCTTACTGATATTCTTTAAATGTTTATTTTTAAAAACCATGTAGAATCATCCAAACATGTTCCAATTCTATAGTTATTCAGGAGTTTTGTTATGCAGTAGGACTAAGCTGTGAAATCCAAGGATCTGTAAGCTATTCTTTCTTCACCTGAATTAAGAGACATGAACTGTATTGGTGCTTCATGTGTTCTTTTTTATTCACAGCCCTGAGGCCATAACCAATTGATCTGCTTTTATAAACTTCCATAACATTTTATAGCCTTTACATTTTCCTAAACAGTCTTCTTAACTTTTAATTATTCTACTTTCACTGGCTTACAGTTTTAAGGCAATCTCACAGTAAATAAATACCCAAATAAATGTAGTCATCTTCAAGACCCATTGCTTGGAACAAATCAGACTCAACTGACGCCATTAGGACAAGTGCTATTTCCTCTGGATCTATGTGACTGCATTGTACATCTTCTCATAAATGTCACTAATGGATATTATCAACATTCACCACCTGCTATTCACAACCAACCCCAAATTGGTGATTAACAGCATATACCAGCTGTTGTCAAGATATACTGGGAGGGAGAGTAAAATGTCAATATTCTTTCTTTTCTGACATGGACATTAACATAAATGCAGAAAAATGCACTAGAAACTGTCCACATATAATTGTTCCAGTATTAACAATGGGGGGAATGATTCTATACACACTTGAAAGTATTCCTATATTCTTAGCTTATCTTGAATGAATTAATGCAGCTGCCTAAGAAGTTGTTTCCATGGTTACATTGGAGACTTTCTAAATATAGTTCATGATGTAACTATCTAAACTAGGGTGCAGAACTGAGGTAAACCTCTGTAGGAAAACCTCATTTTTTTGCATGATGTCCAATTTTTTTATAAATGCTATTTAAAAAAAAAAATTCAAAACTTCTTACATCTTTAAGTTGTGCAATTTAGAACTCCATCTTTTCTTTTTGTTTTACAAATTAGATACATAACAACTGCCTTTATATTTTTGTAATGTTTAGGTGAAATTACATCTAGCAATGCATTCTTCCCCTCTTAAGGAAAAAGATTAAAGATGTAACCTGGATATAATTCCTGTTTTCACTTATAGTTCAGCTTCTTGGATAAAAATGCACGTATTTTCTATCACTCATTTATCACAATTATTACTACTGAGGTATTGTCAGCCAAATAGGAAAAATAATTAAACAGAACTGTATAACTTTCTGTCTATTTCTTAGAAAAACAAACTAGATTGTTTTTCTTTTCTTTTCATTCCTTCCTTCCTTCCCTTCTTCCTTCATTTCCATCATCCCAACAACATTTACTCCTAATCCCATATAAGAAAAAAGAATTTTTGGCATAATAGCAATAGAATTTAGACATATACCACTTTACAGTTTACAGAGTCAGCATATTGCTCCCAACAGTCTGTGTCTTGATATGTAAATATGTTTTATTTTCATTTTTCATTTTCATTTCATACAGTCACATATATACTGTGCATAACCGGGGCCATATAACATTGAGCAATAAACACAGCCATCCTTGTCAACAATACTCCCCAAAATACAAACCCAATATACCACTTCAACCCTCCATACACCCTTTCTTTAACCCCTGCAACTTTCCTTTCTCCCCTACAACATTCCCCTCTACCCTACTTCCCCTCCCCCTCTATCACTCCTCTCTCCCAATACACTCCCTCCCTTCCATCTCACCCTCCCTCCGATCCTCTCTCCCACCCTCTCTACCCCTCTTTCTTCTTTCCCTCCGCTCCTCCCTTCGGTGTATTTCTACTATCTATCAATATATTCAGCTTCCTATTTTTACACTAGAATTAAAAAAGCAACAGTGTACAAGTGCAATCATGTTACTTTAAAATCTAGCACATACTATATTTCCCCCCTCCCCCCTCCCCCCTAGCACCCCACCTACCTTCCCCCCCCCAACTTCCCAGAGCCTGTACACGGTATAGCTTTTTATCAAACACAGTCTAAAATATATTAAAACCAAGGAAATTTAAAAAAAAGGAAAAAAGAAAAAAAAAGTCAGTAAAGTCTCTACGTTGAACTCAGCTTCTTGCCATTACACAAGCTTTAAGCAGTTTACATTATTCCTAATCTTAGTTGTTTGATTACCTGCAGGATTTCCCCAAAGGTTATTTGTTGTTTCAACTTTTGCCTGTACTCTTCTCTAACCAGGGGTATTATCTCTTTATCTAAGTATCTGTCTATATCTAAACCCTTAATTTTGTCCCCTTTGTACAATTCTGTAAAAAAAAAATTCCCAGAATGCCTTGTAAAACTCCTCCTGTTGAAACACCTCCTTCCCTCTATAACACAATTTGGATACATTTCAAATTTTTCTTTTAATTTCCTCTTCCAATTCTTTTCGTTTTTGCCCTTGTTTATGTCTATGTATTTTGTTTATATTCATCAGTACTCCTCTCATATATGCTTTACTTACATCCCCTACAAATTCCATGAATGTACCCTTATTCGTATTCAGAACAAAGTGTTCAGATAGCAATTTTTTACAATTATTAATATATTTTTCATATCTAAATAAACTCTCAATCGACCTCCAAGACCTTCTTGCCTGCACCACCCTTCCCAATTCCGTCCAGACTG
Organism: Thamnophis elegans; assembly: GCF_009769535.1. Classification (NCBI taxonomy): domain Eukaryota; kingdom Metazoa; phylum Chordata; class Lepidosauria; order Squamata; family Natricidae; genus Thamnophis; species Thamnophis elegans. Next base: position 36,754,312 of record NC_045547.1, on the reverse strand, counting down.
GGTTATGGTCCGAAAGGACCCTCACCGCAATCTTTGTCTTCTTCACCCTAGAAAATAAATCATTAGTGATTTGTATAAAATCAATCCTTGAAAGAGATTGATGTCCATCAGAAAAAAAGGGTGAAGTCATATGTCTCTGCGTTTCTTTCTCGCCAAACAATTCTCAATTCGAAGTCGTCCATCAAGTCTTTTTCCCTTCTAGAATTAGGTCTAATGCGATATATCTTCCAAAGGGATCTGCTTCAATTAGTTCAGCCTTAATGTCTTTTCTTAAGTATACAACTATACCATTTTTCTTTTCCGTAACAGAGGTCACAAAATATTGACCAAGTTCGGGGTTGAACAAATATTTTGATCAGTTGATTTGATATGAATTTCTTGCAGGCAAATTATATCGTTCTTGAGCTGTTTGAGATAGTGAAATATTTTCTTTCTCTTCTGTAAAGAGTTCAGACCACAACTCCTTGGTCAATGGCCAGTGGTTATTGAGGTTGTTGCAATGTACCTTGTTTTCCCATTCGTCTGGTAGTCATATGGCTAGATCTTTGTTCCCTGACCCCTTGCCCTTCCGGAAGGAGGAAATGGTGCTTTTTGTCTGGTAGTTGTGTGATTTGCTGTTTATCTTGTCCTTCTCGTGGTCTTTCTCCAGATCCAGATGATTCAGGGTGTCCCACCTTCAGGATCTTGTGATAGAAATCTCGGGCTTCCCATACAGAGTTGAGACAATATTTTTGCTTATCAAATGTAATTATAATACCAAATGGCACATCCCATCTATACTGTATCTGACGATTTCTGAGTTCTTCCACTAGAAAAGCATAATCTCTCCTGGCTCTTAGCATTTGAGGTGGTATTTCTTTCAAGACAATCAAGTCCTGTCCGCCAATTTGAAGCCTGGTATTATAAGACTCTTGTAGTATCATGTTTCTGAACTCTCTTGTAGCAAAGTATATAATTACATCTCGGGGAAGTGGCTTCTGTTTTGCCACCCAAGAGTTAGCGTGATAAATTTTTTTGATCTGCCAGTCAAAATTGGACCCCGGTCTTTCCACCAGACGGTTAAAAGCCTCTGAAAAATTCTGTTTCAAGTTCTCCTGTTTATCTTCGCACAGCCCCCTGACTCTTAATGCAAGCTCCATCTGTGTGTACTGTATCATAACAATTTGTTTTTCAACGTTTTCAACTCTTTGTTGCACCACTTCAGTTTTGGAAGTCAAGTTAGTGTTGGCTTCTTCAAGAACCTCTAGCTTATCTTCCATTCCAGAACATATTCTGTCAATACAGTTACAAGTCCCAGCATATCATCATTTGTTTTGGCAATCTTAGTATCAAGCTTATCATATAAGTCTGCTTTAAGTTTCTTTATCTCCTCTCTGAATTCTCTGAAAGTTTCAAAAAAAAGTTCTTTCGTTAGCAGATCTCCAGTAGGGGGCATAGAAGGTGGAAGCTGCGACTTTGTGCCAAGTGTGTGAGATGTACTCCTAAGAAGAGGTCTTCCTGGATTTAATTTTGATGCCATTATATCTTTTCTTCAAACAATTATTCAACAATTATTCAAACTCTACTGGCCCGCTGTGTAGCTTACGAGGAAAGAAAGTATTAATTTGTTAGTTCTTAGAGGTTTTTCAAAAGGTTTCAGAAAAGAGCATTGTAACAAAGCAGGTTTCAAAAGATTAGCATTGTAACGAAACAGTTCAGCATATTCATCTCTGTTTGGAATGTCTCTATATTAACAAGGAGTCTTTTAAAACTTTTAAAAGTTGATAAGAAAAAAGTCTTGTAAGCTCTTCAGAGAAATGAAACTAATTAGTAAGAGATTGGTGGCTGGCTGTTCCTTTGATCTTTTTTATCACTGTTCTTTGCCGGATAGTTAGGAATGTGGCAAAATCACCATTTTAGGAGCTTATTTTTTAAGGGGAAAAAAAACCCCGTGCACGAAGGAAGCTCTTGTAAAAAGAAGCTAGGATTTTTTTTAAAAAAAAAAGGCAGATAAGGTTCTTAGGTACGGACTCTGCTTGTATTAATCTCAAATAAATATATCAAAAGTTGTCCAAAGTGGGGGGATCCTTACTTTGCGCCGTAATGAATACAGCCGGGGTTTCTAGCACAGAGATGTGATTCAGCCTTTGGTCGGCCCCCCCCTTCCATTCGCAGCAAAAAAAAAGCTGCAAACTTCAAAGAAAAGCTCTTACCAGCTGGGTCTCTCTCTCACTCTTCTTTGCCTGAAGAATGAGGTATCTACCAGGTATTTAGGCAGATAACGCCACCAGAAACCTGGGGGCAGCTCGTTAAGCTGCCGCCATCAGCAAGGTCCCACCCCAGAAGCCCCCAACAGTCTGTGTCTTCATTTGACTGGCCTCAGAAGGATGGAAGGCTGAGTCAACCTTGACCTAGTCAGGATTGAACTTCTGGCAGTGCATAGTCAGCCTGCAATACTGCATTCTAACCACTGTACCACCAGGGCTCACTGGAATTCACCAAATTGCAGCTTGTGATCAGTTTTTGTATGAGAAACCTGGAGGAGAATCATCTTTCTCTTTCAGCTTACTCAAAACCAGAAGTTCCATCTGGGGATGTTTTCTCAGGATGGAAAAACAGCCCTACTTAGCATCCTTAGATGCTGGACAAATACCAAATATAAATGTAGTTTGAAGAAGAAAGTATGAGTAATTGAGGCAGCAGAGGAACACAAACTAACATTGAAAACAAATCATAAATAATTTAAATGTAAACTTGTTGATTTTTTTAAATAAATATAACACATTCTTAAAAGAACCAGAAGATTAAAATCTAATATATGTAGTTTATTTTTATAATGTCTCTATGGAAAACCTCATAATCACAAGGCTCTTAATTTTGTTATTATTTTTTCTGAATAAAATAACATATATATTATTAAAGTGTGATATAGTAATAAAAATAGAATGTGATATTTTACTAAAATATGAAATATTATTTACTACATGATCATATTACAAATGGATAGTTCTGTCTATCAAACTTATTTTGTGAATAATAATTAGCACATAAAGAAGAATTACTTAACACAAATAAAATAAGAGTTGGAAAAGACCACTTAGGTCAGTAAATTCAAGCCCCTCTTCTTGATCCTGGACAAGACTTAGGAATTAATTATTTTAATATCACAGTTTTTATGAAAAGTTCAAGCGAAAAACAATTGAAATTCCAAAAACATATTAAATTACACTAAGATGTCATAATTCATTTAAAATATATAAACATTTAAGTATAAAAGAGCAAATAAACAATATTCCTACAGGCAACTTTCTTCAACAGCTCATCTTAACACCATTGACACAAAGATACTTTCATAGATAAAATAAGCATCATAACCACAAGATGCTTCAAGTAGCCCAGGTCTTATTTATGGTTTAATATATTTCCTTTTTATTAAAGGTTTCAGAGGACATTTTAATGCTATGGCAAAAATCAGTAAAGCCACGCTTGATTGCTGCATATTCTTAACTAAGGTTCCATTCCTGGACTAATAGCACTTCTCATCCTCAAAACATTGTTCCTTTATCTGACTCCAGGAAGCAAAATGTGAAAAAGGACAAGCTTCAACCTGGTATTGGGTCATGGAAGTTTAAGATAGGTAGGAACAGTCAAGTTCCAGCAGCAAAAATCTTCAAAGAAATAAATTTTTCAAGGGAAAAAGAAAGCAATAACACATTACTCTTTCTGGATATCCTCATCAGTAGAGGATACAATGGCAAACTTTATCAAAAAGCAACCCATCAAGTGCTCCATTACCAAAGTAACAACCCAACCTCACACAGGAGGAACTGTGTAATAGCATTACTCAGACAAGTACAAATGCACTGCAGCAATCCAGAAGATTAGAAAGGGGAAACAAATAACCTATACAACATCTTCTAACAAATGGGTAACCACAAAATTTTATCAAAAAGTGCCTGGCCACTCAATCCATTACATCTGTGAAAAGAGCAACACTAGTATTCATCAAAAATATCTCAGAAACAATCAATAGACTACCACAACCACAGGGGATCGCTATAGCATACAAACTAAAGCCCTCCATGTAGTCTAAGAAATAAAAACAGAAATTATCTACAACATAGAAATAAGTCCTAGAACATTTACTGTGTATGACAGATAGGCAGAAGACTAACAGAGTGCATCTAGCAATCAGAAGACACAAGAAAACTCCTTGATCTCACATAGACAGACTCAACCAAGGTTTCAATTAGGAAACCTTTAGCATCTTAGAACAATCAAATCCAAAAAATGCTGAAGAATTCTTGGAAGTTTGAGATTCAAACAAATGAACAAAGTCAATGAAACGATTGGTCCATTGTGGGAGAAAATGGCAAGAAGCAAGAAGCAACAGGGAGAAAACAGAACTAATTCATTTTTTGCATCAGTCTTTACACAAAGGGAAAAATACAGTCCAACCTATCAAAAACAGCACCACAAAAAATAAATTAGGAACACAAGTTGAAATAGGGAAGAAAAAGGTAAGTGACCACCTCTCCACCCTAGACAAGTTCAATTCCCCAGGACCAAATGGATTACACCCCAAGGTTCTAAAGGAATTGGCAGGTGTGATTTCAGAACCACTGAACTTTATCTTTCAAAGATCCTGGAGCACTGGGGAACTGCCAGAGGACTGGAAAAGAGCTGATGTAGTTCCCATCTTCAAAAAAGAGGGAAATAGACCAGGAAACTATAGACCTATTGCCTGACCTCTGTACCTGGGAAGATTCCAGAAAAGATAATCAAGCAATGAATTAGTGAACCCCAAGAAGCCAACAAAGTAATAATCAAAAGCCAACATGGGTTTGTCAAAAACAGATCATGACAGACAAATCTTATTGCATTCTTTGACAAAGTGAGAAAATTCTTGGACCAGAGGAATGTGGGTGGATATAATTTACGTGGACTTCAGTAAGGCATTTGATAAAGTATACCATAACCTATTACTTGATAAGATAGAAAATTGTGGGTTAGACAGCATAACCACCAGAATGGATTTGTAACTGGTTGACCCACTGCACTGTTTTCCTCAAAGGAACTGCATCTACATGGAGGGAAGTATGTAGTGGGGTACCCCAAGGCTCTGTTTTAGGTCCAGTACTCTTCAACATATTCATCAATGACTTGGACAAAAGGATAGATGGGGAACTCATCACATTTGCAGACAACACCAAGGTGTCAGGAAGAGCCAACACTCCAGAAGATAGGCTTTGATACAGAAGTATCTTGATAGACTTGAACATTGGGTGCTATCTAACAAAATGAAATTCAATGGTGAAAAAAGTAAGATTCTACATTTAGGCAAGAACAACGAAATGCACAGGTACAGTATATGTGGTACCTTGCTCAATTGTAGTAACTATGAGAGGGATCTTGGGGTCCTAGTAGGCAACCATTTAAATACAGCCAGCAATGTGCTGCAGCTGTCAAAAAGCCAACACAGTTCAAGGCTGCATAAACAGAGGGATAGAATCAAGATCACGTGAAGTGTTAATACCATTTTATAATGCCTTGGTAAGGCCACACTTGAAATACTGCATTCAGTTTAGGTTGTTGTACTATTTTAAGAGTTTTATATCTTTATTTTGGAAAAGATGGGCTGAAAAAACAAGCCAGTATAAGTTATGATCATCTGGTAAAGAATATTACAGAAAAAATATTCGGATTCCCACTGAATTGGAAGCTGAATAAGATAATAGATTCAGATGACAGAGGTAATACCTTGTGGTGTTTTCACAGGCTTTTGAATCTCCGAATCCCAAGTAAAAGAAGAGAATCATCTGCAATCTAAACTCTGCCACATGGGCCATTCTTTCACTTATACCACCTATCTAATTAAAACGGCCAGGGAGGAAAAGGGCAACTGGATCTAAGCTATAATGAATGTGAGATAAGGTGAGGTGACAGAAGTCCTTAAAGAGACACTGGTTCAACTGCTCCTTAAGAGGTCAGGCATAGATGCAATGTAATTGGACAACTACCATGCTACCTCTAACCTTCCATTTTGGGAAATGTTTATTAATAAAGTGGTGTGGCTACAATTATAAAGGGCTCCGCAGGATACTGATTTCAAGCTTCCACATTTAAGTTAAATTCTTATTCATGTTTTAACTTAGAAAAAGGCTGTTATTGGAAGACTTGATAAAAAAAATAGGAAAGGAAGTTGGAATCATCCAACAAATCTAAATATTCAAAGCAGATAAAGGGACATTTTTGCTTATATATATATTTAAACAATGAGGTTCACTAGACTATCCCTAATTCAGTAGCCAATGACCTGAATAGTTTTTAAAAGGAAGTAAATAAAATTATAGAGACTAAAACAATAACTGACCATTAATCATGATCAATAGATGCGTGAGGATTGGTTCTAATCCAATTTGAACTGTCATCTTGATTTAGATCATCAGTTCAGTCCTATTCAATGATTTAAAACAATTTAGAGTATTGGGTGACTTTTGCACTTTTCTGAAACATCAAACTAGTTTGGAGACATTAAATTTGATTCAATTGTCTGACTCAATTCAGAAAGTCAACTTGGTAAGAAATAAATCAAATCAACCTTGAACTGAATCTCTGAACTGAAGTTTCACACTGCCATAATGACTATATTCTTTCACTGTTACAATTGTCAGTTAAAGTACTTTTTTTACAGTTTATGGGCTCCTACAGTTTGTGGCAACTGTAGTAAGAGAATATTCAACAGGTAGGTATTCAAAGATAGGTTTTAGACTGATCTAGTGATCTATTTTATGTATCTACTTCCTAAAAACCTATTGCACTTTAAAACAATAAAGCTAGGAGAATTGATTTTATACTTTTCATACATCCCAAATAATAATAATTGGCAATTCATATATAATTTTAATTGTTCTCAAACACAGAAGCATAACTTTATGGTTTTCTATTCAGAAGTGTTTTTAAAAAATCAACAGAAACTAATTAAGATAGCATAACCAATTAAACAAATATTGTATGCTCACTAAACTTTTCAATCATTTCATATCAATTTCTGCCCATTGAGTTATGTTAATGTTTAATCAGGGTCTTTTTAAAAGCAGTTGTTTCTTTAGTTTAAAAAAGAAATACATTAGATGGTATTCTGACATCACCCAAGTTTCCTTTTCAATCTTTAGGCACTGAATATCATTCTTGCAACTCCACCCAAATTATTTCCCTCCAGAAATAAATTAGAAAAATTGTGTATCCATAAAAGGTATTTACTGTGGAACCATGTCTCATTTATGCAGGATATAGATTTATCAGTGGAACCGCTTGCCTTTTAAGTTGTGGATGCTCAAAAACAATAGGTTTTTAGAAGAGATTGGATATCCATTGGATACCCATTTGTCTGAAATGGCATAAGAGTTTCCTGCCTAAGCAGGGGATTGGACTAGAAGACCTCCAACTGAATCATTCCAACTCTGTTATTCTGATATCGCTTTTCCTTGTAACCTTGCTATGTTCTCTCATTTTTGTTCTGTCAACCTTTTTTTTAAACCTAAAAGGAAAATAATGGCTTCTGACTTCACAGTATCTGTTTCTGTCTGTTTCTTTGTGGTTATATGAATAAACTTTTCACTGTACCTATTTTTTTTTAAAATAAATGATGTAACATATACTTAAAAGCCATTCCATTTCATTTTTAAAAAATCACAGAAAATAGCATGTCTGAAAAAAATAAGGTTTTGTTTTTTAAAGAAGATTATGCACCATTCAGTACTTATGAAGCTGAGTAGGGGGGTATTTAGAGTCATTATATCAACCCAACCTATCACACAGGTTTGTTTTGATGCAGAATATAGCACAACGGAGATTTATATAGGCTGCATTGGATTGTACAAAATAAAAGGTGGCGTATAAATCTAAAAGTAATAAATAATATTTTGAAGTGTTTTTAATGTTTTTATAAAGTTAATTTAAATACTTATAACAATACCACAGTGAAGCATTTGAAACAAAAATAGAGAGTAAAGTTTCTGCATTCCTGTAGGAACAGAGCCATATATTTATAAGGTATACAGTATAACCAAAAGCTTTCCACTAGAAAGCTGGGATACAGGAGGAAGAATTTTTAGCCTCTTCCTTCTAACCACATATGCAACAGAAATATTATTAAAATCTATATAAAATTAAATATTTGGAGTACAAGTAGCCTGAAGACTAAGAGCTGACAATGACTAAATGTTTCAATCTAAGTATGCTTAAGTTTCTTATTATTATTTGATAGATTCCCATTCAGTAGAACTAATGAAATTGTCAGCATTAAGCAGAAATGAAACGTAATTTTATCTGGAAAAAAATAGAATTACAGTCATTAGAAATTAGAAAAGTAGGCAAGATAGATTTTTTATAAGGGTGTCCATATGAATTGGTGTCTGCACATACAGTATATAATAAACAGTTAAATACACTTTGGAATAAAATTTAGCATCTTCTTAAAAATTGTACTTTTTAAAATGACTAAAAATAGCATCCATTTTTGATTGTATCTTCTAGATTAATACAGTACCAGGACATTCATTTATTTTTAGATATAACTGCATCAGTTTATTCCTTTAGCTTTGAGGCTGCATTTGTGGAAACATTTTAATTTTTATTGTGACTATGTGGCATGTACACATTTTATTAGCATTTCATTATGCCAATATGGCTCAGATATCCACATGATTTTACTGTGTGGTTGTTTCATGAAACATACCTAAATTCTTTTAAGTTTCTCTGGATTAAACTCAGTGGGCCCTATATACCGGTACATTGAATTTTATAATTACTTTTGATTATAATTCAAAACCTAAATTAAAATGTTATCTTTATTTTTTTAAAGGTTTTTGGATAAGTTTCGGAAATCCCAAAACAAAAAGGCAAACATTCAAATATAGAACTTTGGATATTGTCAAGCAATAAAATGCTTTTATTATGCAATATTGGTTTTAATACAGAAAAGCTAGCTAAAGTCCTTTATTCTTTTAAATCCAGAAATGCTATAACATTTCCCTCACTCCTATTAAACAATTACATGAATCAGTTCTGATGTCATAGGGATATAGAGGTTTTGCATGTTGTATTAACAATAATATAATTTTATATCCATAATAGTTAGCAAATTTTGAAGGATAGATCTGTATATTGTACATCTATGAAAAATTTGTATATGGAAATTTTCAACTGAATTATTATTTGACCTTCCATTTTATTAACTGTTAGTTATGATCAGAATATCCCAGCCAAAATAATTGACTAATAAATTAGATCTTTATTTGATAATGTTTAAAGAACTCAGATTTTTTTTTATAATTAGACGGGAGGACAACTGATTTAGAAATAAAGATTTCTTGGGAATATATTTCAATTCAGATAATAAAATACATTTAAACTAAAAAGTTAAATGAATGGTGATTATTACACTTAAGCATTGTCTCTGTTCTCCACTAAACAAGCTGTTCCTCATTACTAGCCACCAAGTTTTGTTGATTCTTATTCAGGAAATGTATTTCTCAATAAAGAAGCCTCGAGGCTAAATCCAATTTGTCTGCAGAGAAGATCAGCTCAAACAATGATAGAATCATAAAATCATAGTGTTGGAAAGGGGTAGTTAAACTTTTGAGTCCAATCCTATTTGTCAAGCTTGACAAAGGCATGCATTATTTTTTTTCTTATTCCTTGGTCCTAATTCCAGAGTTAAGGATTAGCTGCAGTTTTCTCTCTTCTTTCTCATTGTCTTTAGTCTCCCTTCTCAGGTAAACCTTTGAAGTTCTTATGTTTTGATGTTCCATGCTCTTCTGGAACTGTTGGCCCTTCAGGAAGGGCAGTTCAAAAGATAGGTATCCCAAGGATTATTGAAACCCTTCTTCATTGTTGTAGGACATAATGACAGAGTTTCCCTTTGCCTCCTCTCATATTAAGAACTATCTTAAGTTTATTTTTCACCCTGTCTTCCTTCTTAAATTGAAGTTTACCTGACTATTCTTGTATTCCTTCTAGGTTTGTTCTATGTTCATCTACAGTATATCAATCCCAGTTCTCTATTGGTTTGAGTATTCTTGCTCAGCTTCTGGACCTCATCCACTGAATAGTGCTACTATATATGGTTTTCTTCCGCAGTGGGATCCTTGGTGCTCTCTGAGCGTGGTTGTTTACTTGCAGATGTTTCATTACCAAATTAGGTAACATCTCTTCAGTCCAATAATTGACATATTTTCCCTTTGATCAATCATAATATTATAGTCAAAACTTTTTGCCCATTTAATCACATACACTTTAAAATATTCATCTTCCTGATTCATTTTCAAACAGAGTTTATATATCTTTGCAATAAAATGTTTGTCATTCATAGCAAAAATGTATTTTGATACACAATCAAAGACAGATAAGAGTCAGTTTGGTGTAATGGTGAAAAACCCTGGGCTATAAATCAGCAGATTTTGAGTTCTAGTTTTGTTTTAGACACACACCAGCCAGCTTCGGACCAATCATTCTTTCTCAGACCTAGGAAGAAAGCAATGGCAAAACAAAAAAAATGAATGTTGCCAAGGAAATCAGGCATTGGCCAGTCCAAAGAGTCAGGACTCGTCAAAAGGTCAGACTGACTTGAAAGCACAACAAATTATAAATGGATGCAGAGATAGATGATAGATAGATAGATAGATAGATAGATAGATAGATAGATAGATAGATAAACAGAGTTGGAAGGGACCTTGTAGGTCATCTAGATTATGAAAAGAACCAGCAAGAACCTGCTACAATCAGACACATGTAGCTTTTGATCAGAAAATGTACTTTTCCAAAATTATTCTATTTCACATTATTTCTGCCAAGTATCTAGTATGAGGAATTGTTTCTTTGTATAGGTTGCAGTTGCTTGTGGCTTTCAAAATCCTTGGAAACAATTATTTTGATCTAGATGAATATACAATACTACAATATAATTCAACCATAATAAGTTACAGCTTCTGTATAGATGGGCAGAAATATAAATATTAAACAAATAACATTTTGCAACAATGCTTTCCAAATTCTGCAACTTTTAAATCTTTGTGGAAGTTGTATATTACATCCCATTTGTCTCTTGCCATGATAGTTCATGTTTGAGGCTATGCCACTACAATTATTTTAAAATATCATGTTTTTCTCTTTTGACCTAGGTATTGCACTTATTCAAGACAGATGATTTGTGGGAATCTATTCAGAGCTTTGCAATGGAATAGTTTTCTATAAAGGACTTTTATTCTTTAGAAGGTCAGCAAAAGGCCAAAGACAATAAGGTATCATATATCCCCTTTATACACAAATTAGAAAGGCTCCAGTATACAGTTGCAAGTTGTGTAACTATTTTGTTCTTATTACAATTATTGGTGTATATCCCGGTTTATTTATTTGTACATAAGTAGTCAATTTACAAATCATCATGATTCTAGGTAGTTTACAAAGGCTTAGAAACAGTGAAGAAAATACCCCAAAATATTAAGAGCTCACCATGTTGAATCAGATGAGCATACCTACTATAATGGTTAATGGGGCCACTTACAAACCTAATACAAAGTTTGCAGGAACAGCCAAGTAACTATAAACCAACAGGACTCTATGGATTTCAAAAAGAAGACTATTCCAAAGGGGAAAAATTGCAAGAAGCAAGATGTGTCTCTGAAGTCCCATAATATGCCATTTTTAATTGATGGAGCTCAAAGCAATATTCCATCCTCATAAAATAAGAATATAAAAGCAATTGATATAAAAACTTCCTAGTATTTGGACCACACAAAGGAGAAAAAAAAAGGGCTTAATTTAACAATTTTAATTTCTTCTATAGAAATAAAATGTCTTCTTAAGGATATTTTGCCTTATTTATGTACAAACCAATGGAAGCTATAAAAATAAGGTATATCATTATGTTTCCCCTCCTAGTGACTTAATATTCGGGAGGAGGGGCACAATGACATTCCTTATCAATGTTCAAATGAAGTTTTTAACATTCCATTTTACCCAATGAAGAGAATAATAGACAATACACTAGACTCTTTTGATGGTATGAAAGAAGGAAACAGAATTGGCAGCTCTGTTAGATATTATCTTATCAAACCACAGTGGTAATTGTACTCATAAAAGATTTCTCATATTATTTTGAACTTTGACATGAAGGATAGTTGAGTGAACATCTGAGCAGCAATTCAGTTCAGCAAAAAATACAGTGAATGTCCAGGCAAAGATTTAGTAGTTTAACCTTCCTAACATTTGCCTCAGATCAATTTCTCCACTAGTATGAATTGTTGATTTAGGTAGTCTGTACAGTGTGAACATCTGTAATCTTGAATGTGTAAAGGAGGAATAGACAGAAATGTAAGCGATGAAGGTACAAAGAAATTGTAACAAAAAAGTCAGTGTGCAAGAAACTCTAAAGAATAGGATAAGAATTAATTGGCCATTTTTTTCTTTCTAAAATATGTCTCTTATATTTTTTTACTCTCATAGGTTACATAGCCCAATAGCCAGGAAAGTCTGCTCTTCCAATATTTAATATATATTATAGCATATTTCCCCAACATGTCACCTCGCAAAGATGTTGTGGACTAACTCCTATAATTCCCAGCCAGACGTTTTAGAGTTTTGAAAGAATATTCTCTGCCCTTGCAGCCTTCCCATAGTTCAACATTTCCTTCAGTCTGGAAACTCTCAAATCTCACATTTATTCTGCTATTACAGGAAATGATGAGCTTCAAATCAAAGTGAATATTTATTGTGGTCATAGATGTGCTTCATTACATCTTACTGTTCTTATTCCATTTCCATTAGCGAACATTAAATATTTTCTATGAACTTCAACAACATACTAAGAAACATTGCAATGTAAACCCTCATATCTGTGAAATAATTTGAGTAGACCAGCAAATCCTTTGGAAAATAAATGATACAATAAATACTAAAATAAGTAAGTTAGATGCAGTATTTTAGTCCAAGGTAAAAAATATTTATCTTTTTATTTGTGAAATAAAGACTTTTGGCTTTTTGTTTAAAGTGTGAAAGGCAGAAAAAGTAAGTCAAATCAGCAAAAGTATCTTCTGTTATGCCTATGGCATTAGATTTCTTTCTGATTGCTTTGGTGCTTTGGGAGGAAGGGAAAACCAATGGTTGCACACTGAACTTTTTTATTTATTTCATCTTATTTATAAGGCAGCCTATCTCACAAACAAATAACTCTGGATGCATAAAAATGTGCTCGGTTAACAGAGTCCACCCACTATATCATCTAATGCTTTATGGATTAATTATCTGATTCTTCTTTTGTATCAAAATTTCCAAACAAGTTATATTATGATTCATCAGCTTTATAATGTAAACTTACTTAGATGCCATTGAGTGAAGCTCAACCCCATGAATTGTGTGGAAAAGTACATTCCCTGTTTCTTTGAAAGATAGCTTTTTCAATCACATTATGCTCATCTCTTTTATTCATTAATTCTGCCTCCCAAGCAGAGTAAATATTTTAATAGTTCATCATCTTCTTGCAGCACATGACCAAAGTAAGTATGTTTCTGCTTGCTAATCATTGCCTGAAAGGAACCGTCAATCTTTTCTTCAGTCCAGAATTGATTGATTAGTTTTTCATATAATCCATGATATTCATAGAAAGCTTATCTAAATCCATTTCAACATCTGTATTTCCTTTCTTCCCCTCCCGCCTACTCTTTCTCACTATTTCAGCTTTAACCAATATACTATAGCATGGAAAAACTACTGTTTTAACCATTCTTATCTTTACTGTCATAAAAATGGTTATATCCTTCATGTTATTGACTTATCTAGAATGATTCAATCATTTTCTTCACTAAAATACTATGTACCTTTATAGTTAAGCCTAGAAACAAAGCCATCTAAAATCTTACCTTCTTGGCTGCAGCTAGAAGTTCACTAAGCCTGCAGATTAATATTATTATTGTCCTACATATTGAACATTGGCTCATATTTTTTACTTTTCATTTTTTTATTTTCCACTTCTGAAACTAATAAAGTAGTTAAGCTTCCAAAAATACTATTATCTACCATATTTTTTGGTCTACAAGATGCACTTCCCCACCAAAAAAGTGGATAGAAATATCTGTACATCTGATAGAGTGAATGTTGCGAAGCTCCACCCACTTGCTGGCCCCTACCCTTAGACCTCTTCCTCCCAGCAACTTGCCTCCTTACAGAAAACAGAAAACAGCCTGCTCAGCTGCAGCACAGCCTGGTTTAGCATGAGCAGTTGACTGGCGGTTGGATCTGCCTCCCAGAATACTGCTGATCAGCTGTTCCAGGCTGTAGGGATCTCCACCGCTCATCGCCGCCATTACCATCACCGCCTATCACTACCTCCACACACCCCATTTTCAGCCTCTGTGTGTCCCATTTTTGGCCTCTGTGTGCCCCATTTTTGGCCACCATGTGTCCTTTTTTTGGCCCATTCCAGGCAGCGGAGATAGGCAGTGGTGGCAATCCCTGCCACCTGAAAAGGGCCAAAAATGGGACATACAGAGATGGGGCACGTAGAGGCCAAAAACAGGATGCACAGAGGCTGAAAATCAGGGATGCAAAGGTGGCGATAGGTGGCAGCAGCAATAGGTGGCAGGGGCGATGAGCAGCAGCGATCCCTTCAGTCTGGAACAGTTGATCGGTATATTCAGGAGACAGATCTAACCATCAATCAGCTGCTCATACTAAATCAGGCTGGGCTGAAGCTGACCAAGCTGTTTGCTGTTTGCTACAAGGAGGCAAATTTCTGGGAGGCAGAGGCAGATTTTTTATCTCCCCAAAAGCTGGGTGCATGTTATAGTCCAGAGAATATCATAGTCCAAAAAATATGGTATATTTCTGAAACAGCTACTATTTCAACCTCTTATTTTAAATCCTGTTTTCATCTTTTTAAAAAATTTTGAAATTTCTTTTTATTGCTTTTAATATACAAATAACATAGAAAAGGGGAAACAAAATATATTGAAGGACAAACAATAAGGAAATAAAAGCATAGGTAATGTCAAATGCAAATCTATTAATATGTTTTTTTTAATAAAACATATTATTTAGTTAAATATTGATAAGTCTTTCCTTTACATCAGTATGAAATCAGTTCGTAGGTGCATACAACATCAGTTCAGAGTTTAAAAAGCAATCCTGCCATCCATATAATAGATTTACTACATAAGTTAAAGAGATGTTAGTACAGTATATATTCCTTGCTTCAAATTTTTCCCAATTTCTTAGTTGTTCCATATATTTTGTGCATTGTAAAGGTCATCCATAAAGAATAAGCAAGTTCTGACCCACAAATTAGCCTTACTATATTTTACATTCTGACTTGATTTACATAAGATCTTGCTGGAATCAATAAAGCAAATTCTCTTGCTCTCCTCCTTTGTCTAACTCATGTTAGCTTTTGATGTCAGGTCTATGCCTTTTGTGTTGGGATTTAGCACAGTGATTCAATAATTTGCTCATTCTCTTTCATCTCTCTTTGTTAATGTGGCATATATACCAACATTTTTAGTTCTAGAATGCACAGTCTTATTTCATAGTTCTTTATGTAAAACTGTTTGCACTTTAACTGTTTTCTACAGAGTTTGAAACAGTTTAAAGGTTTAGTATTGGTCTTTTTTTCTGTGTTTTCTAATGGAGCTGGCTTCTGGATGTCACTTGTTTATAAAAAAGCTTTTATCTATGGAATCTCAATTGTGAAGAGTTGCTGGTTAATTTCCAGAGCTATTTAGAGTGTTCATTGTGGTCAAGGTCGATATGGCCTGGAATTAATGTACTTGCAGGACAGCCTTTCCCAACCAGAATCAGCCTATTCCATATACTTTTCCTAGGAGGAAACAGAATTTGGGGGGTGGGGTAGTGTCCCAGAGATGTTGTTTTTCTGTCATAAAGCCCTATGGAACTGTTTCCTCTTATAAGCAGGAGTGAAATGCTATTGTTTCAGACTGATTCACTCGAAAGCAGAAACTGGATTTCCTGCTTTCTAGCAATTCTAAATTGTGTGGCACAGTGGATTCCCTCCCTCGCTGTTCTACTTACCTTGGCAGGTGCGCTCAGTAGCAGGCTCCACCCACCCACTCGGATGTCATCACATCCGTTTTTGATGCACAGGTCATGCACACACGCTTATGACTGATAGCGAAGGTAAGTAGATTTCACCCCTGCTTATGAACCTAATTTGCACCATTTGATAAGCTGTTCCAGAAACTAATGAAGA
The DNA here is from genome assembly GCF_009769535.1 of Thamnophis elegans. Taxonomy (NCBI): domain Eukaryota; kingdom Metazoa; phylum Chordata; class Lepidosauria; order Squamata; family Natricidae; genus Thamnophis; species Thamnophis elegans. The sequence goes on along the minus strand of NC_045547.1, from coordinate 36,738,072 downwards.
TCAAACTCTTCAGAATAAAGAGGTGCCATTGTTAGCTATGTAGTTATTCTGCATGATGGTTGGTCAGTAAATAAGATGATGCTTTTAATTGTATCGATTTTTACTTATTAGTATTAACTTTTGTGGCATTTTGGTGTTTTTGATTAAATTAATTTATGTGGATGTTTTAATTGTATTATTCATTATTATAAACCACCAGGAGGCTGTGGTAGATTCAGCACTGTACAAATGGAATAATAAATAGAGTCTTTGTATATTTCTTTGTTCATTCTACCTTGATGTTGACAATTTGCATTCAGTCTTTGTATGTCCTTGTTGCCAAAGGCGTTCATCCATTCTCTTTGGCTATCAAGATAATTTGTTCTGAAAGTCACTTGGATCTTTACTTCTTTGAAATTTTAAGGAAAAAAAACTGTTTTAGTTTTCATATCTCTTCTCATGGCTCCTCGGGTTTTTTTTCCATAAAAGTCAGTACACAAAACCTGTTCCTTAGAGTGATTGTGTTTTAAATAAATATACTGCTGAGTTAATCAAGATTAGAGAGAAATACACAGTTCCCTCACCAATTATTGAATTAATGTAACTTCAAACGTAATAATCATAAAGATGCCAAATTATGTTTTAAAAAGACTCAAAATTATTCCATTGCTTGGAAGTTTTCTTCTATACTTCTTTTTTTGTGGGGCGGGGGGAATCAATGTTGACCTGATTTGTATTCATTGATAAAAATCAGGTATAGATTTCTCCTACATTATTGAATGATAATTCTCTTATCCAGCTTCCATTCCTCCAAAATTCACAGTTTTTGGGTTCCAAATCTGAGGATGTAGTGATAAAAACAGACATGGCAACTGGTCTAAAATGATATTAACAATTCTACTGATCTTGTCCTGAAAAGTGAGAATAGTAGGAAAAGACCAAACCATTTGAATATATGTTGTAATCTCCAACACCAGAGCAATTATATATGTGCCCAAGGTTAATTTTTTTAAAGTTTTGGCGCAGTGATTACAGTGCAGTACTGCAGGCTACTTCTGCTGTCTGCCGTCTGCCTGTGATTTTGTGTCTCACCAGTTCAAGGTTGACTCAGCCTTTCATCCTTCCAAAGTCAGTAAAATGAGGATGCAGATTGTTGGGGGCAGTATGCTGACTCTGTAAACTGCTAAGAGAGGGCTGTAAAAGCACTGTAAAGCAGTATATAAGTCTAAGTGTTATTGCTATGTATTTAACATCAATTATTCATGATCTGTTTGTATCTAGAAATGTTCCAGCTGAGTGGATTGTATTTCTGCATTTTCTGTTACTAATTATGTATATGATTTGTTTCTTGTGTTGTTCATCCAATGATATAAATATGTAGAATCTCCATTTATGCAGCTTGAACCTAGTACTGAATATAGATGAAGATTTCCCTTGGCAAAATTTAATTAATTATCTGTTACATAATTGCATTTAACCATTCCAAATCTTACTTTGATTCCAGGTTCTTCTAATTTTCAGCTTTTACATTCCAATTTCCCATCAGTAGCGTTATGTCCTTTATTTGTGAAGTATTTAGTGTCTCTTGCAATTTGTTAAAATATTTCCCCTTTTGTGTCTATAGTTCTCCACCACTGTGTTCACTAATCCAGGTATAACAAGGTTGGTCCATGTAACACATCTGCCCTGGTTTTGTTTAGGAAAGACAGAAGCTTGGACATGCTTTTAAGATTCTTTTTATTATAATTTCAGGAATAAAGAAGAATTCTGGAATCTCTGTAGTGTTTCTTGACCTGGCCTACGTTAAATGTAAGAAATTATATATAACTCTTGCTGGTGCTTTTCCTTGGTAATTCTTCCTTCCTATACATTCTTATACAACTCTTTTTTATTCTTAGTAAAAGTATATCTAAGATGCTTCTTAAAAACCTACTAGACAATCAATATCAGTTCTAAGCCAGAGATGAGATGCAGAAATCCACTTGAGTTCAATTATTTATTTGCTTACATCTTGTAGACAGAATGTTACCTACTAAAGCTATACTTTTCCAACCTACTATATAAAGACTAAGAGATTCTCAGGTGGCTTTACTGAATCTATTTCCCCACCTTCAGTTTGGGATTGCATAGTTTCTTAATCTGGGACTTTTTCTGGGAAATGTTGCCAAAAGACACCCCTTTATTCCTGCATGTGCCTATTCCACCACATCCCATTGGATCATTGTTTCAGAGATATTTCTTTACCTAGAAAGGTAAGGAAATATCCTTATCTCTCTCTCTCCCTCCCTCCTTCCTCCCCTCCCTCACTCTTTCTCTCTCTGTCTTCTTTCTTCCTATCTTCATTTTTATCACCTTGCCTTCTTCACTTCTCCTCCCTCTCTTTTTCATCTCTTCCTCCCTCCCTCCCTGCCTCCTTCTCATCATCTGCTACACTCCCTTTATTTCATACAGTTTTCTTGCTTCTGAAAAGGTTTGCCTTTGCTTCTATAAAATTTGATTTTGGAGTTCTTTCTCCTAAATGGGATTGCTAGTCTGATGCCTGCATCGCCTATCATGATTTACTTCAATTGTGGATTACCTACTTCCTCTTAACCTTACTAGCAAAGGTGATTCAAGCACAATTTCATACTTTAACTGGTATTGTTCTCAGACATATGTTACCAATAAACCCTCCCATCATGTTAAAGTAATAATCTAGTAGATAGATATATTGTATAATTCTTCCCACTATAATTTAATGTTCTCCAGAATTTTTTTATTCTCTAAACCTTCTTTTTGGTGTAATTCAGTTGTTCTTATGTATATTTTTGGCCAATTAAATATATTTTACATGCATTTTTTGTGGAGGGAGATTTCTTTTATACTGAGAGATTACTGCTTTTTTTATACCTATTCAAAGCTGCTGTGCAGATATACTTCCTGAAAAATAGGATACTTGACAAAAGATGTTACTTTTTGTAATACCATGGGCATTGGAAAGAGAGATAGTATTCTGTGACAGCAAACTCATGAAAAATATGTTAGATGTCATAGTAATTGCTCAGTGCAGGTCTCAACTATTCAGACCCAGAATGCATTCCTAACAAAATCTGAAAAGCACCCAATGTTTTAATTAGAAACAATTGCATAATTATGCTTACTCAAAGAGGTTTACTGTAAAATAATATAAAGTTATCTCTTTCAATTTTTCATACCATAAATAAAATTTGATATATCTTTCTTTATACTGTTAATGTTTGAGGAAACTATGTTTTAATTGATGCTGACAAATCTTCTGTGAAGAAACTCAGAAATGTGTTGACTTAACTATTTCTTTATATTATCCTTACTGGAGAAGAGGAATGAATTAACTGCTCATCCAGGGCAAGTCATCAAGTCTCAAACATATTAATCTGGAATTGCCAGATTGGATAGGGAGTATTAAAGAGAACCATCTGTTAGAGCTGCTTAGAGTTATAGCCTATAGATGGTCCTTGCCAATATAGGGAGGGCTAAAAGATCAGCAGAAAGAACTGCAATGTCTAGGGGATTGTGTCTGGCATTTTCTGCATCCAGTTCATACATTTTTAAATTGATCACATGGCAGAAAAACAAGTGCAACATGAATTGAAACTTTAAAAAAAACACTGTATTTTCCACTCTCCAGATATTTTTTTTACTAGTTTCATAATGGATCAATTTTAATCTTTGTTTAAATTTTGAGTTCAAAAATTTTACTTTAATGAAAATGAAGGATGAAGAAAAATATTACAGCAAAACTGTAAATTATAGAATATCTACCTGAATTAAGTATCCTTTAATGTGGAAACAACTTTCTCCTTAAATGCAGAAGACTTGGTCAGGAATTCTGGAAATTATAATCAAATATATTTTCAGAGCAACGTGTCCAAGACAGGCTGGTCTAATTTATCTATTTTTCTACAGATTTCCACTGATGACTTTTTGAAGTTCAGATTACAGAAAGTAATGTGGTACAACAGCTCTCCATACTGCCCCATTCTATTTTTTTGAGATACCTGTCCACACAGTTGAACTGAGTGGCAAAGTTATTAAAAATATGTTTGTACGTGAAAAAAATGAGAGAAAAAATTAGATCAACCCCATTAAAATGCAATTACGAATTCTCCATCTAAAAACAGGAAAAATGGAGTCCCACTTTGAGAATCTCATGGTCAGAACCGATATGTTGCATTTTATCTTTCACCTTCACAAGATGGTACAGCCCTGTTGTACATGGAGGCATAGAAGCTGAAAAAAATCTATTTACACAATTAAGGATATGATCACATGTTCTCAGCATAACTTCTTATAAAATTATGTACAGTGTACACTTTAACATTTGAGAAATTCCTATTATTAATTCAATCTGCTGTTAAAAATTTTTAAAGTGCGATTCCACAGAGTTGGCCTCCTTAGGGTGCCATCGGCCAGACAATGTCGGCTAGCGACCCCCAGGGGGAGAGCCTTCTCTGTGGGAGCGCCTTCCCTCTGGAATGAGCTGCCCCCGGAGCTTCGTATAATCCCCGACCTCCGGTCCTTCCGACGCGCGCTAAAAAGTTGGCTTTTCCAGCAAGCCAGCCTGGCCTGAACAAAACAAAATAAATTATTGATCATTGTTAATTTTAATCGATTTTTTTTAAAAAAATGTTATTGTTAATCCTAATTGGGTTTGTTTGGGATATTCTATTTAATTTTTTTTAACTTTTGTAATATGTGTTTTTTTAATGTTGTACGCTGCCCTGAGTCCTTGGGAGAAGGGCGGCATATAAATCCAATAAACCAAACCAAACCAAACAAAAAAGAAATCACCAGATAGTTTACAGACCAACATTTTGACATTAAGAACATTTAAAATAAGAAGTATATGAAGCATGATGTGAACTAAGAAATATGCTGAATATTATATGAAAATATTCCTTGCGTAGCATTTGCTAACAAAGGAACTTGGTTGTTTTCTTTATTTCTTCCTGAACAGGTGACAATTCTGAAATGAAGTGATTGTACTGGTCAAGAACTATAAAAATAGAAACTGGAGCAAAATGAAGGAAGGTTTAAATTTCTGCAATAATCCTGATTTGAATTGAAATTCAACACATACTAAAGGGGGGGGTGGAATCAAAGGGTCAGCCGTACGTTATGCATTTAATGTAATGTGAATTTTTGATTCCCAGGCTACAAGATATATTGTTGTTCTGTCAATCAGTTGTTTCCAAATCTTTATGACCTGATGGATAACATTTGCCAGAATTGTCTGTCAGTAACAGCATCTTGTAAGTTCATAAATGAGACATCAGTGATAGCATCTAGCTATCTTTGTTTCTGTCAGCCTCTTTTTTACTGTTTTCAATTGTTCTTAGCAATAGCAATAGCAGTTAGACTTATATACCGCTTCATAGGGCTTTCAGCCCTCTCTAAGCAGTTTACAGAGTCAGCATATTGCCCCCACAGTCTGGGTCCTCATTTTACCCACCTCGGAAGGATGAAAGGCTGAGTCAACCTTGAGCCGGTGAGATTTGAACAGCCGAACTGCAGACTAGCAGTCAGCTGAAGTGGTCTGCAGTACTGCACTCTAACCACTGCGCTACCTCGGCTCTATACCTTTGCCTTTGCATTTGCATTTTGTTTCAAAAATATTTCAGCTTTAGTTTTATTATTACTGTTTTCCAGGAGGAATCTGTTTCCCTCCCCTTTTCAAATTATCTCTTCCTGAGATCCGAGGTATTCTCAACAATTTTCTCCAGCATAACAACTAAAAAGCATCAATTTTTCTTCATTCGGCCTTTCTGATGATCTAGCTTTCAAAGCCAGATGTTACAACTGGGAAAACTGTGGCCTTGATAATATGTGGCTTTTCATTTATGTTATGTCTCTGGACATTAATATTTTGTCTTATATCTGCAATTGTCTTTTTCCCAGAGAAAATACATATCTCCGGTTCCTTTTCCTGTCAATCTCTGAGCCTAGTAATGTAAATTTCATTGCCACTTTAACCGTTTTTCCCCCAATCTGTATTGGATTGACATTGGGTAGTTACATATGTTTTGTGGTGAGGCATATAGTAGTGGGCTCATCCACCAGAATGTATCTCCTCAGGCAGACTTTACATCCTTAGAAGTATCGGAACACACATGACATTGGTGGTGGTTTAGGCTGCAGTGAGCTTGTAAGAAGTTTCTGCTGATTGGGGGATTTGGGCTTCCCTGTTTATTTACAGTATTTATCCCTATTTATTTCCAGTTCTAACCAACTTTGCATGGCTAACAGAAAATAAAGCATAAAATACAACATAAGGATCAAAAACTAAAATAGCATAGTGGCATGCAACAGCCTCAATAACTAAGTAAAAAAACAAATATTATTTCATTTGTATTTAGGGTACAATGTGGAATAAGCTTGTCCATTCTGCATCTAGGTTTACAATTAATATTTTACAGAAATATAGGAACAATATATGTGCGTATTCATCTATTTTAAGTCCTATAGCTGTATTTGTTCTTTGTATGAATGACCAAGTAATGAGGAAATTAACTCAGTTTGGGGTACTGCCAAGTTTTGTTAAAAACAATGTGAGGGCAAATCACCAACACATTGGATTTCATCCCTTAGTTTATGACATGCATGCCATCTGTTTTTCATTTCTGAACAGGTGAGAGATGCAAATATCCTACTGCCAATGTTTTTTCAGCTATTGATTATGTGTAATGAGTTTCCATGCAATCTTAAGTGAATCATTCCTTGTGAGTACCAATTTTAGATTAGAACATAGAGATATGCCAAAGTATTGTTAATGAAACTATATAAGCATTCATAGAAAAATATAACATTTATAGTTTCAAGGTTTACTGATACTTGTGAAAGAAATATATAAATAGATTAAATACCTAATGCTATATGCATATACATAGTGACAAAATTTATCCTGCAATTTTCCTGTAAAAAAAAACCATATATCTTTCTATACAATTTTCAAAGTATTTTAAAATAACTTTCAGAGTCTTAATTGGTGTTTCTTAGGTATCTGTAAACTAATTGAAATATGATTCAGATGTTTGATGAATTCAAAGTTAGGAATGTTAGATGCAAAATTTAATGTCCAAAAGTGGCAAAATTCAATTCAAACTTGAGATTTAAAAGCAACAAAATGCAATATGATTAAAGATGCAAGCATAAATTATCATAAGAAAGTGTTACTAGTTTCTTTTTTATTTTCTCTGTTGGCATGAATAAAAACAACAGAATATAAACTATTTTCCCAACTTTCTTCACAGTTTCAGCCATATAATTTCAAGGATTTCACCACAATATTTGAAATATTTATCTTGCATCACTTTTTAGGCAGCTATATGAGGGAGCAGAAAAGGACAGCACAACTGCCTCTAAATTGTTCCAGAAAGACCATGGAGGTTTTTGTTGAGCCATTGAAGAAAGTCCCATTTCTGGCTTAAAAATTAAAACTTAAAAAAATTGTTTAAAAAGTAAGCTTTAGTAAAGATCAAAGAGTTTATCATCCTCTGTTGGTTTGCTTTTCCATGCTGGCAGGTTTATTGGCATGGCTCACTAGCTAGCTATTCATGTCAATATCAGAAAGTTCATCACATCACTGATCTTCCTTCCAGCTTTATCCTTATATGGAAGAAAAGCTGCAAGACTCTACAAAGCTCAAAGCATCAGAAAATCCAATGAATTTCTAAATCACCTTCAAATCTCTCTAAAGTTTTTGAAGGTACATGATATGATTAACCACATCAAATCACCCATTTGAAACTTCAAAGTACTTTAGTGTTTAGGAGTTTATTTTCTTGATGCAAAGTGACAGAAGAAGTTGGTGTTCTGGCAACAGCACCTGATTTGTAAAATTCCCATATCTGAGATTTGTTCCAATTCTCTTTTAGATATTAAGTTAGGGTAATTTTTTTCCAGCATGGGTTTGAAGATATCATTAGTTATTCTACAAGGAATGACAGAATGACTGCTTTACTAAAATATTTTGTAGGCTGTTTGTTTTTCAAAAACAAAAAATCTGAGAGATGCATAATTAGTCCACATCATACTGAACATTTAAATGTATAAAACAGTTCTAGCCTTGCACTTATATTATGGTGCTGTGGGCTGAAAACATTAATTTACCAATGGTCAACTATAAAAGAAATATTAAACCATGTAAATTATGATTTATGTCAGTCAAAATTAATGTTTCCTAGAGACTTAACCCAAAGTTTTACTTTAGTTATTTGAGCACAACCATTGATATAAATATTTAATATAAATCTATTATTTATCTATATAACCTTAGCCCTAGTATTAAAATGGGAAGATGCTTCTCCTGAAAGCATCTGGTTCTGGGTGCAATTCTATATCTCATTAGGAATCATTTGGGTGAATAATGCTACAATCACAAAAGCCAACAGAGAACGAAGATCATTTCTCTTAGAGAAACTAGATTAACTACAGTACTTGCCATGTCATGCCCATTCTTCTGAAAATTTTCCATGTTGTAATCTAGTTGTTTCTGACAGGCAAATAATTAAAGATACTATGTATTCAGTTTAAGGTGCACTTCTGGTAAATTTTACTAGCCATATAAGTGCAAGTAAAAGGGATGCAGTGGCTCAGTGGCTAAGACGCTAAGCTTGTCAATAAGAAAGGTCAGCAGTTCAACGTTTCGAATCCCTAGAGCTGCGTAATGGAGTGAGCTCCCGTTACTTGTCCCAGCTTCTGCCAACCTAGCAGTTTGAAAGAATGTAAAAATGCAAGTAGAAAAATAGGAACCACCTTTGGTGGGAAGGTAACAGCATTCCATGCACCTTTGGCATTTAGTCATGCCCACCACATGACCATGGAGACATATTTGGATAGCACTGGCTCTTCAGCTTTGAAATGGAGATGAACATTGCCCCCTAGAGTCAGGAACGACTAGCACATGTGTGCAAGGGGAACCTTTACCTATAAGTGCAAGTATAAATTACATGGCATTTTAAAATAAATTGCCACTATAGATGTTAGATTGTAATGGATAGGCACACACCAGCTTAATGGTAACAACAGCTCTTTATTGAATACAACAAGTGAGAACAAGGTGGCGCAGTGGTTAAATGCAGCACTGCAGGCTACTGCTAGATCAGCAGGTCAGCGGTTCAAATCTCACCGGCTCAGGGTTGACTCAGCCTTCCATCCTTCCGAGGTGGGTAAAATGAGGACCCAGATTGTTGGGGGCAATATGCTGACTCTCTGTAAACCGCTTAGAGAGGCCTGAAAGGCCTATGAAGCGGTATATAAGTCTACTGCTATTGCTATTATTGCTATAATCCAGCAAAGGTTGAGTCTGACAGCAGCCCTTTTATAGGGAGCTGTCAGACCCTTCGACCAATAGGATTAAACCTCCATTCCCGCCGGAACAGAGGACCTTGGTGGAAACCACTGTAGATATGGTGAATATCTAACACCCCTCCCCTCTTAGATGACAAGTAGGTGGGCTTTTGCATTTCTCTGCCTGACCTGCGCAGTTCAGTAGGAGGGATTTCCTTGGACAGGTCGGTTTGGTGGAAGCTCCTGGAACCTTTCATAGGCCATGGCTGGAGCTCCTAGAGCCGGTTCACTCGGATCTCGCTGTGGGCCTACCACAAAACCAGATAGGTTTCCCAGTATCCTCAGGCTTGAGCTGGCCGTGGAAGGAGTGAGTGTTTGCTCCATTTGGGTAGGGCTTTGGCTAACTCATATAGGAGTTGTCTAAGAGTGGAGTTGGAGAGGTGGCCATGGAGTTGGTCAATATGCCTTCTCCAATTCCTACCGTCCTCGAGCTCTAAGAGGTAAGAGCGAGGGCCGGTGATGCCTATCACTGGGGCAGGAATCCACAGAGTTCCCCCAGCGAAGTTGTGGGCGTATACCGAATCCCCTATGCTAAATGTCCAAATCTTGCTTGTGGAGTCTGGGGGCGATGAGGCAGAATAATTGGAGTGTAGCTGGTCTAAGTGGGACCTTGGAGGGGCTTCTCCCTGTAGTAGTACTGGGTGTGATGTGCTGAATTAGCAAATAGTGATCAACCCATGTTTGCCAATCTCCCGGGCCCATCCTAGTGAGGGCCTCTTTTGCAGATCTCACCATTCTCTCCGCCTGACCATTGGAGGCCGAATGGAAAGGTGCGACCAGGGCATGCCTGATTCCCTGAGCTGCTAGGAAGGTCTCGAATTGCATGGCCATGAATTGGGGCCTGTTGTCTGAGACCAAGATGTCGGGCAGGCCGTGCGTGGAGAAAAGTCTCCATAGCACCTTGATGACCACTTCTGTCATGGTCGAGATCATTAGGACTACCTCTAACCATTTCAAGTAGGCACCCACAACTACGAGGACTAGAAAGGAGTCCACCAACAGGAGTCATTTTACTGCGGAAAATGCAGCAGCCTCGGTTCTTTTAGCCAAGAGACGGTGTAAGGGCTCAGCAACGGTGGCTTTTTGTTTGAGAAAGACACTGTAGAAATTAAGGAGCCTGAGAAACGCCTGCAGCTCAGTTTGATTGATTGCAAGGTGTGGGGGCGTCCTGAATAGATTTAATTTTTTGTGTAGTCGGGTGAATCCCAGAACCATTGATCAGGTACCCTAGGAATTCAACCCTTGGCACATTAATTTGGCATTTCTCTTTTTTGAAACAGAGGCCCTTGTCTCTAATTTGAGCCAAAATTGTTCGTATGCATTTTGAAAGTTGCGCCTTATTTGCAGCCAATACCAAGATGTTGTCAAAATAGGGACGACTCCTGGAATCCCCTGCAAAAGCCGTTCCATGATGCTTTGCAACAGTCCAGGGGCGATACGCCAAATTGCAGGCAGTGACATTTGAATTCACCCCTGGGCATCACAATGGTTAGCGCCATCTACAGGCAATTGTTGGTATGCCTGCACCATGTCCAATTTTGCAAAGATTTTTCCTGGGCCTAGTGAATGAAGTAGGTGTTGTACAATGGGTACAGGGTAGGCACTTTGTTGTAGCGCTTTATTTATTGTGCACTTGTAGTCTGCGCAGATGCAGAAAGACCTGTCAGATTTGACAGGTGTCACTATAGGAGTCTCCCAGTGTGCGTGATCAACTGATTCTAGGATTCCCTGGCTCATGAGCTTGTCAATTTCCCTGTCAATTTTGGGACAGAGAGCAACATGTACTCTACTGGGTTTTAACCTAATTGGGGCTATGTTGGGGTCCAAACTAAAGGAAATTGGAGTCCCCACATACTTACCCAGACCGGTGCCAAAGATGTCCTCGAACTCCTTAAAGATGGCCTCAGCGCCGTTGTCTTTCAAAGCGTTGATACCGGTCACTTCTAGGCTCAGGGCTTGGAACCAATCTAGCCCTAGGAGGCTCTGCAGGTTGCCGCTGACCACTGTCATGGGGAGTTTCCCGCTGAATTGCTTGAAGTTCACCCGGAAGATGCCTTGGCCCACGATGTGGACCCGGTTTCCCTGGTAATCACGTAGGCGGATGTCAGGGGTGCATAGGTGCTGCTTCTGTAGGCTAGGGATAGCCTGCTTTAGTGTTGACCACAGTATGATGGTCAGTGATGACCCAGTGTCGATCTCCATCTCACATGGAAAGTCCTTGATGAGGACTGTGACCTCAGCTTTTTTGGCCGCATGGAGCGGACTTGGCCTATTGACATATGGTAGGTGACTCTATTGTCACCCTCTGAGCACCGTGGTGGCTTCTGCTAGGTGCCTGGGTTGGGCCTCTGTTGGTGGCTTTGTGCAGGGTGTCAGGGAATTCTCTCTGGCACACCTTGACGATCTGCCCCTTTCGCTTGCACCAATCTGGCATGGTCACCTCCGCAGCTAGCGCTAGGTGGGAGATGTGATTTGAATTTGCATGCTGGCTGGGCGCAGCTACTGCCCATGCAGCAGCTGTCATCTTCCTCGCCTTCTGAGCTCTCAGGCTCTGCAGCCTCACAATGTACGCATGTACTTTTTCACACTTCTTGTAGTACGCTTTGGCGCTGCAGAATCTCAGTCGATTTGGTGGCTGATTCGGATGCCCTGGCTTCGTCCAAGGTGATCTGCAGAGTGAGGTTAGATTTAGTGAGTAACCTCCTCTGCAGGGTAATGTCCTGCACGCTGCAAATTTTACGGTGCAGAATCAGCTCACCCAGGTCTCGGAATTCGCAGTACGCTGCAGCCTTGCGAAGGGCCACCACGTACTTGTTAATTGACTCACACTCCATCTGGTTTCTGATGTTAAACTCATGCCGACGAATGTGCTTGTACGGCTTGGGCACATAGTAGGTCTTTAGCGTCTGCTGCAACGCGGACCAGGGAACTGCTTGAAGCGGTGTCAGCTCAGAAAGGGTTTTCACCATGTCGAACACTTCCCGGCCACAGTATCCAAGGAACATCTTCTTCTTGTGGCCATGAGGTCATTTGCCTCGAGGAAGCAGTCAAATCGTAGCATGTACGATTCCCAGTGCTCGGCGACTGGGTCATACAGAGTCGGTGGGGCGTGCATAGACATTTTGCGTAGAGAAGGTGATTTGAGTTTGCCACTCAAAAATGGCTGCTCGAAGCTGCGCTGAGCTCCGGGCTGGATGTACTTGCTGGATTTCTATGCTCTTTTTGGTTCGCCCAGTTGCCTTCCAATCCCATCCTCATCGCCAGTGTTAGATTGGGTAATGGATAGGCACACACAGACTTAACAGTAACAACAGCTCTTTATTGAATATAACAAGTGAGAACAATCCAGTGAAGGTTGAGTCTGACAGCAGCCCTTTTATGGGGAGCTGTCAGACCCGTCGACCAATAGGATTAAACCTCTGTTGCCGCTGGAACAGAGGACCTTGGTGGAAACCACTATAGATAGTGTGAATATCTAACACTAGACATAGATTAAAATGCATATTAAATGTTTAAAAATATTATAAGAACATAATGTACAAAGTATAAATTTAATTCCATAATCATCAATAACCAATAATATACTACAAATTTAAGTTAAAACCAAGGTTCAAAATTACTTTTTCATCATACTGTGTCTTCAAGTACATACTGAACTAATATCAACAGTCATATCATCATCCATCAAAAGATGTATTTTTTCCTATGACATACTGTATGCTAATCACAATCCAGCATTAATAACATGGTACCTTAGAGAAAAGTTACCCTTTAGATGGAAGATGAATGTGAGATTGCTCTTTCACAAAAGCATTCTATAGAAATGAAAAGAGTAATTCAAATAAACAAATAACACGAAGAATTTCATAGGCAACCATTTGGGAGTCAGGCAAAGCTCATACTAGAAAACTTTTTATAAACATTGTGGCAAAATAAGAAAACTGAATATAATAGACAGAAAACACAACTGGAAGAAAAAAATAAGAAAATTCATAGGACCAATCCAATGAGACAAATGAAAAAATGAATTCCTGGAAACAAGAAAACTACAAAAGATAACATTTGCTAAACACAGAATTTTGGAATGCAAACAATCCAGGAAAACCTTTGGCATATGAGACTAGAAAATAAAATAAAAGATGGACAGTAACAAAAATAAAGAATAAATTAAAATGCAAGAGTCTGGAAATTACAGAAAAATTCTGTAGAATTGTAGAATTCTTCAGGAAGTTACATGTTCGTATTAACAAAGCAAGTTTGAATAAATATATTAAGGGCTTTGCACTCAAATAATTTAATATTAATGTAGAGAGCTGAGGTTATGCAGTGGTTAGAGGACAGCACTGCAGGCTATTTCAGCTGACTGCTAGCTGCAGTTTGTCAGTTCAAATCTCACCAGGCTCAAGCTTGACTCAGCCTTCCATCCTTCCGAGGTGGGTAAAATGAGGACCCAGATTGTTAATACCCAGTTAATATGCTGATTCTAGTATAAACCTTCTTACAGAGGGCTATAACAGCACTATGAAGTGGTATATAAGTCTAAGTGCTATTGCTATTAGAAAAATATTATGTAACCTATAATTGTTGAAGACAAGCAATAAAACAAATGAAGCTTGGAAGGTGCGAGTTCCAAATGGGCTTAAAGCTCAAAATTATTAAGAATCACAAAATGAACTTCTAAAACCACCAAAAGAAAAAAAATAGATAAAAATGAATACTACAAACATGCGAAGAAGCATACATACTAACTGATTTATCAAGAAGAAATCAAAATCATTTAAATCAATTGAATGTTGATTACAATTTTTATTACACTATTAGCTAAACATCTAAAAACATTTTACAAACATAATACATATGGATCAAAGTGTTTATATTGTCAAGAAAAATAATGACAACAGATTTTTAATCTGCAGAAATACATCAATAAGAAGAAAAAAGTACCATTATTGATACACAAAGTTTTTGATAATGTTAATGTCCTTTTCTACATCCAGTACTGAATAAAAGAAATCTCAGGAAAGAATTTAAAGCTTAGGTCAATGGCAAATGACAAAGATTTACAATAATTGCAGTGCCTTGCAGTTATTTGATTTTAATTTGCAACTTTCCCAGTCACCTTTCAACAAGCAAAATCAATTGAAGAAGCTGGATTCCCTTAATTGACCATGTGATTTGCTTAGTTATCATGGTGATTCACTTATTCACAATAAAATCTTGTCACATAATGAGTCCTCGAATGAGTCGCAACCTACCTCTAATCCAGTGACGTGCGGTGAGGCACCGACACAGGGGTTTCAAATTTTTTTAGACTTATGGACTTCAACTCCCAGAATTGCACAGCCAGGCATGCTCAGTTCCGATTTAAAGCAACAGCATTTTTTCTCCTTTGCAAAGTAAGTTTTCCTTCATTCTTTTTCTTCTCCCTATCCCTCCTTCCTCCCTCTCTCCCTTCCTCCCCCCTCTCTCAAACAGACACACACACACAGAGAAGTTGGATCTCTCTCTCTCACTCACTCACTCTCAAACAAACACAAACACAGAAGTTGATTGGATATATTTTCCAATGGCTTGAAACCAGCTCCTCTGCCATACTCCCCCCCATTTCCCTGCTGCCTTCCGATCCGAGCCTTTGATTGCAGGTGGAGCCACGTTGCCTTTTCAAACTTGTAATCAGTGAAGTTGGACTTATATACTTTTATCCAGCTGTGTGAATATGTGTGTGTGTGTGTGTGTGTGTGTGTTTGAAAAGGCAACATGGCTCTGCATGCAATCAAACTTTTTAAATTCCTCCCCCCTCCCCACACACGCACCTTTTCCAGCTGTTTCAGAGAGGATTTCAACTCTGCTCTTGCCTGCCATCATGAAAGGAAAAAAATGTAAAAGGAAAAAGGCATGAGTTCTGAGGTCAGACTGATGTAGTTGCTCCCAGAGCCTCTAAAAAACACCCTCTACAGGAGGCAGAAGGATGACATGCCTCATCTACATAAGAAATTTTTCGGCTTTTAACCCTTGCTTAGCTCTGCTCGAGTGATCATAACTAGACTAAATGAGGCACCTCGTTCTCCTGCTGCCCCCTGTAGAGGGCACTTTTTTAGAGGCTTTTTTAAACAGTTAAGCACTAAGCAGAGTCATCCACTGTGACTCTGGCAGCAACTACCGCAGCCTTTTTCCTTTTTCTTTTCTTTTCATGATGACAGTGGTGAGGCTCTGTCTCCCCTGCTTCCCCTGACTGCACGTCCCTGCTCTAATCTGGTGGTATCATTAGAGGTCAGGGTAAAGAATGTGCCACTGATTTAAGAACTTTTTTGTCTTCATTGAAGAAGTGAACAGCTTTTGTAAATGCAGATCTGAGTTCCATATGGCATAATGCTAAAGATTTTGTCTTTTAATAAGTTTATTAGCACAGAAATAAAGTTGTTCCCTGGCCAACTAGCAAATGTGATAAATGTTAGAGGTATTTTTGAGCTTTCCTATGTAATTCTCCAATTGATTACCCCAGTATGTAGAAGATCAGAAATGAATACCTAGTAAATTAAAGAATTTCACTTGCTCAATGAGTTTGCCATTAACTGTCTAGCTTGATGGATTATCAGAGCATCTTCTATAAAAAAATCAAAACTGAATGGCTGCATCATCCTTATGCAAAAGAGCTGTGACATTGGATAATGAGAGAGGGATGGAGGATGGAGATCTGAATTGGCAAAAACTACAACAATATCATTAATGTAAATGTTAAACAGTGGGGTGGCAGGCTTATATACATACTTGCTTAACTTTGATATGGGGATAGACTCCATAAGGTCACCAAAATGAGTGCCTTTAACCTATATATTAATATTGCTAGCTAGCTAAATAATTACAATATGGAGATGATGATCAACCAATGAGTTAGCTGTGCAATTGTGATTTCACCTTATATGTGCAAGGTGAGGCCACAACTATGTACTTGTATCCTAATGTCTGATACCATTAAGGAACAGCATTACTATAATTACATCAACACACACCATGTGTGTAGCTCCTCAAGCAGACATTCATCTGCAACAGAAATTGTACACATTTTAAAATGAAATGATTTTTTTCCTAATAAAGCAAAAGACAAACAATTGAACTGATGAGTTATGGTTCTCAAGTATACGAAGGCTAAATAATTACTGAAATAATTGTGAACTTATTTTTTATTTTATTACTTATCCAGAGATCTCATTATATATCTCCCCACAATGGATGCCTCTGATCTATCCATTATTTGGACACTAGAGTGTACTTCAGTCCTTATAAACCTAAGCAAAATACTATTCTGTAAGTTATACTGTCAACATCTTCAGAACAAAGCTGTTTAGGTTTTAAGAAGGACCCCAGTGTAATATTAATGAAGTATTTCAGTTGATGGGAAATAGCCCAGATGTATTTCCTGTAGAATGATATAAGGAGTTCAAAGATCTTGGGCATTTGTATTTATAGGACCTTTTAAATATAGCAGTTACAATCAGAACACTACCAGATTCATTTTATGATAACTAGATTTTAAAACCAGTGAAAGATCCCAGTCAATATGCCAGTTATAAACCTATATCATTAATTTACATAGACACTAGAATCTTAACTGCTACTTTAGCAACAAGATTACAATAAAGTTTTGTCACATATTTTCATTCAGCTCAATCTAGCTTCCCAGAATTTATACAAGCTTTGTTAACAATAACAAAAAATAATTCACAGTGTTAATATAATTAAATGTTTAAAAAGTCTTTGATACAGTTCATATTAATTTTTAGAAACAGGTCAAGATTAGATGTGGATTCCCAATATTTTTTTCGATACAGATCGATACATTAAGCATCACCTATTGTTAGAATTATTACAAAATTGCCCTAATATTCATTATCTTTACTTTTTAATTTAGTCTTAGACCCAGCACTGATACAAATTAGAATTGCTTCAGATATAAGTGAGATAAAGACTGGTTCTTATGAATACAAGGTTTTTCCTTATGTCAATGATATGCTGATTATACTTAGCAATTGTACTTCTTTATTACTAGGCCTAATAAGTACTAAACTTTACTTACCATGTGTCAATGACAGATTTATGAATTCTACTAATGTTATTAAATATTTAGTGGGTTTATACTGTACAATGACATGTGGTGAGGTTCACCGCCGGTGAGGCAAGCGGGCAGGATTTCGCCTCCTCCCCCCACCAGCCGGAACAGTGCGCGCGCACAGACCATCCACCCGCCTCATCCTAGCTGCACCTGAGGAGAGGGGGGAAAGCCAAGCAGAGCCCCCCCTTCCCACTCAAAGCCCCCTTAAAGCAGAGAACAAGCCCGCTCTATGGAGGACAGGCGCGCTGGCACTTTAAAGTGCCGGCATGCCTTCCAGGCCGGCCATTCCTGCTGAATGGCCGGCCCGGAAGGCATGCCAGCACTTTAAAGTGCATGCCACCTTGGCCTGCCATATACCGAAACATGTCCTGGTTTGTGGCCGGGCGGCACATCTACATTCTTTTTAAAATATTTTTGATATCTTCATTTAAATACTGATCCAGTTAGCTCTGAAACTCAAACTAGGTCTTCCATCTGTTGATAGAGATGGGCATATGGACATCATCAGAAGGGACAAGGGGATTCAAGTAATGAAATCTGTGTCATAATATTGCAATGTAAACTATGACCATTGTTTTTGATGTCATGATTGAATTATGAAAACTTGGCACTTTTATTATAGATTATGATTTATAGGTAATTATATAGGGACGCAGTGGCTCAGTGGCTAAGATGCTGAGCCTGTCAATCAGAAAGGTTGGCAGTTCAACGGTTTGAATCCCTAGCGCTGCATAACAGAGTGAGCTCCCATTACTTGTCCCAGTTCTGCCAACCTAGTAGTTCTAAAGCATGTAAAATGCAAGTAGAAAAAATAGGAACCACCTTTGGTGGGAAGGTAAAAGCATTCCATGCGCTTTTTGTGTTTAGTCATGCCGGACAAATGATCACAGAGACCTTTTCAGACAACGCTGGCTCTTCAGCTT
Source organism: Thamnophis elegans (assembly GCF_009769535.1). Taxonomy (NCBI): domain Eukaryota; kingdom Metazoa; phylum Chordata; class Lepidosauria; order Squamata; family Natricidae; genus Thamnophis; species Thamnophis elegans. The sequence goes on along the minus strand of NC_045547.1, from coordinate 36,719,694 downwards.
TGAAACGGAGATGAGCACCATCCCCTAGAGTCAGGAACACTAGTACATATGTGGGAAGGGAACCTTTATCTTTACCTTATGATTTATGATTTATCTTTTTTGATAAAAATAAGGACCTGGGATAGAGGGTGGGGGAAAGGAGACAGGGACAGAAAGACAGATAAATTCTATATATATAGTTGGCAAAACTAGGATGGCATTTCTCCCTCAATACTTTGAATAAACAATGGAGAAAAATCTAGCCCATCTGCTCTCATATAACTTTTTATTTAAAGGTTTTACTACATTTACACATATTGTAAATTTAGAATTCTGAAATACAGCTTTCTATAAGACTTCTATGGGTAGATGTTATTCTGGCTATAACTGTTGTTACTGATAGATAGGATAAATAAAAAACAAATTGGAGGAAACAGAAAAAGAACATGAGGAGAATATTATACATTAGTTTAAAGTAAAGGGTTTAAATCAGGATACGAAAATACTCCTGTAGCTTAAGACAAACGAAGCAACTTTATTTTTATTTTTCTTGCTTAATGAATTCAATTCCTATCCAAGTAATGAAAGCATGCTTTTGTTGACACTTTGTTAACAAGCATTTTAAACTAGAATGGTTTTATTAGCTTGTTTACTTCAGGATAGCTTGCCATCTTTGATTAAACTCCATGTGGATTTATAACCAGGTTCTCCCTGTGCTTCCTTGACCTTTAAGGCACAGCTGATAAAAATCAAAGGTCATGGATTCCAGAAGAGCCAATTGTAGCAGTAACGCCTGGCAGTTTCTCTATAAAGAGAGGTTTTCCTTTTATATCTCTTTCTCTCCGTTCTGTTTTTTCCCTGCTGTTCCAGGCCTGGGTGAAAATTAGCGTGAATAAAATTAATGGTTTAATTTTGCAGGAGAAAGAAGAGGGCTTGATAGCACTCCGCTAGGGAAAAGAGCTTTTGCCTTTGTTGATGACCTAAACATGCCTGCCAAGGAGAGAGATGGTGCCCAGCCTTCCATTGAGCTGCTGCAGCAATGGATTGACCACGGCTACAGGTATGACAGGTGCAATAAATATTAATTAGTGCGCTTGTCCACAGAGAAGGAATGGTATATACTCTTTCTGTGAAGCGTTAAATTGTGGCGTTACTCTTTATAATTCTTCATTTTCTCCATCACAACAGGAACATTTTCAGTTACACGATTCCTTGTATAGGAATAGGAATAAAAGTTTATATGGTGTAGCAAATTTCAGCAATATGAAAGCAAGCCTGAAGCACAAAGTGTTGTAACATATACCTGTACATTTTGTGGAAAAATACAGCTCTATGAAATGGAGTAGGAAGGGACTTGTTGAACAGTTCCAAACTGACTATTAACTTCCAGCTAATAAGAACTGAAACAATATAACACAGGATTCATCTGAAGGTACTTTTATAGCAAATAAATTAAACTTAGAAGTATAGGACCTATTTCTTGTTCCACAACTTGGGTGTGAATGTTGCCTGCTGTAAGTTGAATAAAGGTATATGTTATGGCTGCAAAGCAAATATAAAGTCTGTACTAGTAACAGCAGCCCTATTGACTAACTAAAGTATGAGCCTAAATAAGAAGAATGGGATCAAACATGTTATCTATTACTACCGTCTTTTCTCTAGACTAGCCAAACCCAGATCCTGCAACCATTATTCATATGTTTTAGTCTTCAAGCCTTTAATCATCTTATTTGTTCTTATTTGCACTTTTTTCAGTCTTTTTTTTCTTTTTCACACTGAAATTTAAATTTATTTATTTTTTACATTTGTGTGTGACCCATGTTCCTTAATCTAAGCAATTTCTAGGTGTGCAAATGAAAAAAAATTACCCTGCAATGTATTTTCTCATATTCTTGAAGACATTGTAGCTTGATTTTAACAATTGGTAGTAGATATGTTAACTATGTAGAAGGTGTTATGGAACAAGCTTAAAAATGAATTATCGCATAAGCATGGACATCCCTTTTCTATGAAAGGGCTGTTAAAAACAAAGGTGTCAAAGTGCATTCAAGAACAGCAGGAAGTGTTAAGTGTTTTGTGACATCCAGGAATAAACTGGTAATGCTTTTGTTAAAGAGAAACAGACTTTCTTTCCGAAGCATTTTTTTTACTCTTTGATGTACTCTTTGGATTAGTCTAAAATGTAATACAAATATCAAAATATCCTGTATACCTTTTTGGAAGAAGCTACAATGACACCCAAAAAATATGACAAAATGCCTGACAGTTAAAGAGGCTTCTATGTCTTCAGAACAGATCTTATAATACAGAGCATTCTCCAAAAAAGGCAAACATGTTTTTAAAAAAATCATTCTATTTGATATGCAGCCTTGGTTTTATATGTTGATCTTGTTTGTCAAAATTTAATGACAAACATTCAAAAAGCTGAATAAATGCCAAAAATCAGAAAACAATTCCCATTACACAATTTCCATGTCATTCGCTTCTGCATATGAATTATAATCCAAATCATCTTGTATTAAACGGAAGTCAAACCAGAGTTTGACATTTTGCTTTAACTAACTGGCACAGACCATAGCTTCCCAGATTTAGTTGAATTGAAGAAACTGCAATTTATTTTGATCAAAACCCAGAGTTTTATCCCCACTCTTTCTCACAAAAGAGATGAAATACAAGGGAATCAAGTGCATTTATGTTGCTTCCCCTTTTTGTGGCACCCAAAACCACTCTGACACTACTATTGAAAATGGGAAGTATGCTTTCACACTGTTTTGAAGCAGGAGTTTCAGAACAATTGTAATGTAAATCCTAAAATAGGCTTTAAAAGGTAAAGAAATGCTAAATTGTGTTTGATGCCTAGGTAACAGCTTCCAAGCCATTTTCTTCACAAGGTTATGGGAGTAATTGCTTTTTTATAGATTTTTTCCCCTCCAAGTTCCCATTCCAGTGTTCAGTTCTGAAGTTCTATCCAAGTACTAACGGGGGCCAAATCTACTTAGTTTCTAAGATCAGCCTAGACTATGATCTATGCTATATGCTGCATTAACCCTTTCAAAAACAACAAAACTCTCATGTCCTTCTTTACCTCAGCCAGTCATCACCACCATCACCATTACTACCATGGTTATATCTACCTACATGGCTCAGCTTCAGCTACTTTGCAATCATTCTGTACCTAGTACTGTCCACAGATATTAAGTGTGACTCCATCAAAATATTGCTCATCCCAATAGATGAAATCTACCATATGACAATTTCAATTATGACAAAGATTTGAAATAGACACTTTACAAAGTCCAATTCTATAATTATTTATACACAGAAGTAAGTGCCATTAAATTCAGTGAGGCTTACAAAATGATATTAATTAAGATTTCAGGTGTGTGTATGTGTGTGTGCGCGTGCATATGTGTTTCAATCAACTTTACTCAATCTGTTTTTTTCTTACACTGAGCGGGAAACAAGAGATTCTTCCCAGAAGCAACCTGAGGATATTCAATAAATAAAGATAAATAGGTGTGTCAGGAAGAAACATAACACAGCATGGTGTGAGGCTTGTGGCTGCCTTGTAGGCTTATAAAACCAAAAGTGACACTGATAAGCCCCATCCATGTATCCCTATCCATGTGTGACAAATCAATCAAATATCTGCACAGCAGCTACGCATTCCAGCAGCATATAAAGCAGCACAATAGAACTTGATTTATTATTTTTCCCCATGGTGGCACTGATCACAAGATTATAAAGTTAAATGTATGTATATCATATTTTGAAAATTACTAGAACCAACTGTGTGGGTTGTTTATAGTTGATTTGTTAAAGAGAGAACCCATAACTCAGGCATGAAATCAAAAGTGTTGCTGGGCTACAATCTGCTTACTTTGATGACAAGGAAAATGTTTAACAGTTGCCTTTGACTTCAGGGCTTTCTTCCCCCCACTCCTACTCCCTTAGTCTCTCTCATTCAACATGCTCAAAAAAATGATGAATGTCAAAATGATATGATTTCTCCAATAATGTTATTATTTTTTTTGTTCTCAGAAATATATTGTGACAAAGACATATTGTTATATCTCACATTGAACAATAGCTTGATTCTGGGAGAAGGAGAAATGTTGCACTTCTAGAGAAGAAAAAACAGTAATTTGGGATAGAGAAAAAGCAGAAGACATTTATAATGAAAACACATGTAACAATGGCAATATTTGCATAAATCACAATTAGCATATTTGGTGTTCTCTCTTTTTTTATAAAATGAACATATTCTGAACTAGCTCAAATAGCTCAGTTCCACCTGAAGCAGTTCTACCAAGGCAACTTTCAAAATGTGCATCTTGAATAAAATGATCTACAGCCCTCCTGGACTCACAACATCAACTGGAATAGCAGGCAAAATCTGCTGGAGAATGGGGAAATTTCCAATGTAGGTTCCTACACCAATTGCAGATTTTATATTTTCCAATTTTTGGTCTATACAATCAAATATTTGCATCTTCTCATGTTGTTCCTTTATGCTTTGATACATAAGCTCCATTCTGTTGTCTCCACTTAACTCCATCTTGCTTTATGTCTTTACTTAACAATTCTCCTTTTGAGTCAATTGTCCAGAAATTAATAGAATCACAATTTTAAATGTCCAATCAACAAGCAGTCAATTGAATTAAAAAGAATACCAAGGGGTTATCCACATCTCTTCCAATAACTTTTATTTGTTCAATAATATTCAGGGGTTTCCTGGCTAAAGTTTTTATTTGATGTATAAATCTCCAGTGATTTTAAAATGAGTACTTATGATCCAGCATATGTAAATGATTATTCCCAGAATTGCACAGTTCTACTTTTAGCAGCAGATGGTGCTCTAGTTTCAACTTGCTACAGTCTCTCTGTATTATTATTGTTGACAATTCTGATTTTAGTTATTTTAAATTATAAATACAATACATCCAATAAGTGGGCAGAATTAATGTATAAAAAAAGAAAAGCTCAGGATCTAATTCCAGCATTAACAATGCCTTTTCGATACCATGTCTTTAACTTTAAGAGTTCAATTTTCTTTTTCTTGTTTTTTAAAATGTTCCTCTTAATTCCTCTGGTATTTTTTTAACATCCTTGTATGCCACTGGCAAATATTTCTAAATATGCTCCCCACTTGGATACCTTGGGGTCATTTTTCAATATAAAGTATTCTCTCACCCAGTTCGCACAGCACTCATTTTCTCCACTCCAGCACAGTCTTAAGTGTTCAGGCTGCCCCCCACCCCCCAAAAAAACTTTATGGCAGTCATGTTTGTTGCCTCTGCTCCCCTCATCTTTGAATGAGGGGAATTTCCTAGTCAGGGAGGAACGATGTGTTTCTTCTCGACCTGCCAGGTGGTCCCCCTTTAGTTCACAACTCCTTCAGAGTGTCTATGGCTCAATTTGAGCCCTCCAACATGGAGAGATTTGGTCATGGACGCAGAGCTTGCAGTCCTCACTTCTGAAGGTGCCAGAAATACAACCAGAAGTCCCCAATTGCAGACTTATTTAAATAGTGAAGCCCTGGCTGCAGTGACTTGCTTTCATCCCCATTCACTTAGATTATAATAACATACTCTGTATGCAACTGTCTCTAATGTGACCTAAAATTACAATTGTTACAAAATACAGTGATTAGGAGACTGCAATATAATGCCAATTCTTACTTCCCACATTGTAGAAGATGACTAGGTTGAGTGTCAAACACCTCAACAATTTAGAGTCTCTATGCCCCCATAAGAGATCTAAATCCAGCACCCCTTGAAGTCCATTGACTCTTATCTGGCACCAGTTTGCCTTGACCATAAATAGATCAGATTCTTGTATACAGGTACCATGAAATAAACTTATAGTATTTTTGAATTCTAGCCTGATTCCTGGTTTATTGCATCTGACACACATTGGATTATAGATTATGAGTTTTGATCTATAAATTTCTAAATGGTGGGGCTCTCAAATACCAGCAGGGATCTTACTAGCCACATCCACAAGGCAAGGGAATAACACTTTACGGTTTAGTAGGCATTGATAATTGCTTTTGTGGTATTGCTTTTATGACTATATAACCATGGGCTGGTATTTTTGGTTGCGTTAATATCCATGTTTTTTAAATAGATAAATGAATAATTGTAAAGCATGTAGAGTTTTAGGAACTAAGTGGTATATAAATAAATAAATATGCTACAATTTTCCCATAGGAACATGAACACTTCAATGAAAATATACATTTATTTAGAAATAACATAATCAGGAAAACCATTATTTTCCTTTTAGCACCTTTGTACATTTTATATTCAAAGTTAACAATGTTAGGCCTGCAGCCATATTCCTTTTGGATCTTATTCTAGTATCCCTTTTCTATTGTGGAAAAATGGTAAGGGGGATTGTACGGAGAATAAAATTCCTTTCTAGAAAGCCAAGGTCATCCTTTGTCTCTGCATCTCTGCACCTGACTGGAACTGGATGGGTGAAACTGCCAGCATGGCAGTGGAATATTGGACCATGTGATGGACTTGTGGATGAGGGGGCAAGATTGTGAACTTTCAACTGGGTGGGGAAAACTGGGAAGCTTTCAGATTCAGGTTTTCCCAGATGTGCCAACATGGCTCTCTTAATAAATTGGAACTTTGAGCAATTCTTTGCCTTGGACTTTGATTTAATTTTGGATGCTATTTGGAACCCTGACAACAAGTTGGTCTAGTGCTAAGTAGCAGGTCTCTCATTCTTCCTGAAATGGATCAATAGCACAAACAGAATGTGTTCTTTTTTGTGTGATTTTATTGTCATTGTGATGGTGTAACATTCATAATTTATAAAAACATTTTTTCAAAGTTTGTCTTGGTTTTTAGCAATATGTAGACCAATATGACACTAGTCAAGAAGACAAGCTTAGTTGCAATATGGTCCCCACAGTGGTTTTCTGTCTATTTTAATACAATTTAAATTAATGCAGTACAGAAAGCACATACCAGGCATAACCTATTTACAGAGTGGTGATTAGGTTCTGTTTGTTTCTTTTGGTTCCCTTCTCATATAGTAAAAAAAAAAAAACCTTAAACCACTACTCATTGTGATATGGACAATTTCCTTATGTATTTAAAGGACAATGCTAACAATGTGCAAATGTATTTTGATTCAAAACTTTTACAAATGTTTAAAAGAAATAACCTTTACCAAATTAAGATGAATTTATCTTTTTAAAATATTTTTTTTATTTTTTATTTAAAACAAACACAACATCCTTCTTTACAGGCTGTAGAAAGTGTATCAGTTGGTTACAAAAAGACTTTCATGCATCTCTTCCACAGTCAACAAGCATAATTCATATTAACTCAAGCATTTTAACTCAAATATTTATACATGTCACCATCATCATATCTCCATTTTAATTTGACTATAATTGTTTAAGCGTCCTTCATCAAAAGAAGCTGCAAGTCTAGGCTTGGTCCTTAGTAGCAACAAGTCCAGGCTTATGATATGCTGCAACCACATAGACGACCAAACCATCCACATTCAAAATGAACCAATTGAAGCTGTTGATCATTTCACCCACCTTGGCAGCAACATTACGGGAAAGGGAGATGTTTATTCAGAAATAAATGCTAGAATTCAAAAAGTAACAATTGCCTGGAGCTCACTCAAGAAACTCTGGGCTAGGAAAGACATTCGCCTGAAAACCAAAGCCCGTATATACAAGGCTGCTATCATACCAACGTTATTATACGGTTGTGAAACCTGGCCAATAAAAATTGCTCATCAACACAAACTGGACTTATTTCAAAACCGTTGCTTGCGTAGACTTACGAAAATCAAGTACTCTGAAAGAATATCCAATGCTGAAATCCGCCGAAGATGTGATATCAATGAAAATGTATCTGCCATTATAGAACTTAGACGCTGGCGCTGGCTAGGCCATACATTGAGAATGCCAGAAAATCGAATCCCAAAAATTTCCCTGCTTGCAAGCTCTCTTGACCTGGAAACGGCCAAAAGGAGGTGTTCGTCTAACCACTCTGCGTCACTTCAAATGGAAAGCCGAAGATATAGTCATGCGCCCATTCAATCTTAGCCGAAAATCATATAATAGCGACTGGCTGCACCACCTGACAACCCTAGCCCAGGACCGAAAACAGTGGCGTCAAATTTCCATGGAAGTCGCCTATACCCACGATGGGTGAAGAGGCGTCAAGTACAAGTACAAGTCCTTCATCATAAAATATACCAAAATTTAATACATAACCACATACTGGCCTTTCAATTACTATTTCCAAAATCCTCCACTAACACTAAATTCTTGTGTCCTATTCTAGCTAAACATCCATAATATTTAATAACAAAGTTTTCTAATCCTCCTTTCCAAATCACTGTTTAAAATTTACATCCAGTTTCCTTATGTTATACCCATATCTATATATACATTATTATTCTTATCCCTCCTTTATTTGAATATATCCTGTATCATAACATTTTCCCCCTAATATTCAAAACATTAACTGTATCTAACTTGGTTCTTTTTTTTATTAACTTTTATATATAATCCAAAGGGATTTCTAATCTTCCTTACATGGGTACCATTCAATATTCATATCCAATTATACTCATCATAACACTACACATTGTATACATTAGTAACTTTATCAATTATTTATTTAAACCATATCTATTGTCAATAAATTTCATAAGTTTAACTAGTTTTAAATTATATTCTTTCATCTACCTGTCTTTCCAATAGCAAAACAGTCTCATATCTTCTGCCATTTGTGGTGCCAGTCCTCTAATCATCTCCTTGAACAACTTTGTATGGACTCTTCTTAGCAGCTCCTTGCTTATAAGATCTCTCATGTAATCTTGATGCCCTTCTTCTGTTTCCTTAGTCAGCTTATCTTTGATGGTCAGTAGTGTTATCAATGCTATTGCTAATAAAATTTCTCTCTTTAAATCCATAGATTCTTTGGATTCTTTTCTTCTTCTGTATCTTGCCCTCTGGAATAATTTCACCTCCATTTAATTCTTCTTTCAGTATTCCACTCATTTTCAGAGACAAACCAATCACCATAAATATCAGCAAATTTAATCTCTTTATATTCATTTTCCACTTCAATTTTTTGAGTTTTAACTATCATGTTTTGCATTTGATGAACATCCTCAACTTTATCATATTTTCCTGTTATATGCTCTGTGTCTTCCAGCTTCTTCTCTATTCTCTCATATGTATTGATAATTTATGTATTTCTAAAAATATCTTTTGCAAGTTTAAGATTTCTGTTTGCTTTTGAAATTGTGCCATTCTCTCCAGCTAACAAACACAGCTGCTCTAGCTTGGAAGGTTAATAAAATTAAGCATAGATTCACAAAAACATTTTGTTTTCACTTTTCTCTGGTTAAAGATATAGTTCAAAGGGACATCTGTATGCTTCCCTTCTTACCAGTCTCTATAACCAAGCAGTGAGACCTTGTAGTGCCAAGCCAAAATAATCAGTGAAAAAAAAGTGTTCCATTTCCAATACACAAACTCCAATACACAAACCTTCCAGCCGCCAAGTAGCAGTGTTATTGTTGCAAATTTCCTTATTTCTTTTTGTATCTTTTTTGTATTTCAAGTTAGAAAAAAGAGTCAAATTTTTAAATGGGCTAGAATGCCCACAGTAATGAAAGAGGAAAACTTTAGACCATAAGTTACAGAGAATAATAAAAGAAAAAATAGAAGAAGAAAACTTAATCCATTTGTTTTAAAAGGCTTGCATAAATTCCATCCATGAAGATAGAATTTAAAAAGTAAGATAACCACTGTCCAAAACCATTCCAAATTTAATTCCACCGCTTGATTCTTCTGTTCTCCAATTTAAATTAATTTTAAGTTTTTTATAGGCAATCTCTTTTTAAAACCGTAAAAGTTCCTCACCAACTGGAAACATTTTCTCTTTCTGTATCCTTCCGTTTTGGAGCCGCCCTGACTTCATCAGCCTTGGCTGAAGTTTTTGTCGCTGGCTTGAAGAACTTCTCTTGCATCGATCAGGGACTTTGTGATGTCCCTGAGGTCAGCAAGACCTATTCTTCCTGTTCACTGTCTCTTCTGGACTGTTTAGGTCCAATTGGACCACCTAGCAGCAAAAGTATCAGCTGCAGTCTCGGAGCATCGAGACCGCACACCCGTATCGTCACGATGTTGGCTCTTCCTCCCACGAATGTATCTTTTTTAGATACCATAACTGAGTATTTCTTCCATAGAGTGAATATTTATATGGCTTTTCAAAATTTTAGATTGAAAGGATCTTGAAATCACAGTAGGCAAAACATTTTTTGTTTGCAATGCATAAGGAAGGATTGGGAAACTTTAAAGTAAAAACAAATTTAAATGAGGATTAAAAATCGTCTTGACTGTGCATAAGACAGATCACCATGGTTGAGGAACTGTATATGTGCTACTGAATATATAATCTTAAGGAATGTTACTGGATATAAGGAAAGAGTGCTAATGTGACCAATGAAAATATATGAAAATAGAAATATTTATACTGCAGAACAATATTTTCTTCTGGATATGATTCATTGTACTGGCTATTACCTTCAAAGTCCTACATGGCTCAGGGGCTGGGTATCCTTCAGACAATTTTCTTTAAGTTGTATTTGCCTATCCTGTGAGATCTAGCAGAGGTGTCAAACATCCGTACAGGACCTTGCTGTTCTTTAAGTTTATATAATTGTCTTGTTAGGCTCTAATAAGTTTATGTTATTCCTTGTGAGCTGTTTGTAATCTTTAGAAATGGGGTATGGAAGGGAGGAGGGAGGGAGGGAGGGAGGGAGGGAAGGAGGAAGGTTTATAGAATTAGCAATTTAGCAATTGTAAAAATGCATTATTAACAAACAAGTATAATACATTGTTATAGACATGCCCTGGAAATCAGGCAGCATATAAATTTAATAAATTACTCTTATTGTTATTTATGTAATCATTCTTAACAAACTTCTTTCCTTCCTTCCTTCCTTCCTTCCTTCTTTTGAAAATCAAAGTACAATAAAAAGGGCAAATCAATTTTGTTATTACTCGCCCTAAGCAGTATCAGCCTGACTATAAGAGATAAGGGAATTCAACTCTTTCATCAATGTGAGAAAGTTTTAGTTGAGTTGTTCCATGACTCAATTCTCTAAGGCACTAATACATATTAAAACCATTCCAAATAAGGCTTCCATGGAAAAAATGAAAATAAACATAAATACTTGTCACAGAATTTTGCATTATGAATATTGTACCTCACAAAAAAACAGAGACAGATGAATATTTCACCCATTTTAATCTCCCATTTTTTGTGCATAGAATTTTTCATAAATTGTCAGATATCAGAAACATTAAATCCATTAAAGCTCCTAGTGAATTCCATGTAAGTTATATGCATATCTGAAGCAAAATAAAATAAAGTGTTTTATGCTAAATTAGTATATTAGTAAGAAGGAATCACAAGTATTGGGATAGAAATTGCTATCTCCTCTTCTTAACATAATTGTTTTCGTTTGAGAAAAGGAAGAAACAGTTTTCTGCTTTGCTGTACAAGTGACTAATCTTAGCTCTTAATTCTCTATTGCATCTTTCAATGTAAGACAATAATACAATAATAGAAAGAAGTTACCGGTAATACATAAGATGCTTTTAATACAATGATTTTTTTTCAATGGTCTGTATATATTTAGATTTTAACTACCTTTAACATTTTATTAGTATTTTTATAACAACATATACATTGGACTCATTAATTGAATAACCCATAAACATAAGTTAATATTTGTTTGATTGCCATGAATCAAATATGTCAGGTAGGGTAAAAATACCACCATTCAACTTTGAGTATTAATGCTTCTCTTCCCCACACACTAACTTGTCCTTCTGCCTATTATGCAAATGGTAAAATTAGTAATTTCCTGATTTGCAATACATAAATTCAAAGCATGAAAATGCAAAGTTCATTCATTCCAATGTCTGGAATAATCTCTTTTATTTTCAGTTATAAACAATTTTGTTCAGCAACAATATATATTTTCCATGATAGTTTCTAACTCTTACTTTCATCATAAGAGTACTTTTTTTCTTTAAAAAATAAAATAGTCAACAATCTTTATTTATTTCTTTAACTATCCCTGGAAACCATTTCACAAGAATCTCTATTTTACCCTTTTCATTTGGATTACGTCTCGCATAAATGATGTTGTCATCAACGTTTCAGTTCTTTGCTGAATCAATAGTAATTAATAATGTATTAACTAAAATAAGATTTAATCCTTCAGAATGTTATTTATCAGATGGTTACATAATAAAAGCTGGTGGTATCTCAGCAAGTGGAATTATGAATTCTTCTGAACACTTTAGGGATTTGAAGATTGTTTCACTTTTTTTCTGTTCAATCATGTTCAATTCTCAGAGAATGTCTGGGCAAGTCCCTGTAGTTTTCTTGGCAAGATTTTTCAGCAGTAACCTGCCATTGCCTCTGTCCTAGGACTGAGAGAAAGTGACTGGCTTCCTCTCCCAGGTCACCCAACTGGCTTTGTGCTTTGAGAACATGGTCGCCTTGTTTCTATCTTGATGCCTTAACCCACTACACCAAACTGGCTGTAATTTGAAGATTGTACCTGATGGAAAATCTACAGAAATGTACAAATGCAGATCAAATAACATAACATAAAACAATGTATCTGCCTAATTTCAAATTTGGAACTCAATGGACATACAAATGCAATGAATGCATTTCTTGGGAATAAGTAAAATTTTGCTGTTGTAAAGAATTACATATATTTAGAGTAAATATAATTTAAAAATCAGCATTTGAAAGTGTATTTTTTTAAAAAAAAAGATTAAAAAATGCTGTAGCAAACAACATGAGTCAGGCCAAGAATTTATACTGGCCTCATTTCCTGCCATTTCAGGGCTACCATAATTATCTCTCCTCTAAATTGTAGAGTCCTGCATTTCAACTCTCAGATCTCCAATGCTAGTTTTATCACTGAAAAGGGACAAGTAAAATGAAAGAGAAATTTCAATAAGATGATCAGAGTTATTAAACAATACCTCCCTGCACACACAAAGTACAATGTCTCTTGCCCCCATGGTCTTTTTTTTTTAAATCCAGCATTTAGAACAATAGAAGACACTCAGGGTAAAATTTCCGCTTAAGGTTCAGCAGCTGTTCATAAACAAGCAGAGCCTCTGGAGTCTCTTCGTGACTTATATTCAATCTAGATTCTAGACCCATCTGCTATTGTATTTATTAGAGCTGGTGTTCCCAAACAATGTTTGCAAATAATATTACTTTTCATTATTGGCACTTCTTTGTACAATAATGATTTGCAAATATTAATTCCCACTATTCTGCAATCAGGCGTGCTATTTGTCTGAATAACAATATGATAATGACACACCCACACATATACAAATCCTTTGAATCTTTTGGATTTTCTTCTGCAATTAGCATCTGTGCTGAAATAAACTGTATTGACAGGGATTTCAATCCCATGATAACTTAGGTTTTTCGTATTTTGTAATTTATCCGTGCATTAAAATCTCATTTCTTGTCATCTTGATGTGATAGATTAAAATTATACAAAACATTTCATTTGAAGGACACATACACACACACTTGCTATGTTATGCCTTTTTTTTAGAATAGAATAGAAACATATTCTGTTTTTTAAATATTAGACCTGGACCAATAGTCTTGAAGGTGAAATAAGAACTACCTTTACCATTAAGAAAGATAAACTAACTTGTAATATGACTGCTTTAAAATATACCTTAAATACCTATTATTATAAATTTTATATTTTCACCACTCTGGGATAGAGAATTACAGTAATATGAACACAGAAAACCAACATGAACACATGAACACAAAAAGCATGTACATGAGAAAACTTGACACAGTGAAGGCTGAAATGAAACAACTACAAACTTGACATTTTAGGCACCAGTGAATTCAGATGGAATGGGATTTGAAACTTGCAGTCAGAAGATCAAGATTTTGTTAATGTAGCCTTACAGTAAAGTAGAATTAACACATCCTGTTTGATTTACCTGGAAGGGCTGATAATTAGTTACTCATGGCATGAAGAACAAAGAAGAAATGACATTAGTTTTATAGTTAAGAAGGATATAGTGAAAATAGTATATAGTATCTACAACCACTCTTCTAAGACATTACAGGACAAGGGCTGTGATACAGATTGTCTTCAACTTACAACCATTTGCTTAACAGTGCAAATGCAGAGGAATAATGGTGTTGAAAAAAGTGCCTTATGTGACTTTGACCTTTCCTCAAAGTTACAATGTTGTTCCACCAGTGACGTACGGTGAGGTTTATGGCTGGTGTGGCACTGACACAGTGGTGGATTTCAAATTTTTTTAGACTTGTGGACTTCAACTCCCAGAATTCCACAGCCAGGCATGCTCAGTTCTGACTTAAAGCAATAGCATTTGTTTTTCTCCTTTGCGAAAAAGTTTCCTTCATTTTTTTCTTCTCCCTCCTTCTCCTTCCTCCCTCTCTCTCTCCCTTCTCCCTCTCTCAAACAGACACATGCACACAGAGAAGTTGAATTGGACTATCTCCTTCCCTCTACCACTCACTCTCTCTCTCTCAAACAAACACAAACACAAAAGTTGAATTGGAGCCGATCCGAGCCTTTGATTGCAGGTGGAGCCACGTTGCCTTTTCAAACTTGTAATCAGTGAAGCTGAGCTTATATAGTTTTATCCAGCTCTGTCTGTGTGTGTGCGTGTGTGTGTGTGTGTGTTTGAAAAGGCAACGTGGCTCTGCCTGCAATCGAACTACACTTGGGGAGCCTCTACACCCTCTACAGGAAGAGGCAGGAGAACAACGTGCCTCGCCTACATCAGGAATTTTTAGGCTTTTTACCCTTGTTTAACTCTACTCGAGTGATCATAAAACGCCTAAAGTCAGACTAGATGAGGCACGTCGTTCTCCTGCCTCCTCCTGTAGAGGGCGCTTTTTAGATGCTTTTTTAAACAGTTAAGCAGAGTCATCCACGGTGACTCTGGCAGCAACTAACTCAGCCTGACCTCAGCTCCTGCCTTTTTCCTTTTACATTTTTTTTCTTTTCATGATGACAGTGGTGAGGCTCTGCCTCCCCTGCCTCCCCTGACTACACGTCCCTGTGTTCCACCCACATGGTCAGATGATCAGCAATTTGGCAACTGGATTGTATTTGCACAGTTGCACTATTCTGGGGTCACATGATCGCAATTTGCAGCCAACTTCTGACAAGCAATTTCAAAGAGGAAAAAGCTGGATTTGCTTAATGACCATGTGATTCACTAATCAATTGCATGATTCACTTAAAGACTATGGTGAAAATGGTTGTAAAATCAGGTTCAATCACATGACTTGTGTAACAATCATATCGCTTAACAACAAAAATGCCAGTCTCAGTTGTGGTCATAAGTCAAGAACTACCTGTAGTCCACTGTGACAAAAAATCAGGATATCTTTTCTAACAAATGGTATTGAATGGCACAGCTTTTCCTAGAGATAGTATTTGCATCCAAACAAATCTTGGGAATAAAATGTCTGAATAAAATATGTATACAAAATAGAGCAGGACTGCAATATACTCTTTCTATTATGGTTTTTGTTCTTGAATGCTTCTTTGTTTTTAAGTGCCATCCTTGTAGCAATGGGGAGAGAAATAATAGAATTACAGAAACATGTATAAATATTATTCATTGTTTCTAAATGATTTTATCAGTCTTTTTCGAGCAGCCCAAGGACACAGAAATATAGACATACTCACTTTACCTGAAAAGTTATTTTTTTCCCTTTCCTTTTTTCTTTCCTCAAAAACACATCTTTCTGTGAACAAGGTACTGTCAAAGTCCTGAATAAGTCATCTTCTTCAGCATTTGAAATCTAAATATGAAGGCTCCTGCTGATAAAACTACCTTTCAATGTGACACTTTGAAATGTTAATATTCAAAGAAAAATCATTGTGGGTGTCTTCTTTTCCTAATTTGAATTTTGTTTATAGTCCTCTAACTGGCTTTGAAATTGGCCACAACATACATAGTGAAGTTTCAAGGGCGATTTCTTCCTACACTTTTTACATCTCATTAACCTATGGTCTAATGGATTCTTCAAATATAATTTAGAAAACAGTAATATTGCAAAAAAAAAAATCTCTACTGAATATAGATTGTGGGTGGGTGTGTAAAAGAGACATATATCTAAAGAAACACAGACCTATGCCAATAGCAGACGAAAATAAAAGATGGAATGGGTTCAAACTACAGATTGTTCTTATTCAATAGCCAAAGAATAATTACTCAATAGCCAAAGGAACACCATGAACCATGATATATTATGCTAGTGGAAATAAAATTATAAAAAATTAAACATCCTTAATTTAATTTGGATCTTGGTGGCTTTGAAATAATGAAATATGGTACACTCTGCCTCCTTCTGGAGTTTTTAAAATGGCGCTTAGTATGTTACTTTCCACGTTTTAGCCCAGCCATTCATCTCCGTAAATACTTTTAGAAAATTTAATAGGGTCAGAAGAAAAGCATAATGAGAGATGACCCTCAAATGCTAGATTGGTATCAAGGCAATATAAAGAATCGACTCCCTCTGATAAGGGGTTAAAGAGCAATAAAACAGGACATAAGGAATTTGAATACAGACAGTCTTCAACTTACAACAGTTCATTTAGTGACCAAAGTTACAACGGCACTAAAAAAATGTGATTTATGACTGTTTTTCACACTTTACAACCATTGCAGCATTCCAAATGTTACACAATCAGACATTTGACAACCAGCTCATATTTATAGCAATAGCAGTTAGACTTATATACCGCTTCATAGGGCTTTCAGCCCTCTCTAAGCAGTTTACAGAGTCAGCATATTGCCCCCAACAACAATCCGGGTCCTCATTTTCCCCACCTCGGAAGGATGGAAGGCTGAGTCAACCCTGAGCCGGTGAGATTTGAACAGCCGAACTGCAGACCTGTGGTCAGCTGAAGTAGCCTGCAGTGCTGCATTTAACCACTGCGCCACCTCGGCTCTGCGCCATATTTATGATGGTGCATGTCCTGGGTGTCATGTGATCAACTTTTGTGACCTTCTGACAAGCAAAATCAACGGGGAAGTCAGATTCACTTAACAACCCTATTACTAATTTCACAGCTCCCGTCATTCACTTAACAACTCTGGAAAGAAATATCGTAAAATGGAAAAATTCACTCAACAACTATCTCACTTAGCAATAGAAATTTTAGGACTGAGTTGTGGTCATCAGTTGAGCACCACCTGTACAAGCCAATTTATGAATCTTTCAATGGAATTCTGTATTGTATTAAAACAATTTCAAAAGAGAATAGATTATTTGCTGGTACTTCACAAATATATTCTAAATTAGCACATGAACATCTGTTGGCAGGACATTCATGGAAACAATGGACTTCATGTTGAACATTAAACTGGCTTTAATAACCAGGGATTGCCAAAGGTATATGACCAGAAATACCAACAAACCCGTTCCCAAAACTAATAAAGGCGCCAGTATATTTTGGTGGTCTGCAGTTTTGTCATCCAGTATGTGGAAGCCATCATTTGAAGACCAACATGACAAAGGGAATAGTAGATAATCTAATCAAATCCTTAGTTGTGAGGATTTTCCATTAAATCCTCCTTTTCAGGGAGCAGTTTCCAATTGAATTACTGAAACACCTGTAAGAAAGTTTGAGAATAAAGGAAGAGTAAACTAGCTAGAAAGATGATACACCATTGCTAGAAAGATGGGCTAACAAGAGAAATGAATCAAACCTTTATAACATGCTGAAAAATATTCTAGACTGAACTCAGATAAATCCAGTTTTGTTTGCCTACAAAGTATGCCTGGTGTCCATTGAGTCTAGTTTTTAAGTTATTCTGTGGAAGATAGCCACAAGATCCTAAACATGTTTAAAGAAGGTGGAAAGCAACTAAGTTAAAGCACTTACAAAGTATGTTTTCATGCTGAGATGAAAACATTATCTAAGTGAGATTGCCCAACAAAGTTTAATCCTAGCTTTCCAAATCCAGAAAGCTGGTATGAAAGGAACACTCAAGAAAAACTTCTATGGTAGAGGGTCAATTCCTCCTTTTCCTGCCTGTCCCTGAGTGCAGATTACAAGACAAATGGCAAGGCTCTTATTACATCCTTAAGAAGCTGATCAACTGAACTATCAAGTCAATCAGGAAACAGTTAAACAAAATGTCTTCTCTGCCAACCTATTAAGGAAATTCTATTCCAGAAGCCATAATTCCACTCATATGGTCCTCAGCAAAGCCAATCAAGAACTAGTAAACATGGACATAAAAATCAAGATTCAAAATGTCAATGAAGTACAATTTAATAAAGATCTAAAATATTTTTAGAAGCACTTTAGACAATTTACCCTAATGGTGACAGTTTACACCATTAGTAAAACACAAAGCTGGTACTAAAATTGCAAAATCAATTAGTATAGAGCATTGTCATGTGCCAAAAAGATTACAAACAGCTATCATGAGTTTTGTATTGGCTCCCATCTTGATGTTGTGAAATCCTTAAAGGACCTGTCTATTTATACATACCTTGAGGAAGATACATGCAATTGTGATGTTTTATGCTTGCTTCGTATTGGATTGCCATTTTCTGCTCATTTTTCTACTTGCTTGCTTTTTTTCTGCTGTTTTCCAAATAATTTTTTTGCTGTGAGCTCCCAAGAGTTGATTAGAGTCAGGTGACATCCAATATAAACAAACAAACAAATCTTCATGCAGGTTAATGGTACCATTGCTTTTATAAAAAAAATACAGCAGCAAAATCAGATTCTGCCTGCTACTAAATTGCCAAGTCTGATTGTTACTCATGCCAAGAATTGAGAACTTTTACAATTTATTAAATAAAATGCAATACCTACACTGGACTTTGCAACATTATTATATTAAATAATTAAATATTATTTATATAAAATATACCCAGAGAAAATACCATCTTGTCATTCTCCAAGGACTCTTACCAATTTATCAAAATGCCCTTTGGTTTACGTGGAGTTCTTACCAAAGTTTATGGTACAATATTGGGAGGTTGAAGGAAATGGTATGAGGCCTCTTTAGAAGGCATTATCCTATGTAGCATAATAGGGAAGGTCATTTAAGACACTCAGGAAAAGTCCTAACAAAACTGCAAAATAGATCACTATGAATCCAACCAAGCATTATGTTGGATTTAAATAACTATCCCTAGATATCTAGGGGATAGTTATTTAAACCCAACATAATACTTGGTTGGATTTATACTATCTAGGAGAAACCAGATAAAATCAAAATAGGTAAAATTAGGTTGTATCCGACAAAAACAAAGTCATTCCTAGGATTGGTAGTATATTGTAGCCATTATATTGTTCACTGTTCCATCACAACTGTTCCATCTCAACTCCTTATAGACTATTTTTGAGGGGGAAAAAGAAAGCTAAACATGTTCAGTGGACTCCATACAGTCAGATGGCATTTCATGATTTTAAAAAGACTGTCTACATTTGAAGGGACATAATTTTCAATAGCTCTTTGTTCTTCAAATACCTGCCTCTGATTTAGGATTAGATGCCATTGTCAGACTTCAGAACCTAACCAGGAAATAAACCACTTACATAAGGTCACAAAAAATATAGAAAAGTAGTACTGCAAAAAATAG
Organism: Thamnophis elegans; assembly: GCF_009769535.1. Lineage (NCBI taxonomy): Eukaryota > Metazoa > Chordata > Lepidosauria > Squamata > Natricidae > Thamnophis > Thamnophis elegans. The sequence continues at coordinate 36,699,988 of NC_045547.1, read as the reverse complement.
GAACCATAAGAAAGAATTTCAGCAACTACCAAGAACTAGCCATCTACAATATATAAATGGTGTTAAAAACTTCTTATGCTTTGTTTTTCCTTCCTATATAATTGTCACTTGCCCTTTCTATCTGCCCTTAGTTTTTATAACCCAATATATTTTCTACTATGTTGGCTTTCATTCACTGTGGGAAAATAGGATGACCAATTCTCATAGACATTCTTATTCTACGCATGATGGAGGGGTTTACTTAGTAATTTGTCTTTCCAGGAAACTAATACTTATAGTTTTTTTAAAAAAAAACTATTGAGAAGGATGCTTACACCTTAAAATGGACTATAAAATCACTGTAAGTATATCTATATTGTTATAATGGACAGCCATCATCTTATTTAATTACAACAAGTGAAAGCTAGTAATAATCTTATATATTATCATTTATCTGTCTACCTCTATAGGTTTAGAGTAACCCACTAAGGAGGAAAATGAAATGTAGCAATAGATTTTTTTTAATACCAATGTTCCAGCATAACTCTAGAAACGGCTTGAACAATTTCAACCAAACTTGGAACACAGATGACACTCTCTGGAACAAATACTGTGGCGGTTAGACACCCTTAACAGCCTTCGGGGGGGGGGGGGTGTTCTGTTAAGATAAAGCCTGTTTTGTCTTAAAATGGCTTCTTACTGAAAACAGTATAGGAGTTGCCATGGTAATGGATTTACAGTACTCCACAAGGGGGCTCCCTCTGGTAAGGAGGAAAATCCAACATTACAAATTATGTTTGGGCCAGACATTTGTGAATGTCTAATACAGGATTGGGATAAACAAATACAAGGGCAACCCAGGTTAACAGCTAGTAAGGATAAAAAGGGTCTTCAGCCTAAAAAAAAAAGGTAGCAAGATATATAGAAGGAGGAACTGGCTTGCCATCCCCCTCCTTGAGATCTTTAAAGTGGCCCCACCTTTGAGCACACCACTTCTTTTTTGTAACTTACTGTTTGGCATATAGCCACCTGTCCATTAACAGAAGCTGAAGAAGTTTAGGGGATAACAATAGAAGGAAACAGAGATGATGGATGGTAAAGAAAGTAGCTGAACTGCAATAGAGGCTATGAGCAAAGATGACAAGAACTGGAAATATCATTCACAATGCTGGAATGGAAACCTGTCCCACTCCGTGGCACGACAAAACCGCGCTCGACTAAAGCGCGCCTGATTAAATCGTGTCGCTGATGTCATCAACAGGGCAACAACAGCGAGCGCGGAGAAAGAAGGGCGCTTTAAATAGCGCTTTGAAAGCAAGCCGATTCACTTAAGGTAAGGGTTAAGTTTAGGGTTAGCTTTAGGGTTAGCTTTAGGGTTCGATTAAGGGTTAGGTTAGGTTTAGGGTTAGGTTAAGGGTTAGGGTTAGGTTAGGGTTAGGTTAAAGGTTAGGATTAGGTTTAGGGTTAGGGTTAGGTTAAGGGTTAGGTTTAGGGTTAGGTTAGGGTTAGGTTAAGGGTTAGGTTTAGGATTAGGTTAGGATTAGGATTAGGGTTAGGGTTAGGGTTAGGGTTAGGTTTAGGGGTTAATTTTAGGTTTAGCGTTTACAGCGTGCGTCTGTCTCCGCGCTGTTGGTCGCCCTGTTGATGACGTCAGCTATGCGGTTTCATCAAGCGCGCTTTAGTCGAACGCGGTTTTGTGGTGGAACCGTCCCACTATGGTATTGGAAAAGAGTTTAAGAGTACCTAGGGAAATGTCAATAAGGTGAACCTTGAAGGGGTAGCATTGTTAGAAGGCAATAGGCCTGTGCAGAACAAACAGACCAGGACACAAAAGACAGAAGATCCAGCAGGCAAATTTTTAACCCCTTCCTGGCAGATAATTGAGATTAGCAAAACTGATTGATTTGTTGGTGGATTAGCACCAACAGAAAAGCCATAAATTTGCTGAAGAGCACCAAGAACAATGAGCAAGTGGTCAAAGTGTTTCATAGTCTTCTTGTTCACCATGAACACAAAGATCAAAATGAGTAAAACAATAGCTCTTAAAATGGCAGATCTTTATTTATGTAGACCTAAACTAAAGATCTTTTGGTGAGGGTAGTCGAATAATATTGTTTCTGGGTTATGCTAACTTGATGAGATCCTAAGATAGTGATTGTCCTCTCCATGTAACTGCCATGGATTATCTGTATCTAATTGAATTTTGCTTTGCCTTTCATTTTCCAATTGTGATATTTATTTTTTGGGGTGGTCAGAGGTAAACATTGTTTTACAGATTGTGCATTTGTTTGTATTCTGATGTGAAAGACATTCGCAAATGATTTCAACAGAGCAGGATGGGACAATTTAATAAAAGCAATTCTTCATAGCACAGACATGCAGCAGTGAACAGAATCTGCTACCATCTGTTATATTTAAGCTCAATGTTTTCACAAAAAAGAATATATTAAGGCCATGGTGTTTTAAAATGGATACATTAGGGAACTCTCAGTACAAAAGTATTTGTGGTTCATTCATTTCAGCATATTAAAGAAAGTTGAGACGAATAAATAAGGGAACAATGAAAGTGAATTTCCTGAATGTTAAAAAATGCAAAAGCATTAATAGAACATAAAAGAATGTATTGATACAGACAAAATTAATAGTTATGCAATTCTTTGGATTCAAAGGCAGAAAGGTGCAATCAGATAGCACCTGCTGGCAATTCCCTAAAGAAGCTGTGACTTGCACAAGTGCCCTCTAGTATACAATCCTTAGAAAAGGTACATTTGATTTAAGAATTACTGACAGGAGTTATAGATATACCAATATTTGTTTCATACAACATTTTTTAAAAAACATTGCATATTTCTACCATTTAGAATAACTTTAAAAGCATGTTAGAGATATCCTAGGTTGCTGTCCAGATTATTGGTAAATTCCCTTATCCAAAATATCTTGCATACAGTAAATGAATATCTGGATGAGTAAATGTGTACTAGAAACATTGAAACATTGTTATACTTAAAACTATCCTGATATTGTGAATATTTTCTGAGCAGCATAAATAGGTTGATGAGGAGGAGAGGAGATGAATTAAAATTATGTCTGAAGGCATCTATGGTAAGTGTTAGTGACACCAAGATCAGACATATGGCTTCAGGCATTGCAAGCGGCATTAGCAAAAGAGGTATTATATTTCACCTTTTGCCTTTCTACCTTAATGTTCAAATCAGAAAGGGTATGGGAGAATGTGAACAGTTTGTATAATCCACTTCAGCCATCATATTGGAAGATCAGGCAGTAGAAATGCCAGATTTTTTTTAAAGTTACTTATTGGCACTTTTTGAAACATCTGAAGCTGATGGTCACTGCACAAATTCAATATTTCATTGAGCTGTCTCTTTGATAAAGCATCTGAGAAACTTTACTGGAGATTTGTCAAAGAAATGTCTTATCAAAGACTGCAATTATATCAAATCCACGGTTTCCACACTGAGTTATTTTCAAGCTATATCACTTGCCACCAATGTCTCTTTAAGATTGGTAGTTGAAATCTCATAATAAAATGTGAACAATCACCCAGGGGGATTCACAGATACTCATTTTGTATCAAATTAATATTTTGCCATCAAAAAATTTCTTAGTGCTTGTAGAAATGGATTAAACTTCATTTTTAATCTATCTATATAATATCTAACCTTGATATTGCCTCTAAATATAAAAAGCATGGGTAAGTTGCATGTTTTTCTTCTAGTTTGTAAAGATTTTGAGTTTATCTGTATTGTTTTCCCTGACCAAACTTTTCAGTCATCACTCATGTAATTATATGCACCATCGATTCTGAAAGATTCATATTCTCTGTTTATACTTTTATTGATTAGGTAGGAGCAATTTTCTTCAAAGTAGAACCAGTACCTCAAGGTATTAAAAGAGCAGAAGGAAATTAATGTGACTTATAGACATACTAAATCCATTGGGTCTTTGAGGCTGACTTTCAGACAGCTAAGAAAAGAACTTTTCTTCCCTAATATACATGAAATGATAAATAAGCAAGCCATTTATTAGGCATTTTTGTACTTGTATAATTATGTCTGGAAAAAATATTTCTTTCATTAACTATTTTTTCCTAATGAATCTAAAACATAATCATGTTAATGAAATTCTGTTTTCAATATTACAGTTTACACCTCTGACTCTGAGATAAAAGTGTAAATCTTAAATTAGAAATAAGGATTCCAGAACTAAGTCTGAAAACCTAATTATTCTTTGTAAGTCCATAAGTGATTATCATATAACCTGCTCAGAGGCTGAAATAATATTCCCTTCATTAATTTGTAATGATATAGTATTGCATTACTAGAATACTATATTGAACTTGACAAAAGATGCATTAATTCTAGATATATTTGGTTGTCTATATAAATGAACATTCTGTTACAACTGTGATACTTCACAAAAAGAAAATAGCCTCCAAAACGTATTCTCAGTCATTTGGCTAATCCATGAAGATAATTTTGTAGGCATATACAAAACCTACTGTTTGATCCAGAATATCAAATCTGGGATATGCTGATCTACTTCTATTTCAGATTATTTACTTTTGGAATCTGCCAAGTTATCTCCCTAAAAAAGCAAGGAGTTTTAAATTGGTCTACTGTAGGAGAGATATGACACACTCCTCATTTCTCTGTCACATTTTCCATTCTATTCTAAAGGAATGAATTTTGAACATCTTTATTATTTGCTTTCTCCTCAAATTCTAGAGAAATAAGACAAATTGAAAGCGAATACTGTAATGGAGAAGCCTGCTACTCTTTTGTTCTAACTCTTTTTTTTCTTGGAGGACTAGATATGCAAATTAGATATGTCAGTCAACAGAACATATCTGATAAAGTCTTTAACCATAGCATAAATGGATCTATTCTGGATTAATTTAATCATTTTTCTATTCCACAAAACCTTAAACTACTTAAGTATGTTCTGGATACAAGGACTTTTAATATAGTTTTCAAGCAGCTGTGGATCCAATACATCACCCAGACTTTATTTAACTAGTTTTGTAAGTAATATACCATGGAGTTTTTGTCAAGTACTTTGCTGAAATTTTAGAATATTGTATCCTCAATCCTGCCACAAACTACTAAGGAAATTAATTACTCTATTGCTATCAAGATACTTACAGATTGGTATATGATTTGCTCTAGAAACCTTTCCATTTATTGATATTAGACTGACTACACTTCTTTTTGCTCTTTCAAAAGATAGGGATGATATTACCTTTTTTCCAGTCATTTGGTAATTCAGAATAATGGATATCCAAACAATGAACAAGTTTGATCCAACTCACTGTGATTTGGACTCATCCAAGGTCTCTATTTATTCAACAGTTATTTTACCAAGCACCAGCAGCAATCCTGCTCTTCATTCCTGCTCTTCCCAATGGGCTGATATAACTCAAATTCTATTAGTGAATGCTGAACAAAGTAGGCTTACGTAGCTTTGTCTTTCCTTGTTACCACTTAATATTTTTTTTGTCCTTTTTGAGTAGTGGACACTCTTTCTTTTGTATCCCTTTTATGTTGAACTCACCTGATATATTTTTAACCATATAATGTTAACCTCATCTTATTGTGAGCTTTTTGACACCATCTTTACAATTTTAGGATTCCTCTATGTACTTTTCCTTGGTGGCTGCCTATTCCTGATTGGGTTAATTTTGCTTTCTGTATTCTCTTTATTTATTTTAATTATGAATCTAATAGTAAGTATCTTCGGTTGTCTTCCTTTCCTCACATTCTTTGTAACAGTTTGTTATTCAATTTCCAGTACCTCTTTTTTACAATTTCACAATCATTTGGGACTCTTTTTCTCATTAGCTTCTCTTGTCATGAAATTGTATTTATTGCTCTAAATCACTAAACTACTTTCGCAGATCCAGGTTACATTTTGCAATATATACAGTAGCTCTATTTTCCAACAGATAGAAGTTGCCATACTGCCGACTAAGGCCATTGATTCTTTTCTGTCTAGTAGTGGATATGATAATGTCCATAGTGTAAGGTAAAGGTAAAGGTTCCTCTTGCACATATGTGCTAGTTATTCCTGACTCTAGGGGGCAGTGCTCATCTCTATTTCATGACCAAACACCAAAGGTGCATGGAACGCTGTTATCTTCCCATCAAAGGTGGTTCCCATTTTTCTACTTGCATTTTTACATGCTTTCAAAGTGCTAGGTTGGCAGAAGCTGGGACAAGAAATGGGAGCTCACTTTGTTACGTGGTGCTAGGGATTCAAACCGCCAAACTGCTGATCTTTCTGATCAACAAGCTCAGTGTCTTAGCCACTGAGCTACCATGTCCCTTAAGTCCATAGTGAAGTTATAGGCAATAAAGGAGATAAAAAAGATGCTTAAGTCCAGATGCAACTTTAGGGATCTGATGAACTAGAGGAGGACAAGATGGTGAAAGTTTAATAAGCCATTTCTGTCTAAAAGAGATAAACTTTCTTGAAGATTTTTTTTTATATTTTACATCTTATTGAAGCAATTATTATCACCTTTCATCCATTTAATTGTTGTTATTTTGGATTATGGCTTAAACCATAAAAACAAAAGTATGAGTTGCCTGACCAATGCAAACAAAATAAGTGAAGCAGATACAGCCTGTACATTTCTTGGTTATAATAATATAATAATAATTCAGATAGTCCTCGACTTTTGACCACAATTGAGCCCAAAAAATTGCTGTTAAGTGAGACACTTAAGTGAGTTTTGCCTCATTTTATGACCTTTCCTGCCACAGTTGCTAAGTGAATCATTGCAGTGAATAAGTTAGCAACCCAGTGGTTAAGTGAATTTGATTTTGCTTCTCAGAAGGTCACAAAAGGGGATCACAAGACTTTGGGACACAGCAATGGTCATAAATATGAACCAGTTGCCAAGCATCTGAATTTTGATCACATGATCATGGGGAAGCTGCAAAGGTTGCAACTATGAAAAATGATCGTGTCACATTTTTCAGTGCCACTGCAACTTTAAATGGTCTCTTAATGAACTGTTGTAAGTCGAGGACTACCTGTCCTCGACTTACAACATTGCAGTGGCACTGTACAGATTATCTTTCCATTGATGGGTAAACTTTCTCAATTTTCCGATGATTCTTTCATGGAGGCATAAGCAACTTTTTTAGGTTAAGGGGTGCAGATACCTTTTGAGCAGCATACAAAGAGAAGATGGGGACCAGAGAAAACACTATTTAACTCAATGTAAAAAAATAATTTAAAATCAATTAAATCTACTTCCAGTTATCATGCTCATGTATTTCAGAGCTTTTCTCTTACTGTAGTGAAATGTCCAATTCCAAGGCAATATTTGGAGAGCTTCTGGCCCATAACAAAGGCTTTGAAAAGGAGAAAGTTGCCATGGAACCACTTGCCTCCCTTCTCTGATACAAGAAATGTCAGAACAAACAAGCAATCACTGTGAAACTCACAGTGAAGAACATATGATACAGCTATTCCAGTGACGTGCGGTGAGGTTCACGGCCGGTGAGGCAAGCGGGCAAAAGCCGCCCTATGGCTGCCAGCACCAGCTGCCCCCGAAGCCCCACACGTCCCACTGTATGGCCGGCGCAGCGGCATACAGTTTAAAGTGCCAGCGCGCTTTTCGAATTCCTCCCCCCTCCCTCCGACCCACATACCTTTTCCAGCTGTGTCACAGACAGGATTTCAACTCTCCTCTTGTCTGCCACGATGAAATGTAAAAAATGTAAAAAGAAAAATGCAAGAGCTGCTGGTCAGGCTGGGCTAGTTGCTGCTAGAGTCACCATGTGGTTGACTCTGCTTAACTGTTTAAAAAAGCTTCTGAAAAAAGTGGCCCTCTGCAGGAGGAGGCGAGAGAACCATGTACCTCCTTTGCATAAGGAATTTTTTGCCTTTTAACCCTTGCTTAACTCTGCTCAAGTGATCGTAAAGATAGACTAAAGAGGCACGTGGTTTTCTCACCTCCTCCTGCAGTTAAGCACTAAGCAGAGTCATCCACTGTGACTCTGGCAGCAAGCCTTTTTTCCCTTTTTTAAAAAAAATTTCATGATGACAGTGGTGAGGCCCTGCCTCCCCTGCCTCCCCTGACTGCACGTCACTGAGCTATTCAGAGTTCCTTTCTTAAGGCATTGTATTCCTTGAGTCCCAGTGATAATGTTAATGATGTAGATGACCTGTGGCAGAGCTGGTATGATGTGGCACATCCCATCCTTGTACTCCTTTGCTTATGTAACAGTTCTTTCTGTCAGAGTCATGTCCATTATTATTATCTCCCTACAGCATCTAATCTTTTCATGGTTCCATCAGAAACATAAATGAGTCGATTATTATCTTCACATCAGCCCACAGCATTTTGGGTTTTTTTGTCATAGCAATTATAAAAATGGAATTTCCATGATATCCTCAGAGTCAGTAGATCAGGAAAAGATTTGAATTCAATGCTTAAGCCCCAATGGAACAGCCAATGAGAAAATAAGGTTACAGTAGGAGCAGACATAACCAGGCATTTATTCCATCATTTTATGAACTTGAGATTCCACTCTGAGACACAGAATGCTCTTCAAAAGCAGGTAGGGTTGTCCACAGAGCATGGTCAAAAAAAGCCAGGGTAGTGGCCAGTTATAAGAAAAAGCAAAGTTTCAATCACATAATTGCAACTGCCATTTGACTTTTTTTTAAACCATACCCTGCAGACATCCATGAACGCAGACAGCCAGTACAAATTCCATGCCTTCTTTTGAATGCTAATGTTCCATCAACTGCAATCTCAAACACATTCCTCTTTTTACTTTTCTAGCTCCAAGCTTGGAGTGAAAGATATATAAGGAATCAGATTCCTGCACTGTTTTGGAGAGTCAAAGGATGAGGAGGGGTTTTGGCAAACACAGACTGTTCACCAATCATCAAGGCCAGTGATGAAATTAATCTGATTTATTTGTTATAACTCTTATGTATCATATCTTTTATGGCATTATTTTAAAAATCCATTCAGAAATTCCAGTTTAGTTCACAAGGGTCAATTGTAAAATTCTGCTACCAATTAATTATATGTTAGGTAAGAACATTACTGGCTAAATATTGCATTTGTAGTTTATTAGTATTGGCAAAATTGCCATATTCCATTATGCCAACTGGATAAAAAGCCTTCATAATTGTTCCTTCAGGGTTTATTACAAGCGGTTGGCAAGGATGCAATTTTATTACATAATATTTGCAAAGATATTGTAATGCCATTGCTTTAGCTCTTTATTAGGTATATGTGAAAGAAAACATTTGACAACTTCTCAGGATATTATATATTACAAGAGCAGAAGTGTTAAATATACTATTGTACATTTCAGCAAACTTTGGTTGAAGTGCAGCTTCCCCCATAATATTTGGCCTTTCAATAAGCATACTCAGATATAAGTACCATAAACATATATAAGACATCATCACAAGTAAATTTCAAGTTGCTATCTTTGTGAACCTTATTCTCTCATTACCTTATATAAGCCCACTAAGGATTTGCTAAATGTCAAGAAAGAAATTAAAATGTCAATGTAAAGTACAGAGGCCAAAATAGACTGGTTATATCAGTCATGTATTATGTTCCATGAATATTCTTATATTTTTCTTCAGTCAATGGAAAATTAAGCAAAAAATAAGATTAATTTATGGAATTAATGCCCTTGGTGCATAACATTCATTTAGCTCCTGAAGAGCCATTTCTGCAGAGCAAGCCAATTGTCCTCATTAAAAGAAAATTGTCCCTCCTTATATGAAATGAATTGGTTGAATCCAGTATCAAGAAAGTCAAAGGATTTTGTGGACTTCTGCAAAGTGAAGATGCTGGATAATCAGCTAAGCAATACATAGTAATAATGAATCTGATTATCCAATATATTCAGTTTCCAGAAGTCCTCAAAATCCTTGTACTTTCTTCTATTTTTCAAGGTGATACTGATTGTTAATATTTTACTTTAGAAAACATCATCTAAATTTGATTGTGAAACCATACAATTTTAAATAAATTAATTTAAATAATGAGTTTCTGTTATTTCCAAAGCATGTGCATTTTAAGGACTTCCATCTCCCCCTTGTATTTCTTTTTCTTTTTTACTTATTTCTATTACCACTTCAAAAGACACGGTGACACAGTGGCTAAGACTCTGAGCTGGTCGATCAGAAAGTCGGCAGTTCAGCAGTTCGAATCCCTAGCGCTGCGTAATGGGTCAGCTCCGGTACTTGTCCCAGCTTTGAACTAGCAGTTCGAAAACACATAAAAAATGCAAGAATAAAAATAGGGGCCACTTTGGTGGGAAGGTAACAGGGCTCCGTGCGCCCTTGGTGTTTAATCATCTGGCCACATAACCACGGAGAAGTCTTTGGACAGTGATGGCTTTTTAGCTTAGAAACGGAAATGAGCACCACCCCTAGAGCCGGGAAACAATTAGCATGCATGTGTGGGGAACCTTTACCTTTTTATTACCACTTGGATATTTCAAAGCAATGTGCTTTCTTTCATGGTATATACTAAACAAATATAGTCATAAGTAAACATTAAAATAATACAGGTATTCTACTACTTTGAATTTCTGCCAGCCTGTTTCAAATTTAAAAAATATTTAGCTATCTTTAGCTATCTGGGCAAAAAATATGTATTCTCTGTTAACTTGCAGTTGCAACGTTACCCATAGCTGCCACTGTATATACATATAACCAAAACTTATACTTGTAATTATATGTAGAAAAAGAAGATCTATAAGGTTACAAGCTGTTTTTCTTCAAAAAGGAAGATAAGGTTTATTTTGTTTTTGGATGTTAGAACTGAAGTGATTCACACATTCCTTAATCCTCATTTTTTAAAAAAACCTGTGTTCTTAGAGATCCTGTGGGTGTTTTTTTTATCTTGTTAACTAAGGAGGAAATGTTGCAACTGTGAGCTTGGTATCTTGGTAGCATGACATAGCCTTTGAAGTTGTTAATAGGCCATTACTGGAAAATCTATCTATGCGATCAGTAAAAGATGAGAGAAATAAAAATGAAAGGTAGCTAACAATATATTGGCTAAATGGAAATTTCCAAAGTTAAAGTTTTCTTTGTTGTGTTATTTTTCAGAAATAGTGGCTCAAATATTATACATTCTTCATGCTAACAAATCCTACTTAACAAGTCTTAACAACTACTGAATGCACCTGGAACATCTTCATTGGCATCACATCACATCACTTTAGTAGCTTTTAGCTACTAAAATGCCTTATGAAAAGTCCTTGAGAACTCAAAATTTTATACATTATTTAACAGATAACAGACATAACTCTGCATAACATATTATTACAGATTAACAGAGTGGGAAGGGACCTTATAGGTCATCTAGTCCAAACTGCTGCTCAAGCAGGAGACGTTACACCCATTTCCGACAAATGGCAGTCCAATCTCTTCTTGAAAGTCTCAAGTGATGAAGCTCCCACAACTTCCAAAGGCAACTTCTGTTCCATTGGTTGATTGTTCTCACTGTCAAAAAGTTCTTCCTTATTTCTAAGTTAAATCTCCCCTTGGTCAGTTTCCATTCATTATCCTTCTCTGACCTTCAGATGCTTTGGAAAATAGCTTGATCCCTTCCTCTCTGTGGCAGCCCCTCAAATATTGGAACAGTGCTATCATGTCTCACCTGGTCCTTCTCTTCACTAGACTAGCCATGCCCAGTTTCTGTTTTCAAATGTTATCAACATTTCAATTTCAATATCATCATACAATTTCAAATGTATCAAATCTTATCAACATTTGATAATGTGGTTGGTCTAAATCTGGGGTCAGCAACCAGTGGCTCTGGAGCCGCATGTGGCTCTTTCATCCCTCTGCTGTGGCTCCCTGTTGCTCAAAACATGTGTCACAACTGCTAATGTACGACACCTGTTGGCACGTGATTTTTTGAGCTTTTCGATTCCCGGTAGGTAACCATAGATAAATCCAAGAAAAGAAAAGTTCCAGAAGAAAACAGAATATTTAATTCAACTACATATGCTAGTTTTGTGACCGTTCAGGAAATAGTCAGGCACAGGAAGGGTTTTGTGGCTCCCAGTGTTTTCTTTTCTTTGGAAAATGGGTCCAAATGGCTCTTTGAGTCTTTAAGGTCTACATAGAGGTAATTACTTATTTGATTTTGAAAAAAGAATGAGATACTTTCTCTATTTCTCATTGCCTGATTCCCATGTCAAATAATAGCATAAGCCAATCTAGCCGGGCAGTACTAAAGTCAAATACATGGAATAGCACCAGAGAATATTGTACAAACATTTAGATATGACCCTTGTAGCTTTTTTCAATAAAGTTTGCATGGAGATTTTTATCCTATTAGTATACTTCCCAATACTTGGACAAGAATTAACTATCTTCTTTATTTTTCACATTCTTTTCCAACTATGTATACTATTTGTCCAGTGGTACTCTGTATATTAACATCTTCAAAAGTTATGACACACTACCTCAGGTTCATGGCCTGCAACAAATCCTTTCTATTCTCTTGCCAAATGGGGAAACTAATACATAACTTAACAATCCCATCTTCTGATTATGTCATTAGCCTCTTTCTACACTCCAAACTACTGCTCTCCTCTTTTTTTTAATGAAACTGTGTCCAAAGCACACAGGATTGCTGCTTCGTTCATTATTTATTCTGTTTATTTCATTCAGTTTGTGATGACTTTTCAATATAAAAAAGTTCCAAGCTTGTTTACAATGTGAGTAAAAACAATCCAGCTATGCAGAAGTTTAGATTCAAAGGTGTGTCAAAGCAGATGGGACATACATATCACATATCAGCAGCTGTGTTTGTTCTCAAGGTTGCATAGCATCCTTCTGCTGCTGTAATGTAATCCAGGGATAAAGTATGCTTGTTAGAAACACATGTTATTTCATGCTTCAACGCACCTTTAACCTGATGAGCTGCACAATCCATAAAATTAATAGCAAATAACATTTAAAAAGAATATTAAAGAATGCAGTAGAGGTAGTTGTTCCTCAATGACTAGGTGCTTAACAATCATTCAATGTCACAACAGAGTAAAACAAGTTACTTATGATACATTCTCATAGTTACAACTGCCATATACAAACCTGGTAGTCACATATTTCAGGTACTTGGCAACCAACTCACATTTACAACTGATTGCAGCATCCCATAGTAACATGACACTGATTTGCAGTGTTTCTTGGATATTTCTTGGGAAACACCCATTGAATATCTGGATTTGTTTAATGAACATATGATTTGTTTAAGGACAATGTGATTCATTTATAACCATGGTCGTAAATCCTGCTTAACTACTGCCTTACAATCAAAATCCCAAGCTAAATTGAGCTCATAACTCAAAGACTACCTGTAGGTTAAAATATACATATCAGTTTTTAAAACTGAACAGTAAGACTTCTGAGCCATGATGGCACAATGGTTAGAATGCAGTACTGCAGGCTAATTCTGCTGACTGCCAGCAGTTTGATTCTCCTTGGCTCAAGGTTGACTCAGCCTTCTATCCTTCCAAGGTCAGTAAAATGAGGACCCAGATTGTTGGGGGCAATATGCTGACTCTGTAAACCACTTAACAAGGGTATGTAAGTCTAAGTGCTATTGCTACTCTAGTACTCTATTTCCTAAAGAATAAATCACTTTAATAAAATTAAAAGGTGTATGATTGAAATACTTACTTTATTTAATGATTAACCAAAAATATAATAAAATATATGTATTTTTCTTATGATCTACTGGCTGCAATTTTGTTTTCTATACATTGCACAATTTCAGTTTAGCTTATAAATCACAGTTGATAAATTTAAATCTCTTTATCTTTAAAATTGCAATAGGAATGCAAGGTTTGTTATGTGGAAGAGAGTAGTAGTAGAACTGCTGTATCTAAAATAGCATTGTATTAAGAACAGCTTATCCTCAAACCCCAATTTCTTTTGTTGTCAATTTATGAACTTGGAAAAGCAAATATTATCCCTGAGTTCTTTACTGACTACAGTACAATGAAAAACAATAAAGCTATCCATTCAATTTGCATTTCATTGACATTTCTCTAAATCTTTAGTTTTTAAAGAAAAGGATTTAAATTCATACCTCATCAGTTATACTTCAATATTTAGAATTAATCAAAAGTGCAAATACAGCAGTAAGCATTTAATGAGATGCATCTGGCATATTTTCTTCTCATTAAATCTGGAATAGAAATCCCTCTAACAACACCAATATATTGACGTTTTCTTCAAAAACTTACTTCATTGTATTAAAATCTGCCAACATATAGCATTTATTAGTTATAAAATTTTATCTTACAAGTGTAAAAGTTTTGGCAAAAACTTGCCCCATATACAATATTCCAAAAGGAATGAAGTAGAGGGTTGACACTGCAGGCACAATTCCTAAATGTAATTGACTAAGTTCATTTATGAACTTATGAAATATACTTAATTAAAATAACATCTAGCTGCCCCAACCAAATCCAGAGATTAAATTTCTATTCTTCTGGGAGTATTTAGTATGGAAATTAAATAAACATGCCACTAGGTTGTTTTAATCTAATCATACATTGTCCCTTCCCTAGTGCCTAGAAATAAGTTAAATAAATAATCTTATTTTTATTATGGAGTTCTGTGGTTTCTTCCCCAAGCGCCTAAAACTTTAACCTTAGACTGTCTACTATCGACCTCACCCCATTCTGTCTGTAAAGGGCACGCAGAAGCGCACCAACATGCCTACCGTCCCTGTCTTAATGTTTATTTTTATTCTTATCCATTTCATGTATCCAAAATCATGTTTATACATATAGATGTTGTCTAATACTTGCTTGACGAAATAAATAAATAAAAAAGAAATAAATTATATCCCTAAAATAATCCCATAAAGCCAAACAACGATCAAATGAAAAGGAAAAAAGAAAAAGTCCCAGCTCTTGCCAAATGTTATTTGCAAAGACAAAGAAGTTGGTCCACCCAAGGTCCCATAGATTAGTGTGTGTTTCAGCTGAAGAAGAGGATGATGAAATCCCTCTGCTCCACCAAAGGAGATTTTCATTGACTTGATACTGCAAAGAGGTGGAAGCAAATATCATTTTCTACAGCTTCTCCCACAATTACTGTTGGAATTATCCAAGCACAGGGCAAAAAAATATTGGAATTTTCAGATGAATTCTGAAAAGTATACACCACTGATATCAGTAACTATCTGTATGGTAATCCTTCAAGAATGCCTTTCTTCTCTTCCTTCATTTGCTCTGAAGAAATGATATAAAACTCCTGGCAAAGAACTGTTTCCCTATCAACAACTTTGATTAAACACAGCAATTTTTTATTTATATTGTCAGGACTCTTAAGTTTAGAACAGCACTTTTAATATTTTCAAAATAACTCTGTGACTGAAATTCCCCAGCCATTCCCATAATTCATTAAATAAAATGCCCATATCATTGAGAACCAAAACATTTATTCTTCTAGATCACATAGAAGAAAATAAATAAATAAAAACATTTTTTCTCAAAATGTTTCTCAGAAACTCAAGTTCTGTTAAACTAAGCCCTGAAGAAATGTTTAAAAAAAAAGACCGTCTCAAAAGCAACAGAAATGCTGAGAGCTACAGTGACAAGATCATATAAGTACAACTTTTCAAATGAGAGTAAATATTTATATTTTAGATATTTCAGTAATTGGTTACAAGTAGGATAGATTAAGAAAGTAAATGTAAAACGAAGGTATTGAAAGTTATAAACAATTGCCATGGAAACTGAGACTGGATGTTTTATGTTTTTGTTGTTTCTGTTTAAATGTGTGGCACTTCTGTAAAAGATAAAACATGCCTAGTTTTCAGGCTTGGGTTTTTTTTTCTTTTTAAAAAGACCAGAAGAAAAAATTAATAGCTATGCATTCCAGTTATAATTTTAGACACAAATGAATTCATTTTATCAAGATTTTGAACTTACATCAAAAAACATTATTTTTAGATTTAGTTTTAAAATACAATATATTTCAATATATTTTCCATAGAAGGACAGTTTTATGGCACATGTTTCCATATTCAAAATTAATGTCTTTCTGGTGGTATTTCACAATTACTCATCAATTGCACAACCTGAATATTATATAACAGAGAAGGTTAATTTTTTTACCTTGTGAATCTTTGCTGGATTTGTATAGTTTGGTCAGTACGATGTATAAAAAAATCACTCTTTTGTGCAATCATTTATAAAAATCTTCAGGCTAAACACTTAGTCAGTGCTGTCATATATTGTTAAGGCTTGTTGAGTCCCTAAGCTTTTTAACAGGGATGTGACAGTCTCAAATTCATTAAGTGAAGCTTTTCCCATTACAGAGATGCAATGTGTACAAAAGCTTCCCTATCTCCATTCAGACAGAAACCATGTACTGATTGCGAACCAATTCTATTCTCAGTTCAACTTGTCTTAAAGCTGGCTGGATGTGGAGACAAAGAACAGGAAAAAATGACATCATTCTGTGAAAGAAAAGACATAAATGAAATGAAATAAAATAAAATGAATCAATATGCAAACCAATCAAATAATAGTCACCAGTATATGTGGGTATAATAATCTGAGTATACAATGCATATTGACAATATATCCTCAGTCTCAAAACAAACATTTTCAGCTATGAATTAAATTTATCTCTATCTATTCATCTATCAACCCTTTAGAACATTCCTAGGTGAAATTTAATGTGTTTCTACAAGATCATCAAATGAAATTCTCAAATCTCCTGAAATCTCAATAATTTCAGGATTTCAATTATTTTTTAAAAAAGATTACAGCCAAGGTCTGAAACTGCACAGTATTGCCCAAGGGCTAAATACATTGCCAACTCTTTTCATAAAGAGATTAGACATCTCCGAGAAAATCTTGTTTTTGTACGGTAGCCAACAAAGCAATATCCATGAAGTACCATATGTGGGACCAACTGAAAGAAACTTTATATTTGTATCTAACAGAAATGTTAACATTGTTAGAGGCAGATTATCTGTGCTTCTCTGAATGATTAACACAGTTTATAAGGACAATGCAGATTCAGAAATGCTTGATTTGAATAGTTCCCAAATCTTTTCAAATAATTTCACTCTTGTATTGGATTAAGGATTTGATTTACGGTAGTTCTTACTCAACAACTGTAACTGGGACCAAGTTTCCATCACTAAATTAGTGCAACATAAAGTGGCCATAAAGGGCAACATCACGTGGCCACATTACTTAGTGATACCAATCCCAGTAATCCCATTGCCATTGCTAAAAGAAAATTGTGAAAAATTGTGAGTCATTAACCATGGACGTCACTTGGCTGCAACTTCTTGTTCGCTTACAATAAAAAAAAGTCAATCGGGAAGATGGCTGGAAGTTCCATGTCCAGGGTGACTAATAAGCAGGCCAGGGAGTGGGTGTTAGGAGTGAGATGGGGAAATGCTGTTATGATTGTATGCAGGCTGAGGAGGACTTGTTGTGCGGCCATTTGAGTGTGTGTGGGCTGAGGAAGAGGTGCTAAACTGCTAATTCAGGGATAAATATTTAGCATTGTCACAACTTTGAACAGTTGCTAAACAAAAGTTCATTATTTGAGGACTATGTGTAAAATTAGTATTCTTTCATTCATTTTTTACTTATTTCTTGAGGGCACAATGAAGATATCCAATTAATATGTTGGAACTGGGGTGTATAGCATAAAACATATTCTATTTTAATTATTTAATTTCTGCATTAAAAATTATCAATGACATGTCTAAAGAAACTCATTCAGTCACTTCAGAAATTCAATTTATAAAAATAAAGATGCACTTTAATCACAGATTCCCCAAGTACATCTATAAAAATACCCTCTGGTTGTGCAATCAATGAAGGTGATTTGTTTGTTGCTGTTAGAACCTAATGCAGAGATTTGACTCCTTCCAATAACCCCTTTACTGAGAAACCAAATTAGCACAACTTTTTAATTGCTGCAGTTCCATAGGGAAGCATAAAGAAATTGTGAAGCTGCTAATTCATTAAAGCAAATCATGACACTACACAGCATTGGGTTTTTGTAAAAACAAAAACAAAAACTAAAATGTATGATGTTAATATAAGAAGTTTGAAAACATTAAGGTTTATGTTTTACAACAGAAAATAGCAAGATTCTTAGAAAAGTTTATCGGTTCTTTCTTTCCATATTAGAATAATCCTGAGAGACTTCAAAATCCATACTGAAGCTCCCATGATAATTCAGACTTCGTGGTCACCATGACACCGTAAGTGACATTCAGTTCATCATTAATATACAGTATGGCAGATTACTTCTGGAATCTAATTATTGCAACTAGGAATAAAATGTCTGGTTTATGAAAGGGTTTAATGCATGGCTGTCAATACATGGGCCTGTTGAACACTTGTCTGTGGGCCCCACGAGCATAGGGGCCTCATACTAATCTGTGTATATTAACCCTTCAATACACCTTGTATCATATAAATACAGCAACTGTATGGCTTACTGAGTATTATTGTGTTTTTCAAGCTTCTTGTATTTTTCAAATGTTTATCATGTTGATTAGTTGATGCTGCACAGCATGTTTTTAATGTTGCAACACTGATTTTGCTGGAAGTGCCAATAAAATAAATATATGTTTAATTTTATCGACCATTTACATTTTTATTCCTGTGAACAGTTGTCGTAGGACCCCAGTACGCTGCTTTGCCCATGGACATAATGCAATTAAGATGGTCCTGGTTAATGACCATTTTATCTCTGGCGGATCATTTTCTCATTTAGACTGGCAGTAGCAAACCCTTGCCATAAACATTCATTTGAATCATCTTCCTCTGATACTTATGGAATCCTAGGGATTCCTGAATGCTCTGTATGTTCCTGGTCATCAGAACAAGGGATCTTGTCCATGACTGTCATTCACTGGTGATATGGAAGAAATCATCTCAAATGAGAAATAATGGAAATAATGGAAATAGTTTTGGTATACTAAGCATCAAATTTCTCATGAAATGAAACCAAAGTACAGTTTGTCTTCAATTTACAACCATAATTAAGCCCAAAATTTCTGCTGCCAAACAAGACAGTTGTTGAGTGAGTTTTGCCCCATTTAATGACCTTTCTTGCCACAGTTGCTAAGTTAGTAACAGGGTTGTAGTGAATCTGGCTTCACCATAGACTTTGCTTGTCAGAAGGTCACAAAAGGTCAAAGATATGATCCCAGGACACTACACATGCCAGTTGTCAAGCATCTGAATTTTGATCATGTGACCATGAGGATGTGGAACAATTGTGTGAAAAACAGTCATAGGTTACTTTTTTCAGTGGTATTTTCATTTTTAAGTGGTGACTTAAACAAATGGTTGTAAATTGAGGATTACCTGTAACACTTCTTTCCCAAACATTTCTTCCAGAAACTGAATGAATGGAAATACATAAGAAAGTATATTTATTTAGTAGCAAAAAAAAAAAAAAGGTTGGAATTAGAAAAATTAACTCCAAGTAAGAAAAAGCCCTTAATCTCTTATAGAACCACAGAGTTAAATGTCAAAACATCAGGCTCACTTTTATAGTTATGTGCTCTTAAAAATGTTATTAAATTATGTTTCGAAAATACCCTTACTTAAAACAGTTTTATGTACTCGCTACAGTTTCCTTAACTGTTAGAAATTCTCTTGATAGTATTTAAGACAAGCTTGTCATTGTTGTTTCTGTTCTTGACAAGGAGAAAAATGTTTACTGCAAAACATTTTACAGGCATCCTTCAAAACAACATAGGAGAGCTAATATATATAAAGTATTTACACCAATATGGGTTTTAAAACCTCGCTCTTTTTCCTGTGAAATTTGGAGAGCTGTTTCATGAAGGTATGAAGGAACAGCTAGAGGAACATTTATTAGACCCCAGAAGACAAATCCTATGAGTTCCAAATAGCCAACATCTTTTTAAAAAAAATCTTACTTTTATCTTTAACCATTTCCTGTGCCTACTGCAGTGGTTACTATAAGAAATTTACTCTATTATATAAAGAATACGTGTTGGGAAATCATTTTAAAAATATCTAAGAGATTTCATAAATGGTATCAGGATTAGAAAGTCAACATAACAGAGACAAGATTTTCTCCTTCTTTTAGGGAAAGCACGATTTCCCAGCTTTTAATTCCAGGTTGATTCAGTCACACAGAGCAGCCATTTTGTCTGTATACCAATTAAAATCAAAGCACCTGATGGCTGTCACTGATATCATTTGCTGAAATATAGGGAAACAACTATTTATTTAATCTCACTTGTAAGAAAAGAAAAACCATACATTGGCAAAGGGATTTTGTTTTTTTCCAATTACCAGGTTCTTTAGAGAAAAGATAAGAACCACTTGAACTTTTTCTATTTCTAAGAATGAAAAGTTGTCTATAAATAGACATGAAAGCAGCTTTTTAAAAAAATAAAAAATAAGGGTCACTTATTCCTATTTCAAACAGGGAGAATTCGTTACTTTTAAAGCCCTACATGGTTTAGGACCTGGCTACCTGAGAGACCGCCTCCTGCCATTTACCTCCCAAAGACCGATAAGATCGCACAGATTGGGCCTCCTCCGGGTGCCATCGGCTGGTCAATGTCGGTTGGCAAATCCTCGGGGGAGGGCCTTCTCTGTTGCTGCCCAGGCCCTGTGGAACGATCTCCCCGTAGAGATCCGGACCCTCACTACTCTCCTGGCCTTCCGCAAAGCTGCTAAGACCTGGCTGTTCCAGCAGGGACTTAAAACGGGGAAAGTTAAAAGTGAACATGGGTATTGTAATAGATCCCTGAATTTTGTAATGAGAAGATGTGGCTTAGAGACCTAACAATGAGGAAGGAAAAAAAAGTTGGGCTGTGAATGACTGTCACCGCGGGGGGGGGGGGTTTGTATGTTTAAAATTGTATTTGTATTTGTATGTTTTACTCTTTAAAAAATGTATAACTAATAAAGATTACTTTAAAAAAAAAAGACCTGGCTGTTCCGGCAGGCTTGGGGCTGTTGATGAGTATCCACCCCACACTAAGCTGTATGCATGATGTGAATTTTTTAATTAACTGTATTCTTACTTTTAATTTTTATATATCTGCTATTTTGTCTGTAAGCCGCCCAGAGTCCCTAGGGAGTGGGCGGCATTCAAATGTCATAAATAAATAAATAAGTAAATAGAATGCTGACAGTTAAAATATCTTTTAACTGTATGTATCAATCAAATCTGAGAGCCAGTTTGGTGTAGTGGTTACGTCATCAGAAATTGGGAGATTTTGAATTCTAGTCTCGCCTTAAACAAAAAGCCAGCTAGGTAACTTTGTCAGTTGCTTGCTCTCTCTCCCTACAATCCATAATTCTTTTCCTAGGAAGGAAGCAATGGCCAACCATTTCTGCCAAAAACTGCAGAGACTTGTTGCAGAATTGGACACTAATGAGCAAAATAGCTGAAATGGTTCATAAACATTAGTAAGGGAAGAAAGCTGTTAGAAGTTTAACAGATAGTCCTTATTTAGTGACCACAATTGGCACTGGCAAATCAGTCATTAAGCAAAGCAGTCACAGCCTAACAAAGCTTAAACCAGAAAAAGTAGCGCCCTAGTCAACATCAGCTACTGAAGCCACAGGGATGAGAAACAACCATTTTGAACAATCTGTAATTATAACACAGTGAGGGGAAAAAATTATATACAAGAGGTCTAGGACAGTGTTTCTCAACCTTGGCAACTTGAAGATGTCTGGACTTCAATTCCCAGAATTCTGGGAGTTGAAGTCCGGACATCTTCAAGTTGCCAAGGTTGAGAAACACTGGTCTAGGATATACAGCCACAGAACAAAAGTATAGCTGAGTATGTCCAAAAGTAAAGTAGGTATTCAAAGAAACTAGTTTTAAATAAAGTAAAAGAGAAACAGTAATACATGAATTTAAGTTAACTGTATAGGATAAGAATAAGGATTCTACTATGGAAACTGTAGAAAATAGAAACATTCAGAGAGTAAATGAATACAGAACAAAACCTAGAGCCAGCATTAATCAACCATAAATACTTAGATGAGAGAGTGGAAGTACTAGGAACCTTGGTGGAAATTACCATATAGTGCTGGGGTCCTTGATTTTAAGCCAAATTAAAACTCAGCGTAGTCCTACACGCAGCTTGTATTTTTTTTTATAAAAATAATTTTAAAAACTAAGTACCTCATGACAGGATACAAAAATGTAAATATAAGAGCAAGATGGATAGGCATTTCTAAATAAGGATATGTTCAAATTAGATGCAAAGAATTTCTATAAATATGTTTGTGTGTGTGATTGTGTGTGTTTATATGAGTGTGTGGGTACAAAAATATTCAGTAAGCAATGAAAAATGGAAGGCAGCAAAAAAAAAACAACGACTCACTTTTAACCAGAACCTGAAAACAAAATAGGATACATACAGAAAATGGAAAAAGGGGCAGGTCTCAGGAGAAAAATACAGACAGACGGAAACTGTAGAAATGGTGTCAGGAAAGCCAAAGCTCAGATGATGAGCTGAAGTTAGTGAACCTTACTAAAAGTAACAAAAAGGGATTCTTTATATATGTTCAAAATAAAAGGAAAAGAATCAGTCTATCAGCTGCTCGGAATGTTGTTGGAAGATGTTGGAATGTTAATAGGTAACAAAGAAAAGTCAGACTTCTCTTATTTTATTTCAGTTTCTCCAACAAAACATTGGTGCAATATAATTGTAATGATCCAGTGAAGGGGAAGGATTGAATCTTAAATTTGATGTAAACATTCTCATGCAATCTATCTATCTCTCTCCCTCTCCCTCTCCCTCTCTCTCTCTGTCTCTCTCTCTCTCTCTCTCTCACACACACACACAGACACACACACACACACACACACTTCCCTCTCTCTCATCTCACTTTCTCTTTTAAATACATTTAAGCATCTAGAACCAAATGAACAAACTAACTGATTCTCTGTGAGAAAATTCTGGAAGTGAAAAATGGGAGGAAGATTATTCAAACTAAATATAAAATAAATTACAAATTATTAATTGGTAAGGTCAATTGTTCTCATAGCAAAATTTTATTAATTTATTTTATTACTCCAAACAACTCTGGTGGCTTACAATTAAAATAAAAGGAACCATATAATACGCCTAAAAAGAACTATGCATATTCAGAAAACATACATTAAAACCACAAAACAAAATAAAACTGACTGGGGAATTCGATACTCGCTCTCTTTTCCAGGCCTAGGAAAATAGACAGGTTACAAGGACTTTCAAAATGTCATCAAACTGGGAGCCATATAGATCTTTAAAAGGGACAGTTTTCCACAGGGCAGGTACTGACGTGCTTTTCCGGTGCCAATAGATGGAATTTTTTAAATCATTCAACCATAGTTTCAGTCAACCAAGTTGACTTCAAGATAACTTGATGTAGAGTGCATTGCAATGGTCCATTTTGCTTTTTGATCAGAATTTCTTGAAAGATTGTAGGAATACCATAGAGATAATATACCTTGCCTTCAACAAAGTATCCCATAAATTTAAAACTAGCAAGTTAATTAATTTTAGGTTATATAACAGGAGAATTAAGGGTATACAAAACAGCTTGAAAATTGTATTTAAGGATTGCTTGTCCATGATTCTTTATAAATTTGGAAAATATAATCAAGTAGATGCCATAAGACTTAGTGCTGGGTCCTCTTTTCTTCAATATACTCTTAATATTTTCATTAACAATTCAAGTGACAAGGTAGAAGGAATATTTACTAAATCTGAAACTTCAGGCACAACATTGGTTAAGTTAGTGTAAAATACTAAGGCACCAAAAAAAATTCAAAATTATTTGCACTTGCTGGAGAAATGGAAAACAAATAACAGAACAAATGTTAATAAAGACAAGTATAAAATTCTTCACTTGAGAAATGGATAACATGTGCAGGTATAACATAGGGAATATCTGGCTTGGTAAATGGAACTTGTGAAAAATATTTATTCAATTCATGTAGATGCCCATTTCAAACAAAGAATAAATACAAGATAAAATCATAACAACAAAAAATATATAACCAATATAGGAGTCCTGATAAAACCAGAAACAGAGTTAACATAACCAAAATACTGGCTCAATCACATAATCTGGACTTTAGGTTCACAACAAAACCAGTTTTTTTAGGGCCTTATAGAAAACCAATAGGGTCAGGGCAAAACTAATGTTTTAAAAATGATGTTCCAACGAGCAAGTGCCATAACAGGAAAGAATATTCTCCATGGATCCACCAGGTGACATTCTTTAATGGACAGGACGCCAAGCATGCCTCTTGTACCAGATCTCTCAAGAATAGCAGCCATTGCCACCTCCTTCTGCTCCCTTTGCTGCCTCCTTTTTGGACCAAACTTCTTCAGTGAACAATTCCTATATATGTGGTAACGCTGTGCTGTCTTCAGAAAGCCATGCAGTCCAGCTTTAGCCACATATCTAGGAAACATTTGCTGGAGCAGCTAGGTCTGAAAAAGGAGCAGAAGGAGGCAGCAAAGGGAGCAGAATGGAGGTGGCAAAGGCAGGGGGAGGGAGACAGCAAAGGGAGCAAAAACGAAATGGCAAAGGCAATGAAAAGGAGACAGCAAAGACATCAAGGTGCTTTCTGCTTAGAACGATGCACTATTAAATAGAAAAGGGGGGGGGAAGAAGGGGAAAACAGAAAAGAAAATATTAAATATATAAGTATATATTCAAGAGCGAGATATAAAGTGGGGGGAACATAACTAGGGTAGATTAGCAAGAGAATAATAAATGATATTAAATTATATTTGGGTTGTTGGAAATACCATCCCAAGGAAACATAAACTGAGTTTTGAAATATATACCAACAATAATAGAAAAAGAAAAGGAGAGAGGAGGAGAGAATGAAAGGAAGATGGGGGAAAGAAGAAATAGGTAAGGAGAGGAAGATGGAAGGGAGAGAAAGAGAAGGAGTGAGGGTAGGAAGGGGAAGAGGAAGAGTAGGAGTAGGAAAACGGTAAGGGAAGAAGGAAAGGGAGGGAGAGGAGGAAGGAGCAAAGTAGAGAAGGGAGGGAGGGAGAAAAGAAAGGGAAAACAAGGAGGTGTTACAAAAGGAGGAAGGGATGGTAAATAAAGCAACCCAAAATGTTATTAAATGAAATAATAAATGTATAAGAATGATAAATGTAAAGAAGGATAACAATTATGAATGTATACTGAAAATGGTATGTAAGAGAATAAAAACATTAAAAATTCTTTGAATAAAAAGGTGCTTTCTGCAAACGGTAAAAAGTCAGTGCAGAGATCTGGGAGAGAAGGCAATTGGACACTTTCGTTGTATTTATTTTGTACAATGACAATAAAGGCTATACTGCTGGGCCTTGCTGGGGTGGATTGGAGTTTCTGAGGCTTCCCTCAAGGCAGGTGCAGGGCAGCCAAAAGGGCAGAAATATAGGGAGAGATGGTGGGATGTTAAGCCCCCGTAGTCTTAAGTGAGAGCAGGCTTCCAAGTGCCTGAATGTTGATCACATAACCTCAGGGGGCCTCTAACAGCAATAACTTCAGGCAATGGTCATAAGTCCATTTTTTTAGCACTGTCATAAATTTGAACAGCCACTGAACAAATGATCCTAGGCTGACTTATGTCAAAACAAACAGATATATTTAACATAGATAGAAATTCTTAATGATGTTTGAGGTTCTGTATTATAGAGGGAAATTTTAAAAATATAATACTGCAATTTTCTATTTTTTCTCACCGACTATTACACTGTACTTCCAGAGCAAGTCTATTCATATGCTATTGTATATCTTTAGAAACAGTGACTTGACAGACAATTTTGAAGAGAAGTTAGTTATTAGTTCTAAGCAATAATATTATGTAGTAGGACACATTCATGATTATCTTTTTCATTATATTTAATATAAAGCTTTATGTCCCGGATCATAAAATATCTAAAGCAATTGTATTTTTCAAATCCTGATCCAGCTGCTCAAGTGAAAATTAGATAATTTTTCCTCTCCTGTTAACTTGATGAAAATCGGTACACTTGCTGGATTTCTGGAGAGGTAGAAAAGTAATTCTGTAGGATTAATCAGAGTAACATACATTCTTGTTTGAAATGGAATGGAGGCAGTGAGTGACAGCAAGAAACAGAGTACCCTCTTGTGGATAACTGCCACAGCACGGCCGGGTTCTGACTGATCTTATATGGAGAATTGATAGGCAATGCCCTAAAACTTTGCTGAGATTAGTTTGTCTTCCCTACATCTTATCTCAAATGGAATCTGCTCACCAACAAGAACAAGGACATGACTAGACTCGTAATCTTAGCTACTACCACTTATGAGCAATAGACAAATTATATTTAGAACAGCAATTTGTAAATTTGCTATTTTGAAAAGAAATGCATTTCTGTTCATTTGCATTATATATGTACTGAGGCATATATGTAGGTATTAGATTGTCTGCTGCAGGTTATTAATAATACAAATATTAATTATAAACAATATATATATGGTTAACTATTTATTAGAACATTAGCATTTATTAGAACTGTCCTGTGACAGTAAGTAACAAATAATAACATAGAGAGAAACATGCACAGCATTTTTTGTATACAGAGAACAACTTCCCAGATAACGCTTAATAAGAAATAATAATTAAAATAAAGATGCCAAGTTATTTTTAAATATTAATAAGCAAACTAGATTTCAAATCATTTCAATAATAAGATTAAACATGAATCTATAGGCAGTGTTCCAGGAACGGGACTAATTTCATTTTATAGGTTAGCAGAAATGTGCATTAATTGATAGTTTTTAAATAAATTATTCCAATAGTGGGTGCTATTGAGATGGCCTTTTTCTTGTTCTAAAAGTTCTAATTTCACAACTAAGATTTTTTCCATGAATAGGAATTTTATGACACAAAGTACTGATAGCATATTTGAATGAGACATAAAACTAATTTGCCTTTAACAGGGGCTACTCTTGCTGAATTCTATCAAATTCTTCCTCTATGTCTGCCAGATATGATCTGGTTTGTTCTGCAGACAATAAAATTCACATAAAATGAAAGAGAATGGTAACAATGTACATTATGGAAGTATGCAAATCATTTAGATTCCTGCAGAGAACTAATCTATGCATTCCTTCTAAAATAGTTTAATAGAAGTATTTATTATGCTTTTCATTATTAAAGGAGACTAACAGATATTGCTTTCCTTGGTTCAGCAATTGAGAAAAAATTGGTCTTTCCATGTAGGATGTATTGGGAAGGTTGCTTTTCATTTCATATTGTTTTTCTCTTTGAAAAAAAATGAAGCATTATCTGGCAAAATAAAATCTAAAACCATTTTGCAGATGTATTTTTTGTTTACTTGACTATTCCCACATACTCCTTAGGCCATAATGGAAAGACTATTTAATATGTTTTAAGCACATTGATGCTCTGAACAATCTTGCTTTGTAGATTATCTTTATATCTCTTTTCCAAATGAGAACTACAGTTTTGAGAGAATATGTTGCTTGAGGCCACACAGGCTATCCATGACTAATGAGCATGACTTAAATCTCATAAATGAAATTACAAAACTAAGCATAGGTAAGGGGGAAAGGGAATACCTTCATCAGACTGATGAATAAAGTAAAGATAAGGAATGTTGCAATAACATTTCTCTGCAATTCCATAAGAGATCAACTGTAAAATAGATTTAATATGCAACATGTAGTTCATCATAAGAACTTTTTAAAAATGGGATGCTGTGACCTAGATACCTGCTTCATAGGAATTCTAACTGATACAGAAAGCTTAAGTTTAGGTATCTTCAACTATCATAAGTATTTCTTTAACAGTATTTAACACACAATGGTAATTTCTGTTATGTATTAGACGTAGTCCTTGACATACAATAGTTTATTTAGTGAGCCTTCAAAGTTAGAATGACACTGAAAAAAATGGCTTATGACAGTTTTTCCTACTAACACCCATTGCAGTGTTCCCATAATCATGTGATTAAAATTCAGGTACTTGGCAACTGACTCATATTTATGACCACTGCATTGTCCTGAGTTTATGTGATCACCTTTTGCAATCTTCTGACAAGCAAAGTCAATAGGGAAGCCAGATTCATTTAACAATGGTGTTCCACTGCAGTGATTCACTTAACAGCTATGGCAAGAAAAGTCATAAAATGGATCAAGTTCACTTAACAAATGTTTAACAACATAAGTTTGGGGCTCAATGTGGTAGTATGTTCAGGACCACCTGTATATTATTAGAACTATTTGTCATAGCAAATAGATAGAATATACATTCAGGCAATATTGGGTGACCCAGAACTCCAGAAGTTTCCTATTCCAACAAAAGAGGGTGATATTCTGTAGATTTCTATGATTTTTAAAATACTCAAACAGAATTAGCATACCTTTCTAGTTATTTCCATTCTTTACATGGTAGCTTCATATCTAAAATGGAATTTTCCTTGGAGGTTTATCCAGAAGGCACATGAACCTGAATTTACAAGTTGAGTACTAGATTCTACCATAGTAGAGATGCATGGCAGCTGACTGGTTAAGATGTTGGGCATGCAAACTGTAAAGTTGGCAGTTTGAAACCTAAATGTTATGTGATGGAGTGAGCTCCTGTTACTTGTCCCAGCTCCTTCCAGCCAGCCATTCAAAAGCATGTAAATGCAAATATACAAATAGGTACCACTTAGATGGGAAGCAAACCGCGTTCCATGCACCATGGCTTATAGACATGCCAGCACATGACCAGGGAAGTGTCTTCAGACAAAGCTGGCTCTTTAACTGTGAATTGGAGATGAGCACTAGCCCCTAGTGCCTGATGTGACTGGCAGGGAAAATCATCCCCTTTTTTTCTACCATAGTAATATAATGGTTAATTCTAACTCTACTCATCAAAATTTTATCATATTCATTTCTAGTATAATCGAATATTTATCAGAGTCTGATAAAAAAGTTCTCTCAAGGTTTGGTAACATAATAAAATGTTCAAATATTCAATGAGATAATTGGTACATTTTTTAATTATTTTTGATATTCTGCTGTAACTATTCCTGAGTGTACTTGCTCTGTAACTGTAAAATCCTGATCAAAATATGACATCAGAAGAATTGGTTATCCTGATTAAATCACAAAGAAATATTTTGGGGCTATTCACAACTAATTTTGAAATAAAAAAGTCTCCTGACTTTCACCAATTCCAAGCAAATTTCCCAATTATCATCCTATCAATATGAAATAGTATTTTAAATTTTGAATTGGAACTGATAAGATACAGCTTCAGGTATCCATTTGGTTATGGAATTCACTATATAACACTGGACTTTTTTCACTCTAACCTATGTCACAGATTATTTGAATATAATTTCATGCACAGTGTTTTAATCTTTGGGATGAAAGTACTATATATATATATATATATATATATATATAAATAAATAAATAAATATAATATTTTTAAAAGTATGATTATGGAAAAGAGGTTGTGAGGGTTTTTTTTTCTATTTTGGATCAACTTAACCAATTTGTATCTTCTGAAGTAGTATGAATCAAAATTTAGATTTGCAAGAGCAATCTTTTGCAATTGTACCAATTTTTCCAAAACAATTAGCAGAATAGTCTAAGGACTGATTCTTTCTTTCAAATTGAATCTGATTAGCTAGGAAGTGTAATCATGGAAAATATATAGCCGTTGTCATTAATATATGGGATGGCCAATATTCTTCTCAGCAATTACTCAGGAAGATTTCCTGCAACATTTTCAAATGTATTTTTAGCTTTATACTGTTAATGTATTTTTAGGTGCTCCAAACAGTTTAAAGGGGTAGAAATTTTTTAAAAAATCAGATTAGTAATTTGTTTAGTATTTTAATGCTTTTCTCTAAAACTACTCACATGAGAAACACATGTAAAATAATACAAAAGAACGATTAAGTTTGTTCTATTCTTTTGTTGTGAGGATATAGAGGAAAAAGTTAAATGAAAGCTTCCAAAAGTGAATTGAAGAAGCAATTGACTAAGTGTTTAAAAGACCTTAGGGCAACTGAGGCTGAAGAATGAAGGTTTCATGCAGGTAGATAGCAAAGATAAAGGACAAAAGATAAGGTGGAGATGACTCAGAGAATGAAGAGAGTTCGAAGTAGGAGAATTCCTATTGGTTGTGTGGGCAAAAGACTACATTGTCACTGATGACAGTAGGGTGGCAGTTTGAAGTGGTGAACAAAGGCATTCTGAGTACTGTGGTCTCTAGCAATGAAGGAAATTGTACCGTTTTTCCTGAGGAAACAAGATTGCAGGACTACATCTCAGAGCCACAGAGATTAATTATTGTTAAACTACGTATTGAATCAGCGGGCAAGTCAGGGGACAAAGACTACTCTTGGAACCAGCTGCAACAGGGGTTCTGTAGGAAGCAGCGAGCCTCTAATTGTTCCACCATGGAAACTTACAGTGAAATGACAGCATTTAAGGGAAAATGTGGGGAAAAAATAAGCTCTTTAAAGAGGGATTGTTCATGATTTTACTGTCTCTTTTTTATCTACCTCATGTCAGATAAGAACTGTACTGGCCTATAAATGGACCTTAAATCTAAAATACTTCACATTAAACACATTGGCAAGTGCTTCTGGATGAAATAAATATAAAACTATGGAACTTGAAAAGACTCCTTTATTGCTTTTAAAGGTCTTTTTCACAGCATGCATGACTGGTAGCTTTCACAAAAATTCAGCACTGTGTGCCAATAAAAATAGGAAAGGAAGATGTAGCAAAATAAATCAGCACAAACAAAGCTTTAATTACCATAGTTATTTACCAAGTAATGTCTTTCACATTTTGCTTAACAGGTGTCTTGTTCAAAATTTCCTTCATAATTATCTTCTTACTGGAAAACTGAACTAAATGTCAAAACATCTCTCCAGACTCATAAAAATGTAGCCGATGTGAGAAACATCTTTATACATAACAGATTAAAACCTGTTTAGCTTCCCTCAACAATTTGCTAATGTATCAAACAACATTCACAAAGTTTTTAACTGTCAACCACAGCATATTCAAGACTAAATAATACACAGTAGATTTTGGGCTATTTATGTACTAACCTGAATGATGGAAGACCCCAAAATACCTATATATTTAAAGGGAATAAAGTAATAAAATAAAATGCAAAAATCAGTTTGGCTGGAATTTAGAAAGAGCTATTTATGACAAAGAACTACTAGCTGAATGGGGGAAATGGTCACTATCTCTTATTTATTAATAGTTTTTGCCTCTCTTTAAGATAGATTATACAAGGAAAGTAACATTCAATAAATAATAAATAATTAACAATGATAATATTGTAAAAAAAATGTAAAAAAAGATGCCGAGACTCTAAAAAGACTGCAGAGAAGAGCAACAAAGATGATTAGGGGACTGGAGGGTAAAACATGAAGAACAATTGCAGGACCAGGTATGTCTAGTTTAATGAAAAGAAGGACTATGGGTGACATGATAGCAGTGTTCCGATATCTCAGGGGCTGCCACAAAGAAGAGGAAGTCAAACTATTCTCCAAAGCACCTGAGGGTAGGACAAGAAGCAATGGGTGGAAACTAATCAAGGAGAAAAGCAACTTAGAACTGAGGAGAAATTTCCTGACAGTTGAACAACTGGCCTCCAAAGGTTGTGGAATGCTCCAACATGGACGTTTTTAAGAAAATGTTGGATATCCATTTGTCTGAAGTGGTGCAGGGTTTCCTGCCTAAGCATGGTGTTGGACTAGAACAGTGGTCCCCAACCCCCGGTCCGCGGACCGGTGCCGGGCCGTGGAGTACCTGGCACCGGGCCGCACAGCGGCCGGGGGCCATGATCGCTGCAGCGCAAAGGCTCCTGGGCCGTCGCGAACAACGCCCTCCCACCCCTGCGCGCACTCAGCGGGCCACGGTAAAATTATCACAGGCTGACTGGTCCGCGGCGATAAAAAGGTTGGGGACCACTGGACTAGAAGACCCTCAAGGTTCCTTCCAACTCTGTTATTCTAATTTCTAATAAGCTAACACAACAACTTAAGTCTCAAGAAAAGCAATGATTTTCAAGAGAAATTGGGGTCTTTAACACTTTCTAAATTGGTAACAATCAGCCTGACAGATGGGAAGCCATTTCACAAATGTTGGCCCAATATGAAAAGGCCTTCTGTTTTGCTTTAAATCAGTGGTTCTCAACCTGTGGGTCGCGATCCCTTTGGGGGTTGAATGACCCTTTCACAAGGGTCGCCTAAGACCATCGGAAAACACATATTTTTGATGGTCTTAGGAATGGTGTAGACTGAGCTCAAACTACAGCTCCCAGCATCCCCTTCTGAGCCAGGAAAAGAAAGGCTGGATGTCAGCCGGCTGCTCCTGCTATGCAAAGCTTCTGATATGCTCTTTGGGAGAACCGCTCTGAACCACAAGCGCTGAGCGGTTGCCCCTCCTTTCCTAGAAAGGGAGCCTCACTTGGCCACAGTAGCCCCAGTGGCTCAGCGAAGATCTCGGGTGAGAAGAGTGGGCAGTGAAGGGAGCAAGGCTGGGACCGATTTCAATGATCTGCTGGGCTCCTGCTCTTTTTTGGCCAAGGCAGTAAGGAGAGGGAGGTGCGTTGGCTGCTTCGGTCTGCTCAGCGAGGGGGAAGCCAGATTGGCAACAGCTGTTTGGCGCGGCCCTTTTTTTTTACAAGACGCCTCTGCCATCTTACAAAATATCCTGCGCCGAGCAGCCAAGGGAAGCATCTTCATCGCTTTCCCTTCAGGCTGTCCCGGCATCCGAGAGGGAAGAGGAACTGTGCTGTCCCAACAGTATATAGTTAATTTAAAAATTAGAAGCTGTCTCCTTTAAGCAACTATCTTAAGGGAAATGCAACTACCTTGTGGGAAATGTAGTCCCATAACATGTGACCACATCTGTGCTCCCTGATTGGGCAGTGGAATATTTTGCCCGGGAAATTGTTTTATTGTTGCGCACTCACTGAATCCCTGTCAGCACTAGCAGAAGCAGTTTTGCACCAGCAGCATGGGTTAGAGGAATTAATATCTTTTTACACTACGTGAAGGGACAGATCAGGGAAAGTCAGAAGAACCTCATTACTGAACTGTAAGTTTTGTTATTAAGGATTCCTGACAATAAACGTGATCTGAAAAATATTCCCAAGCGTGGAGTTAACTGACTGCCCGAGCAGAACCTCATTGCCCGGAGCAGAACAGTAAAAAGACATTAAAGCTCCTTTAACCTCCTTTGTCTTCCTCTCTGAGCTCCGAAGTAAAAAGACATTAAAACTCCTTTAACCTCCTTTGTCTTCCTCTCTGAGCTCCAAAGTAAAAGACAGTAGAAATCCTTCAACCTCCTCAGAGTGAAAAGGCTTTGAAGTTATTCCCCTCAAGTAAAAAAAAAACAAAAAAAACCCTCCATTTGCATTTGACTGAGAAAAGCTGCCAGGATTTCCCGCCCTTTTTTGGAGCAAAGAGAAACAACCCGTCTCGGCAAAAGACTGATTATCTCTCCTGAGGTGAAGGACTTTGTTGCAATTGAGAGAGTGTGTCAAAGGGAAATCAGGATTTGCATGATAAAGCAACCCCCCTTTTTCATTCCCAAAACTAACAAGAAAAAAAGAAGTTCTTTGTGTAGTGAATGCCTCATGGAAAAATCTCCATGCAAACGAAATTTGAGTAAGGAAGAAGCCAGCAGCCCAGCCTGCAGAAAGCCAAAAGAGACATAAGGCAGAGGCAGACCAGCTGAATGAATTAAAAGAGAGTGCATGTTATGTTCTTGCTGATTTGTTATTGTTTGTGAAGTGGGAAAAGGTGCAAGCCCTTAGGAGGTATCAAGCCAGCCAGGTCCAAGAGGGGTTCCGAGTTCGGGTGCTCTCCCTTAGGAATCCCAATGTTGGAGAGGCAGCTGAGCCCAAAACCTCAATAGGGAACGCCATTGCCACCAATCCAAACAATAGACACAACAAACGCCATTTAGTGGCCACTCTAGAACTGCAGTCCAGTACCTTAAGCCAACACTAGCAACGCACTCTAGTGGCTGGCAGGTGAACTGCGCCTGCATCTCCAAAGCCTCTCAACGCACTCTAGTGGCTGGCAGGTGAACTGCGCCTGCCTCTCCAAAGCTTCTCAACGCACTCTAGTGGCTGGCAGGTGAACTGCGCCTGCATCTCCAAAGCCTCTCAACGCACTCTAGTGGCTGGCAGGTGAACTGCGCCTGCATCTCCAAAGCTTCTCAACGCACTCTAGTGGCTGGCAGGTGAACTGCGCCTGCCTCTCCAAAGCTTCTCAACGCACTCTAGTGGCTGGCAGGTGAACTGCGCCTGCATCTCCAAAGCCTCTCAACGCACTCTAGTGGCTGGCAGGTGAACTGTGCCTGCATCTCCAAAGCCTCTCAACACACTCTAGTGGCTGGCAGGTGAACTGCGCCTGCATCTCCAAAGCCTCTCAACGCACTCTAGTGGCTGGCAGTTGAATTGCGCCTGCATCTCCAAAGCTTCTCAATGCACTCTAGTGGCTGGCAGGTGAACTGCGCCTGCATCTCCAAGCTTCTCAACGCACTCTAGTGGCTGGCAGGTGAACTGCGCCTGCATCTCCAAAGCCTCTCAACGCACTCTAGTGGCTGGCAGGTGAACTGTGCCAGCATCTCCAAAGCCTCTCAACGCACTCTAGTGGCTGGCAGGTGAACTGCGCCTGCATCTCCAAAGCCTCTCAACGCACTCTAGTGGCTGGCAGTTGAATTGCGCCTGCATCTCCAAAGCTTCTCAATGCACTCTAGTGGCTGGCAGGTGAACTGCGCCTGCATCTCCAAGCTTCTCAACGCACTCTAGTGGCTGGCAGGTGAACTGCGTCTGCATCTCCAAAGCTTCTCAGCGCACTCTAGTGGCTGGCAGGTGAACTGTGCCTGCATCTCCAAAGCTTCTCAACACACTCTAGTGGCTGGCAGGTGAACCTTTCTAACCATGGCAGGAGGGTCAGACATGGCTGAACCCACCATAGACTCAGAATTGGTCATCCAAAACTCAGAATCAAACGTACAAGTATCAGAAAAGGCAGAAACACGTCAAATAGCCTATGACATAAGACAGCACATTACACAGATTATGCGGCCAGACCTCTTGAAGGAATGGGACAGGGTTTATCGAAAACAGGAAAGTAGCTGGAAGCAGTTGCAGCATCTCTGCGACAAACTCGAAGACGATTTACCCCTAAAACGCCTCCATTCTTTATGTAAAGATATGGACGAAATCTACAAGCTATGGAGATTTTATGGAAACTGCCTCACTGATATCCAGCTACAACTAAATGATGATGAAGAACTCCAGGGGGAAATGTTGCACATTCAGATGTTAAACAAAGAGCAAAAAAAAGCAGTTCTGATGCAGCAAAGACCTTATACAATCCAATTTGAAGAGGGAGACAGCCCCAGATGAGAAGTCTGAGTCTAAAGCATCTCGACAGTCACATGTAGCTCCCTCTCATGCTTCCAGGACAGCGTCCTCATCCAAACCCAAAGACACATCAGAAACAAACGCTGGATCTGAAGTGTCTCATCGTTCGCGAGCACCATCTCAGGGGTCACATGCAGCCCCCTCTCACGCTTCTAAGAGGACATCCTCATCTAGCCCAAAAATTACACAGGGAGAAAAGACCGCATCAGTGAAGTCTCATCGTTCACACACGACATCTCAAGAGTCACATGCAGCTTCCCCCCACGCCTCCAAAGAGGCCTCATCTTTCCGATCAAAGGCAGGTAGCAGCGTCTCACAGCAACCTTCCCGTTACAGCCACAGGTCACGGATATCTAAAGCTGGAGAAGCACTAATAGAAGCTGAGATGGCAGAGATGGATCTAGAGACAGCAAAGGAAGAGCAGCTGCTGAAGGAAAGGTTGGCAACCGTGGAAGCAGGAAGGGCAGCTGCAGAAGCCAAAGCTCAGGCAGAGAAAGCAGCAGCAGAAGCCAAAGCTCAGGCAGAGAAGGCAGCAGCAGAAGCAGAGAGTGCCAAAGTTAAGGCTCAACTGGAATACCTTCAGCGCAAGCGGGAAGCGAAAGAAAAACTAATACGGGCCAAAGTTCTACAGATGAAGGCTAACTGTTCCTCCCTCGACTGCAGTCCTAGGAAGATGGAAAAAGATAACCAGCACAAGCATGTGAAGGCCTACATGGATGACCCAAGTCCACCACAACAGGAACAAGGTGGAAAATCTCGATCTGGATCACGAGACACAATACTCGACAGTCTCATCAATGTCCAAAATGAAGAAACACACAGAAGTGCACAGCTCCCACTGCCACCGTCACTAGAATGGGACAACCCACCAGATGATCGCAGTCAGATTGTGACACCAGAGGTAGCAAGGATCCCACCTCACCTGAAGCACATGAGTAACCACTCTCCTGTTCTAGATCCCAAAGCCGAAATCCTGCTCTTGCCAGGAACAGACTCCTCCAACGCTTTCACCCCTCAACAAGTGGTCAAAGGTCCAAAGGACTCCCCATCCGCCCTCGAGACAGAACTTGGAAGGGGCATCTTTGGGATGGTGTATGTCGATCGACCTCAGGTCCCAAGCCAGACAAACGGCTTCACAACTTCCACTCTCAGTAATGGAAGAACATCCCACTTGAAACCATGCCAAGAACACTTCACGACCTCGGCACCCAAACCAGTTTTAGGAGCAACAGTGTTCCAGACCAGCGAAGAAGACAATGGCTTGGCCTTGTCAATAGAGAAGAAGGAATTTCTGAGGTTCATGGTCAAGGAATTCCTACAGGAGGCCACCAAGATTTGGATGGCTCCAATACCTCTTTGCATACCAAGGCAACAGTTGCCAAACAAGATGGTCCAGAACAGACATGCAGAACTTGCTCCACCTTTCAAAATTGATGAAGAATGCTGGCACCCACCATCCTTTAGAAAGTGCCAGCCACAAGAGCCAGACCAGATTCGAGCACTTTTCGATACCAGCGTGCAATCCCAAGGTCTCTCTCTGAATAAAGTGCTCTTCAAAAGTCCCAACCTCACCAACAGTCGACTCAGCATGCTCATTCAGTCCAGAAAGGAAGCTGACAACATCCAGCAGATGTTCAACTTATTCTGTGTCAGAGAGAACCATCAAAGTTTTCTATGTTTCATGTGGTCCAGCAACGAACAGCACAACCAACAGAAGCAAGAACGGCCAATATGGCGAGAACCCCTGAGTTGTCTCCAAGGCGTTCCTATCCAACGCAAGTACATTCTCACCTTGCCTATCGCCACAACGAAGGCGGTAACAGCTGTAGGATACATCAAGATCTATGGTGGGGAGAACAACGTTCACATCGTCTACGGTGGGGAGAACAACGTCCACATCAGTCTCATCATGGGAAGGGTGAAACTAGCATCACAACTACCCGTCAACCAGTCCCAAGAATCAACTCTCTTCAAACAACTCTCCAGACGGAAGCCTCTCATGTTGGGCTTAGCAGTAATCATCTTCACCACCCTCGTGGTAGAGGGTGCAGCCATCATCACCTCTCAAGCCTTGGTTCCAGAGTTTTTGGATCCTGAGATACCAACTGCCCTTACCCCAGCCACCTTACTGACCCAGAAGACAGGTGACTGGCCAGAACCAGCAGGGAACTTCATTCCCAAATACATATATTGGAACTTGTGGCCTAAGGGACTTGTGTCCACGGGAACTCATGGCCTATGGGACTTGTGCAACAAGCCCCACCCTGTAACGATGAACTAGTTCGTCAGATGGAGGCTCAGGTCGCAAAGCAGATTTCCACCAAGAAACTCTACATCAGACCAATCAGTGACCCAGAACTGTTGCCACGAAAGACTGAACTAGAAGATTGAACCTCAAGCTTTGCATGCTTGTGTTTTCATGATTGTTTGCACTGTTTGATGCTATGCCTTGTGTATCTCAGTTAGTTAGGCAGTCAGTTTGCATTTTTATGCCATGCCTTTGTTTATCTTTAGTTAAAGGTTAGTTGATAGTGGAATTTATAATTCCAGGTGGGGAGTGTGCTGTCCCAACAGTATATAGTTAATTTAAAAATTAGAAGCTGTCTCCTTTAAGCAACTATCTTAAGGGAAATGCAACTACCTTGTGGGAAATGTAGTCCCATAACATGTGACCACATCTGGGCTCCCTGATTGGGCAGTGGGATATTTTGCCCGGGAAATTGTTTTATTGTTGCGCACTCACTGAATCCCTGTCAGCACTAGCAGAAGCAGCTTTGCACCAGCAGCATGGCTTAGAGGAATTAATGTCTTTTTACACTACATGAAGGGGCAGATCAGGGAAAGTCAGAAGAACCTCATTACTGAACTGTAAGTTTTGTTATTAAGGATTCCTGACAATAAACGTGATCTGAAAAATATTCCCAAGCGTGGAGTTAACTGGCTGCCCGAGCAGAACCTCATTGCCCGGAGCAGAACAGGAACCATCATGGTGGCAAGGGGATTGTGCCAGCTTCCCCCTTTGAGGTTCTTGGGCTAGGCAGCAGGTTTTAACTTCAAACTAGGGAAGTGAGGATCCAGGGCTGCAGCCCCCTGAGTCTCAAAGGAGGCATCCTCGCACTTTGCTTACTTTGCTGCACAAATTTAACCTATAACTTTGCATGATGCTCAAGTATGGGCTTTGAATCCAGTTGGATCAGTGCCCTAATTCAGTTAATTATTGCTTTTCTATCCCCTCTTTTCCTTCTGGAGTGCCCGGCCCGGGGATCGCCATTCAAATAACAAACTCTGAGGAAGGCCAATTTGAGTGTTATCAGCCCCAAGTCAGCCACTTTCTGGTCTCTTCAGCCCAAGCCATAATCAATATTAATTCTTGCCTTAGTCCTGTATTCATACATTGCACTAGTGATGAATCAAACTACTGTTGGGTTCGTGGCACACTGAATTATGAACTATAAGATTTGTTATGTAGTCTTGTACTATGATGGCTAAGTACACTGTGAGCCATAATAATTTTGATATTGCCTGAACTCATTCAATATGTTGGTGACAATAGAATAATTATTACATGGAAGAGATTTTGCAATTGTTTGTGATGAGTTTAAAAAGGATAGCCTTCTAAGCTTATAAAGAAATTTCCAGAAAGCCTTCTGACTTTCTTCTAATTACATATGTTTAGTTTATACAGTATATGAGTGACCTGTGAAAAGGCCAGTTACGTCTGTTGATGCTCTGCAGCTGAAGTTCAACTCCTCTTGAATCTGAGTGGTTTCATTATCCAGAAGTCATAAAATTCTTCACAGTGGGCCTTTCAGACTTTTTATGAAAATCATATTTTCTGTCTTTAATCAGATGCAATGACGTGGCAAAATATCTCAATTTGATTGTTGGATTTTCACTGTGTAGATGCAAATATGAACTCTTATTAGTGGTTGGACTCAAAATGGGTCTTTAATTAATTATGTTCGATTTGTAACAATGAAAATACATCCTGCATATCAGATATTTACATTACGATTCATAACAGTAGCAAAATTACAGTTATGAAGTAGCAACGAAAATAATTTTGTGATTGGGAGTCACCACAACATGAGGAACTGTATTAAACGGTTGTGGCATTGGGAAGGTTGAGAACCACTGCTTTAAATGAATAGATTTTCTCTTCTCTTTTTCTCTTTCACTCCCCGAGGCCTTTCCTAAGCCAATTTGTCCTATCAGATATCAGGACAGACATGCTATCCACTGTCTGGATGGCTGCTTGGGCTTTATCATGCTACCATTCCTCCAGATTCACTTCTCTGCCAGTGTATTGTAGAAGTTAGATAGCCATTTTTCATAAAGCCAAAAAACCCCATCCACCTGTTTCTGGAATAATAATGGCTACAAACAGATTCCAAATAATATATTTGTTAAAAAACTGTAAAATATTAAAACAAAAAGTACACAAATTTGAAAAAAAAAATAAAAATGCATTTTTTTAAAAAAATAGTGATAGAGAGAGTTTGAAAACAATGCCTAAAACATAATCATTGTGTATATTACTCTAGGCAAAATATGCCACTATTAGCTGAGTTTGCAATCACATTAAGCATTAAGCTAAGATTTTCAATCCCCTATGGCTGGGTTTAAGCAACAAACTAAGGCAAAGAAACCACATTATGAGATAGTGTATGAATTGTTAATATAGATATATTTATTAGTAATTGCTGTATGTTGCCATTTTCTTTCTCTTGCTTATTTAAAATTGCATTGCATAACATACTTTAAAGATTATATTTAAGGAAAGAAGGATACATTAACAATGAGTTTTCAGCTTCATTTAACTTGACATAATATATTAGCTATAATTATAGCAGATTCATTCTCATCTTCTTTATGGTATCCTTAATAGTAACTTTCCATGAATACCAGGGGACATATAAAGTCTTAATTCCAACCTACTGAAATTAGTATTGCTATCAGTTAAAGACAGTAAAAAAGAGAAAGAAATAAAGCTATTAAGGCGGTCATATCTAGGAGAACAATGAATATTATTAGGATCATTGTGGAATATTTATGCATACTGTTTAATAGAAAACCGTAATGTGAAAGATTTAAATTTCTCTCTTCTTAGTCAAATATTGGATGGGTTTAGGAACTCACAATAAAAAAAGATGTTTCATTTATTTACAAGGCTTCACAAAACTTTTGCTGCTTTCTGTCAATTAACTTATTGACACTCTTTATCTGCTATCACTAATACATTATGAATCAGAAAAAAATTCAATTAATCAACTAAAATTTAAGTGAGAGAAACTACTTCTTGACAATTAAGAAGATCCCAAGAACTAAATTATTTTAAGCTTCTTCTGACCTGGTTCACACATAAAACTAAACCAAGACTTGTTATCTTAACAATTGAGCATGCCATAGAATCATACTAAGCCACAATGGATGGATCCACATTGTACCAAGTAAAAACAAAACA
The DNA here is from genome assembly GCF_009769535.1 of Thamnophis elegans. NCBI lineage: Eukaryota > Metazoa > Chordata > Lepidosauria > Squamata > Natricidae > Thamnophis > Thamnophis elegans. Next base: position 36,659,055 of record NC_045547.1, on the reverse strand, counting down.
CATACCTGCATTATAGTGCTTGAATCATGTATCATGCTTCCACAATTACTTTTCTGCATATAATTAACTTTTCCTCCCATATTGCACCAGTGGACTACATCCCAGCGAACCTGTTTAGGGTGACCGGCTCCTTGCTGAAGAGCAAAGAACAGCAGCTGCCCCTAAATTAGATTACGTTATTTGGTGCTATTGCATGGAGAGAAAATCACTTAAATTTAATCTTAAATCATATGGACAGGATCTGAAGAGATGATGGAGATAGAGTCTTGCAATGTTATTTGGGATTCTTATTTGCTTTCCTGAATAGTGCACTACTTGCTTACTAAGCGTGAGCCATGAATTCATAAATTCTCCACTCTGACCTTAATCAGTTAATTGCTTACTGCTTTCACCTCCAGTATGGCTCATATTTTGCCAGTAGAAGCTTAATGAGGCAAACAGCCTCGGCTAATCTGCAACTTTCTTCATGGATTCCCAATTGTGCTCCCCCCCCCCACTTCTTTATTCATGGAATCTATTAAAATAAACTATGTTATTTTTTTCTAGGTAATCTTCCCCAGACTGTAGTGGATGTTCCCAGGATTAGGGAAAAGAATGGGGGATTATAAAGTCTATCCCACAAAGGCAACCCTGATCCTATACAGCCAACCCTGTTGTATCACGTTGTTCTTTCCTTGCTGCTATTTGGGCTCACAATAGTTGGTGGGGTGGAGGGAGAGACCTGGGTATCAGGTGGACTGTTTTCTTGCATAAAAATCTTCCTAACCCATCCTATGTGGGGATAACTGAGGGCTCACCTCCACCCTCACCACATAAGAATTTCAGAAGGATGAGTCATTGGTAAAGTGACCAGATTTTAACATTGGTAAAGTGGTACACCATTGACCGGGGGGGGAGGGTGTCTCCCGCAGCCTCATGGCTCCTCAAAAGCACAGTGGCGGTGGCAGGGGTAATGTGGTGCCCAGCTCAGGTGCTCCAAGTGGAGGAGGAGGTGGTGCCACCACTGCTATGGGCGGGGGCACCAGCGGGAGCTTTGGCAGCTTCACCTCAGCTGCAGAGGCAAATGTGGTGGTTCTGTTGAAGGCGGCGGCAGCAGGGGTTACGCGGTGCCCAGCTCAGGTGTCTGAGGGAGGGGGAGGTGGCGCCAGGGAGGTGAAGAAGGAAATCGCTGACAATCTGCAGCACCTAAGACTTTGTTTCTGCTGGCATAGCACTTGATCAATGTAATTGTCATTAATCAGTTAAAGGGCTTTCCAAAAGGAAAAAAAAAACATTTTTTGCACTCTGCAAACATCCCCAAAAAAGGCATGAATAGCCTTGGGGGGGTGTAGAGTGCTCCTGGAGTGGGGGGGGGGGATGAGCAAAAAATCCACCCATTTTTGTCAAAAAGAATTGAATGCATAGCTTTATGGAGGCTTATAAAGTGCTCCTGGGGTCTGGGGGGCAACAAATGGCCCATTTTTTGGCTCATTTCTGCCCTCCCCGGCCCCCAGGAGCTCTCTGAAAGCCTCCATAAGGCTATACACGGCCATTTTGGTGAAGGGTGGGGCTTCAGGAGGCAAAAATGCTGTATTCAATGTATAAGATGCATCCAGATTTCCAGCCTCTCTTTTGAAGAAAAAAGGTGTGTCTTATACTCCAAAAAATACGGTATTTCATACAGGCTGCTCAAAGGGCATTACTACCCAATGTCAGGGTTCCAAGTAACAGGAGGCTTGAGTTTTCTCAAAGTTACATTGACCGCGGGGGGGGGGGTGTCTTGATTAAAAATTTAGTCTATATGCCTCCTCCTCCTCCAACAGAACCACCACATTTGCCGCTGTGGATGAGGTGAAGCCGCCAGAGCTCCTGCTGGCACCCCCGCCACACATGGATAAATACACCTGGAAACATCTACATACTGTATTTCTCTCTCTATTTCTCTCTCTCTCTATCCCTCTACCTACCCACCTACACACACACTCTCTCTCCCTACCTACCTACTGTATTTCTCTATCTCTCTATCTCTATTTCCCTCTCCCTCTATCTATCTATCTATCTATCTATCTATCTATCTATCTATCTATCTATCTATCTACCTACCTACCTACCTACCTACCTACCTACCCTCTCTCCCCCTACCTACCTACTGTATTTCTCTCTCTTTCTCTGCCTCTCTATTCCTTTATCTACCTACCCACTTTTTAAAAAATTTGCCTCTTCAAAACCTTGGTGCGTCTTATACTCCAAAAATATGGTAGTTCTCCTAGAGCTAACCTATTGAACTTTAGTTCTATCAGCAAAGGACTAAACTGTCCAATTGATAAAATCTTCATTATATAGGAGAATGTCATTCCTGTTACATTAAGGTTACTATCAACATGTTGTGGAAAATAATATTTATCTGTTTATTTAATTTATATGGCAACACATCTCAAAATAATTATTCTGAGTGCCTAACCAAACAATAAAAAGCTATATAATAAAATTGCACACAACCAAAATATCAGCTGAGAAAGAATCCACCATCCCAAGAACTAATACGTGCAACCCTCCCACATTACGACAAGTGCAGGCTCAACAACCAAACCAGATTATTAAGGCCTTGCAACGCCAGCTGAGCTGGAGTGAGTCTGATCTCCAGAGGAATGACATTTCAGAGGGTAAAGCACTCATGAAAATAATGTTTTGTGTTTCCAGAATGTTGCATTCTAAAACATATTTTCCCTACAGCCCTATTAGTGGTCTATAAATGATATAGTTGTTTATATTTAAATCCAGATTTTTTTTTCCAGGTTTAATAGCATTACACTAGAAGCACTATTATGAACATAAGTCCACAGATGCTTTGCATCAATTGCTTTGCATCAATGTTTAGAAAATTAACAGCATTCCCATTATCCCAGACAGAAGTGGAATATTAATGAAGGACAGAAATGACAAGCAAATTGACCTCTAACTTAATGAGAAACCACAAATCTGAAAACTTTGTTACAGACAACATTTAGTTTCCACCTGAATCAAATAGCCAGAATTTTGAGAAGAGCAAGTTTTTATAATAAGAAACAATGATTTCTCTTAAGCACAGTATAAGAACTTAGCTTGTACTATAAAACAATCCTATATCTACTTTTCATATCATATAATAAAGGGAATTCAAAATGTTAAGAAATTGTCTATAGGGAATAAGAAAAAAAGTTTCCATTTCTCACAAAAAAGCATTAGAAAAAGATTAAAACTTCTAACCTTCAAACTGAATTTTCATCTATAAAAGTCCAACTAATTTTTTTTATCTTTTACATTTTTTCTTTATGTTAGTTTGATGGATTGTGTGGAATTTTACAGAAGTGTACTGCACTTTCACCAAGTTCTTAGCTCAAATATAAAAAATAGCAAATTTTCAAAGGAGTCCTTAGTCTCATTAAGGTTCATCAAGTAAAGTATCACTTGAAAATGCCCTTGTGAAATGCTATGAAGCCATATTTTTAACTGAATGGAACAGAATGATAGCGGCATACACTCATCCAAAGTAGTTTATGCAACATGCATCAGCACCTATATCTCTTAAAGCAAAGTGGGCAATTGAGGCAGACTGACCCTGCCTTAGTACTGTGTGGAGAAGCTCCATTGTGTTGACAGTGAACAATGAGCCTTTGTAATCTCTTTGTAAGAAGGCTCACAGTACACTCAATGCAATATTTACTTATTTACTTCAGTTTAATACTGCCAAACTCTAAACAGATTCTTAGGGCTTTTAATATTACAAAAACATACTGACAAATAGAATAAAAAATACATGACAATTATCCAAAATATCAAAGTTATGCTAGTGTATCTTCCCACAATATGCCTTTGCTATTAAAAACTAGCATTAGCAAATCTGTTTCTACCGCTTTGTAAACTTTCAGGAGGCAGATCTGCATACAGATTTTGGAAATGTTGCCTACAAGGCAAAGTCCACCAATGACTAAGGTGACCAGACGTCCCGCTTTTTAAAAATTTGTCCTGCGTCCTGCAGAGTTTCAAAAAAGTCCCGATTTTTCGGTCGGCCGCACACGTGGCAAGAAAACACAGTGCAGCAGTTTGCAACTGCCGTGCAGTGATTTCTACTGTCACAGGCTCCGGAAGCTGGGGAGGTCCTTTGCAGGCGGCTAGAACTGGCCACCCACAAAGGATCTCCCCGGACTTGTTTTGATGAGCACGGGGCAACTGACAGTAGTTTGCGCCATCCGCGCCCGCCCGTGGCAGAGGCGCCTCCCCCTCCGCTCAGAGCACCTGAGCTGTGCACCGTGTTACCCCTGCTGCCACCGCCTCCTTCTCCGCCATGCTTTTGAGAAGCCATGGGGCCTTTTTTTCCTGCTCCCGCCCCCTCCGCCACCTTCCTACTGGCTCCCGCGGCCTCATGGCTCCTCAAAAGCACAGTGGCAGTGGCAGGGGTAATGTGGTGCCCAGCTCAGGTGCTCCGAGTGGAGGAGGAGGTGGTGCCGCCAATGCTATGGGCGGGGGTGCCAGCGAGAGCTTTGGCGGCTTCACCTCAGCTGCAGAGGCAAATGTGATGGTTTTGTTGGAGGCAGCGGCAGCAGGGGTTATGCGGTGCCCAGCTCAGGTGCTCTGAGGGAGGGGGAGGTGGCGCCAGGGAGGTGGAGAAGGAAATTGCTGACAATCTGCAGCACCTAAGACTTTGTTTCTGCTGGCATAGCACTTGATCAATGTAATTGTCATCAATCAGTTAAAGGGCTTTCCAAAAGGAAAAAAAAACATTTTTTGCATTCTGCAAATATCCCAAAAAAAGGCATGAATAGCCTTGGGGGGGGGTAGAGTGCTCCTGGAGTGTGTGTGGGGGGATGAGCAAAAAATCCACCCATTTTTGTGAAAACAGGCCCGTTTTTGTCAAAAACAATTGCATGCATAGCTTTATGGAGGCTTATAGAGTGCTCCTGGGGCCTGGGGGGCAACAAATGGCCCATTTTTGGCTCATTTCTTCCCTCCCCAGCCCCCAGGAGCTCTCTGAAAGCCTCCATAAGGCTATGCACAGCCATTTTGGTGAAGGGGTGGGGCTTCAGGAGGCAAAAATGCTGTATTCAATGTATAAGATGCACCCAGATTTCCAGCCTCTCTTTTGAAGAAAAAAGATGTTTCTTATACTCCAAAAAATACAGTATTTCATACAGGCTGCTCAGAGGGCATTACTACCCAATGTCAAGGTTCCAAGTAACAGGAGGCTTGAGTTTTCTCAAAGTTACATTTTATTAGAAATGTCATATTGGCACATCTGGGAAAACCCAAATCTGAGAGCCTCCAGGTTTTCCCCACCCAGTTGAAAGTTCAAGACCCTGCCCAGCACCCACATGTCAGGCACATGGTCCAATCAGACCCCGTTCCAAATTGTAGTTTTTCCACAAGCAGTGCATACAATCCCCCCTCTCATTTTCCCACAGTAGAAAATGTGGCAGACTTGAAAGGCCAATGTAAAGCTGGCTCCCAGGCCTGACACCTATTTGCAGATACAATACATAGTGTGCTTTCCTACCCAAACTGGCAATTGAAAGGGTTATGTGGACTGGGTTTTGCCTAGACGGTTTTGTTCTTGACTTAGCTATGGGCTTATATAATGGTTTAGGTAAACGACTTGGCTAGAGCTATGGTCCTGGAACAGATAAAATAAATGCATGGTTTCCAATTATTATTTTTATGCTACAATTTATATCTCATCAGGATTAATGTGTCAGGGAGTTTAGCAGTAAATGCCAGCTTAAAAATGAATCCACAACCAAAATTCTACTTGTTCTGTCTCCCTACCTCCATCCCTTTCATTCTGCCCAGTTGATGTCTAGAAAAGCAATAGGGGGCTGCTGCCAGAAATCTAAATGGATTGCTCAGATCAGGTTTTAACATATTAGGCCACTGATTGCTCAGCCCTTCCAAAAGATTAAGGAGAAACTGGTTTTATGACATATAAGAACCATGTTTTTGATTAATGATACATTGTATTCAGTGTTAGGTTTCAAAAAAATTTAGAACCTATTCTGTGGGTGTGGCCTGTTTTGTGGAAGTGACTCGGCAGTTATGTGACAGGTGGGAGTGGCTTGGCAGTCATGTGACCGGGGGCATGGCCAACTTGGAAAATGTGGTAAAACTCACTTAACAACGCTCTTGCTTAGCAACCAAAATTTTGGGCTCAATTGTGATCATAAGTTCTCTTTCTTTTTCTTTCTTTATTTTCTTTCTTCTTTCTTTTGTCTCTCTCTCCCTCTTTCTTTCCTTCCTTTCTTTTTCTTCCTTCCTTCCTTTCTTTCTTTTCTCTCTCTTTCTTTTTTTCTCTTTCTTCCTTCCTTCCATCCTTCCTTATTTCTTGTCTCTCTCTCTCTCCAACTTCCTTTCTCTTCTTTCTCTTTCTTTGTCCCTCTCTCTTTTTTCTTCTCTCTTGGAAGAGAGAGGAACCTGCTGAAAACTGCCGCTCGAAAAGCACGATTTTCTTTCCCAGTTACTCAGAGGCTTTAGTTTAAGGCGGCACTCCTTTACGCCCACCCTCCTCTTCCTGCACTAGATTTCTTTTCTTCCAGAATGGCAGAGGGAAAAAACCACACCTCACCTCCGAGCTCCAATACTGCAGCTCTGCCTGAAGGGTAGGGGGGGACGGGGGGACTCCTGCTTGCTAGCGGGGATTACTGGGTCTTGACTGCCTCCTGCAAGTACTGTAGGTGTGTCATTCCTCCCTCCCTCCCTCCCCCCCCTCTCTCTCTCTCTCTCACACACACACACACACAATTTCCCTTATGTCTACCAATGACAGCTCTCAAAGAGAAGGAAGTGTAAGGAGTGCTGCCTTGGGAAGGGGTTGGACTAGATTACCTCCATGTTCCCTTGCATCCCTCTATGTTCTCTGTCCCATTTAGTCACAAACAGAAATAAACTATCTTCACACATAGATAAAAGAAAAAGAATAGTCCCGTTGTTTCCTGATCCACTTGCAACACATGACTTTAAAAACTTTATCTTTTGTCCTAAATCCACAGGTATTCTCAAACCAGCAATGACTGTGTGGTGCCCAGAGTTGCTTTTGGTGAGATAGGTGGATGGATGGATGGATGGATGGATAATTCCAAAGTGAGGCAACAAAAAAGGAAAAGATATCTACTTGCTCAGCAAATGCAGAAAATGAGTTGTCTGAGTCCTCATAAACTTTTCTATTAAGTTATGAGCCTCTTAATATTTTTAAGATTGAAGAGACTCCCTACTCTACTCTACTCTACTCTTCTGTTCTCTTCTCTTCTCTTCCTCTCCCCCCTCTCTCTCCTGCATGCTCAGCACTGTAAATGACACAGGGAATCAAGCAGGGGTGGGTTTCTCGCCCCGTTCCAACCGGTTTGGTTGGAATGGGGCCGGCGGCGTCCTTGTTCACACGCGCAGTGCACGCATGTGTACTAGCATCTGTGCGATGCTCCAACTGCTCCTGGAGGATCGCGCAGGCACTGTATGCATCCTGCGCATGCGTGGAAGCGCAGAACTCGTCAAAACCGGGTAAGGAGCGCAGACGGGCCCTTCACCGTTCCCGGAAGTTACTTCCGGGTTCGCCGACCAACCGGTTCGCGGGGACCGCCGCGAATTGGTTGAAACCCACCCCTGGAATCAAAAGACTGAAAGTTCACCAAGTTACAGTCTAATAGAATTTAACATGTGCATTTATCTCTATGATTTTTGAAACATATGAGTACTTGATTATCAAGGCATCAAATTATTAGTTGTAGTTTCACATAAACTGACTAGGAGCCATAAAAGAATGGGCCAGCATTCAAAGTTAGTTGATGCACTAATCCAAAACTGAGATGAAGCAGCAGAACCTCCTTGTGTGATAAATACCCTAAGACAAAAACAAATAAAACATATTGCAGCTTTGCATGCTAAGTGTACTTCACTGAAGATGCTCATGGGTCCTTGTTGCACCCAAAAGGCTTCAGCTATGTAAGGTAGTCTTCATTTAGTGATCATATTTGGGGCTGCAACTCAGTTGTTAAGTAAATGGAATGCAACCGGACAGCTTTCCATTGCTTTTACAAACCTGCAAAAGTTATAAATGTGAAGATTTGTAGCAAAATTACTTTTTCATCACCATCATAACTGTGAATGGTCCTTGTACATGAAAGTTATTGAATAAAGATAACTATGCCCCAACAATGGGGAAAAATGAAGAAATATGATGTGATGTATGTGTTATGGTATGTATCATGTGATATTAAAAGGAGATAGCATGTATATTTGTATATCTTTCATCATGCAACCTTTCAGTGTAGGCTTGAAAGGTGGTATGCAATCAAATCCCAGGCTGAACAGCAGTGGTGGGCTTCAAAAAATTTTGGAACCTACTCTGTGGGTGTGGCCTCCTGGCCATGTGACCTGGTGGGAGTGGCTTGCCGGCCATGTGTTCTCTCTCTCTCTCTCTCTCTCTCTCTCTCTCTCTCTCTCTCTCTTTCCTTCCTTTTGTCTCTCTGTCCCTTTTTTCTTTTTTTTCTTTCATCTCTCACTCTTTTTCTTTCTTTTTTCTTTTTTATTTATTTATTTATTTATTCCTTCCTTTCTTTCTCTTTCTCTCTCTGTGTCAGTCTGTCTGTCTCTGTCTCCGTGTGTGTGTGTAGCAGTGGTGGGTTTCAAAAAAATTTGGAACCTCTTCTGTAGGTGTGGCCTGCTTTCCGGGTCCACTGGTGGAACCTCTTCTAACCGGTTCGGTAGATTTGATGAACCGGTTCTACCGAATAGGTGCAAACTGGTAGGAACCCACCTCTGCTGTACAGTCAAGCTTGAGGATAACAAATATGAAATTCAAGACAAATAAAAATGAGGGAAGGAGAATGCTGCAAGTGAAGTTGTATAAGACGTCACACTTCAAACAAGGTGAGAAACATCCCATCTGTTCCTAACTAGATTTTCAAAAAAAAATGCCCTGTTATTAATATTGTAGAAATATACATATTATCTTATCATAACTGCAAATGTGTGAGTACCAAGATATGACAGAGAGAGCATCATGGGAAATGTTCTAAATAAATGGAGATGGCAAATATAAAAATAGTCTATCTGGGTATAACCTGCCATAATATTATGCCAACATTGCAAGTAGGAAAGTTCAAAGGAAATATATTCTTAGATAGCTATTCTACTAACTACATTTTCCCTGGAAAGGATTTTTTTCCCCCTTCAAAATGATCACAGATTGAAATTTTTACGTTTGTTAAGGTTCATTGCATACTAAGAATAAATCATAGGTCTGAGTCTTTAAATTTATTTTTAAATAGTATTTCCCAGCTTCTGAGGCATTACTTCCACGCATTCTCTTAGAAATTATTACTCCACTTTTAAAAAGCATTTAAAACACAGTAAGTAGAACATAAAATATTATTATGCAACATTGGAAAGATAAATCTACAAATGATTTGTAGCAATGGATTGCTGACATCTGCTTTTTAGCTCAAAGTCGTTGTTCAAATTTTAAGTTGTTTAATTTTCTCATTTGTTTCTTTACTAAGTTAATTTTGTGACTCTAATCATTAAATTGTCTCTACACGGCTAAACTGACTTGATTTGTTATTTCTGATGCAAATGTTCATGCAGTTTTTCATTTTCCGTCAGATTTAAATTTTATATGACAGATATTTATATTAATATGATATTATTCAATATACTCAAATAATCCAAATGATATGATTAACACTAAGATTAGCGTATCAAAAAAATAAATTTGGCATTTGTATGTTTGGAGCAATATTATGTTTCTTACTCTTATTGTTAACAATACAAAAATAAATATAAATAAATAAAGGATAAACCAATATGTAATCCTTTAAGAATAATTTAAAGGAAATGTTAAAATGTTAGTGTGTTAAAATCTCCTTGTGTTACATATAGAAATGTGTTGTTTAAGATCCAGAAGGAGGGCAGGCCAATTCTCCTTAAGATGGAAAAGCACAGAACCTCAGTGACTAATTCAATTTGTTTCCTGGAGCTGAGTCATTGTTATATAACATAAGACTATCATCCAAATTTGTTTATACTGATTTATAGATACACTGACTGTTTTGTATAAAGATGCTAAAAAGCTGCTATCACCTTTATAAATCAGCATTACCTGAGGGAGTCTGTCTTCAACTGAGGAGACAGATGTAGCCAATCAATATGAAGTATTTGACTGATGGTTGTTCCTGTCACCATTAACCAAGCTTATCTATAAAAATGCCATCTCACTCTCTAACTTTTCTTTTCCCTCCGGAAGGTAAGAATTTGAATTAGAGTCTCTAAACTATGAAATTGATCTTTCCTAGGTATTAACAATTTCTTTTCTTAAAGATCAATCCTGCGAAGTTTTCTTTGACCTTATTGATGTTGAGTATCACCAGTTAAGCTTTGTGATAAGGCTCCTTTATAAGAACTTGTTATCTGTAAAAGGCTTTACAGATGCATTCAAATGTACTTTTTAAAAAAATCTTAATTCCTTTGTCTTTTGATTAAATTTAAGAATATACAACTGACGGACATTTGATCAAATCCAGCAATTTAGTAGAATAAAACCTCCTCTATAAGTTAATTCATGATCATTCAGGAGTTAATTCATGATCTTTAGATGCTAAACTATCCCCAGCCACCATCTTCCAATAGTGATAATGCTGGCTGGAGCAGATAAGAGTTTTGGATCACCAATAGCAGGAAGGCTATAAATTCCCCAAAAATCTTATCATAAATACTGTTTAGGGCAGTGCGAATGTGGCACTGCAAATTATAAATAGAAAAAAGGGCTTCCTAGAGAGTTATCTGGAAATAAAAACATGCATGGTAATTATTGACATATCTATGTTGTCTCTTTAAAGTGCTCATCAAGTAAGACATCAAAATACATGTGATAATCATCCTTAATTTCTTTTAAGTATAGACCAGCAATGGCAAACCTTTTTTGGCTCGTGTGCCAAAAGCGGGGGGAGCGCAGGGGGGTCATGCGCGTGTGTGCCACATCCATAATGCAATGTGTGACCCAGCATGCATGCGCTCATGATCAGCAGTCGTTCACCACCACCCCTATTTTTGGCATGCTTTTTTCGCCCTCCCCAGGCTCCTATAAAGCCTCTGGAACTTAGGGAGGGCAAAAAATGGCCTCAAAAGAAGGCTGAAGTCAGCTGGCCAGACCGTCCATGTGCACTGGCCAGCTGACAGGGCAATGCCTCACGTGCCCTGACAAATGGCTCTGCGTGCCACCTGTGAGACGTGTGCCATAGGTTCGCCATCCTGGGTATAGACTAATGATAAGCAGTTCGGTAAATAAATCTCTATGAAATCTTTCAGAGTTCAGATGCCTGGTTCATTCCTTCTACCCTCTTTAAAATCATACAATAAATGCAATTTCCCCCTATAGATTCTGTTTTTCTACTTAGTAGCATTTCTATTGTTACTATTTAACATGGGGACTTTAACAACTATGTAATAGACAAGTAACAAGATCCATAATTTGCCCTGGTGAATTAATTTCTTTATGTTCATTGCTTCTTTAGGTGCTCAGAGAATTTGTCAGTAAAGGGTGATCAGAGAGAAGTTCATGGAGCCATCCAAGATAAATATCAATGCTTCAGATGGAATTGTAAAGTAAAGTTTTGAGAATGGAAAAGAACAGTGTATGCTGTTTCCCATTACATTTTTTGCTCTAGAAATAGTATTATGAGATATGCCCTTCATGTGCCAGTAAAAATTCTTCCATGATGAACCCTCTACCATGTAAAATAAGATGCTTTTGAGTTACTCTTCATTTCTTTATCAGTCAAAACATATCTCAGCACATAAATGAAACCTGTCCCTTTTCTTATTTTTACCAAATACTGAACTGTTTTTTGCTTTTATGTTGATTGTGTCAGATGTTTTATTTTCCAACACTTATCCTGAAATTTTTGCTACATTGTGCTGCATGGTAGCATTTCTCATTCATAGGAAAAAAAAAACACTTATACCTATTATTCTCCTTATAGCCTGTTTTTAATGCCAGCTGTTCTTTTCTCCTTTCTACCCAGGATTTTCCTTTTGAAGTCTTATTCTGAAGACATTTTTAAAAAGCCTGAAAGGAGGTGGTGGGTTGATAAAACCTTTAAGATAATGTTGATATTATCCCATGTATGGTTCCAATAAAACTGTTTAGTAAATAAAAAGCTGTATTTGGACATTTTTCTGGAAATAAATGTGTGGTCTTCATATAACGTGATTTGCTATCTTATGCCTTTAAGATAGGATCATATACCATACCTGGAATTGAAATTATTTGAGACCAGTCTTAATAATAAAGTAGTTTCACTCTCTGAGATGGCCCATCACTGAGTTTGGAGGGCAGATTAAGCCCCATTCTACTCATTTCTAGCCTGAGGTGGATGCCACCACCTTTCTGTTCTAAATGTTATATTTTCTGGCTTGAGCTGGCACAAGCATACAGTTTGCCAGCTATCATTTACTATTATCTGTGCAAAGAGCTGTACTGATTGGCTACTATTCCCCCAAGCCCCAATTCATCTATTTAAAGGTAAAGTAGGTAGATCAAGGAAATAAAAATAGTAATTTAAAAAAATGTTTCTGTTAGTGATGTTCTGCATGCCAGCCAAATGTTCTAATCAGTGCCCTCCATTTGGGTTCTTATAGAACCTTTTTTTATTTTAAAGCTTGCTATTGTGCCTACGTATATGTTTAATTTTATGCTTTTGTTTTCTGTACTTTATTTTTGTATACATGTGTTTATCTCTGCATATTTATCTACATACACATATACAAACACACATATATAAAAGTATATTATTTCCAGTATGACCAGCCCTCACAAAGGAAAGTATTTGGAATGTCATAATAGCAGGGGAACTATCTCATGCAGTAACCGGTAGTACAGACTGAATATCTGACCAATCACTACCAAAATATACCAATGAAAAAATAGTGTTATTTTAAACAAAATGTTGTAGAGCCCAGTTAGCAACAGCACAGAACAGCCTAAGTGATGAAATAAATGTCCTCCTGGGTTCGGCTCCAAGTGGTGAAAAAGACACTGGAGACATGGAGGCTGCTTGGAAAGATGATTTATTATTGGACAGGACCACATGGCTTGAGTCCTGAACAGAAAAGGTGATCACATGCTTCAATGTTGGTGGAGAAGAAGAGAAGGGCTGAGGGAAGGGCTTGCTAGGCTTTTTATAACCTGTTCAGTCCCACCTCTCTGTTTCCTGTTCCTGTGTAAGAAATGTATTCTGATTGGTTGTCAGACTCCCATGGGGTCATGCAGGAGCAACTCTCTAGGCTGTGTTTTGAATCCAGGTTTGGTTGAGTTCTAAGATGCCATGTGGTCAGTTGGGGCCATGCTTTAATCCCATCTCCCTGGAGCTGAAGTGGAGAAGCCCTTATTATGTAAAGTGGACTAGCTTGGCCTTCTTAATGGCCCATTGACAAAATGGGGATGTGCAGGAAGCTACAGGCAGCTATTCTGTCTTTTAAAACATGTTTCTTTCTTTTCACATCCAGAGAAATATTCTGCCTTTTCAATATTTCCTAGGATATTTCATTTTTCTGGGAGAGGGCTGGGTGATAACTTCCTGCATAAGGATACAGTGAAGATAAGATGTTCACCATCATCCATATAAAGTTGTATGGTTATACAGTGGAGACTTAGTGTTGATTTGGCTCAATACAAGGTTAATAAAATGGTGTTTATTTATTCATGAAGGGTTTTTAAAAGGATCAGTCTAGTGTGATATATGAAAATAGAGTTTAAAACCCTAATCATAACAACTCTAATCTGTTTATCCTGCTAATATATAAAATAATTTCTCCTTTTTATTTAATATGATTTACTTACAGAACTTGAAAAGCTTTCCAACATATTAGTCACATATACCAGTTCCTAGCCTACATCTGTATTATATTTTAGGAAAGCTGGATATGGATATTGACTTATGGATATGTTCCAACCACACCAAAAAAAACCCCTGTTCAGTAGTAAAATTAGAGCAAAGTCACTCAATCATCGATTCCTAATCATGTTAACATTGAATGTACTGAGGGAAATTTGTGACCAATGGACCCAGAAGATAATTTTAAGAATGTCGCCTCTATAGACAGGCTGTGTTTTAAAAAGCATAATGTAACATAGAATATGGAAGTGACCATAAAAGTCTAGTCCAACCATTGCTCAAATAGGAGAACCTTTACCATTCCAGACAAGTGTTTGTCTAATCGCCTCTTGAAAACTTCCAGTGATGGAGGATCCATAACTGTTTTCACTATCAGAAAATTTCTCCTTAGTTCTGGATTGGATCTCTCTTTAATTATTTTCCACCTGTTACTGTTTCGCCAGCCCTCAGGTGTTTTGGAGAATAGGTTGATTATTTTTTCACTCTGAGAGCCCCTGAAATACTGGAAGACTGCTATCATATACCACTCCTGGTGCTTTACAGCACTCTCTGAGCAGCTACATTGTCAGCATATTGCCCCCATAATCTGGGGCCTCATTTTACCAACCTTGGGAGGATGGAAGCCTGAGTTAACCTTGAGCCAGTGAAGATTAAACTCCAAACTGTGGGCAAAGTTAGCCAGGAACACTGCATTTTCCCCACTGTCCCACCATGGCTCCTTAGTACCTAATTCCTTCAATTCAGTGGTGAGTTCCGGATCCTGGGGCAACTGGTATGGTGCAATGGGGCCCAGCAGCCACTACATGAACGCACACAGCATGTGCACACATGCATGCAGCGCATACATGCATTCTTACTTCCTGTGATGCTCCGTGATGCTTCAGCTGCTCGGCGGAGCATTGCGCAGGCACTGTACACTCCATGCAAGTGTGCAGAAGCGCCAAAGAACTCAAATACAGGTAAGGACAGTGGACAGGCAGGGAGGCCCTCCGGAGCACCATACTGGAATGGTGCCCGGTGCTCCTGGCAGGCACTGGTACGCCCGTACCAGGGCGTACCGCCTGCAACCCACCACTGCTTCAACTGTTCATTGTATGGTTTAGTCTCCAGAACCCTTATCATCTTTGTTGTTGTTCAGCATCTTGTTGTATCATGATGACCAAAACTAGGCACAGCATTAAATATAAAATGTGGTTTCAGTAGTGCAGTAAAAAGTGGCACTATCACTTATCATGATCTTAATACTATCCCATGGTTGATGCAGCTCCCTAGGATTATGTAGGCTTTTTTGGGATTTGTAGCACACTGCTGGCTCATACTTAAGTGGCTGTCCATTAGGACATCAGTCCTGCTTTTGATAAATTGAATTATTTTTCCTTTTCTGTGAAGACTACCCATTTCTCCCTGCTATCCATCATCTCCTTGCCATCTTCTCCCACTAGCGGACCAATCATATCCTTGACTTTTTTCTTGTTTTTTATATATTGAAAGAAAAAAATATATTATTATATTTGTCATTTGTTACATTCATTCTGAGTGTATTCTGAGCCTTAACTTTCCTGACTCTGTCCTTGTACATTCAAGCTATTTGCTGGTATTCTGTTATAGTTATGTGTCCCTCTCTCCAATTTTTACTTGCTCTTTTTGTCTTTCAGTCTATCCCGGAGTTCTTTTTGCAAACATGGTAATTTCATTTCTTTCAATGTAGTGTTGCATTAGATAGGACTTTGACAATCCCATTTTTCAAATTTCCCAAGAATCTTGTGTTGTTTTCCCCTTTAGGATTTCCATCCATGGAATCATTCCTAAAGTTTTTCATAGTTTGTTGAAGTCACCTCTCTTAAAGTCTAAGATACTAGTTTGACTTTGTTCAATTACTGGTGCCTGCATTATGTTGAATTCTAGTATGACATGATCCTGCTCCCAAAGTTCCTGAAACTTTGACTTCTCTATCCTTTTAGCTCTGTTAGTAAGAATTAGAGGATTATAGCTGATCCTTTAATTCTCTCCTCTATCTTTTGGATGACAAAGTTGTTTGAACTCCCACTTGCTGCAGAGTTTGTCTCCCAGTTGATGTCAGGGTAGTTAAAGTTCCCCCAATATTACCATAATTTGTTTCCTGCTTACCTTAATTAACTGATTAGCAAAAAGTTCATCTATTTCCTCTGTGTGGTTGGGGGGCTTGTGGCCTACACATTTGGCAATATCATTCTTTTTTCCTTTTATATTAACCCCAATGTGTTCATGTAAGCTTTCATCTTTGGTTTTGTGCAGTTCTGCAGCATTGTAGTGATTTCTTACATATAAGGCAACTCCTCTTTTATTATGTCTACTTTTTTAAAAAAAAAACAACTTATATCCTTCCACCAGTATTTTTCAGTTGTGGGTTTCATCCCATTAAATTTCAGTGGTGGCAATAATATTATTCTTGCCCTTATGTACCCTGTTCATTCTTCATACTTTGAACATTAATGTATAATACTGGTGAGGCCTAGTGAGGCATGACTTAGACATGCATAGAAAAGTTACTAGATTTCTATGCCATTAGAAAGAGATACAGTATAAAGAACAATGGCTTCTGTGTATCATTTTATCTTGGAATCAAAATAGGCAGTATATAATAAGTATGACTGCTGGATGCTAAATTGAAGAGCAATGAGGAGCACCAAAAGAAAACTAGTCCATATCAGGTTTAAGATGGGTTATAATTTATTTCCATGGAGAAAACAGAATACAGGATTGCTATTACTGCTATGTCACACATATGGCTTTTTAAAAAATGGGACATTGTTGTCTAGAGTAATATATTCAGGTAGAATATAGAAGATAAATGCCAGTGACATATGTTTTTAGAAAGAGATAATCAGAAATGATTGCTTTTCAAGATTTGATGCTTATTAAAGTGTTTATTGAGGTCTAGTGGTTCTATAACAGATTATTCAATAAAACAAACTGAGTTATTTCCAATAATGTTGCATATAAATAAAATTTTAAAAAATGTATTTATGATTTTCTAACCTTCTGAAATCTTTCTTCATATCTAAAATGGTGATGTGGTGCAAAAGATATTGAACAATATAGGGGAATAAGTGATAGTCAGTTATCAACATATACAACTAATAACAGCAATCAGTGGGATTGGTACATTTCATTTTTAAAAATACATATAAAATGGGGCACCGTCCAATACTGCTATCATTATTATAGCTACAAATTAAATTATGAAAAGGAAATGTTATGATTGGAAAGTCCTGTGTACCCACTACAATTAACTAATTGTGACACCATTCTTATCTGTTATAACAGAGACTTCCAGATGTGAAGTTCCCGGAAGATGACCTAATTAATTTACGAGCCTCAATACAAAGTTCAAAAGAAATCCATTCATTTATTAGGATCAACATTCTGGCATGTGCTCCTGCAGAGCCAAAACTGATTTACACTTAATGGCGTCTGAACTTTACCCCTGTGTCTCCTCCCCTCTGCCTTGGTCATAACTCACATTCACCAACAAGATGCTACTGTAAGTATGGACATGCACAGCTGTTAAGAATATGAGACCTGACTCTAGCCAAATGTATGCATGGAATTTTCCTCCCTTCTCTATGCCACTTGATAGTAGTCATGGCAACACTTTACAAGGTGACACCAGAAATGTTTTGTTGAAATAGGATGATCAGATTCTGACTGCCAAAATCCATATGGCCATAAGAGATAGTGAATTTTCTGCCATCTAGTGGCTATCTGTATTTTGGCAGCCTTAGTGGAGCAGAAGTTCTACTTTAAGAGCTGGAAAAAACACAGTAGTCCCGATTACTGTGTTTTCTGAGGATTCTGATGTCTCTGTAAAGTGGTTATAATTGTAGAGCATCCCATGAAGAATTCTTCCAAGAATTCTGCTAAGAATAGACTTTATTTTCCCTTTCTGCTGTCTAATATTCCAAACAGCAACACATTCAGTAGAAGAACCACATGGCTACACTTGTTGAGTTGAAATCAAAGTAATAAACAGTGGATGCCAGGCTACAACTGATTCAGATTCAGAATCTGTGCTAGGTTTGGGTCAGTTGGTCCAGAAGTTTGACGGGATCAGCTAATACTGGGCCAATGGAATCTGGCAACAAATTTCTATTAAACAGTAATATATTTTCTCACTGATGTTTGTGTAGAAAATAAGTTTAGCAGAATGATTGCAATAACAAAAAAAATTATGTTGCCCAGTAACTCTTCTCAAAATAAATATTCCTATAGACCTACTCCTCAATGAAAGCCAATGAACAAGCCTCTTCCCAGGAGAGAGCTGTCATTGTTCCTGTCTTTCCTCTCTTAACCAGCAGTGCCAATTGTACTCTGAGTCATTTCCATCTCTTCTCTTGCAAGAGAAAAGAAAGTGAACTCTTAAAAGAGGCTCCTAAGCATTACAACAATGATAGAAAAGTATAACAATGATGGAAGAATGATTGTTAAGAATTACAATGCAGCCTATAAATGGCTGTCATATGCACATGACAGTTTTGTGGTTGTAGGTGCCTCCTGTTGTTTGATCAAAGTACTTAATGTTGATGGTAAAAGTGCTTACACTGAAAATATATAAGTGTACAGAAGAGTGAATACTCTTATAATAGCAACTTGGAGTTAGTTGTCATTGTGATCACAGATGCATTTATTGTATGACTTCTGCTTTTTTCCTGTTTCATTTCCTCTGAGTTGATCAGTTTTAATATCATTTAATATATTGGTTTTCAAGGCCATGGAAATTATAGGAAGGACACCATATTTGCTTAGTATATAAACAAACTAGCAGCATGAATAACATATTTCAAAAGAAAATAAATCAACCCATGCCTAGGAGGTAAAATATGACAGGATCTAAAGGTGAACTTAAGCTGAAAATAATGAAGCTGTTACAATCAGTGGATTCATAATTAGTTATTGTACACATAGATCCCGATAAAAAAAGCTGATTCTAACAATTGTATTTTATAAGAGTCATGGAGAAGAAGCAATCAGGTAAGTTCTATATCATACTGTGGTGAATATATTATAGAATATATTATAGAATATATATAGATAAGAGCTGAAGTGGCGCAGTGGTTAAATGCAGCACTGCAGGCTACTTCAGCTGACTGCAGTTCTGCAGTTCGGCGGTTCAAATCTCACCGGCTCAGGGTTGACTCAGCCTTCCATCCTTCCGAGGTGGGTAAAATGAGGACCCGGATTGTTGTTGGGGGCGATATGCTGACTCTGTAAACCGCTTAGAGAGGGCTGAAAGCCCTATGAAGCGGTATATAAGTCTAACAGCTATTGCTATATTTATCTGGCTATTCGGGAAAAAGGAAAATGCTATTCATAGAAAGGTTTGCTACTTCAGCACTGCAATTATTGAGGTAGGAAATGAGGATAATGTTCTTCCTAGAATTTTAATAGGATGAATTGACAATTCCACTAGCAACTTCTAAATTGCCTAGAACTGTAAATTATAATTGCGTCCTTAGTCCAGAAATGGGAATGCAAAAACTGTGCTCCAATAATCTGTATAACCACTAGATTATAACAAGGTGTTTTGCATTGATTTTCTAATGTTGATCCACATTTGTGCATCTCAGGTTTGATAGCCCTATGCAGAAGAGATTTTGAAATTAAGTTTGGTCGAAGACTATGTCAAGTTGTTAAGCTAACAGCTATGTCCTAAGATTCTTTGTATGTATCAAGCATTCATCTTTCTACATTTTTATAGGCATGGCATAGTTAGATGAATAATGTAATGCAGCAGCAAGTAAGAGATATCTGCAAACGATAGCTATTACTCAGTAATTTAAATATTGGTTAAAAATAACTATTTCATAGACAATTATTCTGGAGTTTCAAGACCCCACAATCTTTTCTTAAATTTGAGGTCAACAGTTCTATTAACTGATATCAATAATTTTAAGGTAAATTCTCTGTGTAAAGCCATTCTGTAAATGTTAGGAGGGGTTACATTTTATATATCCTGCTATTGAATTCTTATTCCTATATTGATTATCAATATTGATGATCAATAAAACAAGCTGTAGAGCACTTCCAAGGTAGAGTCACACCGATGCGGAGCAGAAGAACAGGGCTCTGTTCTTTCTGCCCGATTTTCTGTGTCAGGAGGCTTGCAAAGGCAGAGCTGGGTCTTGGAGGGGACCAGCGACAGAGAGGGGAAGCTCGGAGGATAACAGGGAGATGTGCGATCCCCCATTATAGTAGGAGAAACCTCTCAAATCCGGCTTGGGAGAAACTGGCCTTTATGGCCAGATCTGGAGGCGTAACACCCCTTTAAATGGAGAAGGAAGCGAGAAGAGGGAAACAGCTGAAAGTATCAGTGGATTTCGAGAAATTGAAATGAAGTACTGGTGTGATTCTCTGGAAGTGTAAACTGGAAGTGTAAGCCTAGTGGGTGAGTGAGTCTCCAAGGTGGAAAAAAAGCAGCACTTTAGTGGTGGGAGCAGAACCTTGAGAAAACAAAGTTAACATTCAGAGAAGGAATGGAGGAAATGTACTGACAGCTTGAACTTGCTGGAGAATTACTACAGACAGAAGGAACACGAGTTGAGATTGTGATTCAGGGACGTGCAGTCAGGGGAGGCATGTCATCATGAAAAGAAAAAAAATGTAAAAGGAAAAAGGCTGAGCTAGTTGCTGCCAGAGTCACAGGGGTTGCCTAGTGCTTAACTGTTTAAAAAAGCCTCTAAAAAAGTGCCCCCTACAGGAGGAGGTGGGAAAACGATGTGCCTCATCTAGTCTGGTGTTTTATGATCACTTGAGCAGAGTTAAGCAAGGGTTAAAAGCCGAAAAATTCCTGATGTAGATGAGGCACTTCATTCTTCCGCCTCCTCCTGTAGAGGGCACTTTTTAGAGGCTTTTTTAAACAGTTAAGCACTAAGCAGAGTCATCCACGGTGACTCTGGCAGCAACTAGCTCAGCCTGACCTCAGCTCTTGCCTTTTTCCTTTTATATTTGTTTTTCTTTTCATGATGGCAGACAAGAGCAGAGTTGAAACAGCTGGAAAAGGTATGTGTGTGGGTCGGAGGGAAGGGGAGGAATTCAAACTTCATCCTCAAGTGTAGATCCCTCCCCAAGTGTAGTTTGATTGCATGCAGAGCTACGTTGCCTTTACAAACACACACACACACACACACACACACACACACACCTGGATAAAAGTATATAAGCCAAGCTTCACTGATTACAAGTTTGAAAAGGCAAAGTGGCTCCACCTGCAATCAAAGTCTCGGATTGGAAGGCAGCAGGGGAATGGGGGGGGGGTATGGCAGAGGAGCTGCTTTCAAGCCATTGGAAAATATATCCAATTCAACTTCTGTGTTTGTGTTTGTTTGAGAGGGAGAGAGGGATCCAACTTCTCTGTGTGTGTGTGTCTGTTTGAGAGAGGGGGAGGGAGGGAGAGAGGGAGGAAGGAGGGGGAGGGAAAAGAAAAAGAATGAAGGAAAACTTTTTCGCAAAGAAGAAAAACAAATGCTGTCACTTTAAATCAGAACTGAGCATGCCTGGTTGTGGAATTCTGGGAGTTGAAGTCCACAAGTCTAAAAAAATTTGAAACTCCTGTGTCAGTGCCTCACCAGCCATAAACCTCACCGCACATCACTGTTGTGATTAGACTGGGACTAAACATTGTGGATTGCAGAAAAGGAAAATACAAGCTACAAGAAGCTTCTTCCTGGGAAGAAGACAGTGGAAATTTGATCTGGCAGGGGTAGCGAGAGAACTGTGATAGTGACTGTGCTAAATAGAAGGCAACATCCTGTACTTTAAGGGAGGAGAAGCTGATGAAACAGTAAGAACAAGGACAAAGAACTTTCTAAGTTTTCGGAAATCTGTGCAATCTAAGTAACCTGATATAAGAATATAAAATCCTGTATAGATATTATTAACTGTATAGCTGTTCGTTAATTAAACCTGCAATATGTATTATAATATGTATTACTCATAGTAAATGCAATATCTATAATTTTTATATTTCTTATAATAAAATAAAAAATAGATTAAGATTAGTATAACTATTTATGTTAGTAGTCAGAACTGTTAGGCCATCATTAGATTATTATTAGATCATTAATTGTATTGATCAATTGTATAAATAGGGTATTGATTGTATTATAATATAGGGTGTTCTATATTGTGGTTACCAATAATAGTTAGTGAAGTAGATAGAAGAATTGTGAGGAAGTGAGGTAGAGACCCCAAAAAAAAGATAGATAGATAAAGGGGGAAAATGGGGATATATGGTACTGTGGAAAAACTTTTTAAAAAACATTAATTAATTACTAAAAATCTTACACAAAATCAAAATGAGGAATTAGAAAGAGTATTGGAAATGCAAATAGTTAAAAAGGTAAAATATCTTGGAATCTGATTAACGGCTAAATGTTCTATCATAAAAGAAGACAATTATTCAAAATTATTACAACAAATATGAAAGGATTTGTAAAATTGGGCTAAATTACAGTTATCACTGATTGGAAGAATTGCGACCATAAAAATGAATATCCTACCAAAAATTTTATTTCTATTCCAAACTGTACCAGTAAAATTAGAGATTTTTTTTTTTTTTGTAGAACTAAATAAAATAGTTTTAAATTTTATTTGGCTGAGGAAAAAACCTAGGATAAAATTAAAATTACTACAGGACTATAGAATCAAAGGAGGATTTCGCCTCCGAGATTGGGAGCTTTACTATCAGCAGCAGCAGTAACATGGCTCAAAAAACGGATAGTACTTCAAAATAAAAGAATATTGACAATAGAGGGTCATGATTTACAGCTGAGCTGGCATGCTTTTATCTGGGAGGGAAAGAGTAAAGCTCCTAAATACTTCCAGAGACATCAGGTAAGAGGAGCCTTACTAGAAATATGGATGAAAATCAAAAGAAACTTCTACACAAAAATTCCCAGATGGATATCAACCATGGAAGCAATTATCTACCCCAATGTAATACATTTGAATAGGATATTGATATATAAGGAGTTATTGGATGGGCAAGGAAAACTTAAAACAAACCAGGAGTTAAAATTACAGGGAATTGAATTAGTCTGGTGGCCATACCTACAAATTCAAACAAGATACAAAAAGGACTTAGAACAGTACGGATTTCAAAACGAACAACAAGAATTGGACAAAATAGTAACAGGAACAGAAGAAAAAATGATTACAAAAACATACAATTGTCTCTTAAAATTCAAAATGGAGGAGGAAACCATGAAGGAAACAATGATAATTTGGGCTAAAAACTTTGGGTATAATATTGAATTGGAGCACTAGGGAAAAAGTATGGCAAATATATATATATATATATATATATATATATATATATATATATATATATATATATATATATATATACATACATACATACATACATACATACATACATACATACATACATACATATATACATATATATATATATGTATGTATGTATGTATGTATGTGTGTATATATATATGTGTGTGTGTGTGTGTGTGTGTGTGTGTGTGTATGTATGTATGTGTGTATATATATATAAATTGACAATGTCAGCATCCTATAAGGAAAACATTTACAAACTGTTTTATAGTTGGCACTTACCCCCTGCAAGATTGGCCAAAATGTTCACAAATAGATCTCCAAACTGTTGGAAATGTAATCACCAACAGGGGATTTTTTTATCATATGTGGTGGACGTGTCCGAAAGCCGAAGAATTCTGGACCAAAATTCAAAAATGGTTAGAAGAAATGATAGAACAAAAAATTGGCATGAACCCTGAGCTGTTTCTTCTAGGAATAATTAAAAAAATATTAGTGAGGATATCCAATATTTAATGCTTCATATAATCACTACTGCCAAAATTTCATATGCCCAAAATTGGAAACAAAAAACCATTCCCTCAAATGCAGAAATCATAAAAAAGGTGCTAGAATGCTCAGAAATGGACATTTTTATTATCTTTGTATCTAGTAGTATTTGCACAAAGAACAGGAAGTGCTTGGATAATGTTCTTCAGGTTCTCCTTTTTATTTTATGTTAAATGAGCATTTCTTTGCAAACAACTATGGAGCAGAACAGATGTATTCCCTCCAACATCATCATGACAACAGCAATAGTTCCAGGCTGGTTTCAACATGCAGAAATGCCAGGATGACATCATCACATTGATCAACTGAGATGTTCTTCAAATAGTGAAATAGCAACAACATACACACTAGAACTATCATTTTCAAAGCACTCTGGATTTGAAATGTCTGCCATTTATTTTCTGAAGAATCACTAGAGGATGTTCAGGATGATAGCAATCACTGTTTCCTTTCTCTCAAATTCTCTGAAACTTATGTATATCCACCAATGAAAGCCAGTTGTGAAAACTTTACTCCTCAATAGATGAAAAACTATGTTAACTAAGAAAGAAGAGAGTGTTTTGTTTGCTTGTGGCACTGTGTACCAGTGCAGCTCATGTAATTTAGAAAGACCTGTAGCTGTTGGGCAGTTTTTGTCAGCACTCTCAATAGCTGTTCACAATAATAGCTATGTCTGAGTCTCTCTGTGTGTTGCTTCAATTATTTCCACCACAACATAGCTATAGCCAGTAGTCTGCTTCTGTCTCAATCATTCAATTTCTATTGTCAGTTCTGCAGTGGATTTAAAAGGGGCCCTAAAATAGGGAAAACAATGAATACATTAGAGATTTGTTAACAGTATATTTTAGACAATGACCAACTCTCAAGATAGGGGAAGCCACTCTCTCTAAAATGCTTTCTCCTCATCTTCTGTTACTTAACCTACAAATAGATGCTGTCAGAATTTGAACTCCTACCATGAATGCTCTCGTGTTCTGAAATTACTTTATTGTATTGATATTAAAGTACCTATTTATTAGGTGCTTTAAAACAAGAAGGATATTTTACAAGTTACTATGTCTTTAAGCAATATGCAATTTATATGCAATTATAAATTTATAAATATGCAATTTATTAGGCATGAATCTGTAATGAAACCTCAACCTTATTTTGCATTATTTTCTAGGAAAAGTCTCTTAAGAGGTAAAGAATTGAATAGGTCCATGATACATTTTTACAAACACTGCTTAGAAACCTTCTCTCAAAGAAAATCTTGATAGTTTTTAAGATGTGAAGATCTATTTTGAAACCAAGAAAATAGTTCTGACGTCTGGTAAAAAAATTACATCATAGTTGTTGAAATAGATCTATAAGCTTACTTGAAAGGAAATTATGGACTATTTTAACAAATATGTTATATTTTTATATATTGACTTGGGCTACTTATTGTGTTAAAATAATGTGATTGTCAGTTTTGGCTTCTAGGGTTGTGTGATCCTAGCCATTGTGGTTTGAATCCTATGTATTATATCTTTCAGGATGTGTAAACAAACTACAGTTAAACAACATGAAAATAGCCAAATGTCCTAAAAGTGCTTTTCCAAGAGGCAACTGGACTTTCTGGCTTTTCTTTGAAACATCTTCAAAGTTGCCCCTCGGAAAAGCACTTTTGGGACAACCATGACCTGGATGACTAAGAATCTCCATAGACAATTAACCAAATGATTCTCACTAAACCAAAAATATTTGAATCAAGCTTGTTACAAAGTATAAGCCCAAGCAAATAAAAAAGTTCAACATGAAACTATAAGTTAGGTCCATTTAAAAGGATATTCATAAATCAAATAATGCTGGATTTTTTAAAAAGCGATTGGAGTCATGCTGACCCATCAGGAAAAAAACACACACACCCTGAAATCCATTGCTGGATAATTCCTTTATCAGCCTCAGCAAAATGACACAAAAGAGTGTGAAAGATTTCAAGTTTCAAGAACTCTTTATGATAAGCAAAGGTGTTAAAAAGAAACTTACTCCAAAAGATCCTATTAGTCTTAGAAGTACCATTTTTATTCGGAAACTCTCATGAGTAATATTAATTTGATTCATTTTACAATTAGATTTTTAGGATTTACAATTGGAGCAACTATTAGCAATCATTGCATATTTCCTAAATATTACTTATTGCACACTTTTTGTAGATATCAAGCAGATTAACTTCTTTTACAATTGAAAAAAACCATATGGCAACATTAAAGGCATTATTCTCTTTCCAACTACTATATTCTTCTGAATGATGCCTTTAATGATATTCTGAATGGGTGTTTTAAATTGTTAAATTGTAATTTGCTTGATGCCTACAGAAAGCTTTCAATGAGTAATCGATAAAACTTTTCACTCAAATCCTAATCTTAATACAAATTTCATATTATTGCTTTATTAAATAGAGAAACAAACATGAGGGATGGGTGAATCCAGCAAATGTGATCATAAACCAGGTTTTATGATTAGACTATTAATAAATCATTGTTTTTTGAAACTTGGTCATCTTATAATTCATCTCCATTTACTCAAAAAGAAGTAATCACGATATTACCGAAAGATAGTTGTTGCACGGTTAACTAAAATGTATGTGACTTTGGAATTTATTAACTCATGTTGAAATTAACAAATCCAATATCTCAAGACAATCAAGTCAATGCCACAATGGTTTTATTTTGATCTTTGATCAGCATAAAGTAAAAGCCTAAGAGATCCCAAATTAGACTAATAAAATTAAAAAATAGTAATGCAGCATAGTGTGATAACTTGGGAAATATCAATTACTAGCTGGATACATGTGCTTCGCGATAAAACCATGTGATCAGGCTATGCAGGAGAAATTGGCTCAGTGGTGGTTGGTGATTGAA
This sequence comes from Thamnophis elegans, assembly GCF_009769535.1. Classification (NCBI taxonomy): domain Eukaryota; kingdom Metazoa; phylum Chordata; class Lepidosauria; order Squamata; family Natricidae; genus Thamnophis; species Thamnophis elegans. The sequence continues at coordinate 36,632,402 of NC_045547.1, read as the reverse complement.
ACACGTAAGGGAATTTCACTCCCACCGCCTTGAGGCTGGAAGCAGTTCCATAGGTGAAAGTTGTAGACATTTTGGTGAGGTACCGACATTTAGTACTGTAAGGAGCCCAAGGTCGCTCCTGAGTATAGGAGTGGAACGTCTGCCAGTTTGAACTGTGGTAACGGAATGTTAAGCAACTGACAGTTGGAACAGAGTTCTTTTCAGGTGGGGAGGGGGAGTAGAACTCCTTAGCATCAGAGCATGTTAATTACTGTATAAGAAATACTAATAATCTGATGGTCATTTTAAAAAAATCCTTTCTTAGCAAGCACCTAGAAGCCAAGAGGAACATAGGTGCCAAATTTCAAGTTTGTTGGCTTTATGGTTCTGGACATTTCATGATGTCACGTGAGCGGCATTTCACTTTTACATAGCGAGATAGCAGAATTCTTATCAGTAAGATAATATATATTGTGTATAACTAAAATGAATAATTAGCTAAAATTAAGATCATAGTTATAAACTATGAAATAAGTTACTTATTTCCATATGTAATGGAAATAATAATAATAAACTGAAATATTATAAACTATAATATTAAAGTAGAAAAAATGGAACCAAAAGACAATATTGCTTTGTGTCAGACCAGATCCATGCTTCTTATCTGTCACTTCCCACTGAAAAGCACATGCTCTTGCAAAGAAGCCGGCAAAATAGGTGATGGAAGAACCATTGTCAGAAAGTAGTAACGAATTTAGATGAACTGAACACTCTTGAAGTCTAGAGAGTAAAAGAGGGAAAAAACAATGCTGCAACTGTCTCCGTGGAATCAATGCTGATCAAGTTATGTTTGATGGTTTCAGCCTGCCTGTTATTGCAAGGAGGCAGTTACAAGAATCTGTCTAGCACTGCCAAAATGAGAGAACTGCAGTGTAGCAAGATGAATGATTGGGCATTCTTAGTTGTAACAAAAGCAGCAGCAATTGAACTTAAGCTTTCATCAATTGAAGATTTGGCATTCAGCCTAAATCACTATGGCACTCCACATTCATTACATATTTAGCATATACTTCTACATCTGTTAGAGATGTGGTGGCTCAGTGGCTAAGACGCTGAGCTTGTCAATCAGAAAGGTCAGTGGTTCAAATCCCTAGCTCTGTGAGCTTCTGCTACTTGTCCCAGCTTCTGCCAACCAAGCAGTTTGAAAGCATGTAAAAATGCAAGTAGAAAAAATAGCAACCACCTTTCATGGGAAGGTAACAGCGTTCTGTGCGCCTTTGGCTTTTAGTCATGCTGGCCACATGACCATGGAGATGTCTTCAGACAGTGCTGGTTCTTCGGCTTTGAAACGAAGATGAGCACCGCCCCCTAGAGTCTGGAATGACTAGCACATATGTGCAAGGGGAACCTTTACCTTACCTTTACCTTTATACATCTGTTTAAGTAGTGTATACTTATAAACTTACTTACTACCCAAAGAGAGATGGTAAATGGGAACAAAAATCCCATTTTGGACAGAGAGGATCACTGGGTTGAAAGAGGGGTTAAAGATGTCAAAACTGAACAGCCCTCTCTCAACAGAGGAGGAAGAGGATATGATGTCATCTATCCCCAATTTACAACACAATCCTTTCAACAATCCCAAGAAGGCTCCACACCAATTTGCACCACTCAGGGGGCCCAGATGACACAGATAAACCTCGAGGTGACCCTAACAGCCTCCTAAAAGAATGCAAATGACCAGCTGTCTGCAAGGAGTATAAATCGTTCCATTCCCAACCATCCAGTCAGAGCTGACTGGATGAGAAGAGAAACATCTTCAAAGAAAAACCAGAAAGTCCAGTTGCCTCTTGAAAAAAAAGAGAAAAACGCACCTTTGGGACAAGCCCCCCCCCCTCCCCGGATGTTGCTTTTTTGCTTCCACATAGATGGATCTTCATCTTTCAGTGTAAGGGGAGCTAAGTTTCTTAGGAAGAGAGATAACCTTAGTCAGAAATTTAGCACACGCAATCATGTTTCATGTAACCTTATAATTACATTATAGAATTGTGCAAATCCTTCTGAGGAGGTGATTTGCAAAATGTGGGAACAGTTATAAAACACTTGTCTTCCTTTAAACAGCCATTGGAAAGGTTTGCATTGCCTCCCTGTCTCCATATGGTGAATTGCATCACTTTGTTTCATACCAATGGTGCAAAGGACTGCAGCAAATCACAATCACTCTATACCTCCAGTTTATGTGCTTCATTTCTCTTTTTCTTCCCAATCATTAACTCAAGTAAAAGGTGGCTAGGGTTAGCTTTTTGCTTAGTATATAAAACATGGCTCTTATTGTGGGGAGAGGGCTTTCCTTTGCCACATAGATGCACGCAACACTTTCCTTTCATGTATAAAATAATATAATGTTGCATATTAAACAGCAAGGTAATCTAACTTCTGGTTCTGCTTATGTATATATTGTTACATAAAGGATTTTTATAAAGAGTTACAGATATCCAGCATAAAGTAACAATCTTCAAAATAATTATAGGTAACCACTGTGAAAGTACATGCAAGTTGTCTTGTGATAAAGAACAAACTTGGACATTGACACTACCAATTGTTATGACGCTTTGAACCCACTTACATAAAATGTATATGAATGTACTCAATAAACTGGGAAACAATAGTTTGCCATTTTTGTCAAATATTTCTAAAGTTATTTGAGAAGTTTTGAGTATGAGCATCCTTGCTGAACTCCATCTCACCTTTAAGTTAGAGAGGAGCTGCGTATCTGACAGAGCTTTTCATAAAACTGTCATTATTTTTTGAAGAATGGAAAACTTGAGTGAAACTTTCAAACAAAAATACCCTGTTCTTCAGAAAGGTGCTCCAATATCTTCTAATGTTCAGAAAATACTTTTGTCTTTTAAAGTTCTTCCACTATCAAAATGGTCTCTACATAGTAACATGCACCAGAAATCCGTTTATCTCCTACAAAACATTGAGCTATACCTGCTGGGATTTCAACCTTTGTTTCTGGGAATCCAAGGCATTTCAAAGCTGACTCTTAGCTCAGTCAACCTTTCCCTCTGGCTTAGTTCATTGTACAATAGAACCCACCGTAGTGAACTCTCCCTTATAGTGACTCTTTTCTAGTTATGAAAAATATTGTTCCTGAATATCTTCAATGGCTGTGAAAATTATAGTGCAATTGACCTTTTATAAAGTTCACATATATTTTAACTGTTAACTACAATGCCAAGTTAAAAGAAAAAGTAACCCCTTTTCTTTCATTGTCTTTCCAGTTTGCAGTTATTGCTTCCTATGAGAAATATTGCCTTATACATATTCGGTGTCAAAATTGCTTCTAGTGATGACATTTTTACAAGCTGGGTTCCCCCCCCCCTTCAATAAATATACCAGAAATCTCAATTATAATTTGAAATAAAACTTTTTCAGCAACAAGATTCTGTAACTAAAATGCCTCCAGAGCAGGCTGTTGGAGATTGTTCCACTGCCTTTCCTGAGAGTAGGATAAAATATGTGGTGCACACAGTCAAGTGGGTTTTTAGAAATGGGATAATGGATGTTGTCTCTAAAGTCATTAATCATTACATACAAAGGGTGACTGATTCATTAATAGTTTGGTTACCCAGGAGGCTGCATAGAAAATAGAGTTTCAAGCAAGTAAACATTTATATTTCAAGTGTCAGACCTGCAGAACAATCTACCACTTTCCCTCAAGTTAATTAAGAGAAATAACACCTTGCTTCATCATTAAAAGTTAGTCCTAAAGACAGAAAGAGAGAGAGAGAGAGAATTGCAGGAGTGATTTGAGCTCTCAGACATCACTGTAATGTCTGAGGAATAGACTGGTATATCTTTTTTTTAAAGATTCTTGGAAAATATTTGTCACAGAGAATGATGGTGAAAATGTAAACAACTACATCTTTGCTTTTATATTGTTAATCATACTAGGCTCAATTATTTAAGATGAAAATGATAGAAAATTTGGAAGATAAACAATCACATGATTCATTCTTTTTTAGTACATTCTTTGACTAACTGGTTTAATAGTTTTTGGGGCAACTTGTAAGAACAATTATAAATTATTTAAACCTACTATGTATCTGCATGCATTTAATACAAAAAAACAGACATTGCAAGGCTTTTTCCTGGCTTCCTTGATTTTATAGCTTATGTGAAGAAGCAAGTCAGTAGTAGTAGCAGCGGAACATTTAGTCTAGTTTTTCTACTGTGTAAAATTTTGGCACAAGGTAGTTGTATTTGTGCCAAATATCTCTATGTCAGTGGTTCCCAAACTTGGCAACTTTAAGACTTGTGGACTTGAAGTCCACAAGTCTTAAAGTTGCCAAGTTTGGGAACCACTGCTCTATGAGATTGGGACAAATATTGTTTGTTAAAAGTTAATTTTGCTTTGAACAAAAATTCAGTAAAACCTTCAGTGGGCACTTTTTTTCCAACTGGCTTATCTTATATCCACCGAGTGGAAGTGACATAATCAAAGGATGAAGAGGGTGGCATTTTCCAGCCATGGCTTCCTTAGACAATATACAGCAATGATACCATTATTGGCAAAATCACAAATTATTGTATTAACATAACAGATTTAATTGGGGAAAGGGAAGGTGACCAGAAGGATGTACTGTGAAAAGGCACCAGGCATTGTGATAAGATTCAGGTTTGGAGTGAGTTATTGGTCAAAATAACCAAGGCAAAGTTGTCTCCAAACTTTGTGTATTGCTCTAGACAAGGCTATATAACAAATACAAAGTGCACAAAACATTTCCTATGGTCCTATGTTTGTATGCAATACATAGTTCAACAACGGCTTTTTTCAAGGCAGATTCATATCTGAATGTCTCCCTTGAATTTTTAAAAACTTTTCCAATGAGGCCAGTATGTTAGAAACTCTGCCATTGTTGAAGGCAGTTCAACCCTGACCTACAAATATTATCATATGAGTGCAAGTCATTGCACATTAACAAATTTAAATTTGGATCTGATTAGCTCCTAACAAAAAACATTAGTCGATATTTCTAGACAGTATTTCAAAAGGAATAAAGGCTAGTTTTCCATAGTTTGACTATGGAAAGGCTGATGGAAAAGCTGACAATACCCTGAATAAAAAATTGAGATTATGTCATCCTATAATTTATATGGTGAAATAATGCTGGCATTAAATGTAAGATGGTTGGAATCTGTAAACTTAAAGGTTCTGGGGAAGCATTAAAGTAAAAAATGGAGAGAAACAACATTCTGAAAAGTTAGCAGCAAACAAGTGGGTCCTACTGGACCAGCTGTGTAAGAATGAAAAAATGCTGCTGCTGAAAAAAAGCATTGAAGTGACAAAGCAAATGATTTATAATCTCTTATTCCCATAAAAATGACTGGCATTGTTTTTCAGAGCTATGAATTTGGAGCTGGCTGCAATGGACCACTGGTCTAAAATGTGCTTCAGATTTATTTCCATAATCACAGGCACAAATCCTTTCAATGGAAAACAACAGTTTGCCTCTGATAGGTAGAAGGACATTTCTAAAATAGGTAGGATTTAACAGTTGGTTGCATTTCTTTTTTCTTTAGAAATTGCTTTAGAAAATAAATGATTAGATTTGTACATTGGCAAAAGAACTAAGCATGATCATTCAGTATCATTTAAGAAACATTGCATCTGGTTTGGATATATATATTTACTTACTCCCAAAAATTAATTTGAATATATACTATTCATAATACCTGCTAACAATTATACAACTGTTGAGTTTGAGGTCACGTCTAACATGAAGTATCAACCAAACCATATAATAGGCTAATAATTCAGTTTAGGATTTTGAATGTCAAAGTACTTTAATATTTGGTGGAAATGCTTAGTGCCATTTAACACAGTGGTTGTGGGTGTTATTTATATAACTAAATTAATATGTATTCACCCCAACTTTCTAATGCAATGGACTATCCAAATCAGTCCATCCTTCCTTCCTTTCTTCCTTCCTTCCTTTCCTCCTTCCTTTCTTCCACCAGAATCCTGTCAATGGGATTCACTTTCACACTATTATGCAGAATTTTACCTTATATATTTAATATAGAAGGCCAATGAGCACCATGTGCATTATATGGAGATAATGGAGAACAAGGAATATGAAAGAATGGACAATTAACAAGCCTGTTAAAAAGCAATTGAATAGCTTGAGTAAGACTGGAATCATATATTGTGCTTTTACAAGGATTTCTTCACCATGGAAACTGCAATAAGTTACAACTGACCGTGAGTACAAAGCATGAAAAACATAATTAGAAGTACAAAGTCTGGCTTTATATGTCATAGTAAAGAAGAACCAAACATATTATAAGTTAGCATAACATGTGAACTTAAGCAACAGCAACAACTAATAAAAGGCATTTCCTTTTATGTTTCATTTTTACTTATTTTCATTTCAAATATTCTGTCCTTTCAGGAAGAAAAAAACCAAGGCATTTAACATATAACATCAAATCTCAAGTACAGCATACATGATGTGTATAAGTATACATTTGTGTCCAAGAGAGGTGTCTTATAGGTCTTTACAGCTTAAAAAAGTATTTGGATATGCCCAGACACAAACAGGGTAATATTTGAGTGTTCAAGGACTTCAGTTCAGCCTTTCCACCTTCCAAAGGGCTGCAGAAGGCCATTGACATCACTTGAGGCATGGCAGCTGAAAATGTTGGCCTGATTTTGTTATATTTAATATTCCGAATGGTTTGAGAGTGGAGATGGCAGTGAGGGACCACAGGAGAGCAAACTACTCCCATCTTTGCTAGTAAACCTCCATAACCTTGTCCAGATTAGAGAGTGGCCAGAAAAATGTATATTTGGAACATTTTGTAAGGTTTGTGACAAGGTAAGAGAGGAGGTAGGAATTGGGGGCCCTATTTCCAACTTTGAACTGCATAAAAATTTGAAAAATAAAAGTAGCCACATTTGTGGTTTTGTGTGATGGGAGTGGGACCACTGATATCCATGATGAAGTACAGATATTAAAAAATCAAGCTTCCATGCTTTACTTAAATTGCAATTTTTAATAGTCTTCAAAGGTAAATGAACAATACCCTCTGCAAAGACAATGTTAAGGTCCTACACAAAGACCATAGTGTTATAAATTCAGAATTCTATATTCATTCTATTCAGGACCATAACTGAATATTTTGAAGCATGACACACCAAGACAGTGTTTTTCAATGTGGGCAACTTTAAGGTACTGTATGTGGACTGCAGTTTCCAGAATACCTCAGCTGGCCTGCTGGCTGGGGAATTCTGGGGGTTAAAGTCCACATATCTTAAATTTGCCAAGATTGAGAAACATTGCCACAGGGCCTTTTATAACCACATATTTTCCTTTCAGCATTGTTGATGCATTTCCAATGGAAGCTTAGCAACCTAGAACAGATGCATATATCTATCAATTCTTCAGATCCCTTTCCCAAAAATTTCCATTTTTTAATTTATATCCCTACTTCAAAAACAATTATGAAGCCAAGAAAGCAGGAGACAGCCGTATGACAGATTTTTGCAATGGGGATGACCAGTGGTGATATGCAGCTGGTTCGAGCCGGTTCAGGTGAACCAGTTGTTAAATTGCTGGCTGGCCCTGCCCCTTCCTGCCCTGCCCCTTCCAGGAGTCCCTGGTGCCCTGTTTTGGCTTCCAGGAGGCTACAGGGAGGCTATTACTCCCATAATGTAGCATGGGGGGGACAGTGGTGCACCCTCCCCCATGGCCCATGTTTGCTCTCAGAGGGGTGCAGGAGGCCGAGTGCTGCCTGTCACACCCCCTGGCCATGACCACCATGACCACGCACAGCCATCCGGTCATTAGGGCAGAGGTTGTTAAATTATTTGAATCCTATCACTGGGGATGACTCAATGAATGCAGGTGAGGCTGTTTCCTTGTCAAATGAATTTTTCAATGCAATGAATTTTTATTAGACTACAGAACCAGAACAGAGCTCCAAATCTATTCCCTGCATGAACTGTGACTTACACTTTCAGAATTCAACTATTTGTGTTCATGTTCACAAAATCTGAAGTGATAATAGGCATCATTATGATAAAATTCAGATAAAGTAGATCACTGAAATGTATCTAATATCTTATATTTTCTTGTGCTTGTAATACACACTTCAAAACTTCCTTTTATTATCTATTATTAACCAGCTCCGCTTACAATCTGCCAGCCCCAGAACCAACACAAAAGAAGATATGACCTTTGCTTCTCTATGTTTGCAAGCTGTGGGAACAAAAGAATTGGTTGAAGGAGACTGTTATACATATATCAATAACTTTCAAAAAGTTTCTTTCCCAATGATACAACTTTTTCAGCTACAAGATAAACTTTTTCTTTCTGTGAAAGCATTAAAAGAACAAATGTCATATTGTCAATGGATGCCTGTAATAATAACTGCCACTATTCTTTTTATGATGGTATCTCAAAGAACTCAGATTTCATTTGACTTTGCACACTAAGCTACCTTGAAATAAATATTGCTTTTTGACTATAAATCACATTTCCAAAAACATACCCAGAGATTATTGTTCAGCTACATACATACACACACTCACACATTATATAATCAGTTTTTAGGAACACTGTTTACAAATTATTTCTCCCCTATCCTACAATCCTTATTTTAATTTTCAGTATCACACATTCTGCAAGATGTTTGAGGGCATTCTGAATTAATTGTTTAAATACTTTTTTTAAAATAATTCTGATTGGTATTAGAGTTTACAATTATAATACCCAAATATATGAGAAATGAAGGAAATCAGAATTCTATAAAAACATTACATTTTGAACTTTGTTTTGTTTTATTTTCCCTTTAATGGTTGCAGAGACCACTGTTAAAATCTAACAAGTTCAATATGCTAAAAGCAAAACAGAATAACAGAGTGGGAAGGGATCTTGGAGGTCTTCTAATCCAATTCCCTGCTCAGACAGGAAACCCTATACCATTTCAGAAAAATGGTTGTCCAATCTCTTCTTTTAAAAACCCAGTTTTGGAACATTCACAACTTCCACAGTTCCACTGATTAATTGTTCTAACTGTCAGGAAATTTCTCCTTAGTTCTAGGTTGCTTCTGTCCTTGATTAATTTCCATCCATTACCATTCCATCTTGTCCTGCCTTTACTACTTGTCACTTGCAAATATAAACTTTCTGAAATCAGGTCACCAGAGTTTAAAAATGTGCAGATATGTAAATTTTGGTTGGTATTGTTATTTACAAAGATAGATAGATAGATAGATAGATAGATAGATAGATAGATAGATAGATAGATAGATAGATAGATGATACATAGATAGATAGATAGATAGATAGATAGATAGAGATAGATAGATAGATAGATAGATAGATAGATAGATAGATAGATAGATAGATAGATAGATGAATTTGATCAGTTCAGATTTGCATACTTTTTTTTAATAAACGTTTTTTTTTTTAGTTTTAGTTTTCAAAACAGACACAACATAAAAAAATCCTCTTTCTTTGCATACTGTAGAAAGTGTATCAGTTGGTTACAAAAAAAATTTGTGCATTTCTTTCACAGTCACCCATGATTCATATTAACTCTAGTATTTTAAATCAAATATATTTGTACATATTACCATCATCCTACCAGAATTCTCATTTGACTATAATTGTTTAAACGTCCATCATAAAACATACCAAAACTCAAGACATAACCACATACTGGCATCTCATTTGCTATTTCTAGTATCCCAATAACACTATTCCTTATGGCCTGATTTGCATACTTCCTATGATGATTAAAGGTACATAGTGGCTCGCTAACTTAAAAGACACCGGAGAAGGTCTACACTCCAGCAGTTTCAGCTTTACCCCCCTCCGCCCCCCCTCCCCCCATGTTGAAATGAGTTCCTGTACCTCATTTACCTTCCACCTAGAAGTTTGAAAGCATGTAAATGCAAGTAGATAAATGTGTACCATTTTTGTGGGAAGGTAACAGTGCTCCATGTTTCACCACAGGCTCTGCGCTGTGGGGTGCTGTCATGCTGGCTACATTGCCATGCAAATGTCTTCAGACAGTGCTGGTTCAATGGCCTAGAAACAGAGATTAGCACAACCCCCTAAAGTCAGCTATGACTATCAGAGTAAAATCCACAAGGATTCCTTTATCTTTTTAAATGATGTTTAAAAGATAGCCAAGGTATCTTTTAAAGTTCTGCTTTACATGTAAGTAAAGTAAACTGATGTAGATGAGTTTTCTTCAAAACTGGCTATGTAGTTCAGTGGTGGAGCCCCTGCTCTGTATGCAAAAAAAATAATAATCCTGTTTTGAAACTTAGTAATTAAAAAGAAGATAAAAAACTTCTTATCAAAAACATAAATATCATAAAATAAATGGAATCCACTTCTGGTATTTTTGTTTTATTAGAAAAAACATGCCATATTGCCTTTGTTTGATGCACAGTGAGAGTGGCAACTAAATCCATTCCAGCAGTGGGTTTCAAAAAATGTTTAGAACCTCTTCTGTAGGTGTGGCCTGTTTTGTGGGAGTGGCTTGGCAGTCATGCGACTGGGTGGGAGTGGCTTGGCAGTCATGTGACTGGGTGGGCGTGGCCAACTTGCAAAATGTGGTGAAACTCACTTAACAAAGCTCTTGCTTAGCAACTAAAATATTGGCTCAGAAACTCTGGCATTTCAAGCACACAAGTCTTAAAGCTGTCAAGTTACAAGACCCTTGCACCCCTAACACTTTAGAAAAAGCCCAGCGGTGTTCAAACTTGGCAGATTTAAGACTTGTGGACTTCAACTCCCAGAATTCCTACATACATACAGGCTGCCTGATCCTCCCTCACTCGCTCGCCGGGAAGCGCAGAGAAGACTGTGAAGTCAGCGGAGGCAGAAAAGTCCACACCCAGCAACTGCAGCGACATCATCAAGATGAATAGCGAGAGGGAAGAGTGGCCCCTTCGCCTCCAAGCGACTTTGTCTTGATGATGTCACCACAGCTGCCAGGCACAGATGGATGGAGGTAGCCAGAACGGCGCCGAGGCGATCCAGCCAGGCAAAAGAGTGAGCGAGTGATGGAGGATCAGGCAGCCTGATCCTCAATCACTCACTCACTCGCCAGGAAGCACGGAGAAGACCATGAAGTCCAGTGGAGGCAGGAAGGTTCTTGGCACTCTGGGAAGCCATGGAAGCGACTGGGGAGTGCCGAGAACCTTCCTGCCTCCGCTGGACTTCTCGCTCTTCTCCGTGCGCTCCTTGCGACTGCAATAGATGTCCAGAAGTGGCTTTTGTGGCTAATGGGGCTTGGGCTTCCAGCCTGACAGCCCCCACCACTTCTGGACGTCTATTGCAGTCGTGAGGGGTGCGAGGAGAAGAGCGCAAAGTCCAGCGGAGGCAGGAAGGTTCTCGGCACTCCTGAGAACCTTCCTGTCTTCCCCGGTTGCCCAGTTGGCACAGCCCCACTCACGCACCTCCTCCTACTCCCTCCTCCTACTCTTCACTTCCCAAAGGCTCTTCTGCTCCTTCCTGGAGCTCAGAGGGAGTGAGGCACAAGGGATGAGAGGAAAACCACACTTTGGAAAACTTCACTGGGAAGGGAGGTGGGGAACCAGTGGGGGGGAATGCACCTGTGCTTTGCTGGTGGCCACATCTCCTAGGCAAGTTCGGGGAGGTCATAGGAGGCTGGCTGTGCCACACAAGCTACCGCCCGCAAGTGGTGACAGAAGGGGTGGGGGAAGCGAGCGAGGGAGGCGGGGCAAGCGCTCCATGAGGAACGGTTTCTAACCTTTACGGTAGATTTGTGGAACCTCTTCTACCAAACTGGTTAGAACCGGCAGGAACCCACCCCTGATTCATTCCCACCAAATGTTCTGGTAGAGATTTTTTTAAAATGATTGTTGCTAACTAAATACATAACTAATGTCCTGTTTTTATCAATATGCAAAAGACATGAGCCTAAATTTCAGTTCTCTCTTGATGTTATGAAGAAACTATTTCAGAACTATTCCTACATAATTTTTTTTGCAATTCATCCACTCACAAAATTCTTCCAAAATATCTCTCTGCATTGAATATATTTTCTAAATACTGGTTTCTGATATATGAAGAAAATATTGTTCCTTGGCAAACATTTCGAAGCCCTTGGAAATTTGTTAAAAAGACAGTCCTGTCTTGCACACAAATATCAGGCCTACTTAATATGACAAAATCTGTATGAGGCAATAGAGTACAATGAAAGTATTACTGTTGCAATACAAACTGTGCCCCCTTTTGTGTGTGCATCATTGCATCTCACACATACATGAAAAGGGCAAATTTGCAGCACAGTGCTGCATTACTGCTTTCATTATTCTAATTAAAGCATCAAACACCATTACCTTCATTACTGACTTATTTGTCAAGACTTTATGAATTTTGAATAGCAATCTGTTAAAAGAAAACTGACAATCTTTTAAAAATTAGATAAATCTGGGGTTAATATATTGGGGCTATTGTGGTTTCCTGCTGCCTTCATAATCATTTTAGTCTGGGCTGTCTGTGTGGTTCTTTGTTTTTACTTGTTTTACTGTCTTTTGGATTGTATGCCAATCATAATCCACTGGAACTGGGCAGCAGTAACAAATTTAAATGGTAAATGATAAATAAATAAATGAATGTCTTACCAGCTTCCAGAAAATATTTTGTTGAAATTTCATGTCAGTATTGTTTCTTTCAAAAAAAAATGTCAAGGCACAGAACTAAATACATCAGCCAGTATGAAAAACGGTTTTAAAAATCTTAATATATCCATTTCCCTTTGCTAGATTGTAGTCACTGAAATTACTAAATTTTCCATGACTGAGAATTCTATAAATTATAATAGCAAAAAGAAAAAAAAACCACCCACATATGCTTTTTGCCAGTTAAACTAGCATCTGTGGATAAGGACTTCTTTTACAACTGTTATTCAGCCACATCATCAATTTATTTACTTTTTTCATATCACCACAGCTAATTCTTTTCTGAGTTTTCATGATAGTGGCATCATCACTCCATCTAATCCAAAGGATATATTTCCTTCCTTTGACTACAAAAGGCTCAAGAGGGGGGGTGTTGTTTATGGTCTGTTTCCTGACAAGGAGGTGTTTTTTTTACTATACTTGGCTTTCGGCTCCCATGCTCCATTTCCACATTTATACATCTATATAAAACTGGAGCCAATACAATATTTGCAATTAGTGCCTTCACCCAATAAAATGCATACCAGTAGCCACTGTCTTTTTGGAGCTACTTAATCTGAGTGTTTGTTCAACATTTTAACTGATCTTCTTTCACTTCTTCCTTATATACTTACAACAACTCCTGTTTCCAGTTGTGGTGCCAGGTAATCATGTTGTTTTGGAATATTTTATTCCTTGCCCAATTCAACCTGAGTAAGTTTGATTAAAGAATATCAGGCAGGTGCATGAAATTAAGATCTTTATTTACATGTAAGAGAGATGACAGCGAGCAAACTACTGTATATACTCGAGTATAAGCCTAGTTTTTCAGCCCACTTTTTGGGCTGAAAAAAGCCGCCTCGGCTTATACTCGAGTCAGTGAAAAATTTGCCCGAAATGGAGGAGAAAAAGGGGCGGGGCCATGCCGCTGGGTGACACTCGTGAATGGCCCAGTGCCCCTGTGAGTTTCCCCTCCCTCTGTGTCAGTTTGCCGCGCAGCACGCACCGCACCATCCCCCCTCCTCACGTTCTAATGTAATGCAGGGCTGTCTTACGATTCCCCTTCCTCCCCCTCCTGCCGCTCTGCAACGATGTCCCACCTCCTCCTTGTTATGGCAAGCAGCCACATAGCGATGTCCCACCTCCTCTGGTACAGTGATCCAATGATAGGAATCACTGTGCCGTGTGTCATAGGAGGCGGGACATCGCTCCCGCGGCTGCACGGGACATCATCATCACAGCGGGACATCAGCATCATGAGGTGAGTGAAGTATTTCATTGAATACACCGCTAGTTTACTGTTTTTCTTTGAAATAAATATTCAAAAACATTATTGGTATCTATTTTTATTTTTGAAATTTACCGGTAGCTGCTGCATTTCCCACCCTAGGCTTATACTCGAGTCAATAACTTTTCCAGTTTTTTGTGGTAAAATTAGGTGCCTCGGCTTATATTCGGGTCGGCCTATACTCGAGTATATACGGTATTACGTGGGTTGCTGCACTCCTTTCAGCCTAAGCTGTATACATTACAGTCAGTTCCTTCTATAGAATACCATCCCCTTACCTAGTCACTCAATTCCCATCACACATTATTCCATATATGCTTGTCAGGTCTTCTCATTACCTGAGAATATTTATCTAAGGAACATCCTTGGAATTTACACCTTATCTCTTTTCCCTGGATAAATGTATTCAAGGTTTCTGGACAATTAAGTGTGAGAAGGCTTTCAAATCTTAAAGTAAACCAAAAGGAGACAAGGTGTTTAATAAAAGTATAAACGCCCAAAGAAAATATTCTAATACCATATCCTAAAAATATTCTGAAAGTTGTAGCCATATTTTTGTTGCACGCCACCAATTCAATGTAAACAGTAGGTCTATGAAATCTTTTGAAAGTATGATCACTTCATGTAAAGTATCTATCCAGAGCTGACTGATAAGACAATGTGGCCTACTTACTTCTAGAATAAAACAGCCATGTTTTGTTTCATATATGAGGCTTCTTCTATCAGTTCCAGTAGTTCAAAGAGAGCTCTCTGTACATGTGTATGTGCAGAAGATTACTCCAGCTAAGAAACTGCCAGAGGAAGGTTAGATGGATACGAAGCAGAGGGCTCTGCAAGTGGCTAAAAAGGACAGGTAGCTATTAGCTAGCTGACAGATATCAAAGATTGTATGATCTTTTGTAAGTTTGATATTTACAAAAATATAGCTATGCTCATGGTTCGGGTGCTATGAATGTCAGCATGAATCCGAAAATAATAAAGACAACTTGAAAATATTATGATTTCATTTAAAGGTGCAGTGTAAAATCATGAGAAATGACCAGTTTCAGTTTAATTTACCATGGAAAGACTTAGTTTAATTCATCATGAAGTGGTCTATATTTCCACATGTCCATTGAATCTAAAGATGAACTAGTGGCTGTTGCCTGTAAAACTTTTGAGAGCATATTATGCTCAAATAAAATAATAAAAATATAATTTTGTTTATCCTATCTGGATAAATCATGTAGTATAACTTCTAGAATATGAGCAACCTTCCACAGCAGGATATCTTACAAATAGGATGATTTTTCTGTTCCCAGAATTCCCAACTAGCATGACCATAGGTGAAAAGTACCAGTAGTTAATTTTTCTCTAAAGTTTCTATTAAATCTGTGTATTTGCATAGCGTAACATTGATAGAGGATAATGAGTAGAGATTAATTCATAACTTTTCAACAATAACTCTGCACCAACTTTACCTAAATTTAAAGCTAAAAGGAAAAGTTGTGCTAAATATTCCTATTTATTCAGGTTTTATCCCAGGATACATGCTCCCAGTAAATAGTTCTGATTCAGTGATTAAGCCTGACATAACAGTTATTTAGCAATAATTCCATAAAAATCTTGGTAGCTTTATCCCACTGGATTGTGCAAACCTTTGGCATCCAAGCATCTTTAGCCTACAATCTTTAAATCTTTAAATAGTAATCCTGCCGTATATATTCCTGGTATTGCCATCAGAAGTATACACAGCAGAATAAATATTTAAAGATTGGATACCAGAGATGTGCACATCACTTCTGAAATAGATGGAATTTATAGGCTGCTATGGATCTTTGGCATCCAGTTTACACCACCCTTATAATCAAGCTATTCTGCAGCCACTGTCCGAAAAGCAAAACATTTATTACAGAGAAGGAGGGCTTGGGGTTCTATTAGCAGATATAACAGTGCAAATAACATCAAGTCGTATTCCATTAGAGCAGAAAAAGAGTTTTTTTTAAATCATTTGTTACAGAAAGATTGTTTATTGCATTCTTGTAAGTGAAACAAATCAGTTGAGATTTCAGCTGAGGCATGTTGTTTATTTTACCTCTCTAGTAGCAATATTCCTGAGACGTGGCTAAAGTTCTTTCTCCAACTGATGGAGATGAGGAAACAGGTGTCTAGAACTCCCTACCTTCACTGCCTCAAAGCATTTCCATCTCATTCGGTTTTTATTCCACTTTCATCCCTTAATATTTCACAAACCAATTTGAAACTGATTTTTAGCCACTTTTGCTAGCTTTGAAATAGGCTGAAAATACCATGAATTGATCAGCACTCCCTATAGCTGACCTACAGTCCACATTCAGATACACATGCAACACACAGGTACACAAAACTTTGGCAGACTACTCAAAAGAAGAAGAAAAATGTTAATATACTCTTTTCTACTCAAGTTTTCCATTATAAATGTTCAGCTGCAAAGGCATCATTCATTTGATTTTTTTAAGTGAAAATTTGCTGCTTTTTGTCATCTTAGATAAGACTTAAGATATAAGAACTGTAAGTTCTAGTGTAGAGTTTCTGGGGGAGAGAGGAGGAGATAAATAGTTGTGAACACTACGCTAAGTGAGAGGTGAGGTGGTACAATTTGAGGTACACTAATTACATAAGCAAAAAAAATTAAACGTTGGCTTAGGTCTGGCTTGATGAGAATAGCAAAGTTGACCAGGATTAATATTAGGCAGATAGCTGAGTATTGTCTAGCTCCGTGATGGCAAACCTATGGCATGCGTGCCGGAAGTGGCTCACAGAGCCATCTCTCCAGGCACACCAGCCGTCGCGGGTTGCTCTTCTGGGTTCCGGTCCATGCATGTGTGCCAGCTAGCTGGTCTTCGCAATCGCATGCATGCCAGAAACTGGAAGACCAGGTGGCCGGCACACATGCACACACAGAAAACCACAAGCTCAGCTTTCCGGCATGCACATGTATGCTGGGGGGGGAGCTACTCTTCTAGTTTCCATGCGTACTGGGGAGCTGATCTTCCGGTTTCTGTTGCTCCCCCGCCAGAGCACTCCCATTTAGGCACTCAGTGCCAAAAAGGTTCGACAACACTGGTCTAGCCCATGTGAACTATACAAAACAATCAAACTAGAACATAATAAAGCAAGAAAAACAGACGATCACAGGCATGAATAAACAACCAAATCCAATTTCAAACAATTTGGCATGGATGCAGGGGGGAAAAAATCCCTGAGCCCTCAAAATAATTTTCATGGGGATGGGTAGGCTTAGACAGCAGGAATGAGCTAATCACTGCTACATGAAAATATTTCCACAAATCCCATCTTTCTACAAATAAATCCACTTTGTTAAAGACCACATTATTCAAGCATAAAGCAATACTAAACAATGAGAGTATCAACAAAAACCTGTTCTCAGCATAATCAAACAATATCATCATCATTCTAGCCATTGTCTATCCATTGCAGGATGATACTGCACATGCACGCACGCGAAGCGCATCCCTGAGCAAACCGGCAGTAGCAGAAGCTGGAACCCATCCCTGCATGGAATCCATTCTATGACTCCTTAGTCCATCTGCCATCAGTTCTTCTTGCTTTGTGATTGGTCCATTTCATTTTATATGAAGTAATATATTTAAATATAACATTGATTAAAGGCTATTTTAGCCTATACCAAAATAAAATTTTCCATTCTACATTATTTCCCTACAAAATTCACTTTAGAATGATTTGTCATGTATATATCTTTATTCATATCCTTTGAAAAATATTATAAGTTCACAACATAGTTTAGTACAAACAACCAAAAATAATCATAAAGTATAAACATATTCTTAAAAAAAAAATCAAATTAGACTCACTTATAATAAATACAGTTTTGGATGAATGTCTTAGTATTCATTAAAATACTTTCCAACTCCCTGCAGTATCTAGAAATTGTTCAAAATCTAAAACATTCCTGCATAATAATTACAGTCTTCTGAATTCAAATAGAAAGCTAATTAATTCTGTTATTTTTTTTTCAATCATAGTCCTATTCAGCTTGTTATATTGTTATACAAAAGCCCTACTACATTATTGTTACATTTCTGTTTCTTAGATTATTTTATACTTTTTCTTGTTTTTCTTTCTACATTAAAATTGTTAGTGTATATGCAATGGAGATAATGTAAATAGAATCAGATTGAAACGTGAAAGTATTGCATGTTGTCACTAGGAAACATCCTGAAGAACAAACAGGTTATTGATATTCTTCCTCCTAAAGCAAGAAACAATCCAGGGAGATTCATGAGAAGTGAGTAATGACAACAGAGAGGAGAAAATAAATTGAAAGAATCAGAAATGGCTGCAGACCTGTAAATAACTTTTCACACTTTCGCAGTTACATTTACAATTGAATAGTTTGCTTTTGTAAATTGATAGAGAAATCCAGGTTTATTTAATTCTCTCTCTAATTCTTTCATAGATTGCTAATCCATTCTGCCTGCCAATTCTAACTTGTTTCTTTTTTATTTCACTCTTTGTTCTTTTTTAAAAGAAAAAAGCTATTGGAGGTTAAGGTATGTAAATTTCCAATAAAGCAACACTTCTCCTATATGTATGTCCATCAAAGATGCAAGTATTGATCATGTATCCTTCCAAGGGAATATTGTAGTTACGGAATTGTCTGAAACATTCCTCTTCTTGAAGAGTTAACCTCCATCTAGACTTCCAATTTCTGTATGGTTTTTTCTAATGCTATCTTGTATTTAATGATGGAAAATAGCATCCAAAGTCAATGTTAAAGGATTTTGGTATTATGGATGGCATATACAGTAGCTGTTTTGAAATATCTGCACAAACTTTGAGTTTGCTCTTATATGAATTCCAGTACAAACATTTGAGATTTAGAACACAGAACATCACAGTTGGAACTTGAACCTTCTAGTCCAATCCTCTGCTCAAGCAGAAGACCCTGTACCATTTTAGACAAATGGCTGCCCAGTCCCTTCTTAAAAACATCTAGTGATGGAGGACCCAAAACTTTTGAAGGCAAGTTGGTTCCACTGGTTGATTGTTCTCACTGTCAAGAAGTTTCTCCTTAGTTCTAGTTGCTTCTCTCCTTGGTTGATTTCCATCCATTGCTTCTTGCCTTGCCTTCTGGTGCTGTGGGAAATAAGTTGACCCATTTTTTCTTTGTGGCAGCCAATCAGATATTGGAGTCACTGCTATCATGTCACCCCCAATCCTTCCTTTTACTAGACATTTCCTGCAATTGTTCTTCACTTGTAAAGTTTTCTACTTTCCAACCATTTTCAAATAGATTAGCTTACTATTTCCTTTATGAATATGTCATTTACAGTCCCTGTTGCTAAATGAAGTGTTAATATTTTCCTGATTGTTTCAGTTTCATTTATTTCTTTAATAAGAATATCAAATTCATACCTCCATCAACAAAGGAAGAACAAAGCTATTGGGATGCTTGGCCTCCTCCCCATAATATTTTACCTTCATATAAATTAGATGAATTCTTGCATTAGGGTAATTTCAAATATGTTTTGTTAATAGTGCTGTGCCTGGTTAATTTGAGTTAATACAATACCTTTTATATATTATACATTATATTACATATTAACTGTGCCCATGAAAGTGGGAGGAAGTTCATCTAGGTTTCCGATGAGGCCCCCAAGTTTTCCCAGGTAGATGTTCAAAGCAGAAACTGAATATTCTGCAAAACAAAACAAAAAAATCCAATTATTGAATGTGGTTTTATTTGGCAATCCAAGGGTTAAATTTATGAGTCATTGACCAAAATATTATTTGAACCTTTAATCATACCCAATTACCTGCAGTGCCAGATGGAATATGTGCTGCACAGATGCTAAATGTAGGTAATAATGATTTTAAGATGGCAAGAATCTGGTTATTTCAGCTGAGCAATTTAGCAGAGACTATCTTGTTATAGCATAGTTACTATATGCAGGATATACAGTATAATAGATACACTCTCTCTGTAGCTCTAGAGTGCCAATGAAAAAGCCAGTGGAATGCTTTTTTGCTTCAAGAACTTAAAAACAACATGCTGTCCAAAGAAACAAGATTAACAAAATAGTGAAGCAAATTATTCATCTGCTGCCACATTCTCATCACATGTCAAGACAATAATCTTGAGTCTCTACTGGTTATATATCTTATGGGAGAATCCCCTTTTGGTATTTCACAAATTGAGTGGCCTCTGACAGTTAGGTTCACTAGGGAATACATTTTAAATCTTCATGTGGAACCAACATTATATTCTCCCTCACACTGCATCAATCATTGCACTTTAGTTGAGATAATATAGGCATTCAGGGATTTATATACTTAAAATATTTAGAATCAGTAAGTCACACTAGCAAGATGATCTTAGTGCACTTTTTAGAAGAAAGTCAGGCTATTATGGTCTTTATAAAACCATCCATTTAGAAGGATATGTTTAATTATTTCACCAAGTTTCTTATTACTCAGGTTGTACTTCACATGTTTTATGTTTTATCATTCAGATTTCAAGGTTAATTTTATTCTTTACTGTAGATCCATAGTCCTTCAAACCAATCAGATATCACAATAAACCCAGAAACAAAAGATGGTTATTTAAAAATGCATTCTGAATGAAGAATCGGAAATCCTATGAGGCATCAAATGGAAGACATTAACATTCACCCCTGTGCTTATTTCAGTTCCTACCGTATGAAAAAGAAAAGAGAGAAGATTTGTTTGCTTGTATTATCTTTGAGACCATGTGTCAGTCTCATTTTGAAAGTAGAAATTGCTCTTTTCATTTCAGATCTGTGTAGGTTTTCAGAAGGACAAAGAACTCATAAACAATGATAAATGATACATTTTCTCACTGTGGGTAGGGTCAGGGAAAAAGGAAATGCTTCACACTGATCCTGCCCTTACCTGCAGGAAAGATGGATTATGAAATATGATTCCTTGACTTCTAGTCAATTCTGCCTCTAATTCCTACAACTTCAGTTCTCTTTTGTTTCATGTATATGTTGTTAATGAAAAATGGAATTTTTCGATGCCTTCCATTTCTCCCCACAACAGAGTAAATTACCAAGGCTCACTATAAAGATCTGAAGTGGAAAAGCTTTAAACTCCTGCAAACATTCAAGTATCATTACAGGAAGCTCCATTTAAAGGGCAATGGAGCACTTCTATATTTCTGATTTGCTTCATTACTTAAAACTAAATGGCAATTATTAGTTATAACATTGCCATTTTGAGACTAAATGTTTTCAACTAGTACTAGAATTTAGTACCCCTTCAAATAATTTTCCCCTTGACATTCTGCTGTGTTTGTTTAATATTGATCAACTGAGATATACTGCACTCACTGTTTTCTACAGGTTCTAGTAAAAGAGAAAAGCTGACAAAAAGCACAGTGTGTAAATAGTCCTACTGTGCTGCCCTTTATTGTAAAATGAGAGTTTCCTTAGAGGCCACAATATCGCTGAAGCTTTATTTTAGTCAATTTCCCTCAAATTAATTACTTAAAAATCAGCTGAAGAGGTTTACTAAAAGATACCATAGTTATTAAACAGTTTGGCCAAAAGACTAGCCTCAGTTCTAAATATACCCATCTCTGATAAAGTGTCATTACTGCCAATAGCTGTAATTTTAACATATGTGAACTTGGTTATAAATTAAGCGGACAATGTTGAACTTAAATAAAAAAACTAGTGCTATTTGATAGTGCTCTTTTGATCTGCTATGCCTTTGGATTATATATATATATATATATATATATATATATATATATATATATATATATATATATATATATATATATATATATATATATATATATATATATATATATAGCATTGGTTAACTTTACTAACAACAGAGTTTCAAAGTCAAAGAAAAGCATTTGGAATCATATTAATTCTATAAAGTACTGCACTTTGAACATTTCTGAATGATCATTTTCCATTCGGACTTTTGAGTGCATGTGCTAAAATAAGCCCTCCCTGAAAATATTGCAACATAACAGCAGCCATGAGGTGACCACGCTCGCCGCTTCCTGCACCTCAAAAATAATAAGACCTCCCTGAAAATAAGGCCAAGTGCTTATTTCTGGGATCAAAAGAAAATGTCTTATTTTGTGGGAAACATGGAATGACTTGCTTTCCAGCTATCATGATAATTTTGAGTTTGTTTTACTGTAATTCTTAGCTGCATAATGATGATCCAGGAAATCTAGTTTGACTCATTAGTTATCCTTCAGACCAGAGGACAGGTCTTGTGCATTTTGTGCCTCAAAATACACAACCCAACCAGTTCCTGGCATCAAGAAATCTTGGTATGAAAATATGGAAAATGTCCTTGAAAAAAATTAATGTCTTTTACAAAGGGACAAAATTCAAAGTAGTCTTTTTGTCACTTTTACCAGTCCAACAGCAGCTACATGTTCAGGTTTTTTTTTCCTAAACTTAAATTCTTGTGGATTATGGAAATCTGAGCATTTAGAGATCCATTGAACTGCACTATTGTTGATTATGTGATACTTTACAAGGCAATTTACACCAAGGTGTGGCATAAAGGGACACCAAGTCAGAATAACAGAATAACAAAGTTGGAAGGTCTTCTAGGCCACCCCCTGCTGAGGCAGAAAACCCTCTACCATTTCAGACAAACATTTGAATTTGAATTTACATCAAATGTCATAAACCTTTGAATTTGATTTACAAGATAACAGATGTCTGAACCAGCTTCAGTATTACCATGGTTATTTCTATGACTGTTTTTTTCTCTCCTTGCTTCTCCTTCAGAATAATGTACTTCCCGTTTTTCTTCCATTCTTCTTCTAAAAAAGAAATCTGTTTTGTGCTAAAGGTATATTACACATT
Organism: Thamnophis elegans; assembly: GCF_009769535.1. Taxonomy (NCBI): domain Eukaryota; kingdom Metazoa; phylum Chordata; class Lepidosauria; order Squamata; family Natricidae; genus Thamnophis; species Thamnophis elegans. The sequence goes on along the minus strand of NC_045547.1, from coordinate 36,609,550 downwards.
TTTTTAGTAAACAAAACTACTGAACTCTATCTTAAATCTCATTTCTTCTAACTCTCCTTTGCACTGCTAAGTGCCCTATGGTCACTTTGTGGAGCTTTAAATTTCCAGGCATCGATATTCATTTCTTTTCTTCACTCTGCTCAGAACCCCTGTTGCCATTTTTCTGCAAGATTTCATTGTTTTGCTGTTAAAAGGTTTCCCTCGCAGTGACTGCTCTGCCTGGGAGTTTTGTTTGAAACTGACCCTGATCTTTAGTCGCAACAGAGCAACAGCAAGCATTTTAAGGTCTGCAGGCTGGGGAATATGAGGATAACAACGTGAAACTAGAAAAGAATCATAAGGAGATTCACATTTCAAGACACATTTCCCTGACAACGTTTCCCAGACTGGTGATTTGCTGTTTCTTGTTTGGCTGCAATGACCTTTTCCTTCTGCGACCTATGCGATAGTTGTGTCCATCATTATGTCAGTTATGATGCACGTATCTGCCCGCTGGAAAAGAAGATAGGCCAAGGAAATATGCCTGGTGTCCAATGGATCTCTTTGATAGTATTGTGCAGCAGATTTTATTCCCACTGTGCCGAGACAATTCCAAACAAGCTGCCACTGTTATTCAATCCAGCTATATTTTTCTCAGTCTCTCACAAGAATGGTGGCATCTTTAAATGAAAAACAACTGTAATATATGATTAGCCTTTTAAATTACAGATTATTTTAACCTAAGCAGAATCTAATATAGTTTATACTGTATTCAGAAAGGATTGAAGCCCTATTTTTAAATGGACTTATTGACCAAATAAGTTATGGAACTATTGCATGATGTGTCATAATAAAACTAAATACGAGAGTACACTAAAGTAGAAAGTTTAAGTGTAAGATGCTCAAGGCAGAATTGCAATGAAATCACCATCACTTTGTCTATGGGTCTGTGTGTGCACGCGCACGTGCGTGTGTGTGTAATGAGAACAAAAGTGGTGGAGCTTTAATTGCAACACTGCGCCTACGATCCTGATTATCCACAGATTCTTGCCCACTAAAATGAAAGCACTTAAAATTAACATATAACTTAGGAAGCTATGCACAGAAATTAAGTGAAGTTACTAACGGGTACCACCCTTAGAGGCATTACTGATCACTTTGTATTAATTATTCTTTGCATTGATTAACAGAAGTAATGATAGAAAATTTGAAACAAAATTGCAAGACTTGCATATTGGCTCAGGTTTCAATTAATCTATAAAAGCTTATAGAACTTATTCAATTAGTTTGGCAGAAGCAATTTGCATTCATGCACATTTGGGAATTAGGTAAAAGCTTAAATACTGTATGAAAGACAGATTCAAAAGTGTGTTTTTCAGGGGTCAGCAGAAGGACCAGAATGAGGAATAGGACTGATATATCCAATGGTAAACCTAAAAGATGGACAATACAATATACTTAGATAACTGTACACAACTGATACAGAACAAGTCAGATAATAAAGGCCTCAATGCTGAGCAACTGCATAGTCTAAGAATGTGCCATGAATTCTTGAGAGCCAAACAGAAATCATCTGCAAAAGAGGAAACACTCCAATTTTGCTCCATAGTTTTGTATGTCTGAATCCTGTGTGCTGCTGATCATCTTTTGTTATCGCTAGATTGTTGGAGTGCTTCTGAGCTGTGATCTGGCTTTGTATTCATAAAGACAAGACATATTTTTCCTGTTATCTTTGCTAGGGTACATGTGTACATTTGCACCCACCAGCACTCTTTCTGTTGAAACATTTGTAAACTTTAAAATAAACTGATTATAACCCAACTCAGGTTCAAATAAAGAAATCAGCCAACTGTACCCATTTCCTGGGTAGATTTCCCTGGGAACTTTGACTACTAAGTAGAAGAATTTCCATTCAGTGTAGCAAACCTGCTAATGTCCATCATTTCTTAAGTATGTGTTGGTTCATGTAAGTAAAAAAAGGAAGGATCTTAGTATCAATATTCTTAAAAACTTAAGAATCAAGAGATGTAGTGGTGCAGTGGTTAGAATGCAGTACTGCAGGCTATGTCTGCTGATCCATCGGCTGCCAACAGTTCGAATATCACCAGCTCAAGGTTGTCTCAACCTTCTATCCTTCCAAGTTCGGTAAAATGAGGACCCAGATTGTTGGGGGTAATATGCTGACACTGTAAACCACTTAGAGAGGGCTGTAAAGCATTGGGAAAAGCATATAAGACTAAACACTATTGCTGTTTATTATTAGGGGCGAAGTTGTAAGAAAGCATAGAAATGCAATAAAGCTAATATGATAAGAGTGCAATTACTAGCCTATTCTGTAATTTATATTTCATAGCTAGGTTTGGCAGAAATCTTAGTTCTGCATTTATTTCATTCTTCATCTAGCACTTAGCTGAAGACTTTCAGATATGCTTGAACTTGATTATGTCATATTTTTTATTTTACAACATGTGTATTCCATTATTATGGCCTGCTCCAATTCTGAGCAGAGTTTCTGCTATTTCTCTTCCCAGCCTCAAATTTGGAGCAGTCCATAATAATGGAATGCACGTGTTGTAAAATAAAAATATAATCAAGTTCAGGCATATCTGAAAGTCTTCAGCTAAGTGCTAGATGAGGAATTAAATAAATGCAGAACTAAGAAGTGCAAATTACAAGGCAACCATTCAAGAACTGACTGCAATTCGGTCAGCCACCTGTGAATCTGATTTAATACAGATGGCTTCTGATTACATTGCAAGGAGCCAGAGCCTCACCTTGGGAGAAATTGCATCAATAGTAAAGCGGTCCAAGTAGTAGACATCAGAATGGCAAAGCCAGGAACTCTAGTCATAAAAGAACATGCTTCAGATCCCATCCCCTTGTTGAAAATAATTTGACACAATCAGTTCTACATACTATAAGCCTCTCTTTCTTGATTCCTTGCTTTAAAATGGATCCTCAGTTTTTGAGCCTTGGCCTGGATATTGTGGAAGTTATAGATTTCTTGCCTACCGTATATACTCGAGTATAGGCCGACCCGAATATAAGCCGAGGCACCTAATTTTACCACAAAAAACTGGAAAAGTTATTGACTCGAGTATAAGCCTAGGGTGGGAAATGCAGCAGCTACCGGTAAATTTCAAAAATAAAAATAGATACCAATAATGTTTTTGAATATTTATTTCAAAGAAAAACAGTAAACTAGCGGTGTATTCAATGAAATACTTCACTCACCTCATGATGCTGATGTCCCGCTGTGATGATGATGTCCCGTGCAGCCGCGGGAGCGATGTCCCGCCTCCTATGACACACGGCACAGTGATTCCTATCATTGGATCACTGTACCAGAGGAGGTGGGACATCGCTATGTGGCTGCTTGCCATAACAAGGAGGAGGTGGGACATCGTTGCAGAGCGGCAGGAGGGGGAGGAAGGGGAATCGTAAGACAGCCCTGCATTACATTAGAACATGAGGAGGGGGGATGGTGCGGTGCGCGCTGACACAGAGGGAGGGGAAACTCACAGGGGCACTGGGCCATTCACGAGTGTCACCCAGCGGCATGGCCCCGCCCCTTTCCCTCCTCCATTTCGGGCAAATTTTTCACTGACTCGAGTATAAGCCGAGGCGGCTTTTTTCAGCCCAAAAAGTGGGCTGAAAAACTAGGCTTATACTCGAGTATATACAGTATATAAAAGTTACAGCTATGAGTTACAAGCCAGATTTTTTTTTATCTGCATATTTGTTCAGAGTTACTTGTTGTCATGGGTGGCTACAGAAATTAAATAAATAAATCTGAATAACAACCAGCCATCAATAGTTTCAACCCTAAAGAGATTTGGACAGGCTGAATGGGCAAAGAACATTTATGTGCAATGGAGGATTTAATAAAGATGCCAGTAGCACCAAATGATTAAGTGTTGATATGTACTTCTGAAAGTCTTAATTTCTAGTTTCCCAACTTCTGGGATCTTGAAGACCAGCCATTGATTTTCCATCAAACCAGATCTGGAGTGTTTAGGGTAATTGCTTGAAAAATGCCACCCTTGCCGACAAGTCCCATATGTGTTTTTGGTTTTAAGGGATAGTTAATAAGATATTCATGTGTAAGTTGGCTAGGCTGTCCACAATATAAACATAGGTCTGATATATATGTTAATATAACTTTTCTTAGACACTTAATGGAAAATACATGGGGTGAAGAGGATAGGAAGGAAAGAAAGAAATATTCTCCTTACTCAGACTGTCACGATTCCTTTGGTCTTCCATAGATTCTCCTTACTCAAAGTCTGTCATGATTCCTTTAGTCTTAGTTTAGTTTAGTTTAGTTTATTTGGATTTATAGGCCGCCCTTTTCCCTGAGGGGACTCAGGGCGGCTTACAATCATTAGGGAGGGGGTGAAATTCAAAACAAACAATATGTGCACAAAATAAATAAAGTAATAAAAACACAACTTGCATTCAACATTCACACTCGGGTGGGGCAAATCGAAGACTTATCCCCAGGCCTGTTGGGATAGCCAGGTCTTAAGGGCTGCACGGAAGGCCTGGACGGTGGTGAGGGTGCGTATCTTGACGGGGAGATCGTTCCACAGGGTTGGAGCTGCAACAGAAAAGGCTCTCCTCCGTGTAGTCGCCAGTCGGCATTGACTGGCGGATGGGATTCGGAGGAGGCCCAGTCTGTGCGATCTTATCGGTCGGAGGGAGGTAATCGGCAGAAGGCGGTCTCTCAAGTACTCAGATCCACTACCATGAAGGGCTTTAAAGGTGGTCAACAGGACCCTGAAGCGCACCCGGAGATCAACAGGTAGCCAGTGCAGCTCGCGGAGGATGGGTGTTATGTGGGCGAACCGCGGTGCGCCCACTATCACTCGCGCGGCCGCATTCTGGACTAACTGCAGCCGCCGGATGCACTTCAAGGGCAGCCCCATGTAGAGCACATTGCCGTATTCCAGCCTAGAGATCACAAGGGCTCGAGTGACTGTTGTGAGAGCCTCCCGATTCAGGTAGGGTCGTAACTGGCGGACCAGGCGAACCTGGGCAAATGCCCCCCTGGTCACAGCCGACAGATGATGGTCGAAGGTCAGCTGTGGATCCAGGAGGACTCCTAAGTTACTAAGTCTTCCATTGATTCTCCAATAGACTTGGTTTAATGCTGTCATAGTTGAATTTTTCCGATAATATCAAAATTACATTGCCACAAATGACCAAGGAAACAGGTCTTTCTAAATTCTGATTATTTTTTCTTCCATTCCAATTATTAGAGACTGCCTGGACAAATCCCTGCAGTTTTCTTGGCAAGTTTTTTTTTAAAAAAAATAGTTTGCCATTGTCTGTTTCTTAGGGCTAAGAGAAAGGGACTAGTCCGAGGTCACCCAGTTGGCTTTGCACTTAAGGGTGCTAGAATTCATAATCTCCTAGTATCTAACCTGATGCTTCAACAACCACGCCAATCTGGCTGTCAAATTCTGATTAGTTAGTCTTATTGAGAGTAGTTTAAGCACACAAATTCTAACCTCTTTAATTTCAAATATGCTATATAGATGTAATCATTCAAAATAGTTTACCTTTATTTCTCCCATACTTTTAGTGCAGGGGAAATGCAATCTATTTCTTCTGAGAATATCAGCTACCCTACATCACACAATGAATACACAAATGTTATCAACCTCTTTTATCAGTATAATAATTCCCTGCCATCTTCTTTCATTTTAGCCCTCATTTCAAGCTAACAATTGCCTATATTTATTCTTGTCATGCTTGTCATCATAACAAGCTTCTCGCTAATCATTCCACCTGGATCCTAACTGTCTCTTCATCACATGAGCCGTAGGATTTTTTTTTTTTTACTGACTTACCACATATGAAGAGTCTAGTAACAATAGTGCTAGAGCCAGAAATATTGATTGAGGAACTGGCAACAGTTGTTAAAAAGTTACCCAAATACAAAGCACCAGAAATAGATGAACTACCAACAGAAATAATTCAAACAGCAGGTGAAAGCAGCATCAATACTGGAGCACCCACAACTTCTGGAGGCAAAGTCATTCCACTGATTGTTTGAATGATACCACTGTGGAAAAAGAAAGTGAGGAAACAAGAATGCACACAATATTAAGCATAGCACTATTGAGCCATGTACAGAAATTGCACACCAAGATCATAGAAATGAGATTAAGACCAGTTATAGAACCACAACTAGCAGAAGAGAAGATAGGTTTTAGAAGAAATAGAAGCTAGATAGATGCAATTTTTGCACCCAAGTATCCTATACAAAGCATACTTATTCCCACCCTATGTTACCAGTGCCAAATATGGACATTTACAATAAAATATAAACAAAAGTTAGTCACCATGGAAATGAAATGTTTGAGGAAAGCTGCTGGAGTGACCAGAAGTGATAAAATCAGGAATGAGCCCATAAGAGAAACAATTGGCATAGAACCAATCTTAAACTACAGACAGAAACAAATAAAATGGTTTGCTCACCTAAAGAGGATGTTGAGGAATTCCATATCATACAAGGCATATACAAAAAGAGAAGGTCAAAGAACATGAGGCAGACCTAGAAGAAGATGAAGAGACATACTACAACAATATAAGTTAATCATAGTTGAGGCCGCCAGAAGAGCAAGCACTAGAACTTTGCAGGAGAGGAGAGGCTGGATATTGGTGGTGCTTGTTTTTTTCTTCCTAAGATGGCCCTTTTCATTACAAATGAATATACAGCTGATCTGTTCATTCAGGTTTTCAGAACCTGTCTTGTCCAGGAAGCTGCTTTCTGACATTTCCTAGAAAGTTCTACTTCAATAATTGAATGGTAAGATCAGCCTGCCCTCTGCCCATTCTCTATATTTAGGTGGAGAAAAGGTGAAAATCGAAAGCAATATTTCATTGCTCCTTAATAGTAAACTATCAAGACAATTGGCTTGATATTCTTACCTATGGCTGAGTTTAGTTATAACAAGTTCAATGCCTCTGTTCAATGTCACCTTTCAAGTTATCACATATACACACCTGCTGCCATTCTCTATTTCAAAGGCTTTCTGTTTTCTCCAGGAACCTCAGGTGGTTCAACACCTCTTCAGTGATCAACTGGATTGTGCCAAGACCTCACATGTGCAATCTCCTAACCATAATTGCTATTGGAAACCATAGCTGATTTTTCTACTACATGTTTTCCTTTCTGCATGACCCGTTAAGAGAATTGATGTTATTTCTTAATATTAGTATTAATTTTAATAATATTGCAGAAATAAATTCTCTATACAGAAGATGCATCCATACTTCTTCCATTCCCTTCTGGTAATAAAACATGTGTCTTGCACATTCTAGCCTAACACTACCTCCTATCTTGGTCAGGAGGAAAAAAATGGAGATGGGATCAATTTTTTACCCTCAAAATAAGAAGAAAAGCATGGACTGGAGAAACAGAAATTCCCCTCCACAGGGGGAATAGAAAAATGTGAAAGGGAGAGGATTTGATATTTCAAGTTGATGGAGAAATGGAAATGGAATAAGAGGTACAATATCTTCTGGTCCAGAGGGAGGGGTAATGAACTATTTTTAATTTCCAAAAATAAATAAATAACATTTGTCTACTTTCTGAGCTCTTGGGTTCCAATATTTTACATAAGGCATGTTTACAGTTTGCTACTAACAGATATCTGATACTCAGCATTAGATTAAAATATTCATTATATTTAATTAGCTTTAAAAAAAACAATACTTAACATACTGCTTTTCCACTAAAACATCTCTTCTTGGATTTTAACAACAGGGAAATAAAGCATGGGGGACAGAGAGATTATCACAACTTCATAATAGATATTGCACAGACCTATATACTTCTTGTTTGAAAAATGTAACTGCAATCCAAGCTAAAATTTTTAACACAGTAGGTGACTTTATTATTCTATGACATGATCCATTAACAGGCAAATCAAATGTCTTTCATGTAGAGTTCCAGATAACCAAAACTACAAGTGCACAAATGTCCTGCTGAATTTTCAATAGCATTTAGAGATTGAATTGTTTAGAAATAAATGCCAAGTACTTAATGTCTTGCCGAACTATAGATTACAGAAGACTGGTCAGTAACCAAAAAAACCCCAAACATTTATGGCAATTTTTCAATACAACAAACTTCAGAGAATGAAAGGGGAAGTACTTTCAAAGAGAAAAATGATTTGCGACACCTCCATAAGCAGGTGCTACTGTATATCTCTTACATGCATTAAATCAAAAGGGCATCAATTCACAAATCAGCTATCATGTTATAATTTGATATCACTATCAGCACAAAACTGTATATTTTTAAATGGTGCCGTAAAGCGGATTTAAGTAAGATGTGAGGAACTGAAAGGTTGTGATTAATTTTGTGATTAATTTTCCTTATTCTGATGGCACTTCCAGCTAAATAAATAACTATTTTCATCCCATTAAAAATACCATCAACTTGACTATCAAAGAAACAAACTGAATCAATTGGGTAAGTTTCTTAGTTGTGTGTGAAAGAATGTGTGATTGAATTTTTTATTAGACCGTGACCAATGAACCACAGGTGATATTTCTGATGATCTGGCCTTGGGAAAATGATGTACGTAATAAGAAAAGTTCTGCAGAGAAGGAGTTTACCAAGATTGAAGCATTTTGTTATGTACTGGAAAAATAGGTTTCTTTTTAGGGGAAGTATAAAACTTGAGTTTGTAATACTTAACAATGCAGTAGTAAAACTTCTTCATACTGGAAGAAAATTGTTCAATGGAAAAGGAGACAGTTCCTAATATTTTGCAAGATAGCCCTTCCATATTAGTGGATCACAATATTTTTTTTCCAAAGAGCTCTCCTGGGTGATTCGGATTTAGTTAGTTGCTCACACTATAGTTTCTCTCCCATGCACTGTTGTTTCCGGATAAAACCGAAAAAACCCTACATAGGCCATTTTGAACTCCCAGAGAAAAGGGATGTTATAAATGTAATGATAAATGGAAATAAGCCAAACATGCATAACAAATGGAACCAAGTGAAGGAAATATTCAGAGTAGAATAAACTATTATACAGAGGTTTTACAGTAGGTGGTTTTTCTATCACTCCCTTCTGCTACTCATATTTAGAACTGTTTAATAGATCATGCATTTGATTCCCATCATGCCCCGGAGCATAGCAAAGATGTTTTTAATGTGCTAAAGCATTACACGCACAAACAACAAAAAATAAAGCTGCATTTTGATTATGGCAACTATATAAAAAATGGCTATAAACAAGAGGAAAGTGTACAAGCCAGTCTTCTCAAAAAATGATTTAGCCCAGGTGTTTCTAAACTTCTTATGCCAAAGGAGCAGTTCCTACTGCTATACTATCAATAACATTTCAAAGGTGAAGAAAGCCATTCTAGAATATATGGTAAATATGTTTTTCCTTGGCAAGTTATATGAAATTTTCTCTACTAGCACAAGGTGGGTGTGATTTTTTTTTAAAAAAGTATTTTATTTGAGCAGTGACTAGTCAAATGTCTCACATATGTATAAACATACGGAGAGAGTCCTTTGGCTTTCTATCTGCACAGTCTTCCAGTCAATAGTGTAACTCAGCGGTCTCCAACCTTGGCAAAGCTGGCTGAGGAAGTCTGGAAGTTGAAGTCCACAGGTCTTAAAGTTGCCAAGGTTGGAGACCACTGGTGTAGCTCACTCAGACTATCTTGTAGACACACTAAAAGCTTTTAGGAAGATTTTACTATTACAGAAAGTTGCTGTGCCTCTTAAAGTTAGGAAACCCTTTTTTCCCCTCTGCCTTCAAGAAGAAAAGATTTCCATTGCTTGCTCCCATTAGTAGGGGATGAAGCCAAGATGATAGAGTGAATGCATTTTTGGATGTTTTAAAATTGAACTACTTTTAGTAATGTATTCACTTTCAGTCTACCAGCAGAAAGAAGATGCAAGTAAAGCATCAATAAACAACAATGCTATTGCTGCTTTTTTCTGGTTAAGATACTTCTATATCAATTTCTGCTATACTCTCAAGATGCTACTGGACAATGCTTGAAGTACTATTACTTTTTTTTTCTTTGTGGTACATGCAATAAAACCATTAGCCATATGCTACTAAAACTCTCCTGATTGTCTATTTGTATCCTTCAATTGGATGAAACACTGCATCATAGGGCAACAATTTTTGAGTTAATAGAAACCTCAGATGGGCTAATTTACAGAATATGTTCAAAATTCAGGAGCTGTGAACTCCTGTGGGATTAAATTTAGCAACATTGTGGCCACTTCAGGGCCACCATGCTTCCATGGTCCCACATTACTATGATCAACTGTGGTAACATAATCATCATGGCTATATCTCTACTCTATCTGCCACCTCCCTCTGGTCCCTGTGCCCAATTAGTTGGAAACAAGGCCCAATAGGAAATGGTGGTTGACTACTGAAATTTGAAATCCCTGAGGAGATACTTGCTGGCAAAATAGGACTACTTAGGGGTATCAGTAACCTCTTGGAGGGAGGGAGGGAGAGGGGGGGGAAGGAGGGGGAGGAGGAGGAGGAGGAGGAGAAGGAGGAGGAGGAGGAGGAGGAGCAAGCCTATATTGTATGTGGAAAGAAAGATTACCCAACAGATCCTGAGTTGTCTAGTTATTTGTGAAGGTTGACCTGTGTACTCCTATTTGTAAAGATCTTCTCCATAAAGAAGAGCCTGAAGCATATGCACTCAGTATTACTGTAAACATTAAACTGTTTAGGTTTATCTCAAGGGCTAAAGCACCATATATTATACTGCTCCATTATATTTACTATAATATATGGAAAGGAACTTTGTGGGTGCATAACCACACTATAAATTTGCAGTTTCCCATGTCCCTAAAATGGTATTACCTAGATCCTAATATGTTTATGCAAACTTGTGGTGAAGAAAACTGTACCCCAGCCTTTCCTCTGGAGTTTCTCCAGGCTCTGATGGAGCCAAGCAAAGTGGGACCCTTGTGGCTTTTAGGGGTAGATGTGTGTTAGGCCTTTGCATATAGAAATGGTTCTGGGGACACGCAGACAAGTCCTTCCCCATGAGCTGTGTGGACACCAACCTTCTCTTCCCAATTGTTTCTTCCCAATTGTCTTATCATGGCACATGATAAGGAGTTGCAAGCTTGTTTGGGAGGCGATGTTGTTTTTTGCTATGGAGCACCTCTCCTTTAAGGTTGGAAACATCTTCTTCAAAAGACCTCATTTTTTATGACAAATACAATGATTAATCAGTGGAACAGCTTGCCTTCAGAAGTTGTGGGGACTTATTACTGAAGTTTTAAAAAATAATTTTTAATAAGACATTGGACAGCCATTTGTCCAGAATGGGCAGAGGGTTGGACTAGAACCTTGGTCCCCAACCCCCGGTCCGCGGACCGGTGCCGGGCCGCGGAGTACCTGGCACCGGGCCGCGCAGCGGCCGGGGGCCATGATCACTGCAGCTGGGCACCGTGGCTCTCCTGCTGCGCCAGCCGCTCCTCTTCCAGCCGCTCGCCCAGCGCGCAAAGCTCCCGGCAGCGGCACCACAGCTCCTCGAGGTGCCGGCGGCTCTCCTGGTTCTGCGCGCGCAGCTTGCGCAGGTCCTGTTGGCCCAGGCAGCCCCCTTCCAGCTCCTGCAGCGCCCACAACTCGGCCTCGTATCGCTCCAGGCTCTGCGCGCAGCTCCAGCTCAGCACCAGCGCGTAGTCGGAGGCCAGCTGCCGCTTCTCGGAGCGCCCGGCTTGTGCGCTTCCTGCAGCCCTTCGTGCTCGGCCAGGAGCTGCTCCAGCAGCGCCTCCAGAGCGGCGCAGTCGGCCCACAGCCCCTCCAGCTGCTGCTGCCGCCGGGCCAGCTCGGGCTCCAGGCGGCGGAGACGCAGCTCTCCAAGTTGCGCGCTCAGCCTCTCCAAGCTCTCCAACTTGTGGCGCAGCGCGTCCCGCTCCAGCTCGCCTTGAGGTGATCTCAAAAAATAAGCTAGGTTGGATATGACTGGGATAAGATTTCCAGATGTTGACTTGGCTCAAGTCCTTTTTCTTGCTGAATGAAAACTCCTGCATCATGGTTGTATGTAGGATGTATTTAGAAAAATTCTAAATAGTAGTAGGCTGGCTTGAATGCACTTACTAAGAAAGGATTCACAGTGAATTCAATGAATAACATTTTTGGGTGATCATCAATCTGATGGGAGCTATATATCTATTGCAGCATTTACCTGCAAATTTAAAGGAAGTCCAGAAAGCAATTGCAATCTATTTGGCATATATTTACAAATACATATTGAAAATAATGCAACATCTAACATTTTCTGATCATGGTGCTGTCATTGGTGTACTATCCTGGTAATTAAAAATGGTGTTAAAATTAAAAACATTTTTTTGGGGGGGAGGGCAAGCTGATGTTTTGCAACAATCAATGTGTCGTCGCGAACAACGCCCCCCCACCCCTGCGCACGCTCAGCGGGCCACGGTAAAATTATCACAGGCTGACTGGTCCGCGGCGATAAAAAGGTTGGGGACCACTGGACTAGAAGACCTCCAAGATACCTTCAAACTCTGTTAGTCTATTAAGAAAAGAAATATAATAACTTTTCCACATCCAAAATCATTTAAGTATTACATTTCATTCATCTTAAGTTTAGGAAGCATACACAAGTACCAAATTTCCAAGTATTAACTGATATTTCCTAAATCTCAGCTGGGATTTTGATAGTTCACTAAACAAAAATATTCAACACAATTCCTTAGTGAGAATTTAAAAAAAACCTGAATAAAACTAAGGAATAACATCAACACTTTTTGCCTTAATTAGAAACTAAACAAAATCTTCCAAACATTGGTTATAAACTTATACCTGTATAAGTTGTCTGTCCCAATTGTTTGAATTACCTCTGGACCACAAATGTCATTGTCAGGTATGTTTTTAGAGCTATTGATTGTAGCAGAGATAGCTAGACTAGTTGCTCCAAAGAAATCAATAATATTGATCATTGTGCAATCACAGTAAACAGTTTTAAGACTACTGCAATTACCTGAAAAAGAACAAACTGTTGAACAGGATTTTGGGTTAGAAATTAAAGTTCTGTTTTGCAAACATAATTGAAGATTTCCTGTCAACATCATTCATTCTTTAGTTGGCCTGCTAATTGACTTGCCTGTCACAATTAATGAGATTACCGATCTCCTTTCTAGTTTAAATACTTCACAAAATACCTAACTGAATTTATCCAGATACACAGAAGTTATGCTATTAGGTGGAGTTATGGCATTTTCTTTGTAGTGAGTCGAAGGATGTTGTTTTCTATCATCAACATGGAAGAGTTAGAAATAATTGTTTTAGAAAATGACATTACATATTTAATACAAAGTATTCCAAGTACAAAGTATTTGAGGCACTATTTCAATCTAAAAAGTTATGTATTTAATCAAAAATGTGCAGGGGAAAAACCCTCTGAGGTTTCCACGTACAAGTTCTGAATGAATTCTCCATTTGCTTACAAATACATCAAGGTCAATCTACTTAAATGTTTACAGAAAATAATTGCAGAGAAAATTATTCTAGATAATTTATGTAAGAATACCAAAGCAATAGCTCAGGGCTTGAATATCTATCTTTGCCTATCTGTTGAGAGAAAGAACAGTAGTCTCTTTCTAGTGCTGACCCTTAGGGAACCTGTGGAGACAAGTTGCTTAACTGTTGTCCCAATTTTCTGAAACAATTTTCTCCCTGATAGCAGCTGATTCCCAATCCTGCTAGTTTTTCACAAACCTTTTAAAACATGGCTCTTTCAGCAGACTTGGGAGCTGGATCATTTAATCTCTCCTGAATAGAAGTTAAATGATTATTCTTGAGTATGTAATATATTATGTTTTGCCTCATTATTTTATTATTTTTACATTACATAAATGCTGCTATGTTTAGTTGTTATTACTGAGGTTGTAAGTTTCTCAGAATCAGATATCATTTGGAGCAGCACATCAACATAAAAAGAGGGGGGGAGGAGGAAGGAGAACGAATTGCTAACCTCTTCTGTGCATTGCACAAATTCTGTATCTAAGCAAACCATGTTGGGTTCTGCTGAGAATCCAAACAACTCATATTAATATTTTTTTTCCAGTTGATCATACAGTAGTAAGAATATAATCATTTATATTTTATTTCCCTCTCCTCTTTCCCCTTTTGTTTTTCCCCCTTTATGTTGTTGTTGAGACCCTGTCTTTCTATTTATTACCTATAACATAATCTTGGATGTTTTTAGCCAAAACAAATCTGATGATATTGATTTAAATAAATGCACAGTGTCTAGCTTTCTAAAATTATGTATGTAATGTTAAAACATACAATGTTAAAATCTCATTATTTTCTAATCTAAATAATTGAGTGCTTAAGGCTTAAAACTAAGGCCAAAAAGAAATTTCTCCTTAAAAACTAGTATTTAAATACCAATTTTCTTTTTTTTAAGAACACTTTTTTCCTTCATTGGATATGTTCAAAACTTATTAAATCAAAATAAATAGCCAAGCCATTCAACTTGTCAAAGCTTTCTTCCTGAATTCACATCTTGACATAGTCTGTTTCCATATATATTAGCAATATACAGTACATCATGAAAAAAGCAACTTCACTTTTTAAATTGATCAAATGTTTAATAAGGTGGACAAAATATTTTTGATAATTTTTATGTTAGTGTCATATTTCTGAAATTTTATTTTTGATATTTTTGACAGAATATGGAAAAAAGTGACCAGGAGATTGACTAATCAATCAATCAATAAATAAATAAATAAAACTGTTTCCTATTAGGAAAATGTTTGATTTATTTATTTATTCATTAGTTAATGAATTAAAAGCTTAAATTAAGCAAACGTTCCAATTAATCAGCAGGTTTTAAAATACATTTGAAAAGTACTTATTTTAAAAACTGAAGATGATAAATAGCATCTTGGAAAATACAAGCATCGTTATCTTCCTGACAGAAAAGGTATTTTGTCTTTGTTCACATATAGCATGATATCATAAATTTTGGATGAGAACCCTTGCTGTACTTAGAAATCTGAAAGTTCAATCAACAATAATGTAATTGGTTAAATTTTCTTTACTGGTTTACAGCCCTATTAGAAAGATTTTCTTGACCTTTCTGAAATTTTATATAGATTTATATAAATTTAAAAGACATATTTTTTTAAAAAAAGTATTGTGCCAGTCATACTTGTATTTATGGTGGTGGTAATGTGCATTCTGCAAGTAAAAAAGATTTATTGTGCCATCAATAGAAATATGTGTATTTTGAGGAAGTCATATAAAGTCCTCCAGGGAATTATAATCATCCTCAGGGCAGACTTGGAGTATGTATTTTCCATAGTTTTGTAACAGAAAAAAATGTGAAAAGGCCACATTTCTGTGGCAGTATTCAGTCGAAGGTCAGTGTACCACCAATCATCAAGTTAAAAATAGGACATACAAGTTGCTTCTTGGTAAATTTTGATCAATCCATTTTCAAACTGTGATTGATCTATTGTGAAATGCCAGTGGTTGACATTTCATCATTTTTTTTATAGCAATAGCAATAGCAGTAGACTTATATACCGCTTCATAGGCCTTTCAGGCCTCTCTAAGCGGTTTACAGAGAGTCAGCATATTGCCCCCAACAATCTGGGTCCTCATTTTACCCACCTCGGAAGGATGGAAGGCTGAGTCAACCCTGAGCCGGTGAGATTTGAACCGCTGACCTGCTGATCTAGCAGTAGCCTGCAGTGCTGCATTTAACCACTGCGCCACCTTGGCTCTTATTTACTAATAAAACAAAATTCTGACCAGATTGAATTTGCTTGGGTGACTGCAACTATTGATAAAATATAAATCACATTGAAAGGACATAACTTACAGGCCAATTATATGAAAGTAGGGGGAAATAGCTTGAGTGGGAAAGGAAAGTAGGGGAGGAACATATATGATATGGACAATCAAGTTATAATTTTTTTCTTCTTCATTTTGTGAATTACAGAAATCAGAGGAAGTGATACATAGAATATTTGATTTTGGCCACCAATACCAATATTTCCTTTTTTAGGAAATAAATGTAGAGAATTTAATAAACAACAGTCTCTTAATGTAGATTGTGAATAAAGTAAAGCAGGTTTCCATTAAGTTCTGGAAAAGATGGGGAACACATAAACAAAATATAAATTGTTGCAAATGTTCTGACCTAGGCTTCCCAAGATCATGAAGCAGACTCCTCATCCTGATAAAACCTCTTTTATTTAGGTTAAAGAGAATTCCTCTCCAGCAAAGTCCCGGCAAACAGTCTTTCATGCGATTTCATAACTACAGACCTTTATCAGGCTTGGAGAGTTGCCAGGCTGATATCTTCCAAACATCACGCTGTAGCAGCAATTACTTGACAAGAAGTCAGCAACAGATCTTCACCCTAATGAATTGAACTAATTGTCTTCTGCAAACTCCTCTCCCCTTTTGCTTTTTATTCCCTATGGGAGGAGCCATTCACCTGTGCCTTTACTCCCGAGTTGGCCCTTGTTCCTTAATTGTTCCTTTCTCCTGGCAACTCTATGCATGTGCACATCAGGAACAGGCTCCAGCTGTTCTTCTACCTCACTGATATCTGACTACAAAGCTGATAACTGTTGGATGACCCTGAGCCCATCTCTCCCTCTGATGCAGAGCAATCATCAGAGCCTTCCCCAGACTCCAGGACTGGCCCATGTTCCTCCCCAACCTCCTCACTGTCTGAGTCTGCCACCAGCTCCACTGGTGGGCCATAACAGCACAACTATCACTTCTGTTTTGATATGGCACTGAATTGTGTCTGGTGGAGAGAGGTGCAGCTCCAGTCCCCACATGACAGTCAGAATGGGTGGGAGAGGGTTCCACCACAAAACTGCGATGCCCTTATCCGCGCCGACATAAGTGCGGAGGCAAATCCGCGGCGTCCGAAGCGCTAAGAAAAAAATGACCCTACCGCCGCGACAACAGCGCGGTGACAGAAGGGCGTTCTACATGCTTCGTTCTTTGCCTCCAAAGGTAGCCCTCCTCCTCCAGCTGACAGCGGCAGCGGGCACGGGGCAAAGCGGGCTCCCCAGCAGCAGCAGCCCGCGGGAAGGGTCCAGCTCAGCCGCGGTGGCAGCAGGAAGCCTGCGGGGGGCCCGAGCGGGGCCGCCGATGCTGGTGGCGGAGGAGGATGCCGCAGTGGCGGCGACTGAGGCTCTCCCGGGACCCGCGAAGCGGGCTTGCCCGGCGGTGGCGGCCACCCATCCAAGGAGATGTTGTTGAAAAAGAAGAGGGTGGCCTGCCTCCGCCGGGCAAGCCCGCTTCGCCGGTCCCGGGAGAGCCTCAGCCGCTGCCACTGCCGCGTCCTCCTCCGCCGGCGTCGGCGGCCCCACTCGGGGCCCCCGCAGGCTTCCTGCTGCGCCCCGCGGCTGAGCTGGACCCTTCCCGCGGGCTGCTGCTGCTGGGCAGCCCGCTTTGCCCCGTGCCCGCTGCCGCTGTCAGCTGGAGGAGGAGGGCTACCTTTGGAGGCAAAGAACGAAGCATGTAGAACGCCCTTCTGTCACCGCGCTGTTGTCGCAGCGGTGATGACGTGCGGTGATGACATCGCGGCTTTAGCGACGCGATTTAATCTCCGCTATTTTGCGTAGCGCGGTTTTGTCCTTCCACGGTGGGAGAGAGGCAATCAATCAGCATGAAAAAAAATCAATCACAAATCAATCCACTTCTCCAAGTTGGTTCCTCTCTAAGGCTTTTCTTGCCTGCTATTGTGGTGGAATATAAAATGTGAACTTTCTTTCACGCTGGTCAATTCTCCCACCCATTCCATCTGTCATGCGAGGGGCTGGATCTCCTTACTGCCAGATACAAGCTGTGACTGTTCTACATAGCTATTGACAGTTATCAATATTGACATAATGTGTGATTGACAGACTGTAAGAAAGGGGAGGTGGGGGTGATCTACTTTACTGAGCAGCATCTTTCTAATGGGACAGTAAACTTGAGGACAGAGTGGGGCATTTTGGTCTGTTTCACCTTGATAAAGAGGAGATGCTGATGAATGATTGAAGATACTGGTAGTGTTGTGGCCCGCCAGTGGCCAGCAGAGCTGGCAGCGGAGTTTAATAGTGAGAAGGTTGTGGAGGAACATGGGCCAGTCCTGGGGGCTGAGGAAAGCTCAGACAAGGGCTCTACATTGGAGGCAGAGAGGGAGCTAGACAGCAGTGAGGCAGAGGAGCAGCTGGAGCCTGTTCCCAGTGTGCACATGCACAGAGCTGCTAGAGGACAAGAACAACTAAGAAAGCAGGATCGACTTGGGAGTAAACCCACACTTTGAAGGTGATTGGCCCCCCATAGGAAATAAAAGAGGAGTGAACGGGGAGGGGGCTTTTGCAGGAAACAATTCATTCCTTCAGTCATTTCAAGAGTGGAACGTTCTGTTTGTGCCTATAAGAGATTTTGTGCCAAGTGTTGCCTTGCCCTGCATTTGGAAACTAGTTATCTGATAGCTCTCCAAGTAAGATAAGGTTTGTGTTGATAAATATTCCTCTGAAAAACTGTTTGCCAAGCCTTGCTGACTGTGAATGAAAGGGATTCACAGTTGTGTAAATAAAAGAGTTTTTGACGGGACCAAGACTCTGCTTCATGCTTTTTAAGGAAGCCTAGGTCAGAACAGGTAGACTCTCCACAGGATGGAAACTTGACGATTTCTTTATTAATTAAATAGTGATATCTTCTCTATAAAGGAAATCAAGTAAAATGTGGGATGCTTAAATTCAAGCCCCTTGTGAGATTAAGTGTATAAAAACTTGGAAATGTTTAATATTTCTTAAAATCTCCAACCCTTTTGAAGGGATCCCAATTGGGAGAGTCCTAAAACTTCCAGGGAAAATTCTTGGAGCACCACATCCCCAAATCCCCATCCTGTGGAGAGTCGACCATCGTCTTCCTTCAGTTTCCTTCATGATTGATAGGCCAAGCAGCCAGCCTCTTACTGATCCAGGCTAGTCTAGTCTTAGAAAACTTTGATAACTTTGTTGCATGTTAGAGATATAATATCGCACGTCTTGTTAGGCCAGTGACAGCTAACTGTAAGAATCACTGCCCCCAGCAGGATAGCTGTTCAATAAAAAAAGTAAGTTACAACATTCCAGTTGCTGGCAAAAAAATGTGGCCTGGAATGACAGAAGTTTAACAGAGCAATTCAAAGGACAGTTGACTGATGAGATACAAGATGAACTAGTGCAACAAAATATCCTACATGATGATTGCATTAAACCATGTCTGCATGGTGAGCCAAGGGGGCACAGTGCAGTACTGCAGGCTACTTCTGCTGACTGCCAGCTGACTGCAATTTGGCAGTTCAAAACTAATCAGGGTCATTGTTGACTCAGCCTTACATCCTTCCGAGGTCGGTAAATTGAGGACCCAAATTATTGGGGGCAATATGCTGGCTCTGTAAATTGCTTAGAGAGGGCTGTAAAGCACTGTAAAGTGGTATATAAGTTTAAGTCCTATTGCTGTTGCTATGTTAATGGAAGGCTCAAGGAATTACAAACAAATGTAGACAGGAAGGCACACTCTCCTTATCTTCTTCTCTCCCATATTCTTGCAACTTTTCACTTTGACCTGTGCAGCTGAGAGCCAAAAGAATTCCAATCTCTGCCCAGAAAAGTCACACTACTGATCATTATACCTACATTTGTTTGCTTCCCTGTCCCTTAATACATTTCTTTGGCAAGAGATCCTCAAAGTACTAGACCCCTATCCTTTAGATCAGCCTTTTGAAATACGAGTATTCTCCAGATTTTTGGACTTTCGCAAGTCTCCGCAATGGCCATGTTTCTTGGTGGATTTGTGGAGTTGAAGTCCACATATTTGGAATATGGTTAATCAACATTAAGATGAGAACAAACTACCATTTATTGTGATCAGATAAGGTATGAATTCTTTCAACACAGCAACTTTAAACTTAACAGGTCAACTGTTTGAATGTCATTGAAATTTACTGTAAATGGAATTCCCTCATATAATGTTCTAAATATTCTGTATGAACTAACAGAAGATGAACTTGATTCTTTTTCATTTTGCTTTGTGCTATCATAAACAATGGCCTATAGTTATACATATAATAATTAAGCTAGGTCAACATTGATTAAAGTGCCTGCTTTTCCCGCAGAGCTGGATATGATAGAGTAGATTTTATAAATATAGTGCAGCTTGGGAAATTATCTTAAATTGCAGCACTATTTAATTCTTGTTTTTCATTTTAAACAAGTTGATAAAAATGTTTTGAGCTAAAATTAACAGAATGAAGGGAGAGGGAGGGAGGGAGGGAGGGAGGGAGGGAAGGAGGAAGGAAGGAAGGAAGGAAATATCTAGTTGCTTTCCTGTAGAATTTTATCATGATTTGGGGGGATAACTTTAGAAGTTGAGTATTAGATTTAATACAACTAGATACAGATATTTATGTGCATCAAATTGAAAGTTGTAATTAGAAATTCTAAAGACTGGTCTATGGATGAAGTGCAAGACTACAATTCACACACCTAACTCTGTATGTGCATACCACTTAGCACAGTACAGAGAAGTTTAATTGCAAAATCAGGTGCAATGTTAGCACCACCAATATTATCTAGCATGGGTATCTGCTATTTCAAATCCACTGAAGTGCACACAAACTACTAGTACTTCCTTAAAGTAATTATTTGGATTGGACCCTTTTCCTTACTAATTTTATTTTTTAAGCCCTTTCCAATTTCCTGTTTTCTGTTTTAGTTTTTGCGATTATTCTTGCTTGAAGCTTGTTATTGTTTTTCCTTCTTGTTAAAAAAAGAGTACTAAGTTAATCACTTTGCAATGGTCATTTGCTGCTTCTATCCAAAAGTGCTTCATTTGTTGCATTGCTACTGGAATGTCTCTTTAGATTTGTAAAGTGTCCGGATTTGCAACAGGCTGTAAGCCTTTATGTTTTCTTTTCTTTGGAACTGACATTTCGTTTTAGTATTTCTGGCAAATGTGATTGCTATCACATGGAAAACCCACAGTAAGAAAAACTAAATAGCAATCAGAACTCTACTGAAAGAAGAAAAGTAATTCAGTACATGCTGCAAATAGAATAGTGAAGGGAA
Source organism: Thamnophis elegans (assembly GCF_009769535.1). NCBI lineage: Eukaryota > Metazoa > Chordata > Lepidosauria > Squamata > Natricidae > Thamnophis > Thamnophis elegans. Next base: position 36,588,445 of record NC_045547.1, on the reverse strand, counting down.
GGGTGGCAAATCTCTGTCCATCTTGTTTCTCAGTCGAAATCCTGTATCATAATTTAATTATCATACGTCTGCCTATCAACTGTTATAAACAAAACATACTATGTACAAACCAGAGACATGTTTTTTTTTGAATTGTTTTAAAAACAGAACTTTTTTATTTTTCTTTAAAAAAAAACACAAATATGTCATCATTTGTCAATCATTAAGACATTGAAGTACAATTTTTTTTTGTTGTGTGTGCCCCTCCCTCCCTCCACCCCCCACCCCCCCTCCTCCTTCCCCCCCCCCCGACTTCCCAGAACCCGTACACGGTATGGATTTTTAACTAACACAGTCTAAAATCTATTGAGAAAAAAGAAATAAAGAAATTAATGACATTCTAGATTGACCTTAGCTTCTTCTTACTGAACTGACTTTTAACAGTTTAAATCATTTCTGATCTTAAGCATAGGCTAACTGGAATTTCTTAGTCCCGTATTTATTTTGTATATAGTCAATCCATTTTTTCCAGTCTCGTTTATATATCTCATTTGAATGATCTTTGAGATATGCCGATATTTTAGCCATCTCGGCTAAGTTTGTTACTTTCAATGTCCATTCTTGGATTGTAGGCAAGTCTTCCTTCTTCCAATATTGCGCCACCAACAGTCTTGCTGCAGTTATCAGGTGCAGAATCAAATTGGTCTCTACCACTGTAAAGTCAGTACATATACCTAGTAAAAATAACTGAGGAATAAACTTTATCCTTCTTTTAAAAACATTTTGCATGACCCACCATATTTTTATCCAAAATGCCTTAACCTTTTGGCAGGTCCACCATATATGATAATATGTAGCATCGAGAGAACCACACCTCCAACATTTAGGCTGTACATTCGGATACATAGAAGCCAACTTTTTAGGATCTAAATGCCATCTATAGAACATCTTGTAAAAATTTTCTCTCAGATTTTGAGCTTGTGTAAATTTCACATTTCTTACCCAGATTCTTTCCCATGTATCCAACATTATTGGTTCCTCAATATTTTGAGCCCATTTTATCATACAATCTTTAACTAATTCTGTTTCCGAATCCATCTGTATTAATACATTATATATCCTCTTTATATGCATTAAGCTTTGATCTCTTATTTGTTTAAACAGATTATCCTCAACTTGGATAAAACCAATTTTTTGATCTATTTTCCACCTAGCCTGTAATTGCCCATACTGAAACCATGTTTGAACTACCTTCTCCTCTTTTAATACCTCTAAAGATTTTAATTGTAATACCCCCCTTTCCGAGGTAAGAAGCTGTCTGTAAGTAATTCTGTCCTGTTTTTGTGCTGTATTCATATTTTCAATTGCGTGTCTAGGAATTGCCCACATGGGTATCTTGTCATTTAATTTATATTGGTATTTCTTCCAAACCCGCAATAAAGCATTTCTTAAAATATGACTTTTAAAATTCTTATCCAATTTTTTGTTGAATAACAGGTAAGCATGCCAACCAAATACCAGATCGTGTCCCTCAATATTCAATATTCTATCATTGGTTAAATGAGTCCAATCACTAATTACAGATAATGCCACTGCATCATAATATAGTTTTAAATTAGGTAGTTTCAATCCTCCTCTCTCACGTACATCTTGCATTATTTTCATCTTTACCCTCGGCTTCTTTCCTGCCCACACAAATTTGTTGATACCCTTCTGCCATTCTAAAAGGTTCGCATCTTTTTTAAGTATAGGTAACATTTGGAAAAGAAATAAAAATTTGGTAAAATGTTCATTTTCACTGCCGCTATCCTACCCAGCAAAGATAAGTGCAATTTCTCCCATTTTTTCATCTCTGTCTGTATGCTATGCCAAAGTGGTTCATAATTATGCTTATATAATTTCCCATTTGAAGTTAAAATGTTAACTCCAAGATATTTGACTTTTTTAACTACCTCACATCCTAGCATCACTCCTAATTCTTCCTTTTGTTTAATATTCATATTTATAGCTAATATTTTGGTTTTTCCTAAGTTTATTTTAAAACCCGACACTTGACCATATTGATTAATCGTATTCATTAAAACCATACTGGATTCCTGCGGTTGTTCCAATATTATGACCAAATCATCCGCAAAAGCGCGGACTCTATATTCTTGCTGCCTAATCTTGATCCCTTTTAAACCATCCAAGCCCCGTATTTTATTCAACAATACTTCCAAAGTTATAATAAACAATAATGGGGACAAAGGACAGCCCTGTCTTGTACCTTTTCCAATTTGAAAAGAGTCTGTTAAATTTCCATTGACTATAATTTGTGCTGTTTGCTGTTGGTATATTGCTTTAATTGACTGTAAAAAATTATCTCCTATCTGCATTTTTTGCAGTATCTTCAGCAGAAATTGCCAGTTGACTCGATCAAAGGCCTTCTCAGCATCCAAAAATATAAACGCAGCAGGGATCTGGTTGTTCTTTCCCAAATATTCTAATGCATTAATAATTAATCTAACATTACTTTTCATCTGTCTCCCTTGTATAAAACCTGTTTGGTCCATATGTATCAATTGTTGAATGACCAACATTAACCTATTTGCTAATATTTTAGTAAAAATTTTATAATCTACATTCAGTAATGAAATAGGTCTATAATTTTTGGGTTGAGTAGTATCTTGATCTTCTTTGGGTATCAAAGATATAAACGCTGTCTTCCAAGATGGAGGGACTTTACCTTCCGTTTGAATCATATTAAATAATTCTCTAAGAGGTTCTAACTGTAAGTTTTTCTAAAACTTACCATTTCTAACTGTAAGTTTTTATAGTAAACCGCTGTCAAGCCATCTGTACCTGGTGCTTTCCCTGACTTTAATTGCTTAATTACCTGCAGGATTTCCCCCGAGGTTATTGGTTGATTCAATTTTTGCCTGTATTCTTCTCTAACTGAAGGTATTTTCTCTTTGTCTAAATATTTGTCTATGTCTAAACCATTAATTTTATCCCCTTTATACAGTTCTGTAAAAAATTCCCAGAAAGCCTTTTGAATCTCTTCCTGTTGAAACACCTCCTTCCCTCTGTAAATCAGTTTAGATATATTTCGAGTTTTCCTTTTTTTCCTAATCTGATAAGCTAACCATCTGCCAGGTTTGTTTGCATTACAAAAAGTATTGTGTTTTGCATATAATAAATTAGTAGCTACCTGGTCAGAGATCAACATGTCAAATTGAGATTTTAATATGTTAATAGCTTCCTTAACCTTTGTATCGTCTGGGTTCATTGTTAACTCCAGCTCTTTTCTCTTAATTTCCTCTTCCAGTTCTGTTCGTTTTAACCCTTGCTTATTTCTATGTGTTTTATTTATATTCATCAAAACTCCTCTCATATACGCTTTGCTTGCGTCCCATACAAATTCCATAGATGTACCCTTATTCATATTCAAAACAAAATATTCAGATAGTAATTTTTTACAATCATTAATATACTTTTCATATCTAAATAAGTTTTCATTCAATCTCCAAGACCTTCTTGCCTGCACTACCCTTCCCAACTCCATCCAAACTGGGTTGTGGTCCGAAAGGACCCTAGCTGCAATCTTTGTTTTCTTGACCCTAGAAAGCAAATCATTAGTGGTTAGGATAAAATCAATCCTTGAAAGGGATTGATGCCTGTCCGAGAAGAAAGTGAAGTCATATTCCTCTGCATTTCTTTCTCGCCAAATATCTCTCAATTCAAAATCATCCATAATGTCAAAGAAAGATTTGGGTAACTTTGCTCGCATCTTGGTATTTAGGCGGGAAATCTTCTTATCTCTCTTAGTATCTATCACTCCATTCCAGTCACCCAATAGTATACAGGAACTATAGTCCCACTGTACTAATTTAGCATGAAGATTTCTATAGAATCTATCTTGCTGTTGATTGGGAGCATAAATTCCAAAAAGTAATGTCTTTTTCCCTTCTAAGATTAAGTCTAAAGCAATATATCTTCCGAAGGGATCTGCTTCTATTAATTCAGCTTTCATATCTTTTCTTAAGTATACAACTATACCATTCTTCTTTTCCATAGCAGAAGCTGCAAAATGTTGACCAAGTTTTGAGTTGATCAAATATTTTTGATCAGTTGACTTGATATGAGTTTCTTGCAAACAAATTACATCGTTCTTAAACTGTTTGAGATAATGAAATATTTTCTTCCTCTTCTGTGGAGAATTCAGTCCGTTGACATTCCATGTTAAAATCTTAGTTGTCATCTTTGGTTGGTTGAAGCATTTTTAGAGCTTCCTGCACGGCCTGTTTAACCTTAGGTCTAGCTCCTCCCACTGCTTCCAGATTTGTTATTGTAGTTCCTTGATCGATGGCCGATGATTGTTGATGCTGTTGCTTTTTAGCTTGTTTCTCCATACATCTAGTAGTCATGCGGCTAGGTCTTAGTTCCATAGCACCTTGCACTTCTAGAGAAGAGAGATGCTCCATCTTGTCTGGTGGTTGTGTAGTTTGTTGTCTATCCTGTCCTTCTTGTGGTCTTTCTCTGGGTCCAGATGGTGCAGGGTGTCCGGCCTTCAATATATTATAATAAAAATCTCGGGCTTTCCATACAGAGTTGAGGCGGTACCTTTGCTTATCAAATGTAAATATGATGCCAAATGGCGCATCCCATCTATACTGTATCTGACGATTTCTGAGTTCTTCGACCAAAAAAGCGTAGTCTCTCCTGGCTCTTAACATTTGAGGTGGTATCTCTTTCAAAACAGCCAGGTCTTGACCGCCAATTTGAAGCTTAGTGTTATAAGACACTTGCAGTACCATATTTCTAAGCTCTCTTGTAGTAAAATATATAACGATGTCTCGAGGAAGCTGCTTCTGCTTTGCCAGCCAGGAGTTAACGCGGTAAGCTTTGTCAATTTGCCAGTCTTGGTTGGTCCCTGGTCTTCCCATCAGGCGATCAAAAGCTTCCGATAGGATCTGTTTCAGGTTCTCCTGTTTCTCCTCACGCAGCCCCCTTACTCTTAATGCGAACTCCATTTGTCGGTACTGTATCATAATAATTTCTTTTTCAGCATTTTCCACTTTTTGTTCCACCACCTCTGTTTTCAATGTCAAGTTAGCATTGGCATCATTAAGAACCTCTAGAGTATCTTCCATTCCAGAAATATGTTCTGTTAATACAGTTACAAGACTCAGCATGTCGTCTCTAATTTTATCAACCTTAGCATCAAATTTCTCATACAGCTCCTGTTTAAGTCCTTTTATTTCACTTTTAATTTCTTCTTTCATTTCTTTTATTTCCTCTTTTCTCTCCTCTCTATTATCTCTAAACTTATCTTCCATTTTAATTGTCTGTGCATTAAGAGCCTCGCTTAGATTACTCAGGAAAAATTCTTTCGTTAACACATCCCCAGCAGGGGGCGTAGGAAGCGGAGGTTGCAGCTTTGTGCCAGGCACTGAAGATGTGCCCCTGGAAGTAGAGGGTGACGACTTCAAGTTAATATTTGGTTTTGAGGCCATTTCAAAATTTATCTGCCTGCAGTTAGTAGAACTCTATTGCCTGAATATGCAGCTTTAAGTAAAGAGGCTTTTATTTTGAAGTTTAAGGCTTGGCAAAACTTTCAGTGAGTAAACATTGTATCAAAACCGTTCAGCAGATTCATCACCATTTAACTTCCAAATAAGCAAAGTTAATGAAGGAGTAAAATTCTTCTATTGTGAAACCAAAACATATGATAAGCAATCTCTTTTGTTTTGAATTCTTGTGAGGATTAGCAAAAAGTGTTCGTTATTACCGGAGAAACCAGCCTGCTCGGCGCCATTTTAAAAGTCTCTAAGTAAATAATTTTTCGGAGGAGAAAAAGAAAAGAAGCTAAAATGTTGATAAACAATTATTGTCCACGCAGTAAACGGATTCAGCTCGTGATAAGATTAAATCAAACAAAACTTTGAGCAGAGTGGGGGAGACTTACTTTGTCCCTGCACAAGGCAGTTTGAAGTTCCCAGCACGGACAGCCGTTCTGCCTTGGGCTAGCCCCCCTTTCCTTGCAAGCACAAAAGCTGCAAAAATCGAAGAGCATTTGCCAGCAAAACAGTTTCTTCTTTCCTTCTTGCCTGAAGGATAAGAAAACCTGATAAGACGTCAGATGGAAGATCCTCTAAACAGGTACGTAGCCAGGAATTCGGAGGCAGCTGATTTTTTGCTGCCTCCACCAGCAAGCTCCTCCCAGGAAGTCCAACCAGAGACATGTTATTGTGTGAGAGTAAATAGCATCAAAATTAGGCTTGCAACAAGAGCAATAAATATTCCAGGTTTTTCACAGATTTAAGTGTCCATATTTTGGCACGTTGACCTTATCTGAAGATGCCCCTAGAGCAAACTAGGTACTCAAAGCCATATAACATGTGTGTCCTTAAGGTTACTATAGCAACAGCTGGAGTTTATAGAAATTAACTTTCTCCAAACCACCAAAGATACTAGTCTACATTCTGAAAATTCTTTTCTGGGCTTTTTTCTCCATTCTATTATTCTAACTTTTTCTTCCTTACCTTTCTGAAACTTCCCTTCTTTCATTACCTGTCTGCATTCCTAATTCATGAAATATCCAATTCCAGCCATCCTGTCAGCAAGAAATAGGTTGATTCCAACTTTATAACTATATCAGAGGTTATGAGTTGGACTGGGGGAAGCAATATTGCTGAAGCAAGGGGTTTGAGAATGCAAACAATTGGATGACTACTACAACCAGCAAAGAGTTGGTATTTTCTATATCTCTTTGCTATAATTTAAATAATGTGGATTTTTGCAGCTATTAGATTTGATATTGGAAGAAGCAGGAATGTGGCAAGTGAAATTATTAAGGTTTCTTGCATAGTCAACCTACACATATTTTTAAAATGATATATAAAATAATAACTATGATAACAAACTTGGGAGTATCTGGAGACAGCAGAACAGAAGAGAAAAAAACTAGAGAAAATAACAAAGTACAAAGGCCTGCTAATAAATGAATGCTGCAAAAGAAAGCAAAGATAGTACCACTACTAAAAGGTACCTTATTGCAATCACAAAACATCTAAGAACCACTTGAATATCATCACCATCACTCAACTGCAAAAGCTATTTACTTGAAATAGCTTACTTCCTACAACCACACTTTTAACCCCATAAAACAGTTTTATACTTATCAATATAAATCAATAAATTGGCATAGGTCCAGGATGTCCGAGGAGCCTTACCCAATGGGACTGATCTACTCTACTCATGCTGGCAGAAGTGGCCTACTGTGGACTCCATCAGTCAAGAAATTGCAGGTGGGGACCAGGAGAAGAGCCTTTTCTGCCACAGCCCCAAACTTTGGAACAACTTGCTACACGAGGTGAGGGCTGCCCCCTCACTCCTGGCCTTCATGAAATGACTTAGAACCTAGCAATCCTGGATGGTATGGACCCTGAAGGAGAAGTTATTGGCTGGAGGTGAGACCTCTCCACTCTAAACCCATGGTTTCTTTTAGTTTGTTGTAATCTTTTGTAATTTTTCTTTGTTTTTATAGTTATAATTATTTTTTACATCTATACATTTTATTATGTTGTAAGCCTCTCAGAGTCTCGAACCATGCAAGGAGCAGCATATAGATTTGGTAAATAAATAAAAAAATATGGAATCATCTGCCTTTCCCAGGTCTTTGGGAAGTATTTGAGAGATGGATAAATTCCAAATCCATTCCAAACATCTGGCTGACTGTGCAACCATAATAATCTCATCTAAGAAACTCTAGTCTGCTCATGACAGGTCAAAAACAATTTTAAAAAAACCTAAAACATATAAAAACTGTCTATAATCAATTTAAAAAACATAAAATCACCATCTTCAGCAGAATTCATTCTAGATCAAATCATTACAGCAATTTAAGTGCTCCCTATCATTGATAGACCCACCAGGCAGCTAGCAACTTCAGGGCGTTCATAAAGACCAAGAGAGTTGGGCCAATCTAAGGTCCAGGAAAATAATGTTTCACAGGGTGGTTGCCACAACAGAAAAAGCTCTCTTTTGGGATCCTGCCAGTTGAGAGTTTCATAGACAGGAACAGCAACATGCTTCTACCAGTCCTGATGCTGTACCCAGGTTATATATATCTAGGGAGAGACAGTCCCTCAAATAACTTGCTTCCATGTCAAACCCTCCAGGCTCAGCTAGGATGGGTCAGCTGTAGTTGAGCTGAGGAAAGACTGTTACAAAGTGCCGAACAAGCTGATGTTTTCATCTGCTTTTAAATTCTGTGACTTGCATCTTTCTAGTTTCTGCACATCTGTGCAGAAGCTTCATATGTGCTATACCTAATATGGCTACCGGCCATATTCCTCCATTCTCAGGTAATGAGAAGGGTTTTTTTTTTCCTTTTCACATTGCACTCACTGACTCTACAATGCTCCCTCATGTACTTAGTTTATAACTTACCTGTCACCAGTGCCAGGCTATCTGCAGTTTCCCCAGATTCAAGAAATAGATAGCTACTCATAATCTTTAGCCAAGCCTTTATTATTGGTCATTAATCAAGGGCTTCTGCAAAACCCTCAATATTGTGCTGAAAAAGAAATTTCTTCCTCTCTATCAAAAAAAAAAAAGATATCAAATTACAAGTTTTTCATTTGTTCAGTGTAGCGGCATTCTTTTTGAAGTGCTGCTTCTCAGCTTAAGATCCTGTATCTCATTCTGTTGCCCTGTCAATTTGCTTCGGGGAAGCAACATGTCATGTCTCCCTTCCAAGGGCTATGTGGCCACTGAGTTAAAAATGTGAATTGCTGCTTTTGCAGTGCCAATTGCAACCGACAAACAAAAATTCTCCATTTGCACAGAGCATTGTAAATATCACAGGAAGGAATAAAATCCAAGCACTATAGTGAATGTCATTGAGGGCCTCTACTAATATATGGAGGGTTAAATCTGACAAGCCAGAACATTGGTAGCAATATTCAGAAGAGCAGTAAGTTGTAAATAATGTCTATCTTTTTATAGTAATTTTTATTAAAAATTGCAATTGGACAGATAACCAGCAGATAGCTCATCCCTCACATAAGTATACATAAAGGAAGTGGAAGAATAATTTGCTACACAATTAAACCTACAGCAGGAAAGGAAGAAGTCATGTCACATGCTTCATATCACAGCTAAAGATGATGATATCTGATGTGGCATTAGTGCTTGGCAAAAATAAAATACATTGTTCAGCTGAAAGAAGCAGAAGAAATCAACTTGTCTTGTTTGTCTGACATGTCCCCAATTTTGCACAGAAAAATGCTCCGGCCTTCTCAAAGGGATGAATTCCATCAGTAAACTTTTTAATTGAAAATGCCACAAAGAGTTAATTTTGTTGAGATAAAGAACAGCCTTAGATCTAAATGATTCTGAAATCTTTAATAAAACTAATGGAACATATAGGTGATCCTAGGTCTGTAAGTTCCTGGAGCTTTTACCACAACTAAAATGTATATCAAAAATAAATAATATCTGAAAAGAAATCTTTGTTTTCTGCACTAATGAATTTGCATTGTAGTCAAACTGTCTTTTGTTGAAAAGTAGGATATCTTACCCTGTTTCCCTAAAAATAAGACCTCCCTGATAATAAGCCCAATCGGGCTTTTGAGTGCCTGCACTAAAATAAGCCCTCCCCAAAAATATTGCAACACAGCAGCAGCCATGAGGTAACCACATTCGCCACCTCCTGCACCTCAAAAATAATAAAACCTCCCCGGAAATAAGGCCAAGTTCTGACCCTATCTTATTTTGGGGTAAACACGGTAGGTAAATATTTACAATTAATTGACAAGTTACTGGATCTTTTGGTATTTTGCAAAGATGCAGATCCAACCAAATCCAAAATCTGGAATTGAACTAGTGACTTAGGACTGATTCTTTTATTTTGTTGTACAAAGCAAGTTCCCATTTGAAATAGCTATAAACAAACTGAACACTGATTGGTATATTCCTTCAGTGACTGCAAAAAGCAAATGATATATTTGCTACCATCTCCAACATGCTGCTTAATATCTTGGTTGGAGAATACAGTGACTGACAACTCTACCTTCCAATCACAGAGAACAGTTCAATAGAAACTTTCCAAGCATACTGCTTTCAAAGTGAGGTTTGGTATCTTTTCTCTATATTATTTTCTCCTTCTTAGTAATGGTCTCTGAAATCACATAATTCTAAAAATCAGTTTATTTCTTGATGCTATAAATAGAGCATTTGTTTGGAGCTTATCACCATTCTTTACATCCTAAAATCAATACTGAAGAATGCTTTAAGGTTGAGCAAATAGCTACAACTTCAGGTAAGCTTTGGCTTTAAAAAGTAATAATGCAAAATTGATTGTGAAGATTCAGATCAAGCCAATATGAAGTTCGGGATCTGATCTGATTATTTATTATTCTGTTATTGTTATTGAAATAAACAATGTTATAATGGCCAGTCTTTTCTTAAAAACCTCCAGTGTTGAAGACCCTACAACTTCTGAAGGCAAGCTGTTCCACTAGTTAACTGTCCTCACTGTTAAGAAATTTCTTCTTAATTCCAGATTGCTTCTCTCTGTGATTAGTTTCCATCCATTGTTTTGTCTTCCATCTTGTCTTCCTTCTGGTGCTTTGAAAAATAAATTAACAATAAAAAACTTTTCAAAAAACTTTTTTTAAATGTGGAAAACTTTGAGATTGGTAGGCTTTTCTGGCATAATCCATTAGCAAGCTTAATCACTTCCAAGAATGACATATATATATTTTAAAAGTCTGACATCTGTCTGCATTATAACTGTTATGCATCTTACACACTATGATAAAAATGGTTTACATTATACACAATAGTCTAACAGCAAAACATGTGTATCTCATCCCCACACAATGGAGAAGACTGTCAGAACAGGACAAAGACAAAGCAAAATCAGAGGAATAATGGATGGCTGCACAGTCAGCCACATGTTTAGACTAAATTTGGCATTTTTATTAACCTATAGAATCTTTCCTCTGGGATAGGCAGATATGGATATTTGATTGCGTTGAATATATTGCCACAGGATGTAAGCTGTTCCAAGTAAAGCTACCTTTTGCAATTGACTATGGCAATTTTGCTTTCTTTGTTCTTAATTGTTCAATTTCTTTTTGCTGATCACCTTCTTCTTCTCCTTCTCCTTTCTCCTTCTCCTCCTTCTTCTTCTCCTTCTCCTTCTTTTCTCCTCTCCTTCTCCTCCTTCTTGTCTTTCAGAATGATAAAAATAAAAGGAAAATAGGGAGTGAAATATTGCAGGCAGACTAGATAAACTAGATTTGATATGTTGTACCACATATCAAATAAAGAGATGGAAAGTTAAAGAAAGCTAAAGAATAAAAGAGTATGAATTCAAAGAAAGATAGAAGATCAAATAAGAGAAACACATTTTTTTTAAAAAAATAAACCAGCAGAATCTCTTTTCTCTCCTTACAAATAAATCTGCCTTAAAAATCTGATAGAAGAGTGAAATGTAAAAGGCAAACTTTCTTGATAAACAGGATCTATAGAGATGACAAAAGTTATTAATTGGCTAGTTGCATCAATAGCGTGTACTCATCGCACAAATCAACACCTTCCCACCCAATTTTTTTTCATAAAGTTGTAACAATGTTTTACATTTAATAGATGTACACAGTCATAGATCATTAATTTTGTTAACATTAACAAAATGTTTTTATAAAGTTTTTAAAATTGAAATATATACAGTCCTTAAGTGTATTAAAATTAAAATAAATATCCTTAAATCTATAGTTGTTTCACTCCTTTTACCATATCCAGGTTAATTGATAAACATTTTCTGCTAACAGTATAAATAAAACTGTATTGTGGAGTATAGTATCATGAAGAGGAAACATTTTTTTAAAATCAGTTAAAATAAGCAGTAATGTTTGAAATTACTTTGTTGAAAACTGCAGTAATATTTGAAAATCTGGAAAATCTGAAACTTTATCTAATATCTTAATCACCTTGAATCTCTCAGAAATAAATAAAAACATATGGTTGAATTCAATAACTTAAGTGAACTCTGCAAATTTGATGTGAAATGCTGATTTGCTAGAATCTGTTTAAATCAATCATTGTATCAAGGTTTCAGAAGGTGTCTTAAGCACAAAAGCTTTTACACATATCCTTCTACAATTTGTCATATTTCCTAAAGCTATTGATTTTCATAGATGCCAGCCAAATAGGAGGAGGAATTGCTGAAGTTTGTTTAAACATGTAGCTGGCCGAAAGTACCATGTTAGAAATGTCATAGGGTTAATATCAATAAAAAAGATAACTATAATTGGAGACCTCTAGTTGCAGCAAAAATCATACTAGTTATAAAATGTTTTCAAAAGAAGATACAGCAATAATTTTCCTGGTTAAATAATCTTAAGAAACTGGGGAGACTAGAGAGATCTCTCAGAACAGTCTACTGAGAGTCTTCCGTCCAATCTCCTAAAAAATAGAAGATACAGCCATTTAAGATTTCCCACAAGTTTTGATTTTTCATTTCAGATTTGGGATTTGAATTCAATGTATCAACCTGTCACTCAGATAGAATCAAAGTGGGTTGTATTTTCTTCAAATCCTTATACTTCTAGCATTTTGTAACATATTTGGTATATCCTTACAGAACATTCTTTTTTCAACTGTGGAGGTCACTGTATTTTTAACAGTGAAGTTCTCTGATTTATGTTATCCAAAATACTTGGAAAATGCAAAAAAAATTACAACTGTAAAATGCTTACTAAAAAGTAAGTCTAACCAACTGATTATATGTGACTAAGATTGCATTGTTTGTAATTAATATAAAACCTGATTGCAAATTCCAATATAACTCTAATCATTAGTAAAGAAATAGACTTATCCACTTTTGTTATAAAGCATGGCATTGTCTAGCTGAACTTAACTGACAAAAAAGCAAGCAGGTTCATATCTACTTAGTATTCTGAAATTACCAGGAAATCTTACAGCTAAAGGTCATCTTGAGGACCATATTCAGGCAGTCACTGGAGACTAACTTAGCTCAAGACATTCCTTCTATGTTAAGGGAAATATAAATTCCTTTTCCTGGTTTTTACCTTCTTCTATTTTTTATTATGAGTTTTAGTAATCCTTCTCAGAACACTAGATATTAGTTTTCAGACAAGAAATTACTGAAAACTACAAATCCACAAGCTTAGGTAGCCATATCTCAAATTCATATTCCCATTAAAACATGTACTGTAGGAACCCTCTGGAAAAGTATAGGATGTCATTCAAAGAAGTGATTAATAAGTCTGACTTTCACTTCTTGAAAATTAATCCCAGTGTACCACAAAAAAACCTCAAAAATTAAAATGTTGGATTAATGTGTTTTGCCTTCAAGTGCTGTTAGATTTCAAGAAATAGTCCTTCAACAGAGGAAATCACTCTGCCAAAGTCTTTAATAAACATGCTGAATTAGGAACTGGGGTTAACAATCTTTTGGTTGGGCCTGAGAAATAGAATAGAGGCAAAAAGAAGGAAAGAAAAAAAAACCTTCTCCCCACATCTCAAAAAAACTCTATATAGATGTTATTAGGCAGGTAGTCCTGCTGCAACCCAAAGTGGGTTAAGTCACTTAAGTCACTTCTAAGTCATTATGTCAACCCATACAACTCATATAGTATAAGTCTGACAATTGTTTCTTTCTTCAGATTGCAATCAACATTTCAGGTCATCTCAAAAACAGACAAGGTTATGTGGAGGCTTTCATGGTTCACTTTGTCACACAACATCACTTTGCTGAAGTTCTGAAAATGATCTGTGAAGCACAAAAATCTGCTTGTCAACCTTCTTTCAAGGTCTGATGAAAAAATAGGCACATCAGTTATCACAAAAGTCACTTTTGATTTGAATCTTTGTGTGGGTGTATAGGTGTGCAGGGTTGGTACTGTTTTCTTTCATCCATTTTTTCCCAATCTGATGATAATCAAAAAGAAAATGTTGGCATTTTTATTGGCTGAAATGGGATGATTTTGTTGACAATTTTAGGATATTAGCAATGAAGAGAGCCATGATTGATTGATTGATTGATTGATTGATTGATTATTGTTGTTGATTATTATGAATAAGAGGAGGTACTCATACGTGTTGTTGGCAAATGACTTACAAGTTAATTTGTTTTGGGAAATGCTTTGAATTTTGGAGAGTTTTTGTTTTTCAAGGAAGCTCTACATTTATGAAGAAAGCAATTGCAGGTCTTGTATTTTAATCAGATTGCTGAAATATCATAATGGTTGGGGCTTGAAGAGGTGGACTAGATTATTATTTCAGATTTCCTCCCCTCTCAACAATTATATATGATTTTTTTACAGAAACATTCAGGTACCATGAAAAAATGTTCTTGCTCCTTTAGGTTGCATGTGCATAGGCAATCACTGTACAGCAGCTGTATTTATCCTTTTTTTTCTCTGTCTGTGTCTCCCTCTGTGTGTGTCTCTGTGTCTCTGTCTGTCTTTCTCTCTGTGCTTCTGTGCCTCTGTGTGTGTGTGTGTGTGTGTGTGTGCGTGTGTGTGTGTGTGTGTGTGTGAGAGAGAGAGAGAGAGAGAGAGTACCTATCTCTCTTGCTCTTTCTGTCTCTCAATATCTACATAATATGGGTTAGACCCTCCTAAGACTAGATGAGAGATACCGCAGTGGAAAATAAAAGGGCTAAAATCTTATTTTAGGCAGATACTGGCCAATTAATCAGACATTATGAAAGAAAATAAGGATTTTAAGGAAGCAGTGATGATAGATGTAGTGGTACCACGTGGCAGAAACATCAGGAAGAAGGAGCATGAGAAACTGAAGAACTGTAAGGATTGAAGGAGGAAGTAGAAAGGATGTGGAAAATAAAGGCTAATGTGCTTCCAATAGTGATTGAAGTACTTGGGGCTGTAACTTCAAAGCTGGGAGAATTGCTCCAACAGATCCCAGGAATGACATCAGAGCTCTCTGTCCAGAAGAGTGCAATGCTAGGAACCGATCCTGTATAGAACCTGAGCAGAACCATATATTGGTTTCAGGAATCAAGGTAATAAGAATTGTTATGAGGGCTCTACTGGCATCCTCTAGTATACTATCTGATGGTAGTTTTCTGCTGAGCCTTTGTGATAAGTCTTGAGGGATGATTATAGCTAATTTAGCAATGGCCTTATGCCTCACATATGCTCTGTAATGGGGACAGTGGTAATGGTGCTCCAGCTTCATGTTTTAGCTAAACATTCTAGTTGTTCTTTCAGATCTTCTTGAGTATGGGATGTAATTTGTAGCTGGTCTATCTCCAGTTGTGATAGTAGCTTCCTCTTCACTAAGTTGAAGCATTGATTAACTAGGTGTTTTGCAATTAGTATGGATGTAGGTCTTCCCTCCACAATTCCCTCATATGACCTTTGGTGGCACAGTGGTTAGAATGAAGTACTGCAGGCTACTTCTGCTAACTGCTGTCTGCCTGCAATTTGGCAGTTTGAATGTCATAAGGCTCAAGGTTGACTCAGCCTTCCATCCTTTCAAGGTCAGCAAAATGAGGACCCAGATTGTTGGAGGCAATATGCTGACTCTGTAAACCACTTAGGGAGGGCTGTAAAGCACTATAAAGCAGAAAGTTTATGTGCTTTTGCTATACACTTCATAATTTCCCTCTCATTAGCTCTGCAGTTGTAGTAGCATTCTATCAATCCAGGATGTCTTGTCTCATCCATGAATGGTTTGCATCAGTAGCCCACTTATCATCAGCTGGCATGACTCTCCTAGTTCAGTTAGGGTTAGCAAATACAATTTTGTTCCACAGAAAGAGCAATCAGAACTGTTGCACCACAATCCTTATTCTGAAAGATTTTAATGATTTCTGATCTATGCAGTCTAACCAGTAATTGGCTTCAGCCCCTGGGAATCAAATATCCTAAGTAATCAACAAGAATAAGTAAAAGTATTATAGATGGGTTGAATGTGTCACTCACAACAACAAGTAATTGGGAACAGGCCTCTACAACATGACATTGTACGTATATTTTGATATTGCAGACATAATACATCCAAAGAGCACCTGATATGAAATAACTGATCAAAATATCTCATTACCTTACACAAAGAAGCCCAGGAACCTAATGATAAATTACACATCTAGATCAGCCTTTTCCAGTCCAGCAACCCTCTTGATATTTTATGTGAACATCAATTTGTAAAATTCTCTGCTTTCCTAGCGATGCAAGATACCAGGAGCTAAATTCCATACCAAACTGAGAAAGTTAATTTAGATAACATAATCACACATAGCAAACAAGACATTTGACAGGAGGATTAATTTATAGAAATCAAGTTGCTTTTCTAACTTTCTTCCAAGGAATTATATAAATGCGCTTTTCTTTCTAAACCTTTAGAATATGAATCAACTTATTTTTCTTATCAACCATTTTATCTTATCACCCTGAAATAAAACTCAGTACATAGAAACCAAAATTATAGTTACACACAATACAGTGAATATAAATACTCTATAGTAGGTTCCATTTAATAACTACTTAACATAATAAGTGGTTTTATGACTGCCTAGTACCTTTTAAGGTCACCCTTGAAAATCAATTTTCTTCAGTTAATCTTCATCCACACATTTCTCCTTAATGCTACCATACATTGTGGCTTGATAGCTTTTTAATCTGTGTTTGAGTAATACAAGTAATGAACTGTGACATTACATCACATTATTGAGCAAGTTCTATCTCTGATAATATTCTTGTACAGATGCAAATAAACCAATGTGAAAATAGATTGCAATATAAACAATGATATTTTTGTTCTGAAATGAGCACTAAAGAAACCAGTCCCCTTGGCATTTATATTAAGAACTTCCACAGCTAACCTGATATTTTCCAGGTGTTACATATTTGCAGTTTCCAGAATTCCCAGTGTAGTTACTAGTTGTAGTCTCAATTCATTTGGATGGTAAGGAAGCCAGATATAGAAAATAGAAATAGCATTTATATACTGCTTCACAATGCTTTTCAGCCATCTCTAAGCGTTTTACAGAGTCAGTATATTGGCCCCAATAATCTGGGTCCTCCTTTTACCAACTTTGGAAGGATGGAAGGCTGAGTCAACCTTGAGCAGATGAGGACTGAACCCCTGAATCAAGGAGATCTATCTTTTCAAGTTTCTCAACTGAGTGCAGTACAATAATTCCTTACTCAACAGATCATTGCTGAGAAATCTGGAAATTGTAGTTTACAATTCTCAAGTGCACTCAAGTCGAAAAGGCTGATGTTCAGCATATATTTGTAGCATCCTTTGTCCATCAAAACCTACTAAAGCACATTTACATAAAACAATAACAATTTATTAATGTTTAGATGTAGTTACAGAAGATTTCCTACAGCATATTAGAAAACAGTGCTGTGCAGTAACATACATTTCTCAACATATGGTTTCTGGGACTGACCAATGCTTGTTCTTCTGTTATAAGTTGCAACCGAAGCTGCAAATGACATTCCTCCTATTTTGTATACAGTATATTGCTGCATTTTATTGTATGCATGCACTACAATGTTTTATTCAGTCTACACATAAATGTTAAAGAAACTGCACAACCACTCCATTAGCAGCCCACATCCCTATTTTAACATTTTATATTTTTCAATATTCTCAGAGCATGTATGATTTCCTTTTCATCCATCAAGTCTCTGATATACATTTTTCCTCATTCAGCAGCTTTCACTGTGTCATTTTTTTATTCTTCATTGTAGCATACCACCACACAATTCTGTGGCACTTTTTGACATTTTTTTCACTTCAACTTCCACATTTTCTTTCCTTACACTACTTACCATTCATTCTGTTAGATTAATGTATCTTCTGATATTTCTTTATAGAAGCTTCATATTTGTCTGCAGCTGTTCTAGTTTCAGCTTATTTTCTTTCAGCTCTTTCCTTTGCTTCTATATTCATCGTTCCCCAAATCCATACTTGATACTACCAAATAATGGTCTATCCCAACTTCACCTTCACTAATTCTCTCATTCATCTAATCTAATCAATTCTATTTTTTGTTAATTCCTTTTTCATGTGTTAACATTAATAGAGTTATGCAAATCAATGCATATTCAGAATAGACAGAAATGTATCTAAACATGCTCACCAGTAACCATTCTCATTCATCTTTAGGTTTTCAAATGGCCCAATCATTCATCCCACATTTTTTCATCTTGTTCCCACCCATCCATTCAAATTACCTAAATGTCCATGAATATATTTTTTTCAAAACTTGTATCTAGTTATTCAGTTACAATTCTTCACTGGCACACAACATGAAATAATCACATTCTATAACCTGATGTTTTCATATGCATTCTCAATAATCTAGGTGACACCAGTTTATCTGACATATATATATATATATATATATATATATATATATATATATATATATATATATATATATATATATATATATATATATATACTCGCCATCCTCAGACTGGTGTTTTTGGCTTAAAGCGCTTTAAGCCAAAAACACCAGCCTGAAGATGGTGAGTGAGACCTCACTGAAACGTTGCCAAGACAATCTCAATCTTACACGGGAAAAGACCCGAATACAACAAGACCAGCATATATATTTATATATATATATAAAGTCACAACCCCTGGTATGCCCCAATTATGGGAGGAAGCTAACTGCTTCCATTCTCTGTCCATCGGCTCGTCACAAGAGACCATCCAGACAGAAAGCCCAATCTTTTACTGTTGCCTTTGTTACATTTGTGTAGTATTTGTGCTGATAAATAAATAAAGGGAGACTAATATTTCAAGCTATTTAGCTCTCATCAGCTAGCCATACCCTTACTGGGATTCGAACCTGGGCTGTATTGCATATTAGGTAGATGTTTTAACCACTAAGCCACAGGCTCTGATCCGTTATCAGCTGAGCCAGGGAGAAAGGTATATATTTATAATATATATATGCAATACAGCCCAGGTTCGAATCCCAGTAAGGGTATGGCTAGCTGATGAGAGCTAAATAGCTTGAAATAGATCTATACTAGTCTCCCTTTATTTATTTATCAGCACAAATACTACACACACACACACACACACACACACACGTGTGTGTGTGTGTGTGTGTGTGTGTGTGTGTGTGTGTGTGTATGGTATATATATATATATTTAAAGTCACAACTCCTGGTATGCCCAAATATGGGAGGAAGTTTATTGGTTCCATTCTCTGTCCATCAGCTTGTCACAAGAGACTATCCAGACAGAAAGCCAATATTTTTACTGTTGCCTTTGTTACATTTGTGTTGTATTTGTGCTGATAAATAAATAAAGGGAGACTAGTATAGATCTATTTCAAGCTATTTAGCTCTCATCAGATAGCCATACCCTTACTGGGATTAAAACCTGTGCTGTATTACATCTTAGGCAGATGTGTTAACCATTAAGCCACAAGGTTCTTCTCCTTATCAGCTGATCCCAGACAGTAAGACGTGGACGGTAGGCACCCTGGTGCCTTCATGCACACACCCTTTATAGACCCCTTAAGGTGAGGTCCACGGTAGAGAGTTTGAGATTGAAACTGTGAGGGACAGACAATTTTATGTCCTATGCTTAGACTGGACCGCAGGCAGCACAGTTCCAGATTGTCCAAGCCAAAATTTCAAGCCTGAAGGCATAGGGTATTCTATTGTAAGTAGAGGATCTTTGTTGTAGCCAAAAATGGCAATTAGGAAATAAATATAGCTTGTAAAAAGGTAAATAAATTTGCACAAAACCTATTAGAATTTGTTGCACTCTTTGGAATGATCAGTCCAAAACCTTTACTCTTTTCTGGTGTTTTTGTGAAGTAAAAGAACTAACTTACTTAAAGCACCCATTTTACCACTTAAAATTCCAGAAATCACAGACGCAGACACACAATTGTATTTCCTGATCACATGGTGTGAACAGGAAATAGGAGTGTGTGTGTGTGTCTGTGATTTCTGGAGTTTAAAGTGGTAAAATTGGTGTTTTACTCACACCCTTTTGCATATGGACCTCAGCATGCTGTTCAAAACTTAGTCAACTCTCAAGCTAACCTTGTTTATTTCTGAAATAAATTCACTCTGAATATCTTCAGAGAGATAACCTTCCATGTTTCTGTTATATTGAAAGTCCTCTAGATAGAAAGGCAGGAAACAAATTGAAATCATCAATACGGGTTTAAAGACCACTGGATTGAATCTGTATTTGTGCAACTAAATGGAAATGTTACCTGAAATGGATTTACAAATCCACACACCTGTAATAACCTAGAAGGTATATTTTTCTTCTTGCACCATTGATTTAATCCCTAACTAAGATCTGGCATCTTATCAATGTTCCATTTTCTGTTCTGGATGCAAAGATTCTGAGATAATTTCAAAATGTAATTTATAATAGGATTTTCCTTGGTGGATAAGGTGATTGGAAGTGGAGTTGGCATATTATTCAATTAAGACAGTTTTAGTAGTGAGCATTTGTGTTTTGAATAGGCTTTTACAGATCTACTGGGGTTTTTTTAGAAAAGTTTTTTTTGAAATTCTAAGCACAAGGTGCTGAAATACTAGGCCTAGGATACACTGCCCTCAAGTGGGTGAATAGCTTCTCTATTCTGTGAATAACAAGAATCAAACCATTCAATTCAGGTTTCTCTAACAAAGTTTTATATCCAAAGGTATAAATGGCTGTACTATAGAAATCTCTGGATTATACAGCAAAGCCTATTTTTACTTTATAAAATACTGTATTTTAACCGCAAGATTTTATGCAGATACTTGTCTAAGACACGTCAAGCAGAATCTGTCTGCAAATCAGTCCATTGGGCTTCCCAATTCTTATGATTAAAATGTGCCACTGATTAAAATAAACTAGGTAATCTCATTTTTAAAAGTTAAAATTTTAAACCATCTGTCATAGTTACAAAGCTAGAGGTAAAGAACTGAAAGATAAAAATATTTTAAAATCTGAAGAATGCCCCCACGTATTCTCACATTAACATACACTAACATACACACATATTCTACATCTTGATAAACATGCTGCAAGATAAGGTCAAATTCAACCTCAGAATTTGGGCTTATTCATGCATATTTTAAGCAATATCTGCACATTTTAATTATAAAATATCAATTGAATACCTATTTCATATTATTGTGGTACTTTTTAAATATTATACTCCTTTAACAGTTGGCAGTCATCCCGGGCCATTTCCTCCCCCCTCGCCTTTAAGACAACATTTAAAGAAAAATAAACAACCAACAGTTGTGTAGTCAGGTGGTAAATATACATATCCAAAAAAGTGTATAAGCCAAAGCTAAACAAACAGAAGAATGTACCTGTTAAAATATTATTTAATTATGTTAGAATAATGTCTGAATTGAAATGAATTGAGGAACACAGTGGCTCGGTGGCTAAGATGCTGAGCTTGTTGATCAGTTCAGCAGTTCAAATTCCTAGCGCTGCATAACGGAGTGAGCTCCCATTACTTGTCCCACCTTCTGCCAACCCAGCAGTTCAAAACCATGAAAAAATGCAAGTAGAAAAATAGGAACCATCTTTGGTGGGAAGGTAACGGTGTTCTGTGCGCCTTTGCTGTCTAGACATGCCAGCCACATGACCATGGAGATGTCTTCGGACAGCGCTGACTTTTCGGCTTTGAAACAGAGATGAGCACTGCTCCCTAGAGTCAGAAACGACTAGCACATATGTGTGAGGGGAACCTTTACCCTAATGTCTGAATCCTAACTTAATTGCTAGATTTTTTAAAAATTTGCTAAGCAATGATAATAAAATTATTAATCAGGCTGTTCAAAACTAAAAAGTGCACCATCTCTATAAAAAGCTTATTGTTTGAAAAAAAATCTACCTGTTCTGGCATACCCACTTAGGTACTACTAGATAACCAGTGACCCATTGGGTCATAATTTCAGAAAGATTTCTGTACCTAAACAAAGAAGCAGAATGGTGAGCAAAAAAAGCAGTGGGAGTGGCAGTGACTTCTGAGCTCCTTCCCACTGACATTGCCTATGGGAAGCTGGCAGGGAGCAATGGAAATCACTCCTTTTTCTCCTCAGCCAATCCACTGAATTGCCTTTTACTTTGGAAACAAAGGTAGCCTCAGATTATGAGTAAAAGTGCACCCACACTTCCTGTCTGGTATGTCCCCAAAGGGCCTCTCTCTCCAGGGAGGAAGAAGGCTTATTTGTTGACTGCTGGAGACTGCAAGTAGGCCTCTACTTCACCTGCAGGCAGGAGAGTCACAGCTTCATCTTTCCCTCATCACCCACCACCATTAAGAGATTTCAAATTTTGGGCTTGATTCCAAAGCAGCCAATTACCATTTGCAGCTATCTGATTAGGCACAGAGGCCAGAGGAATACTGGAAAGAAGGTAGGGATATACTTCTATGTTTCTTTGTGCCATGCAACCTTCCCTTTCTAGAGTGGTACTGGAGCAGCCATAACTTTGCTAGACTCAATCTCACAGAACTCATGAGTTATTAGATCTTGGAAACATTATTTAAGGATGTTTGAGAATGATTTAAAGAAGAGCAGATATGAATTCTTTGGGTTTTTTTTATTTTGTCAACATGTACAAGGTAACAGGTATTAGTACACCTATGGACATTATTGTACAGATAGATGGATATAAATAAATATAACATGACCATGAACACATAAAATAAGTACATATCAATGGGGACAGTAGGACAGGGGTGGTAGGCAGGCTGGTGCACTTATGTACGTCCCTTTAAGGACCTCTTAGGAGAGGTGTGAGGTCCATTGTGAACAGTTTAAGGTTAAAGATATGAGGGTTTGAGGAACTAACAATGGAATCAGGTAGAATGTTCCAGGCATTGACCACTCTATTGCTGAAGTATTTTCTGTAATCGAGTTTGGAGCGGTTTACTTTGAGTTTGTATCTATTGTTTGCCCATGTATTATTGCAGATGAAGTTGAAGTAGTTGTTTATAGGTAGGACATTACAGCAGATAATTCTGCGTACTATGCTTAGGTCAGAACATAGGGGGCGTAGTTCCAGGTTGTCCAGGCCTAAAATTTCAAGCCTGGTGACATAAGGTATTTTATTGTGAGCAGAGGAGTTAAGTACTCTTCTTGTGAAATACCTCTGGGCTCTTCAAGAAAGGGAGAAAGAACATACCAGTAATTATTGATCAGTGAGCCCATATAAGGCTGGAAATATATTACAGCAAATAATAAAGCAAGCAATTTATGAGCATCTTAAAGACATTGCCATGATTGCTAAGAGCCAAATGGCTTTGTCCAAATCTTGTCTCCTCCTTTGACAGGATAATTATTCTAGTGACAATGACAAAACTGTTGATATAATCTACTCTGGTTTCAGCAAAGCATTGGACAAATTTCACAAGCTGTTAAAGTCTGATCTGGATAGCACTATATAAGGTAGGTCCATAACTGGTTGGTGAACTCACTAGGACAGTTAGCCCACACTGAATTGGATAGCAATGGCCAGAAGAATTCTGCAAAAATGAGACTTGTAACCAGGTTTATTTAATATTTTATAATGTCCTGGATGATGAGACTGATAGGATGCTTACCAAATTTGCAGATAACACAGAATGGAGGTCTTGTAAATATTCAGAATAATAGTACAAGGTTTAGTCTAATCTGTACAGATTGGAAGATTGGGCTGACAATAAAAAAATGTCAGGAAGAAATATAAAGTGTTACATATAAGGAAAAAATGTAGGACTTGCATACATCTGAGAAATAATTGATTGTGGTCGTTGACAAGGGGAATATGATTCAGCAGGAAACATCTGCTAGAAGGTGACAAATTCTGGACTGCATCAAAAGATCAAATAAAAATACATGGAGCTCTGGTGGCGCAGTGGTTAGAATGCAATATTGCAGACTACTTCTGCTGTCTGCCAGCTTCCTGCAATTTGGCAGTTCAATTCTCAAATCTCACCAGGCTCAAGGTTGACTCAGCCTTCCATCCTTCCAAGGTTGGTAAAATGAGGACAGATTGTTGGGAGCAATATGCTGACTCTGTAAACCGCTTAGAGAGGTCTGTAAAGCACTATGAAGCAGCATATAAGTCTAAGTGTTACTGCTATTGCTACATTATATTATTAATTCTCTCCATTTGGCAGTGGTGAGATCACACTTGAAGTATGATATTCATAAAACATATGAAGAACAGTTGAAGGAACTCTTGTCTAGCTGTCTAGTTTAATGAAGATAAGAACTAGGGGTGATATGATAGCAGTATTCCAATATCTAAGGGGCTTCCACAAAGAAGCTATCAATCTATTTTCCAAAGCACCTGAAGGCAAAACAAGAAGCAATAGTTGGAAACTAATCAAGGAGACAATCAACCTAGAACTAAGGAGATTTCCTGACAGTTAGAACAATTAATCAGTGGAATGACTTGCCTCCAGAATTTGTGGGTGGTCTAGAGGTTTTTAAGAAGAAATTGGACAACCATTTGTTTGAAATGGTATACAGGTACATTTTTTATAGTTAAGGACAAATTATAACAAATTCATAGGAGGGCAACAAAGATGTTATGGGGATTTGAAGACATGCATTATATGTATTGACGGAAGGAACTTGGAAAGTTCCATCTCAAGAAAAGAAGACTTAAGTAAAACATGATAGCTATGTTTAGGGACATCAAGAAAAGGTCCAAGGAAGATAGACAAGAATTAGTTTTCATAGCATAGTAAGATTGGGAATAACAGTTATACGTTGCAGAATTCTTCTTGTTATACTTATAACTGCCTGGACAAATCCCTACAGTTTTCTTGGCAAGATTTCAAAAGTGTTTGCCAGTCCCTTCTTCCTAGGGCTGAGACAGAGTGACTGGCCCAAGGTCAACCAGCTGGCTTTGTGTCTAAGGTAGGGCTACAATTTACATTTACCAGTTTACTACATCAAACTGGCTTTCTGATGACATCTAAATTTTATTTAAATATAAGATTAAAAATCCTCTTTGACAAAAAGATATGCAATATAACAGTGGAATAGACACCTTTTAAGAGACTATGGGTTCTACCATCTGGAGGATTTTAAGAAGCAGCTTAGGTTTTTTTTCCATTACATTCTTAACAATCTATATATTGAAGAAGTTTCCAGTGAAGCAGGCGAACAGAGGCTCTGCATTTTGGGGGAGACATTGCAGCTGAAAGGCAGCTGGATGTGAGAACCAGGCTGCTAATAATTCTCTCTGGAATAAAGAGAGATATTGAGATCACCCACATGTATTCTAGACATCTGTTTTCTTTGTGAGTCTACAGCAGAAACAGAGGTTTTTGCAGCCACTTGTAATCAGCAAAGAATCGTAGGTACCATCATGCTCTCAGCTGTTAATGTGGCCTTTTTAAGGACTCAAAGATTGACCTAGCCTCACTCTTTTAATCACCTTAGACTTTAATTTTTTACTACTACTTTAAGATTGAAAAGCCTTCAGAATTTGCAAGATTTGTATTCAGTGGATGATTACCTCCTCAATCTGTTAAGAAAGAAAGAAAAGTAAGCAGTTTCAGCTCTGTAAGATTTTATTTTTTTGTAATATACAGTATAGAAGGACTGAGTTTCATTTTACTTTTTAAATACTAAGAATTTGGATGAAATTGGTTTTTTAAAAAATGTGGAAGCCAGTTAAAAATATTCTCTCCTGTGGGAAAGAATATCTGTGTCTATAAATTGCTGATAAAAAAGCTTTGAAGGCTACTCATTAGAAAAACACCAGATGGCTTTGTTTAAAAAAATTACAACCAATGAACTCAATAACTTTGCGAATTAGTTAACTCTATATAGCAACCAAAACAAATTGAAGTGAATGAAGGAAGCTCCTCTGAATAAAATTGAAAAGGATATTATAGAAGACTCTAACATTTTAAACCATAAGAAAGATGGACATATTCAATCTGCAAATGGAATTGGAGGACTATTTACAAAACAAATATATAAACAAGATATCAAAAGAATGATCTGAAGTATTCATTTAAATTGAAATATGAGAGATTTACTGGATAGGTTATACTGAAAGTACAAATGGACTTTGGTAAACATGACAAAGGTTTTGAGAGAAGAGATAAAGATAACAAAAAAATTACAATTTGATATACAGGACTTAAAGATTGATGAGAGGAAGAAGAAAAAAATACAAAATTGGTTTGCTTGATTATATGGGTTTGTATTTCTGGTGCTGTTCAATGGATATTTTCATTGGTATATAATATACATAATGGTATAGTATGTAATATTTATTACTTTGGTATATAAATACTTTCAGTAATTTTTGGTCTCCGTACTCTGGAGTGGCTCCTGCAATTGATGAATAACTATCTAGCTGAGTTTAATATCCCAAAATTGTGGAGGCAGGCTAGATTATTTCCTCCTATTCTTTCATTATCCTTTAGTTCCTTCTAGTATCCAACTTTTAAAGTCTCATTATTTTATTTTGACTCAAAAAAAGCAAATATTGACAATTTCCAATAGGAAGAATTCTTCCACAAGTTTAAAATTGTAATTCCAAGTCCATCCCAGCTCTTAATCCTTTGTTAAATTTTCTAAAATCTATATTTTAAGTATCATTTTGCTATTTAATAAAACAATATTTTCAAAAGCTTTTAAAATTATATTTAAAAATACTTTAAGAATAAAGTGAACACCTTTGACTTCCAGTTGCTCATCTCAAAAGCAATAATTTCTGTGATTTACTCCCAAGGGATGGCTGTATAACCATGTGGATCTTCCCATACTGTGAGAAGATGTCAGTGGAGAAATCTGAGAAAGCAAATATAAAACTATCCTCATTTAAAATCAAAATGAAAAGGGAGTATCAAATTATTTTTACTTCAAACTCAAATTGAAGCAGGGAAAAGTCATTCATAAATTTGCTCCATTTTCTTAAGGTATAGGAAATTCTGATATACATAAGGAGATATAACTTTCTCATTTGAGAAATAATGCCCTGAGAACTCTTAAGTGGAATACAACTATTTCAGTGAAAAGTGTAAGTTAAAGTTTTGCTTCTAGGCTCATTAGAATGCATTTTTAAAACATTGAAGAGGCCAATGTCACAAAT
Organism: Thamnophis elegans; assembly: GCF_009769535.1. Taxonomy (NCBI): domain Eukaryota; kingdom Metazoa; phylum Chordata; class Lepidosauria; order Squamata; family Natricidae; genus Thamnophis; species Thamnophis elegans. The sequence continues at coordinate 36,561,376 of NC_045547.1, read as the reverse complement.
CTGGTTATTATTTTTTTTTTCAAAATAACATCAAAGCTATTTTCGTACTTACCCACCGTATTATATATAGGAGACAACGAAAATGGCTGCAAAATGTGGAAAGATTCTTGCATGCACTTTGCTGTGATAGAATTCTAGATACCTTTTATAATACTTTACATATACTTATCTTGATTGGAATCTCCTAGTCATTGGAAAAAAGGACATGGATTGATTAAATTTATAACCTTACCCATCTGAACCTAGTGACTCTGAGTGCTTTGATTGATTAAATTTATAGCATAACTTCTCTCTCCATAGTTGTTAGATATCCCCCCCTGCTGACAGGCTGCAAGAGGTTTCCACCAAGGTCCTCTGTTCCGGCGGGAACAGAGGATGAATCTCATTGGCTGAGAGGTCTGACAGATCCCTTTAAAAGGGGATGCTGCCTGACCATTCCCCGGCCAGATGTTTACTTGACCTGTAATAAAGAGCTGTTGTTCACTTAGCCTTTCGTGCCTCCTTTATCCGATCGAACAATAGTGACTTTGGGTGACTAACAATTCAAAAACAGAAAACAACAGAAGATAAATAAATGCAGTTGCAATGATACTGAGAGTCCTAGCAAAACTCTCTTACAACATCACCTCTAACACTTATAGTAAGATATATCTATCTGGCTTGATTAACATCCTGCCCTAATGCCTGAGGGGAAAAACTACTGTAGTTATTCAAGGTTTTCTACAAGATTAAAGGAATAGGCCATTAATGGATATGAATCTCAAGGGGGTGACAAATAAAGCATACCAGACTGTTCCCATTGCACCTGGAAATCTACTGGAAGCCAATACAAGACTCCCTACAAATTTAGCAGGCTAAAATATAGAAGAATAAAGGGAAGCTTTCAGATAACAACATCTGTATTTTTATCTGAATTCCATCATAATGAACAAAGTATGACTGGAAGACTAAAATGAGCTACTAAAAGATAGACATAACAACATTTATCTAGAAATATCTAGATGCCTATTTCAAGATGTGTTCATTACTGAATGCAACTAGCTAGTGACTGGTTGCATGCTTCCTCTCACAAATACTTAATTATTTTCACTGATTGAGGGCAAGGTTTCCCTTCTATCCATTAGGACAAAAACAACAAACCCTACTCTCAATTACTTTAATTAAAGCTTGTTTTGGCCTATAAATGTTCAATAAATTAAAAAAAAAAACAAAGGCAAAGTAGCCAAGATAATCCACCTGTTTAATTTCTATAGCCAAAACCAAGGGTATATATGCATGTAGCTCAGGCCATGACACAGGGGACAGGCATTTGATCTTATTGTCCATGTTTGGGTTTTTTTTACAGATTGATGGTCTAATTGGGTTGTTGATTTGGTTTTTCTGAAGAGAACCCACAGAATATTTGGAAGCAATCTTTGTCATCAAAATATTATACAAGGTAAAAGTTTGAGCCCTTTCCTAGTAAGTGCGCTGCAGCTGAGAAAAATAGTAGTGGTAAAGATGTATCAGATTACCTCCAAGTATAAAAATGCAAGTATCTTGTCTAATTTGAATTTAAGAAGTTCTCAATATGTGGGCAGAAAAGAACCAGGAGAAGGAAACAATATCCCAGAATTAATATTGTTAAAAATATATCAGCTGAGATAACCCTGTTCAGAAGATAAAACAGCTGATCGTCAGTTAGCCTTCTTATGAAGAAAAGGTGCTTAGGACAAACCTGATTGATTATTATAGTTTGTCATTTTCATCTTCTCCTATAAAACATACTGAGCAAACTTATTAGATGCAAGCCAACTGTTCTTCTATCCCTTTATAGATTAGTAATAGCCTTTTCATCTTTCCAAGCTACATAATAGCAGAAGTGAATTATTACACATGCAACTTCTGGATTTTTTGCTTTTTATAAAGATAACAATGACCAGACCATATAGGCAAACCACTGCCAATTACTGAAACTGCCAGTATTTAGCTAAAGATAAAATTTTGAATTTTAAACAAAATGTAGAAAGCTGAACAAATTTATCTAAGGAATTAAGTTATATAGTTGCTGTGACCTTTGGCATGACTAACTAGTAATGTTAATTTGTCATCTAAAATCATAGTTCTATTTGCATTTTAATGACCCTTTAATGAGTATTATCAAGAAGTAAGAAAGGCAGCCTACTTTGGAGGTGCCAATTCTTGCTACTTAATGTGATGCTAGTGATTAGGAAATTCAGCTCCCAAAATTGTCTCAACCTGCGGCAGACATTAGTGAAAAAACAGCATGTTAGTAATAATATCCTGTGCAAAATATTAGGACAATATTGAGAGGAGAGGAGAGGAGAGGAGAGGAGAGGAGAGGAGAGGAGAGGAGAGAGGAGAGGAGAGGAAAAAGCTTCACCTACATGCTAACACATAAATTGCAACAAAGATGTTTCTTAATTACTTTTCACATACTGGTACATCTAGGTTTTTGCCTCTGGAGATAAAATACTTTCATAGGCTTTGATAAGGACCTTTGGGTTTTTTTCCAAATACAAGCACAGCCTCAAGATCACCTTCTTGGCTAAGGATATAATGTTTTCAGTATTATACTCACAAAATATACATTCCAGCAACATGAGGATATAGCAAAGTCCAAAGTCTGCATTGTCTTCTCCAGTGGTGGGTTGCAGGCGGTATGCCCTGGTACGGGCATACCGGTGCCTGCCAAGAGCATTAGGTACCGTTCCAGTATGGTGCTCCAGAGGGCCCACCTTCCCACCCGAGCTCCTTACCTGTATTTGAGCTCTTCAACGCTTCCATGCACATGCACGCAGCGTACTGCACCTGCGTAACGCTCTACCAAGCAGCTGGGGCATCGCGGAGGTAAGGATGCGTGTACGCATGTGCATGTGGGGGACGCCGGGCCCCATTGCACCATACCGGTTGCAACGGGATCCGGAACCCACCACTAGTGTTCTCCTACACTTCTGCCTTCAATTCAGTCTTCAGAAACTCACTACTGTTCTAAAGATACAAACAGTGGTGGGATTCAGCTGGTTTGCAGAGGTTCAGTAGAACTGACAGCTAACTTTGTGTGCAGTTCAGTGGATCAGCTGAATAGCATGCCTCACCACCTATTGTAAGTCCTATTATAAGATTCCAAGCAGGGACCTTGGGACCTACCTGCTCTGCCTTGGCCCAGGGCATCAGTGGAAGGCCTGGGCGCAGCTGGCCTCTTCTCAGCCATGTCTACACAGCGGTCATTATGGAAGAGAACTAGTTGTTAAATTTGAATCCCACCGCTGGGTACAAAACTTCTCTATTTAAAGCATTGCTCTTTGGCCACAGAATCAGTCAATACAAGGGAGGATCAATAGACAGAATAAAGGCAGAATAGTATAAAAACCTTGAAACATGCATTCAAAGGTTTAGTGTATTAGGCAGCTCCTAATAATAAGAACAAGCTTGATTCTACTACCATTATATAATCATTAATGTTGGCATATTTCAGAAGCAGAGATTCCTAATATTGTAATACTAACTCAAGTCCTGATTAAATTAGATCCTCATTATCATGTTATTGAGATCTGGATGATTATTTATTTACTCTTTAATAAGGTGAAAATGCTTATTGCAAGCCTGGTAGTATTTCCAATTATAATTATTTTTGCTTTATTAGTATATATACTTAGGTCCCTTGAACTGATTTATCAACCCATAAGGCTGCTCACATTGCTACTTACACTACCTTAAAGTCCTTGGAGTGGTGCCCTTGATGATTTCCCTTCAGCTAACAGAAAAGGACATAGAGCACCTGTTCAGAAAAGCAAAATGGGAAAAGCAGTGCATGATTTGGACGTTTTCAGTAATAAAAAGGAGCTCCTATACTGGCAGAGGATGGGGTTACTAAAAGATGAGCTCTGAAGAAGGTATCTTGTAGATCTCTCGCATATCAGTGTGATAATTCTGATTAAAGGAAATAGTGAAGTACAGGAAAACAATTAATGTTCTACACCAGACAATGCTGAATTCGTTTTATAATTACCTTAATTTAAATTCTCCAAGCAACACTTAATTCTGCAAAACTTCTACATTCTAATACTAAAAATATTGAAGAAATGCTTGTTAGCAGTATGACTGGTCTCAAATTAATACACATTGAAAAAAGATAATTAAAAATTCTGAAGTAGTTTGAGAAGTTGCCAGAGACAATGGTCATTTTCTGTTTCTTATACAGAAAATCATTCTCCTTTAAAGGTGATTATTTGCCTTTGGGTTCTTATGCTTCATAAATCTTCAGCAATTTCATAACATTTTAACTAGTTGCACTGTGATAACATGGGGCTATGTCTTACAATATATACAATATATATTACAATATATATGAGGCAAACATTCTACTAGCATATTTGTTAACATGGTTAAAGAATCAGAGCTTTGATGGTATTGAATGGCCTTCAAAACACAGTTGTTGTTGTTGTTGTTGTTGTTGTTATGAATCAATACTTATGGAAAAAAATTGTGAACTATGCCAATCAACAAACCATTCCAAACATCTTTTGAGGTTCAGCTCTGTTATTTAATTCTGACATTTGTGTTGCCTCCATCTGTTTCCTCCATGAAGAGTTCAGTTAAGTTTTCAACAGCCCCTTGCCCCCAGAAAGCAGAAATAATGGGATATAATATTTCATGCATTATGTTGAAGCAGAAGTGAACAACGTGAGCCCTACAAATGGTGTGGAATACCAGTTCCCTTCAGCCCTAAGAAGTATATGACCATTGAAAAGGAACCAACAGAATTACAACATAACAATTGCAATAGAACAATGATGGGAGCAGCAGCCCAACACGAAGAGTTATCATAGTACAGTGTATTTCTTAAGCTTATGTAGAACTGAGAAAGTCTCTCTGTTGGAAACACTTATAAACCACTATCAGTGTTAGTAATACTGACTTAGATGCATCAATATACTGACATGACAGGAGGCGTTCTGAATCACTGTAAACCTATGTGAGAAAGTCCAATGGTTCTCTATGCTATCTTTTTGGGGAAATTACATCACAAAAGTGTAAGAAATGCATCTTACCTGGAGCCTTTTCCAGGCTAAAACAAATGCAGTGGTGTCAAACTCCGCAAAGGCAAAAAAGTTATGATACGTCACAATATGTCACGTGACATGATTGTGTTTGACACATGTAAACTAAAGAAATCAGAGCCTGATAAATGAAACAAGATAATGATTTTATTTCAAATAATTAGGTATGTATTGTTAAGCATTTTTAATGTCACCTCTAAAACCTTGTTAATGTAGAAGATTTTCTTTTGCAAAATTTAAAGAATAATTTGTGGATATTTCCCACTTATGAGTGCTTGCTTATTCATAAGCAGGCAGCTTATAAAACTATATCTGAGTATCTAAAATTCTGGGTGTCATTAATCCAGGAAATAAGCAGAGGTTGAAATTATCCAATTCAAGCACAGTATAAATGAGAACAGAATACTGGTTTTCCTACAGGACAACAAAAAGATGCTGCTTATATGATTCCACTTTTGGAAATGAAATTGGCCTTTCAAAGTTTAGCCACAGACAGAAATATAATGATGGCATTTCTTGAAATGAATTCATTGACCTTACCAGTCAAATTTCATCTCTGTCCTCCCTGTTTTTCTCATCTTCAGTGTTTTGTCTTTCAGTTAAATGGAGTTCCCCAGAGTTTTATATATATTATAAGGTTAGATTAATCTGACAAAAGAATCTCTCTTCCCCATCCTGGCCCCCGCCTTGCTGATGTGAACCGATTACTTCTGGAAAGTGAAGATTAAGGAGGAAAGGGGGTTATTTTATTCACAGATCAGTTGCAATGGGTTTAGGTCACTTGATGCTTTGACTTAACCTATAGAACAAATTCTGTAGTAGCATATAGTTATTCAAAAATGTCAGCTGGGATGGCTTGCATTTCTAACTTATTTTTGGTTTTACATTTACAAAAATTAAATATTCAATTTAAAGCATTTCAATATTATATAATATATACATTATGACAGAAAAGGATATTTGGTATACTTGCTTAGGAAGCATGCCTTTATAAATGTCTGAAATTTACTGGAACATGGATGGTTTTTATTGAAATTCAACTCCATTTTTAAGGTGGATGCAGAATTGCTGGGACTATATTATATACCAAAGTAGAACCAGAATGTTCCAATTTTTTTCATGGATTTAGAGCAAGATAAGATTTGGGTTTCAGATTATGTTGGACCTATGTTATAATTTTTATAACCTGCCTGTCTCAGACAGCAGGAAACAGTACTGACTGTGATAAGCAATGGTCATCCAAGAATCTGCCAAGGAGAAAAGGAAAATGCATCAAGCTAGCCACTACTTCAAACATTCTACAGAATAGCCATCCCATTTGGGGTGGGAAGTTATAGCTGTACATATTTCTTCAATGAATAAGACAAGCATGGTCAGTAAACACATCTAATTTCCAGTGGAACAGTTTGCCTTCCAAAATTGTGGGTGCTCCATCACTGAAGATTTTTAAGAAGAGACTAGACCAGGGCTGTCAAACTCCTGGCCTACAGGCCAAATGTGTCACGTGCTGGCCATGCCCATGCCTGGTATAGCGAAAGAGGAATAAATCCCAATATCTCACGTGATGCCGCCATGATGACATGAGTTTGACACCCCTGCATTAGACAGTCACTTATCTGAAATGGTATAGGTTCTCCTGCTTGAGGAGAGGACTGGACTAGAAGACCTCCAAGGTCCCTTCCAGCCTATTCTATTCGGATTTTATTTTTTGTTTGGCCCTTCAGGTTCATAGGTTGAGAGTAGCTAAAACCTGAATTAATAGGATCCTACAATAATGGAAGTAGTTTCCCTCTGGAGAATAGTTGCAAAAGCAGGAACACATTGTCCCAATTTTGTCATGCTGCAGCCTGGTTCTACAGTTTTTTCTTTTTAATAAATTACAAGACATTTCTAAAATTCTGTTTTTACTTTGTCATTATGGGGTACTGAGTGTAGATTAATGAGAAAAAAAATGAATTTCAACAACTGCATAATTAGGCTGCAGCATAACAAAATTGGCAAAAGTGAAGGAAGTCTGAATACTTTCGGGATGCTCTGTACATATTGACAGTACAAAGCTTAATTAGAATAATGGCAATCTGTCATTCTGAATCTCAGAATATTTCTCTCAGGTTTCTAGCACCACCCCATCCTGGCCCCAATATATATTAAATTCAGGATAAACTAATGCATACAATTAAATGGTATTCGTATAATGCATGTCTTTGTACAATCTTAGTTAGAAAACAAGCAAACTGATCTTGTTTGTTTATTTTCTACATGAAAAGAAGCCTACCCTCATTTGATTTTGCTTGGTCCTAAATTTTATAGGGCATATTATTATCAACTCTCAAGAAAAGGAGTACTGTAAAAAAAAATGGAACAACTCTTTTGCGGCCGCAACTGCTGCAAACAAATATAATGTAAAATTTCAAATTTCAAATTTAATGAATTTATATGCCGCCCAATCCCGAAGGACTCCGGGCGGCTTACAGAAATACATCTCTAAAGGGATAAAAATTAAAAAATAGAGAAGAAAAGCAGATTAAAAAAACACTTCATGCACTCAATCTAGGCGAGGCTGGACATCATTCAAGAGGTCAACAGCCCCAGGCCTGCCGGAATAGCCAGGTTTTAGTAGCCTTTTGGAAGGCCAAGAGAGTGGGAAGGGTCCGGATCTCTGGGGGTAGATCGTTCCATAGGGTTGGAGCAGCTACAGAGAAGGCCCTCCCCCGAGGAGCCGCCAGACAACATTGTCTGGTTGACGGCACCTGGAGAAGGCCCATCCTGTGTGATCTTATCAGCCGTTGGGAGGTATGTGGCAGAAGATGGTCTCGCAGATATCCAAGTCCTAGGCCATGTAGGGCTTTAAAGGTGATAACCAGCACCTTAAAGCATGTTCGGAGACCGATAGGGAGCCAGTGCAGCTCGCGGAGGATAGGTGTAACATGGGTGTATCTCGGTACACCCAATATCGCTCGCGCAGCTGCATTCTGGACCAGTTGTAGTCTCCGAACACTTTTCAGGGGTAGCCCCATGTAGAGCGCGTTACAGTAGTCAAGTCTTGAGGTGACGAGGGCGTGAGTGACCATTTGGAGTGCCTCCCGGTCCAGGTAGGGCCGCAACTGATGCACCAGGCGAACCTGGGCAAAAGCCCCCCTGGTCACAGCTGACACAGCTGACAATGTAGCTGTAATTTGGGTCCAAAATCTCTTGCTCTATCATATTTTCAATAGGTTTTTTTTCCAAAACAGTGATTCTTAGTCAAGCAATTGGTATGCAACTAAACTGCAGTGTTGAGTCAATCTTTCCCAGTGGAAGATGCTACACTATTCAATGAATGAATTCAAATGAATATAAAGAGGGTTTTTATTTCAAAAGATGATTCAGTTTGCTTAATTTGAAATATTCATATTTTATTAGTTTTTAAAATAACATATCAAAGTTAGGAATATTATAACTGACTCAATGAAAATATGGGTAGCATACACAACAAAAATGCATATAACCTATATTTTATCATGTTTGCTCACAATACATTTCTTTCTTTCTAAGAGTTGTATGAAATTACAATTGTCAGGAAACTTTGGCAAAGATTTTTGTTTCATAAGTTAAGTGTCAAATTATGTCGTGAAAACTCATTGAGGTTTCTTCTAATAGCTTAATTTACACTTGCGTTGAAATATGGTTCTTTTTATGTTTTGCCAATATAGTGAACATCTGTTATGTGTACACAGGAAAGAGCTTACATATGGCATATATTTATGTTCTACAGTTAAAAATCTAAATGTTTTGCTTCAGGATTCTTGCACATTTTGTACAGATTCCAAGAATTTTTCTGCTATTTTTTACTCTAGCCTCAAGCTTACAGTATTTTTTGATACTTCTTCAAAAACTGACAGACTTCTACTCCATTCATGCTAACAGTTTGCACATCTCTTGTAATCAGCTCTTTCACAAAATCTGCAGTTTCCTTAGTTTTCAATGAAGAACTCCTATAATCAGGAATCCCAAAGACTGATGCTTGAAAAAACAATATTGCGTTAGGGGTATTCATTTAATGCATGTCTTTGTACAGTCTTTGTTAGAAATAAAGAATTATTGTAATTACTAAATTTATACTGAAAAGGAAAGAACATTATAATTCATCAGTATGGATATGGTCATAAAGATATTGAGTGGAGGATCTAACATATAATGTTTAAGCCAAAGACCTATTCTAACTATTGGTAAAGAATGAATCAGTTCCCACACTAGAGAGAATTGCACTGTGAATTCAGATCTGATATTTTCTAAGGCCGTCAAGAAAACATTGTGTTATCTGTTAACTCTGTAGGATATAGGATGAAAAAAATCTTAAATGTAAATATACAAGAGCTTTCATTTCTGTTTGTGTATGATTTAATTTTTATTTGCTATAACAAGACTGATATTGCTAAGTGGTATCCATGAGACTCATACTGCAGTACTAAGCAAAATCCTGAATATGATTTAAGCAGATGGAGAGCAGCTATGCCTGTGTGATACAATGCTGACTTTCCCTAGAAATCTGAAGTGTGATGGATCTCTTATTTCTGAGCAGTTCTTCCTCAAAGAATCTAACATCTGGGATAGGATCCCTATGAAAAATACGTTGTGCCCTTTTGTCCTCTTTTCCCAGGCTCGTTTTTGTCCAAAATCCCAGCAAAACTATTCAGAATTTTCATTGTGCATAGCTGAGAAGGAAGAGTGCAGATGCCTTCTTCCATTCAGGATAAATTAGCCCAGAAGGTATTTATAAATATTTAAATCTAATGAAAAAGAATGTGCATTGCAAAGTGATAAGAAATAGATACATATTAACAGAGTGATGAGGAAGTGGAAGAGATGAAAAAGTCAACTTAAGGAGATTCCAAACTACCTGCCAATGTGCGAAGAGGTGGACTGTGGCTTTAAAAAAAAAAAAATGAAACGAATAATGAATTGTAAAAGAATCCTAACTGTTATTGTTCAAATGTGTTGATTTTGTAGGTTTTATCTATATAGATTTGCACATCATTAGGCACATGATGAAATTACACATTGTTTTGAGTGTTCAACTGAGCCAAAAGTCAGCAATATACATCAAATAAATAAAATGGCACTAATTCTTTTCATATGTTTAAGCTCATTAGAATGATAAGATGTTCTAATGGAATCTAGAGTTATATTAAATATATGATATTTTTTTAAAAAAATAGAAAATTGGTGTTGGAGCATATCATGGTTTTATTTTCTTAACAATCGTGTAAAGTACATTTATCAGTAATGTAAAAACAGCTTCAAAGTAATTTATTATAGTATGTTGCACAGTCAGCCAAAGTTTAGGACTGGATTTGACATTTTCATCCAACTATTAAGTACTTCCCAAGGATGTGGGCTAGGAAGAGTTTGTTGTCTGATGGTGTTAAGGTATATCATAAAGTATCGAAGGTATCGGATATATCAAAGTTCTTCCAAGTAAAGCTGCCTTCTGCAATTAACTGATGATGATTGTCAATGCCAATAGTGTTCAAGTGGTGCTTCAGGTGTTTTGAGATTGCACCAAAGGCATCTGTTACTTTTGGTACTACTATCTTTGCATGCTTTTATCACAGTCATTGTGCTTCTATTTGCAGGTCTTTATATTTTGTGTTTTTATCCAGTTCTTTCACTTCTATTCTACTTCCTTATTATTATGATTAATTGCAGTCAGCCAGATGTTTAGACTGAATGGGGCATTTTTATCCACCTATTCCTTCCCAAGGACCTGGAACAAGCAGATTATTAGATCATTATACCACCTTTCTAAATAACCCAAAGCATTGAGCATGTTCTCATTCAACTAAGGCTAAGATGAGCCAGGCAACTAATCTCTTACATGCTGATTAAAGCAGAGGAATGTCAACTTGTACCCCATTCTAAGTGTATATCCTTATTCTGGCACTCACTTATAGCCAAGGACTAACAAGCAAATAGAGAATGAGGCTGTTGAGGCTGGCTCAATTCCTTACCTTCTCATATTTCTGTTTATGTGACTTGCTCTCCCAATCTCTACATCAGTTGTGGGTTGCAGGCGGCACTCCCCAGTACAGGCGTACTGGAACCTGCCCAGAGCACCAGATACCATTCTGGTACTGTGCTCCAGAGGGCCCACCTGTCCTCCTTACCTGTCCTTTAAAGCCTTTGGTGCTTCCACACACAGCACGTACAGTGCCTACGCAATGCCCCTCCAAGCAGCTGGAGGGTCGTGGAGGCTTACGGAGGTGTCGCTGGAAGGTAAGACGCATGCGTGCACTGCACACGTTCATGTGGAGGATGCAGGCCCCATTGCAAATGGTACAGAATCCCGGATCCGGAACCCATGCTCTACATGTTGATAAGAAAGTCTGAAAAAGTTGAACTCACAAGTACAACTGTCCATGTGATTTAGAACTCTGATTTATTGGCAAAGGAAAAAGTGGCAGAACAAAAGGAGGTAGAGATAGAGCTCCCATATATGAGCCTCTCCCTTCCATCCGCTTACAATTTTTCACATGATCCGGCAAATAAGGGACAGATTTTGCACTGTATCTTGATCTCATTTCAGAACACAACACTTTAGAATGCAATTCATTCAAATATAATTAGTGATAATAAATTGATGGTAAAATTTGTGCCGGACAGTTCTCTAACTCATGGTCACAATTGTAAATAGCACCATATAATGTCTATAGAAACAATGTAATGATAATAATAGTTTATCAAATTCATATTCTCAGTTTTATCTCTCTCAGTACATCCTTCCCTGAAAACCAATGAATTTTTATCTAAGTATCAGATAGAATATGATCCCACATTTAACAAGGATTAAAGATCACTAAACTGCCTGCCTTAACAAAGCCTGCTGTGATTAAATGGGGCAATTTATGCCAGCAAGAGTGTCATCCTATCCTCATCAACAAAACACTTCTTCACACTGTAGGACTTCTATCTATTTCTTCTTGTACCTTTGGGGAAAAGAGTACTAGTTACCTTTATGATTTTTTTTCTTCTCAGCGATTCCAAACTCTTTATTGCAATGCACACGTTATTTTCTTCCATTTGCACAAAGAGAATAGGATAATAGAACCATAGAAGGAAAACATCATCTGAATCTGAACATGAAAGTCAATATGAGGGGGGCTGCTATTCAAGTACAAATGGATTATTCCCACCTTTAATAATACCTGAAAAATGACTGTGAAATGGATATTGCATATATTACACATCAGCAGCAGCATAATATCTCAAGGATTAGATTTTGAATCATTCTGAGCAGATCATATATAGGCAAAAGACTTTTGCTCTTAATTCATAAGATATGATAAAACTGACCTTAGAGTATGATTTAACCTTTTTGAGGGGACATTTCTGATTTTATCCAGACTGCCAAGGAGGTAAAACAAGGGTGTTGGGAGGACATCATTGCTTTTTAACATATATATCAACTTTCTGATTAAACCCCTGCATAAAGTTGATATTCATGTCCTTAAATTAGCTTTAGACATCTCCCAGTTCTACTCCATGCTAATAATGCAATTCTATTCTCCTTGTCTTCTGTAATCATGAAGTGGGCACTAAGAACCCTAGATGGGCAGCATATACATTTTAAAATAAATAAATAAGGAACAATTGATTATCATCTCAAATGATAAATCTAAAGTTTTAGTTTTTCCAATATTAGACAAGGGCACAAGTTGAGTCCCATGAATTAAAGGAAGTCAAATATTTAAAATACTACTTCATAGTATTTCAGGCCTCTAGGAAATTAAAAGCTCAGATAAATTATGCCCCTTCTACTGCCCCAAAAAGCACATTAGCAAAGACTAAATTTTATTGGCAAGAGGGAGCAAATTATATTCCACAGTAATCAAACTGTTTATGGCTAAAACAACTGCCCAACTTTATGGGATACAACAAACCTAAGAGCTTATGAAACCATTCAAACAAATTTCCTTAGGACTATTTGATATCCAAAGTGCACACCGAATGCAATCTTGAGGCTTGAAGCCAACATGCCAAATGTTAAGGACAAGGCCTAGACCAAGATAGTAATCTCAACTTAGAATCATATTTGATTCTACAAACCTGATGCCTTTGCTATTGTCAGATAGCTATCAATCCAATTGGAGATTGGATAAATATTCAGAAGAGAGATCAAGATTTTATATATATATATATATATATATATATATATATATATATATTATATATATATATATATATATATATATATATATATATATATATATATATAACTTACATTGCCCTTATGGACCCAGGGAGACAGAAATTCTCATCTATGTCCTGATATGGTGTCCTTTTTATGATGTCCCAATTATCTATAAATTTGAGGGTCATACTAATAAATGTTATGATTTATTACATTTTAAGAGAAACTAACCCTATTTGCACACCAGATGGCCAAATATCTTCTTTAAGTCATACAAATGCATACAAGCTATTTCTCTTTTCCTATTGTAAAGCCGATCAAAGACCATAATAAAGATATTTGATATGATTTGTTGGTTTAGTTTCTTATGGCCTTTGCCCACTGCAGAATTAGTGCTATCTATCCATCTTTTGCTGGGAGAATTTCTTGATTACATTAGGAATTGTTATATATTTTTTTCTCTTGGACAATTCTGACCTGTTGCCCAATTATGCTTCCCTGGTTTTACATTTGCAGAACAGGATAGGCAAATCTATTTGTTGATTCTTTCAGCTTTCTTGTTCTCCATTTCCTGTACGTTTCCAGCTAGTAAGAAACATACACATCAATTATAGTACCGAAGTACAAATGGAATAACTCTGTCCATCATTTCTAAATTCTTTCCTTTGAATCCAAATGAATTAAATTAATAAACAATAATAAGATATTGGAATTCTGAAAGTTGAAGCTCATATATCTTAAAATTGTTAAGGTATAAACAGTGGACTAATGACATAGCATTGCTGTATCTAGATATTTACCATAGGCTACCGCAAGAGAACAGAAGATTAGATAAATCAGAAAGTAGAAGGACCTGCCCAGATCTATCTGAAAGATCCAAAAAGCAACATTCTGATTCCATCAAATATTAATCACTTTGCTTCAAAGTTAACTGATGGTGCCACAAAGTACAATCATGCTGTTGCCATAGAATATAATCAGCTTACATTATAAAAACAAATTTACATTAGTGGGAGTCCTATGCCTGATTCACTCATGAGCTAGGAATGAGATGAAGACAATATCTTGGAGGCATGGATTTTGTTCCTTTTTTAAAGTCTAATTGTTGTATGTAAGAGCTGTGGTGGTACTATGGTTAGAATATAGTACTGCAGGCTTCTTCTGCTGACTGCTGGCTGCCAGCAGTTTGGCAATTCGAGTCTCACCAGTTCAAGGTTGACACAGCCTTCCCTCCTTCCAAGGTCAGCAAAATGAGGATCCTGATTTGTTGGGGCAATATGCTGACATTGTAAACTATTTAGAGAGGGCTGTAAAGCAGTATATAAGTCTATTGCTATTGCTAATGATACAGGTCACAGCAGTGACAAAGACTATAAAGGAGATAATCAGTTATGGGAATCAAACACCTCTAAAGGACATCTGAATGGAAGAGGTTGCTTTTAGCCTTCTTTTTAGGCAGAGATGATTATTCATTCATTTTCTGGCTTTTTAAAAATTAGTTATGATTGCTTTACAAGGGTGATACATAACAGAATGATATGAACGAGAATATTTCTGTCTTACAGAAACTTATCTGGTGAACTGAGAAAGCAGAAGTAAAGACAGCTGTACAATAGAATGCATACTCCATAATGCCATAGCCTTCTTCATGCAGTTTCATTTCAAGCATTATCTCTTTGGTATCTGTGTAGCTTGTTGGGGTCAGTTCCACTTGATTGGGTCAGTATAGATATGATTGTTTCAAAGGGTTCAAGAACCATTTTCATTAGCAGAAACAATTACATCATCTGCCATCCATTCAATCTTCCCTGTTCCTGTAAGCTTAGCACAATCTTTGCAGGAGCTGTTGAGGTGGGGGGAAGGTCAGATTTTCCAATTAACAATGTATTGCTGAGAACTGTTCCTGTAATGCATAGTATTTTGGAGGTTGTTTGATCCTTAATAGACAATTAAGACTTGGAGATGAAAAATCCTTGAACTGGTCATACCTCCACTTCTCCTTTTCACGTACAATTTTATAAAACACACATATACAAATAGCTTAATTATCTCTGGATGAAAACATCCAATTCTAAATTATATATTTCAATTTTTTCCAGCACTTTTATTACCCTTTGGTTATGATAAAGCTAAGTATTATATCATTAAGGACTGGTTTTCTAAAATTATTCTTCTAATAACTGATTTACCATTATATGAGCCTTCATTTGGAATATGAAAGCATTAGTTCTTATTAGTTTAAATATTTCATTATTGACTGTCCTAAATAAGATATTCAAGAATGAATGTTATGTTTATTAATATATAAGATTATGAGTTTTTGGTTTGAGAAATGGGAAAATGTGTTGTATGATGCTGTTTTGTTTTGTTTTCAATAGGATTTGTATAGAGAAAATAGCCAAATTTTACATCCAATTTTTCATCCTGGTTAAATCACTCACAATAACAATGACCAGATTTTCCTTGTCATTAACAAAACTGAAACAAGTAGATTTCTGCTATAATTTGCTCTTGTCTGTATTTTTTTAAATAAAAATCTTGTTATTTATGTGTGTGAATATATCTGTGTGTGCACCCAGTCACACAAACATACACAAACTACAGCTGACTGGCTGATTGGTCCTTCATTGCAGCACCTTGGAACTGCCATGATAAACACCTGCATCTCAAAATATAACACTAAATATAATCAGGACTTCAAATTGGTACTGGGTTTAACTTCACAGGATACACTTTAAGCTAATTCTAAAATGCTTTTTCAGCAGCTTTGCCCCACTACCATTTTGATAGTAGTTCTTTCATACCCAAAGGATAATGGTGCTTCCCTATGGAGTTGTCTTACAAAAGGGACAATGACAATCTTGGCTAGTAGCCATGAAAAACAGGTTAGGTAGTGGATGAGCAACTGGATCTATAGAAGCACAGCTGCTTGTCAGTGAGAGTGGCTTTTAGAGATCAAAAGACTGTAGCATTTCTACAGACCTTGGTCCTTTTGTTCATCCTAGCTTCAGGGGACATTGGCTGGCTTTTGACAGCAACATTGCATTTAAACCTTTGCTTCTGCACATAAGTGGGTTTAGAAGAAAACATTACAACAAATGATGATGGCATTCTGCTGCTTAGGAGGCTGTTAATCTTTATTACATAGAGAGGCGAGAAAGATTAAACAGCATTTTTTTTCAAATGTTATAAATCTCTGCACTTTATTTGAAGCAACGCTGGTGAATATAAAGGATCTGTTTCTTCCTGCATAATTATCTCCTACAGAGATCACTGTTCAGAAATATATCTTGACTTTTTCTTTGAGGCAGTGAGAAATGGGGATGTAAGAAGCTGTTTGGCAGACAGATCTGGCATATGTTTCTTTACCGCATTGAAAATAGCAATTAGGATATTGTGTGATATTTTGAACAAATTAGACTTGCATCTTCTTATAGAAGGGGCACTGTGACTTACTGCTGGAGTCCTGGAACAATTCAAAAACCACTTTTCATGGTCTTAACAGAACACAACAGTGTTCTGTAAATGTTGGAGTTCCTCAAAAGCTTGCTCAGGTTTAGTTTGGGGCTTTTATCTAGAAGAACAAAACTAATTGACAGGCTTCCTTGAAACTTGATCTAAATTCTGCTAATTCCTACTGATCACTACTAACATTGAGCATGTTTGGAGATATATACACATAGCATTTGATTTTATCTTCCAGTCTCCCTGAAGTATCTCATGTTATCTTTCAAGTGCCATCACTGTTGCCATTCTCTTTAAAAACTGATCTGTCTTCTCTCCAACTAGCCAATGGCAAAGTGTAAAAATCAGCATCATGCTGCTCCCTTATCTTCACTCTTACATGTTAATTTTATATTTATCGACAAAGAAATAAATGAAGAGTAATATAGATCTATTTCAAGTTATTTAGCTCTCATCAGGTAGCCATTCCCTTCTGGGATTCAAACTTGGGCTTCTTGAATATTAGGTAGATATATTAACCTCTAGGCCACAGGTTCTCCTCACTTTGTCAGCTGTACCAGGAGAAAGATTAAGTGTTTTTTCTATCAGGGCAACCGGGTCTACCCAGATATGGGAAGGATCATACTTCACATTCATTCTTAAATGTTTTTCACAATAAAAGGAGAAGGAAAAAAAGGAACAGCCATAGGGGGAGGAGCATCAGGGATACTCTTCTGTTCAAAACTATCTTGGCCACATTTACACCAGAGCATCATCTGAACCATAAGTTAATTAGCCCAGCTTCAGATGTGCTTTCAAAAGACAGGTGACATTGTGCAGACACAAGAACAGGGTACCAATCTGAAACTGGATCGACTCCTGTGCAGAAGTGGCTTGGTTCAAATGAAATGATGATGACCAAGGCTCAACTGTATTTCAAAAGCCTCAATCATGAGCTCCAGAACATTCCCTCAGTCTCGAAATGCCTCAGTGATAAAACAAAGTATAGCAGACGTGCAATCAAGTTAACGTCGAAAGACTTTCCTGAAATTTAAATATAGCAGCCTCTAACCTCCACTGTGGAGGCCAATTCATCATGTATACCCACCAGGCAGCAATCTGGCATGCTGCCTGGTGGGTATACATTTAGTTTAGTTTAACTGTATTTCTTTTCCTCCTTTCACTGTCTCACCAGCTTTTCAGTTTTAACTTTAATTCTCCTTCCACTCTCTTTCTTAAGACACTAAAGCAATTTGTACCACTCCAACTGCACTGCAACATCATTTTTCCTTTTTCTTTTTTCCCTTGCCATTTTAACCCATTTTTAACAATGTAATAATTCTTATTTTTTACATCTTCTCAATAAAATTACATTTCTGGGGCAAATACTGAGCTCTTGTATATTGCATTCTTGAATAGTCTTCAAAGTCATTTCACTATTAAAGCTACAGAATATAAAAAGGCATATACTGGAGCTCCTTTAGGTTTGGGAAATGATCAAACTTCGAATCCAGCTGTATGCTCCAACCAAATAATGCCACGGGGGAGCTAGTCGTTTGCATACTAAGACAAAATGCCTACAGTGTAGAGTCAAAAGTTCCAAACTAGCTTTCATATGTTACATTTATCTTATTTACATTATGTTGAATGTTTGTTTGAATGTTTATTTTATTTATATGCCGCCCTTTTCCCCAGAAGGGGACTCAGGGCGGCTCACAACTCAACCAAGGGAGAGAGATGCAGACAAAAATTAAAACAACACGCAACAATACATAATTTAAAACACACAAGAGTCATACCATTCGAGAAGGGGGTAGAAGCTTTTTAGTCCCAGGCCTGTCGGAATAGCCAGGTTTTAAGGGCTTTGCGGAAGGTCTGGAGGGTGGTGAGGGTTCGAATCTCCACGGGGAGTTCGTTCCAGAGGGTCGGAGCGACCACAGAGAAGGCTCTCCTCCGGGTAGTCGCCAGTCGACACTGGCCGGCGGATGGAATTCGGAGGAGGCCTAATCTGTGGGATCTAATCGGTCTAGAGGAGGTAATTGGCAGCAGGCGGTCTCTCAAGTACCCAGGTCCAATACCATTACAGTGGAACACTCTACCACCAGAAGTCAGTACTGCACGAACCCTTTTGGCCTTCCAGAAAGATATTAAAACTTGGCTTTGCTGGTTGGCCTAGGGCCTGAAGGCAGCACTAACAGTTAGCCGATGGGGTAAGAAGACCTTAACCCCATCTGGTTCACATCTTAGTTCTGGTTTCAAAATAGTTTTAAAATCTTAATCTGTAGTTTTGATGTTTTAATATTTAAATTATTTTTCTATAATAGAAAGAAAGAAAGAAAGAAAGAAAGAAAGAAAGAAAGAAAGAAAGAGGGAGAGAGGGAGAGAGGGAAGGAGAGAGGGAAGAAAGAAATGGGAGGGAGGGGGAGGGAAGAAAAAAGAAAGAGGGAAGGAGGGAGGGGAGGGGGGGAGGGAGGGGGAGGGAAGAAAGAAAAAAGAAAGAGGGAAGAAAAGAAAAGAAAGAAAGAAAGAAAGAAAGAAAGAAAGAAAGAAAGAAAGAAAGAAAGAAAGAAAGAACCCTGGAAACTCTTTCTTTGTGATTCCTATCTACCCTGTCCCTGCCCTCTCCATGGGTTTTAATAGTTGGTTTTAACTTATTTATGTTTGGATAGATAGATGATGATGAAGAAGATGATAGATAGATAGATAGATAGATAGATAGATAGATGATAGATAGATAGATAGATAGATAGATAGATAGATAGATAGATAGATATTATAATGTAAGCCACCCAGAATTACCCTATGGTAAAATGGACAGCCAATAAATTTTATAAATAAATAAATTTTCTCATATCTCTTCCAATCAACAGGAAAGCTGTGTACAAATATACAAATATGACCTAACACCCATCATTATGTGCCATGAAGTAAGTGTTCACTCTTAACAACCTAAAAATAAACATTACATATTAAAAAGGGAGGGAGGTGTTCTCAATTTTATAATCTAAATTGGAAAAACACCAAGAAAAGCCTGAACTTCTCATATGTGGCATATAATCTTATCCCCTTGCATTATCACCAGGCCTGATATGGCCTTCACTATCCAAAATGTATTGAATAGGCCTTCCAGTCATTACAAGATCACTTTCTTCTTTTGTGAGATTTACCTTAAGATTGTGGGAAAGTCAGAATTTATTCACACCATATTTCAAGAAATAATTTGCAACATTTTATGCACCAGGAGTACATAAACAGTTAGAAATGAAATAAGTACTATAAAACTTTCCCAGCTGTTACTTTTTCATTCACGAATTATATTGCTTCCTGCATTTCTAATTGCCATAGAGAAGCACAGAGAATTCTACCACAAGCTAACCAGTGGTGGGTTTCAATTTATTTTTTTACTGGTTTGCTCGTGCATGTATGAACGTGCGCTCGCACAAAGTGGAGCCTACCACTGTGGATTTAAAGATGATTGAAATGAAAAGGGTGGCTCAAAATCCATGCATATTTCCAAAATAATATTATCCCATCATGAACTTTTTTGAAGAAATTTAATTTGGGATGAAGTGTCAAGGAGTGATACCACAATGAAATAGTTAAATTTGTCACTTAATGAGTTCTTTGGTTGAATGAAGACTGGAATTTGGATCTCCTAGTTTAATATTTTAACCTTGTTAGACTAAGACATTAATAAAATATATAATGTTATCTGCAGCTGCTGCAGCTTCAAAAGGCTCTAGAAAAAAAAAGAGATTTGATCCTTCATCCTTTCTAGTCAGCCTTACAGCCTAGACAAGGGATAAAACTGTTCATCCTTATCAATGACCAATGGAAGGAAATTATATGCTTGATTTCTCAGCAGCCTTGATACATTGACCATGGTATCTATGGATTATCCAAGAGAATTGTTGCTTGGAAAGTTTTTGTGGTGATTCTGCCTCTTCCTGTGTAGATGGTCCCAATCAAAGTTGTAGGAATCAGAATTTGAGCCTTTGGGCTCAATTCACTTTTCCATGTATTTAGATGGAGCTGCCAGAATAGTTTAAGAACTGAGGACATGGTATCATCAATATGCAGATGATGCCTAGTTGTACATCTCCGTTCAAAAATGAATGGGAGATGTAATAGAAATTTAAACCAAGAGATTGGGCTTGAAGGGACAGACTGCATCGTATCTCCAACAAGACAGAGAGGCTGTTAATTCAGAAACTAAGACCAGGACAATGTAAACATTAACTTCAGATGATGTTGCGCCACCACAAAAGTATTTCATCTACAAAATGTTGAATCTCCAGGTTCTCAGCAGTTGAAATCTGTAGTGAGGAGAGACTTTGCCCTCTTGCTGCACCCGTTGTCATTCCTGGAATGTGAGGCATTGGTGGTAGTAAATCATGTCATCGTCATCATTATCATCATCTTCCTCCTGTACTACTACAAGTTAGTCGATTTGAAACCACCCTTGAAAATGTTTTCAGACTGATGCAAAATGCAGTGGCCAATTCACTGAGAAGAGTGCTTCAATATACCCATGTAATACTTGTACTGCAGGGTTTGTATTAGCTGCCAGTTTGTTTCTGCATGCAATTGAGGGGTTAGGTACTCATCTGTAACGGCTTGGGGCTTGGTTATCTACAAGATCATTTATTCCAAAAAAATGTACTGACCTAAAGTATTTTGGGAGACAATGAGAGAGAGAATGTGTGATAAGACCATCTGCACCCTGTGAAGTATAGTTCAAGAGAAAGGATTCTGGAAATGGACTGGGAGATGGAAGAGCTCCTTGATTTCTACTTTTATTTACTCTTTTTCCCCAAAGGGGAAACTAAATCCATCTATATCTAAGCAAAACAACTGAAAAAAGAAGATAGTGACAACCTCAAAGTAAGTAAAGAGATGATTAAGAAGCCCTAGCAATCACAAGCAAGTTTAAATATGAGATCATCTGACAGTCTTAAAGAAATGTATGGACAACGAAAGTATCCTGAAGCTCCTTTCTGTGAAACATGGAGATTAAGATTAAATGTCCTTCTTATCTTCAAAGAGGAGAAAAGAGGGGACGGTGAATCACAGACTACAGAGAACAGCTTATTATGCAGGTAATTTGTGGGCATTTAAAAATAAAACCATTGCTTTCTCAGCCATGCTGTGTTTATTAAAATAAATTATGTCATTCTTTCTTTCTTTCTTTCTTTCTTTCTTTTTCTTCCTTCTTTTCCCTACTTTTTTATCAGTTTATTGACCAACATTAACCAAAATTTCCTATAAGATTCAAGAAAAGTACTCAAGTTCAGTGGGTGGATGCAGAGCTAGTATGTTCATATCTCAAAGTAGGACTTCATACTACATTGTGTACCATATGAATTATAAATTATTTGGTTTGCTAAAAGTATTATACAGTAATCACATATGCAAACAACACAGATCTGAGGAGTAAAATAGCAAACATAAGGCAGTATCAATAGAGGAAAATATCTAGCCCTACAACTGAGTAAGAGAACTCGAAGGCAATTTTGGGCAATGCATTTTAAATAAGACATTGACAATCTGGAGGATGTCTACAGGCAAGAAACCAAAATGATAAAGTACCTGGAAGGAAAAAGATGAGCAGCAGTGGAAACACTGGAGAAAAGAAGGCAGCAGGGTGACATCTTCAAATATTTGAAGGAGTGGTATAAAGAAAAGAAAAGAAAAGAAAAGAAAAAAACAACTCAATGTTTTTCTACCAGACAGAAGAAGAAATAAAAAGTTTATATTATAAGGGAATATGCTTTGCTTGGACATCAGGAAAAATGTCCTAATAGGTGTTCAACAATGGAACACATTGTCTCAAGAAGGAATAGACCTCCTTCACTAGAAGTGTTTAAATAGAAGCCTGAAGGTAATTTATTAGAGGTGCTGATGAGATGGTTTTATGCATTGGGTAAGGTGTTGGACATTGATCTTCATGAGAAGTTGTAGTATTTACAGTTTATGAATCTATGAAATAAAAAGCAGATCCTCAGTAGATGTTTTTCTTGTAATTTATGCAACATCTATAATTAAAATATACTTCATTTTCCTTACCAAATCCCCCTAAACCAAGCTGATACAATGAATTATAGTACAAGTCAAATCACAGCTGAAGCTCGAATGCACTTTCAGCATAGAAGTTGGAGGAAGGAAAGAAGATCAGCTACCCTTTGTAGAAAGTCAGTGCCTACTCCTCCTAGAAGAATGAAATATTTTGAGAAATATTAAAAAGGTAGAATATTATATTTTCCTAAATGAGAAATGGAGAAACAGGAAGAAATAGAGGCAGGAAGCAGACAAGGTCTTTCTTAATAGCCCCCAGCAGATATTTTGTGCCCATTAGGAAAGTTTGGACTCGGGAGGCAGAGAATAGATGGGGGCGGGACAAGTCAGAGGTGGTATTTCCAAACTACTCAAAATTTCTGCTACCGGTTCTCCAGAACTGGTCAGAACCTGCTGAATACCACCTCTGAATCTTCAGCCAAAAAAAACCTAGTCTTTTAAAATCCTGCATTTAAAATCTGTCTACCAGATATTACAAAACTGAGACTAATCAGTTATAATCAGTACCTTCCATGAGTATAGGATATAGCGAAGTGAGGAATAAATTGTTATGATTAATTGCTTTAAGCAGTGTTCAGGTAAAACCAATAAATAAGGAACTTGACTTATTGTTTTGGTCCACTTAGCTCAGAGCAACAATGGGTAATAAAGTATTAATTTTCAACTCTCTCGAACTCTGGCATAAAGAAAAAATGTTATTAAAGCAATTAAAAGAACTTAAGAAACAGTAACTTTAGTCACAAACCATTACAGTCCGAAAACAAGAACTTATAGCAGTAGTTCTCAGCCTTCAGTACCAGCAATCATTCTGTTAAAGAATCTGGCTAATTTGGGTGGATTATGAACTTTTTCAGATCCTTTTGCCAGACTTAAATGTCATGCTTACCACTGATGAAGGAGATCAAATGCTGAATAAAGATCCAAAAAAAAAAAACAGCCAAGGCACAGTTCCCAGATGAACAAAGCAGCCTTCCTCAAAATTAGGGAGTTATATATTAAGTATTGGATGCTGCCTGTCATTCTTCTCTAATTTGTAGGGAATGCTAACTCTCTTTAAGACAGAGATCTTGCAGGATTAAGCCTCCTACAATTTTGATCAAATAGCTGCATTCTGAGCTCAAGAAAAGATACCTTACATTACAGTATAAAATTTGCATCTTCCCCAATATATTAGAACTGAAACATAAATATGAATGAATATGGGCTTTTTTATTGCTTCTTCTTTAACAGTTGAAAATAGAGCCTGCACTTTTCTCCAGATGTATCTACAGGATAGGATTCTTTTGTCAAAATGACATAATGAATATTGCCCTAGAAGCTCAGACCCTTCATAGATAAATACAACATCAGGACACATTTACAAAAGAGGCCAAGATTGCATCATGACAGTGCAATTCTTGTTTCATCATTTGTCCTTTCAGCCTTCCATAGACATCTCTGCTACTCTCCATGAAAGATATGTGCATGAGCTACCTTTTCAAACTTTGTAGAAAGAGAAGAAATCAGAAAGCTGCCTTTTTAAGGATCTTTCTGATTGTAGTGTTATCTGTGGAGGCTCCTGTTCTCTGAAGCAGCTCAACCCAGGAATGAAAGAAGATCTCATGCATATAGACTTTTGGAAGCTTGTTAAAATTTGGCTGTTCTAGAAGATTGTTGGGACTTGCATGTTGTAAATTAAGTCTTTTGTGATATATTAGATTTTGCTGGGCATTATATGTTTTACTATTGTTTTAGCTTATCCCTGGTTGTTGTATATGTCTTTCAATTGAAGTGGAACATAAATTCATAAATAACATAAAAATAACATTAATGCTTCTCTTACACCTAATAAAACACAGTTTTGGCTAGGAAAAGCATTCCATTTTTAGGAACTCTTGAAAGTAATATATCTGCTTTGAGTCTTCCTAAGAACCGTATTTCTTTCAATAGGTGAGGACCAAAGAGTTAATCCTTTCATCAACCTCTAATTTGCTCCAAAATATTGCAAGTCCTTGGCTTTATTTCTGCTCCCTGGGAAGTAATCGATCTTATTTCTCCCCCATGTGGACAAAACAAACAAGACAGTCTAGCATCTGAACAATAATACAGAGAAATGATCAACAATGTGTTTGCTTTTTAAGCTCAACAGAAAAGACTATATAGCACTTGGATTCATGGGGAAGAACATGACAAATACTTGATGGGAACATAAAACAATTAATTTTGGAGTCATAGGCTCTTCCTTCTTTTTCTAGTCAACCAAACTACATCAGAAAACTGTGTTCCATAAATCTGCATTGTTGTGGTACTGTGATTTTTTTTCAGAAAATTATAGGAAAAATTGTTTTTATTTACTTTTTGGAGTATTAAAGAACACACTAAAACTAATTGTTCTTACAAACATATGTCACAAGAATTGATGTACGTATATGTGTGAATTCTAAAAATATCATTTAAAATTCATTTCTTAAACGCTGCAAGTATCCCTTAATAAGATGGCACATCATAGTTGTTATCCCTGTTTAATTGGGTATGTATAGCTGAATTTAAGGATCAACATATAGCTAAGAAGCTCTTTAATGAAGTGAAAGTTGAAACAATTGTCATTGCAATACAGTAACTTGTTGACATAATTACTGTGTTGTGTAGAATGGTAGCATAACAAAGGCTGAATTTTGTATACAACATTCATTGTTAAAGCTCTCCCCTCTTCCCCCGCCCTCCCCCAGTTCTTGCTATCTTAGCCCATGGGCACTTTGAAATACATCATTAGCACAGCTAAACTTATCAATATAAATTCTGAAATGATTCATCTGCAATTCAGATACTAGCCTGGAAACTCAAACATTAAAATTCATATTGTTCAGGGAAAAAATCTCTGAGAAAAGGAAATAATTTGGCATAAAGTTTTATTCAAAATAAAATAATAGATTAAATAAAGCATGTTTATGTTTGTGCTAATTATTTATTTTAAACTCATAATAAATTCAGGAATGTGTACCTGAAATGTCTTTTCTGAACTGGAATATATCTCCAATCTGTATTGTGAACCTGGACTAATTACTTTGAATGCAAATAAGGTTTATAAAAACAGTTCCATGCTGATTGAATATCCCTCTGTGTCTGTTCTGCCTCCCACCTCAACCACCAAATCCCTCTGTCTCATCATGTGGCATGTTATAATTCTTTGATTATCTTTTATTGTACAAAGCTCAGCTTATGTTTGTTGTCTGGACCTGATTCTAAGTGGCTGAGTCTAGTTGACAATTTAAATTGCTGTGATGCCCTGGAGCAATACTACATTCAGGAGTGTTTGGGAAAATTTCAACAATAACTATCCACTGCAGCCTGTCATTAAGTCTGTTAGAGCCATTAATGAAGGTGACACAATTCTTAGGTTTCTCTCTAAGCAGCACATCCATTATTAGAAGAGAAACTAAAGACAAAAGCATTCAAATTGCATCATATTATCCCTGCACTTTTTTGCAAATATACTTTGTTAACAATCATTAAAACAAAGCATATACATTCACAGGATTATTTCTAACAAAGTTCTTTCCTCTTCACTATCATTCCCAGACCTTTATAATCTCAGGTAAAATATAACATAATTTTGCATATGAAACTTCTATCCCACAATCATATAGCTTATACAATGACATAAAGAACATCTGCAGCAACCATCATCTTATCACTGTCATCATCTCTATGACCTAACAAATCTACTTGGGAAAGAAGAAATAAATAGTGTCCTCAGAATCGTTGATTGACAATTTATCTCACCTTAAAAGGACAAATCAACTTCTAGTCACCCTTGAGGGAACACGAGACTACATGCAAGAAAATAACTACTGTGATAAACACAGAGGGGATTTTTTTACAACGGTTTTTCTAGAACATTGTAGTTTTGACACTATATTTTATGATGATCTTGCTGGGTTGATTATGCCTGGAAAATGTCATTGGGAGAGTTTCTCATGGCTCTTTTTTCCAGTATGTTTGCAAATCCCTCCTAGTTCGGTGCTGCCTGCAACTTCAACTGATGTACAGTTTAATTATTCCCTTGCATCATTTATGAAGCTATTAAAGCAGGCAGGAGCCAATTAAGGAAGGGAAATACGATTTAGGAGAATGGAGAGACTGATGCTGTTTCAATGTCATGCTTTGATATTCTCCCTTGGAGGACTGCTGGGAAAATGTGCTATTTGAAAATAACTACAAAAAGTAACTAGTCATTTTCACTGCATCCTGAGGTAATTCTCCAAGAACACTTGATTTATGCAGTCTTTGCCCCTAACACATAATGTATGTTTATGCTTAATTAGCCCCTAATCAAACTTTCTGACTTTCTGGACTAAACCACATTAAAAGGTAATTAAAAGTACTCCTCAGGTTTCACCTTCCCGCTGGTTACTTCTCCATCTTCCTAGATGCCTATTTATATTTTTAAAACTATTTTTGCCCTCTTCAAAACTTTATTACTCTTAATTAGGGCACCTCTGTATTGAAGCAAAAGTGTGGAGAGATAACACACACATGTATGTTATATGTATACATATATATGTACACATGTACATATATATGTAAATGTACAGCTACACATACATATAGTATATGCACATTCAACTTCATACATGCTCAACTGATTCTTTTAACCACTGGAATTAAGCTTTCCAACAGATTTTTCTCCTATATTTTTAAAAGCAGCCTAACATGCAATTGATGCCATTTATTAAACTTTTACCTGGCACTGTAACTCCATCATAAAGAAATTTCTTACTCTACTTCTCTGCCCTGCTTTGGTGTACTACAAGCAGAACTAACAGAAACATTGGCAACCTTACAGAACACATGAGAGAAGTCTCTTATGCTATAAAGCAGTTTGCCCAGTTTGATAGTCTCTCCAGATGGACTGGGACTACAGCTCCAAGTATTTCCAGCAAACATGGCATTCAGCCATGGGCATTGAAGTCCCAACACATCTGGAAGGTATTACATTGGGAAAAGCTGCTGTACTCCTTCACATTTCCCTCTGTCTATATGGGATGTTTGCAGAAAAGCATCCTAGGAGCATCTGCATATCAGGTTTCTATTATTATATTCATTATATATATACTGTATTATATTTAATTCAGTTCTACCACCTGCAGATTATATGCCTGTCCCAACTGGCTCTTTTAAGTGTTGCAGGAGGAGGCAACTGGATTCAAGTAGTGATAAATCTATCATTTGGGGGAGAGGAAGCTGTACCTCCTTCTTTGAAGGAGATTTAGTGCACCCCCTCCTGAAGAAGCCTTCTCTTTACCAATCTGTGCGGACAGGTTGATAGGATTGCAACTGCAGAGAATCTTGAATGAAGCAGATTTTTGTAGTTCCATTTTATTCAGGTTTCAGGTATGTATTTGTTGCTCTTGTGGATGACCTTTGGGACCTAGATAAAGGAAGGGCAGCTTTCTCATGTTACCATAGTTATTTCAGCATGTTTGAGATCATCAACTATGGTTTTCAGAGCTGAGCAGGTAGGTGCAGACAATAGTAATGGAGAATGAGCAATCAACCCATTCTATATGGGTTGCCATAGAGCTCAGTTCTTTTCCCCATCTTAACATCTACCTGAAACTACACTATATTGCCAAAAGTATTCGCTCACACATCCAAATAATCAGAATCAGGTGTTCCAATCACTTCTGTGGCCACAGGTGTATAAAATCAAGTACCTAGGCATGCAGACTGTTTTTACAAACATTTGTGAAAGAATGGGTCACTCTCAGGAGCTCAGTGAATTCCAGCATGGAACTGTGATAGGATGCCACCTGTGCAACAAATCCAGTCGTGAAATTTCCTCGCTCCTAAATATTCCACAGTCAACTGTCAGCTGTATTATAAGAACATGGAAGTATTTGGGAACGACAACAACTCAGCCATGAAGTGGTAGGCCACGTAAACTCGTCCAACATCAGTGTGTGACCTCACAAATGTGCTTCTGGAAGACTGGTCAAAAATTCCCATAAACATACTCCTAAACCTTGTGGACAGCCTTCCCAGAAGAGTTGAAGCTGTTATAGCTGCAAAGGGTGGACCGACGTCACATTGAACCCTATGGATTAGGAATAGGATGTCACTTACAGTAAGTTCATATGTGAGTAAAGGCAGGTGAGTGAATACATTTGGCAATATAGTGCATTGGATGAAGATATCCACCACTTTAAAGTGAGAGATAATTGGTTTCTTGATGATAACCAGCTATATATCTTCACACTGGATTTGACAATTGCAGTGAAAGTTGTTATCCAGCATCTACTCTGGATATGGAATTAGATAGAATGAAATAAGTTAAAATAAATCCTAGACAGACAGAGTTGTTGTTTGTCAAGAAGCCATTGGGCTTAGCAATAGTCTCTAAACTGGCCCTGCGTGGAATTGCATTCATTCTGAAGGAGGAAGTCCACAATTTAGAAACACAGCCTTTGTTTGATGAACAAACAAAGGAGGCTAGGCCATGGGAACTCAGTTTTGACTGATACACCAGTTGTGATCATTTATGGAATGGGTGGCCCTGACAACTTTCACTCCTGTGTTTTTTTAACCTAAGATTGAATTGGCAACCTGCTGAGGGAAACCATCTGGAAACTTCAGATCATTCAGAATGCAGCAGCCTTCATTGTGTTGTTTTGACCATTTTGGGCCAGCAACACTTGGAGCTTAGAACATCTAAGAACAGAATAATTTGCAAGCATGAGCACACAAAGAACACAACTGAAGCAAGAAGTGTTTCTAGGTAGACAACTCCTAGCTAGCAGCAGTTTAAAGCTCTCATTTTGTTTCTTTAATAATGAATTTTGGATATAAGAATAACAGTTGCAAAAAGTAGTGGAAAAAAATAGAGGAGAATAACACATAGAAGATGACCGCATGTGGGCCCTTGTAAAATTTTCATAAGTAGACATTTCAAAATAAATATCTGAAACCATTCAAGTTCGCATCAGAAACAAAGGTAGAATTCCCTCCAGAGATGGAATAAGATCAAATGTTTGATGATGACAGGTAAATGAATCAAGGTAAGTGTGAACTGAAGAATGGAAAATTATTAATAAACTAATTAATTTTAAGTTGTGCTACACACAATATGAAAATTAGAACAAAACAACCAGCAAAAATTCAAGTACAAAGATAAATGAAGTTGAGTTTCGCTTGAATAGAAGACTCTAATATTAAAAGTTAATAATTAGCTGTATAGTAAGAGTACAAAACTAGATGACATTGAATAATTTTAAAAATTTATTGCTAGATTTAAGCAAACTGTTGATCTTTTGATCAGTAAACATTTGAGGAACTTACCATGGCTGCATTTCTATCTTAAATGCTGTATTTCTAAACGATCTTAAAATTGACATGACTATATAAATGGTGTGATCTTTCGAAGATGATATATGCTGTAATTCTAAAAATTTTCATGGCAGTTATCTCAGTCCCTTCCAGTAGTGTTGATTACAATTCCCACCATATTCCAGGTATCACCTTATTCCTTATGGTTGACTGTAATTATATTCAAATATTTAGAAATTATATTTGCTGAAGGCTATTAGTACTATTTTTTTTGTTCTAAAATGTTTGTTAATTTCATTTTTTTGGGGGGGGTAAATTTATTTATTTATTACATTTAGGTGCCCCTCATCTCACTACTGAGTGATTCTGGCCTGCTATTTATTTCCAGTAACTTTGTTATTTCTGTTTGATATGTCGTACTGAATACCATCAATTGGAACAGCATGGTGGCCTAAAGGTGAAGCTCTCGCCTCACAATCAGGAGGCTCTGAGTTTGATCCTAGGTAGTGGCAGATATTTCTCTTTCTGGGCGCAAAGAGAAAATATTGCTGCGAACTCTGCATGGGCATCAGGAAGGACATCTGGCCAGTAAATCCTCATTCCATTCAGTCACCCCAACTCCACCCCGATGCAAGGGATTACAGGGTCTTTAAAAGAAATAAAAGTCAATTAATAGAATACAAAAGGCAAAGAATGTAAGAATTGCTAATAACATGATGGAACTTTATCAAATATAAGTCAAAGAAACAGTTGATTCCTTCTAGTCTGCACCAGGGACGTGCAGTCACTAGAGGCAGGGGAGGCGGGGCCTCACCAGTCTCCTCAGGAAAAGGAAAGAATTTTAAAGAATTTTTTTTAATGATTAAAGCCAAGGTAGTTGCTACCAGACTCCAAGTCACAGTGACTTGGAGTCTGTGCTTAGTGTTAACTATAGGAGGAGGAGAGAGAACTATGGGCCTCCTTTGCATAAGAAATTTAACTTTTAAAAGTTAAGCAAAGGTTAAAAAGCGAAAAATTTCGTATGCAAAGGAGGCACTGATTCTCCTGCCTCCTGATTTGGGAGCAGCGAATCATGTCTTGTTGCAGTTGAGCACGCTTACTCTGGGCGGGTTATTTCGGAGGGTGCGCTTCAGAGGAGAGAGGAGTGGGGAAGAAGGAGGAGGCTCGCTCTTCACCCCTCCCCAACCTTCCCAGGGTCCAGTTTCCCTTCGCTGCAAGCCTTGCCGTCTCTTGCATCCCAAAGGTGGGTGGGTGTGGGAGCTTTGGTAGCCCCAATTCTTCTCTGGGGGGGGGGTGTCTCCTGGGGCTGCTGGCTAGATAGACTCCTGAGGAGCGACCCCTTCCCTCCTAGTCCCCCTCCCATCTCCACTTTACTCTGCCCAGAAGAGCCCCCTTCCCCACCCGCTTCTCCATGGTTTGTACTCAATGGAATGGTTGAGTCTGGCTGCACGCCGCCGCCACCCCTCTTTCCGATTCTATTGGCCACCCTACCCTTGCTAATTTTTCGGCAGAAGACAGGAATGTGTGTGTGTGTGTGTGTGTGTGTGTGTGTGTGTGTGTGTGTGTGTGTGTGAGAGAGAGAGAGAGAGAGAGAGAGAGAGAGAGAGAGAGAGAGAGAGAGAGAGAGAGAAAATTGCCAACGTCTGCACTGAGGGCGAATCTTAGTGGCTCCCTTCTTCTCAGACCCGCTGAGCGCAAAGCCAGCCACCCGCATTGCAGCCCCAAGTTTGTCTGAGACGGTTAGTTTATAGCTTCCCCGGAAAGTCTGTCGAATTCAGGAAACCGCGGTTAAACCTGGAGTGGCCACGTGCGCCCCGGAGTTCCACGAAAAAGCAGGAGTTAAAACTTCAAGACCGACTCGCTTATCCGCAGCGTCATTCTGGAGCGAAAGGGCGCGGGTTGAACCCGATTCAGTGCATTTTCACCCACCGCATTGGGCTTCCCTAGAGACACAACACACACACACACACACACACACACACACACACACACCTCCGTCCCGTTCCCCCCCACCTGCGCAGTTCACTTCATTTGCTTAAAATTGTTTTGAGGCTACAGAACAGAGTTTGAATTGCCTGTAGTAATATGGGACATCATTTTGAAATGGTCAGTTTCCTATAGAAAATTATAGTTATTCTTGAACACTTCCCAAAATTAACTGCAACATGTATGTATTATTTGGTTCACTAGTTGAAACAGAAATAGTTCCCTGAAGAATATTTAAAGTGGTAAAAAGAAGCTGACTTCTTCAAATGAGGAGTCCAGACGAGGCTGGAGCGAGAGCCATGGAGGCAAAAGGTGAAGAGGGGTGTGGGGATGTTCCAAGAGGCCCCCTCCCCTTTTGGCACTCCGTAAGCCAGGCCTGCAGCGGCAAGAGGCTCCGCTCTGCTTCTATCGCCCCCCCCCCGCTCCAGAGAAGCCGGCCGCGGGCGAGTCTCCACAGCCCCAGTTCCGTCTCCAAGCATCCCCGGGAGGAAACGGGCCAGCCCCACTTCCCTCCCCGGACTTTCCGGCAGCGGAGGACCCGCATTCCACTCCCCCTTCCAAGCCCCGAGTGGCCAGCCTTGACTCCTGCCACTTTCTCCCAGAGCTCCAGCCTGCCGAGGAGGAGTCCGGACAAGGCTGGAGCGAGAGCCGTGAAGGCGAAAGGCTGGCCACTTGGGGCTTGGAAGAGGGAATGGAATGCGGGTCCTCCGCAGCTCTCGTTCCAGCCTGGGCAGGAACCGGCGCTCTTCTGCTGCGGGTGGGACGTACTCCTGGTGGCCTGTGGCTCCGGCGCCTTCAAGGTGGAAGTGTTTGTCCTGCGGGCCAAAAGAAAGCGCCCCACCGCTTCTGTCTGACATAGAGGTACCCCGTAGCTGGGTTGGACATAGCTGCGGGGCGCGGGACGCCTCTATTTCGGACATAGCTGCTGCAGGTGGGGGGGGGGCAAAAGCCGCTTTCTTTCTTTTTGCCTCACCAGCCATAAGCTTCACCGCATGTCACTGGTCTGCACTAAGTATTTCTCCAGAGATTTTTTTTTTTAAATCAAAGAATTAGAACTAACAATACAATTAAAATATCAAAAATTGAAAGTATATATAATGGCTCCTCAGCCTCTTTGACTTTTTTCTTCCAATGACTTATAACCGATGTCTATTTCTAGTTGTGGGCTATTGGTTTTTCCCCACTCATCCATTAATTCTCCACAGAATACCTGAAACACAGCTGCTTCCCTTGCTCCAAAGAAAAGCTACCAGGTGTTGAAAAGAGAATTGGCAAGAGTTAACCATGCTGTGACAATGCCAATTTCTAAAGAAACTCCCTTATGGGAGAGTCAAATGTAGTTATAGACAGTTCATTTCATTGAGAATACTCTCTCTGGAAAGAAAAAGCAGGAAGGAAATATATGGAATGGCCTTATATTATACCTTTGTTCTTGCATTGGAGAAAAACCTCATTGTTCATACAGTACTTATGAACAGATCAACTGGACAACCAGCAGCCAGGTGAACTGAAATTCATTTCTAGACATAATGAAACAACAATTGTGCTGGAATTTCGTATGTATAAAATGTGTGTGTGCGAAAGAGAGAGCCAAGCATTTATGTTCTTTTAAACAACATCGTATTTTCTCTCCAGACAGTTCACCTAATCTCTTTGAAGAAAAGTAGTTAGAAATTTTGTATGTAACAGAATATTTAGATGTGTTACTTGCTCCCCCTTGTGGATTTAAATATAGTAACACAGAGTCCCTTTATCAGAATGTTTAATTTATCACAGTGTAACTACTGGCATTTTTGTTCATTGATATATTTATTTACAGATTAACGGAGTTGGAAGGGACCTTGTTGGTCATCTAGTCCAGCCCTCCACCCAAGCAGGAGACCCTACACCATTTCTGACAGATGGCAGTCCAGTCTCTTCTTGAAAGCCTCCAATGATGAAGCTCCCATGACTTCTGAAGGCAACTTCTGTTCTATTTAATAAATCTACATGCAGTGCATACAAGGATTTCAAACACTATTTTCTATTATTTGTCCTTATAACATATTATTAAAGAGGTAAATGATTTGCCAAAACAAACTCACATGCAAAAACCACCCTCAGAAATATGCTCAATTTTCCTGCCTGTTGGAAATAAAAACAACATGTATTTAGATATCTCTGTGACTGACATGTTTCATGTTTTTTCCCCATGATCAGAGTGAAAATCTAATACACAGTTACTGTTAGCTGGTTTAGGTTAGTTTAGTAAATGTTGACATGAATCTGTCACGTTTTGTAAATGGTGTTCTAAATGATCCATGAATGATTTTAACAACAGTTGATTCACAAATATGTATTTCCATGCCAGATACATACTCTTCATATGGCACTTACATGGATTCAATATTTTTTATATTTTAATCAGAAGCTGACAGTTAAGGTTGGAAATAGTGATCATGTGACCAGCACTTGGTATGACTGTCATAATTGTAAGTCAGTTGTCAAATATCTGAATTGCAATCATGTGACCACGCAGTATGCTGAAATGACCTCAACTATGAGGACCAGCCATAAGTATCCCTTAGTTCAGGGGTGTCAAACCCGCGGGCTGCGGGCCAGATGCATCACGTGCTGACTCCGCTCCTGCCCAGTTTAGCAAAGGGGGGGGTGTCCTGATACATCACATGATGCTGCCATGGCGACACAAGTTTGACACCCCTGCCTTAGTTCATTGCCATCGTAACTTGAAAATCATTGTATGAGTGGTCATTCATCAAGGACTATATACATACTGACGTCTCAGACATTAGTGAATTAAAATGCATTGGATCTGGATGCCATCAGTCAGATTGTACTGTTTACTACTCAGGACATGAAAAACAATGAGGAACAGTCTTGCCTTCATAGAGAGGAAGGATATAGCAGTGACAGTAGTTGGGTACAAAGCAATGGTGGGTTGCTAATATTGTTACTACCAGTTCGGGCACGCTCCCACACACGCATGTGCATGAGACTTCTGCGCATGCGCAGAAGCACCCGGGGATGGCCGGATCCTTCCACATCACCGCTACAACCGATTCACCCGATCCGGGCCGAACCGGGAGCAACCCACCTCTGGTACAAAGCAGTCAAATGATGAGGTAATATCAATTAGACTTCATGGATAATCCTTTAATATAATGGTTATTCAGGTTTACACCCAGCCACTGACGCTGAAGAGGAAGGAGATCAACAAGTTTAACACTCATTTACAATTTGAAATCAACAAAACATGCAAGTTTGATATGCTGC
This sequence comes from Thamnophis elegans, assembly GCF_009769535.1. Taxonomy (NCBI): domain Eukaryota; kingdom Metazoa; phylum Chordata; class Lepidosauria; order Squamata; family Natricidae; genus Thamnophis; species Thamnophis elegans. The sequence goes on along the minus strand of NC_045547.1, from coordinate 36,526,060 downwards.
TTCTGTTTAGAGAATGGAATGCCGAAGTTGGCAATGTTAAGCAGGAAAACATAGTTGAATTGTGTAGGAAGTTATCATTCAGCCCTCTCCCAGAAAAATGAAATATCCTAGGAAATATTGAAAAGGCAGAATATTTCTCTGGATGTGAAAAGAAAGAAACATGTTTTAAAAGACAGAATAGCTGCCTGTAGCTTCCTGCCCATCCCCCTTTGTCAATGAGCCATTAAGAAGGCCAAGCTAGTCCCTTTACATAATAAAAACTTCTCCACTGCAGCTCCAGGGGGATGGGAGTAAAAGCATTATAATATTGGCCCTTTATCCAACTGGCCACATGGCATCTGAGAACTCCACCATACCTGGATTCAAAACACAGCCCAGAGAGTTGCCCCTGCATGGCCCCATGGAAGTCTGACAATCAATCAGAATATTTCTTACACAGGAACAGGAAACAAGAGAGGTGGGACTGAACAGGTTATAAAAAGTCTAGCAAGCCCCTCCTTCACCCCTTCTCTTCTTCTCCACCAACATTGAAGCATGTGATCACCTTTTCTGTTCAGGGCTCAAGCCATGTGGTCCTGTCCAATAATAAACCATCTTTCCAAGCAGCCTTCATGTCTCCAGTGTCTTTTTCCCCACTTGGAGCCGAACCCAGAAGGACATTTTTTTCATCAATTGTATTGCTTAAAAAACAGAAAACACGAGAATTTATCAGTTTTTGCCAATCCAGTTATTTCTTTATTGCTAACACATTCTTCAAACAACAAATATGATCCCTATGTAGACATTATTAGATGGACCCCAGCAGAATCAGATTGACTATATTATTAGTACAAGGAGATGAAAGAGATCAGATATAAGAGCACAGACATGGCCAGGAACTGTTTGTGGAACAGATTATTGACTGCTTATATGCAAGTTCCAAGTCAAGCTAAAGCAGAAGAACAAAGCAAACAAGTTACAACATGATCTTAAGCATAGACCTACCATTTTTTTGAGGATAACATGAGGAATTACTTTGAAGTCCTAAACCTCATTAATAGAGAACCAAAACAACTGTAAAATTGAAACAATTTCACTTAACTTTAACCTTAAACTGTCTACTGTTGACCTCACTCATTTCTAAGAGGTCAGTAGGAGCGTGCATAAGCACACCAGCATGCCAAAAGTCCCTGTCCTACCGTCCCCATTTATTTGTACCCATTTCCTATGTTATTATTCATGTTTATTCTTTTCTGTTATCTTGTACATGAGTGACAAACTAAATTAAATTTAGTTTTTTAAATTACTTAAAAGTAATTTAAAGTAGCGAAGGATAAATGCGAAAAAAACTGCCAAAGACCAAGAAAGCAAGATGGATGTTAGAACAGAGAGTTGAAACTTCCATGAATATAGAAGCTAAAGCCAAGAAAAATAAAGCTATTATGAAGGAATTTAACATAGAATTTCAGAAAGGTGTTAGAAGAGACAAGGAACAATATTAAAATGATATGTATAAAAGGAAGATTGAAAGAGACACAGAAAAACAAAGGAAGGTTTCTAAAATATCTCCAAACTCAAAAGAAAGTTCCAACTTTGAACTGGTACATTAAAGGATATCAAAAGCCAGACAGTAACTGATTCAAAGAAGTTTTAACAAAAATGGAAGGAATAAAATTCTATATAGCGGGGATGGTAATATCCAAGGTAACTTAGAAAATATTCCCTACTTGAAAGAGGCTCTATTGCTGCAAGAGGAAGTTAGAGCAATGCTATGGTCAAGTCCAAAGACTGGATTGATGGAATACATATAACAATCTTGCAAGCAACAGAAGAAAAATCATTTAAGGAGTTTGGACAAAAACACAATGGCCAAAGACTGAAACCTATCAGTCTACATATCAATGCCAAAGAAAAGAGACTTAAAAGATTGTGCAAACTACAGTACAATATCCTTAATTTCATATTGTAGCAAAATAATGCTCAGAAACATCCAATATAGATTAGAGCCTTAGATGGAAAAGGAAATGACCAAATGCTTTAGCCCCTTTTCATGAAGGCTGAGAAACAAGAGGTAATTAATACTGATGTATGCTGAAAAATAGAGAAGGCCACAGAATACCAAAAAGAACTCTGTGTGTTCTTCATTGACTACATAAAGGCCTTTGATTATATCATTCATGTCAAATTATGGGAAATGGAAATCCTAGTACATTTCATTGTCCTCATCCAAATCTTATATACAGATAGCCCTAAAGTTACAGTAATGGAGTCTGCCCATTGTAGTTCCAAGTCATAGTTGTTGTTAAGTGAGATTAATGATGTGACCACTATACAATGGCACAGGTCATTAAGTGTGCCTCAGTAGTTGAGAAGACCCTGAGAGGCCTAGCACAGGCCCACACTGGTCTGTCCTAGGCTGCCCAAGGCCTCCCACAACCTCGAGACACTACGTGCTCTGCTTCCCACCCCTCAGGGGAAGCAGCCGTGGGCCCGGTCCCTCCCTAATCAGGTCCCCATAGGCCTGGGTTTGCTTCCCACCCAGCCACTCAGCCACCCAAGGAAGCCTAAAATCAGCAGCAGAAGCCAACCAGGAACTTGAAGGACTCTGCCTGTTCCTTGGTCACATCCACTGCCTAGAAACTTACCTTCCTGTGTTTTGCAGAGAGGTGCCCACTTATGTTATGTGATGCTCAGCTTTCCTACAGAGGCTTCCTCATGGCAACCACGTGTGATTCTGGGGTCTCCTTAAAAAGGGAGCTCCTTGAAAAAGGAACCTGCATATAAGGCTGCTGCTGGGTCCTGGAGCTGGCTGAGTGGCTGGGTTGGGAACAGGCCAAAGGTCTGCGGGTACTTGGTGGGTTGGAGGAGGAAGATGGGGGGTGGGCACTGCAGCATCCCTGTAGTTGGTCACAATGGTGAACAAGCAGAGGAGCAATACAGAGGCCATAAGTTATGTAAGGCCATTGTTATGTTTTGAAGATATAAGTTGTGCTAAGCCCTGCTAAAGTGAAACTAACCTTTCAACGACCCTATTAACTTCAACTGTTTTGGAGGGGAACTTAGAACATTCATATTTGGGCAGGCTTTTTTAAGTATTATGATTGGTTAAGGTATAAAACAGACTATAAATTACAGGGATTTGCCTGCAGTTCCTCAGTTTCAGTTTTGAGTCAATAACTACTGTTGTATCTATGCTGGTCTGTTCTTGCCTACTGAAGCCCTCTACACAATAGCCATAATAATTAGCTGTTGGGAAGGTCTGTCATAACTTCAACCATAAGTCAAGGACCACCTGTATAGGACAAGGTGCTATATTCTGGATGGAAAATAGTAAAACAGACTTCTCTAGATCAGCAAATGTGTGAGACAGGGCTATATATTCTCTATTTATTAAGCATGTGCCAAATATATATTGAAGAAACTTCGCCTGGCAGGAGATGAGGATTTTGTTGAAATTGCTGGAATAGACATCAATAAAATACTCTACTGATATTATGATAGTTGAAAAAGGATATGATAATAAAACTATTGAAAAACACAATGAAAAAGCATGGAACTAAGACCAAATGTAAAGAAGATGTAATTAGTAACAAACCCAGCAACTGGCCTTAGAACTGACAATGGGGGAAGAGAAGTGAGTAACTTCTGCCTTTTAAGATCAACAATTGACAGTAAAAGAAACAGCAGTGAAGAACTCTGCCATTACACCAGGGTTTCTCAATTTTGGAAACTTTCAGGTATGTGGACTTCAGCTCCCAGACTTCTCCGGCCAGGATGTGAGACAATGGGCTGCTGTTTTACTGGGAATTGAAATCCAACACAACTGGAGAATACTAAATTGGGAAGATTTATCTAGATTTTGATTAACATCGGCATGACCATTGCAGCACCATGGACACAATAGAGAAAAAAGCAAAAAGTCATAGTAAGCCCTGGCTGTAAAAAAAGAGACTTGAATTTAAGTTGCCCCCTCACATTTAACTGGCAGTAAAGGATTTAAAATCATGGCGATCAGCTCGTAAATTAATAGAAAATAAGACAAAAAAAAAAAATGTCCATTCTCCCCGTCGGGGAATCGAACCCCGGTCTCCCGCGTGACAGGCGGGGATACTTACCACTATACTAACGAGGAGGTGGATAACTTTGGCCTTTTTTCCCCCCACCCATATCGCTTTTAAAGGTCGGGTTCTAATCTGAGGCGGCCAAATTTTATATAAATTTTCCAGCCACGCTTCATTAGAAACCCCATAAGAAGTTGGATACAAACAAAGCGAGAGTCTAACCAATTATTAGCAGTCGAAGCCGTGCTGGGGTAACTGTTGGATTAAAAGGCTACTACCCTGCCAAGCAAATGGACGGCGCGTAGAAACGTGATCGCTTTCTAAAAAGGCTGCTTGAATTCAAGAAACCAAGCAAATAAGGAAAGGAACAAAAAGGTAAATAAAATAGGTGGTTTGTTAGCAGCGAAAGTAGGGAGAAGAAGCCTTCCATAATTGTTCACCCTGCGTGCTTTTCGAAGCCAGCGAGTCACCTGGTCCTGAGGGGAAAATTCGGAATATCGGAATAGATAAGATATTCCTGTGTAATTATGACACTGACCAAGTTTCTCTTTTTCGTGTACTCTGCTCTCGTAAACAGTTAGATAACTTTGCTTTGAAACATGAAGACCTAATGTTCAGGCAGTTGTACAGCTTTGCCTAGTGCAAATCCGCAGGACCTCGTGGCGCAACGGTAGCGCGTCTGACTCCAGATCAGAAGGCTGCGTGTTCGAATCACGTCGGGGTCAGCTTTTTAGCCCGTTTGTTTAAAATTCTTGATAGCCGAACGTTTCTTTCCTTCGTGAAGAGAGTTCATCGTTAATGATAATTAATCGAATAAAGGTATCACCTTCATATAGATTTTACACCATATTTCCCTAGTTGCCAGTACCACACCTCCCTTTTCTTAAAGTAGAAAAAAAATGACTGGGATTTGAGAGTGGACCATACAAATAGTCCTCAACTTATGACCACAATTGAGCCCAACATTTCTGTTGCTAAGTGAGACACTTGGGCTTTTGTCCCATTTTACGATCTTTATTGCCACAGTTGTTAAGTGAATCACTGCAGTGGTTAAGTTAGTAACATGCTTGTTAAGTGAATCTGGCTTCCCCATTGACTTTGCTTGTCAGCAGTTCGCAAAAGGTGTTCACATGGCCCCAAGACACTGCAACCGTCATAAATATGAGTCACTTGCCAAGCATCTGAATTTTGATCATGTGCCCATGAAGATGCTGCACAGGTCGTAAGTGTGAAAAACAGTGGTAAGTCATTTCTTTCAGTGCTATTGTAACTTAATAGTGTCACTAAATGAACAGAGACTCTGTACTAAGCATGCCTATGGCAGCATTCAATGCACATGTTCTCACGTATAGATCCTTGCCAAGGGAGCCTGCCATTTCATTGGCAATGTGGCTGGCATCTTTGTCTCTGAAGATGCCAGCTGTAGTTGCTGGCAAAATATCAGAAAATCTGTTCTGGAACCCTGGAAGATTGCCCAACAAGAGCATTATATCATGCCAAATTAGTTTTCTCCCGAATGAGGAAATGGTAGTATCAGGTTTCAAATTTCAAATTTTATTTAATAAAATGTATAATTTAATAAATAAAATTAAATAATTAAATATAATGAAATGAAATAGTCACCAAACCCTGAACCCTAATGCATAGCAGCTGTGAAATCTTACACCAGAATTTTTTCAACATTCTCCCCATAGCAGTTTTGGAAGGGTAATATAGAAAGACTCCTTATAAGCTAAGACTATGCTTCTGCAATTAAGGGGCTATTGAAATTAAAGCTGATATTCTCTTATAATTTACACTATAGAGATTCTAAAGACCCATCTTATAACTTCTTACTTGGTAAAACACCTGGGGGTAGTTCTGATTTTGTTATGTACAGTTGTTGCTTTCAGATCAATATGATTTAGTTTCCTTGATCATAGACAAATTCTATTTTACTGCCTGTAAAATTGGAGCCTGGAGAAGCCTAGCTAGCACCAATTTTAACAATTTATTATTTTGTATAGTCTTATTTTATTTTTAATGTGTTTTATTTTGAACTTCATAAGAATCTCTGTATAGATCTGTAGCCCATATTTTGTAATACATCCATATTTGTTGAGAATTTGCACATTCAGTTAAATGGCTATATTATGTACAATTGTACACTTGTATACCATCTAAAGATCTGTTCCAGAGGTTACGCTGCTGGAGAAACCATAGGTCTACTCTAGGTTTCAGAAAGCTCAGGGTAATTCATTCTCAAGAAAAGCATTGTGAAGGATGATACTACCTCATACTCCAACTAGCTTCTGAACTACCTGAGTAGTGGCACTAAACTCTGGCATGTATGTCTAAACTCATTGGGATCATTATTATAATTATGTAAGAATTTTAATTAAACATTTGACTTCATTCACTTTGGGTGGACTAGCATAATTAAAATGGTTGTAGATATTATCTTGGGTAATATAAAATCACAGTAGATTCTAGATATTCCTTCACTTACAATATAGTTCTTAATTATCTTTTTCTAATTAAACATATATAGGATAAAAAGGAATACAGATGTTTAGCTTAATTGAAATGAAAGACTATGTGGTTTGAAAAATCATCAGTGGTACACTGATGTTCATTTTGCTTAGCAAGTTAGTGTATGGATTGGATACCCACATATCACTTAGGAGTAAAGTTAAAATATATTGCTTTCACCTTAACAACATAGTATGCTTTTTATATTTTTAAAATATTTTAAATTCCTTATCTATCTCGGCAAAATTGACTGTGAGGTCTTGGAAATGAATGGTGAGTTAAATCAGTAATGAAATCCAGAGAGATTGTATGCCACAGGGTAGGTGTGAGGGGAAGTGCTGTAAGGGGCCTGCCAGCTTCCGATGGAGGGTATTGGCCCTTCTTCATTTGTGGCAAGATGCCACATAGACCTTGATGTCTGCTGCCATCTTAGGCTGCCAAAGGTTCTTAATATTCTGTGCAGACGTTGAATGCTCTCCTAAGCCCTTCTGTTTGGTTGTTGTGGCAAAACTGCTAACTTTCTTCTCTGCAAAGGGGGAGGACCACTAATGAGTCCTTGTACTTCAAGGCTTCTCTCTCGATAATGACCAGGACAGTAGTGGGTTTCTGATCCTGTTGCAACCGGTACACTGCAACGGGAGCCAGGCGTGCACCACGGGCATGCGCACTGTGTATGCATATGCACCCACTGCTGCAACGCTCCAACTGCTCGGCAGAGCATCGCGCAGGTTCCGTACGCTGCACGCACATGCGCAGATGGCCTATTTCCTTCAAATAAAGGTAAGGAAAGAGGGCAATCAGGCGGGCCCTCCAAAGCACCATTCCGGTACGATGGCTGCTGCTTCTGGTAGGCACCAGTATGCGTGTACTGGGGCATACCACCTACAACCCACCACTGGAACAGGGATACAGAACCTGACGAGGCTTCCTTAAGGTAATCCATCCGGGCCCAGGAGAAGTGGTCCAGAACTCGCTTTGCCATAATTCTGCTGGTCAAGTCCTGGTGCAGCTGGGTTGCCCTCAACCTCTCAGAGTGTGGTGGATATGGTGGTCACCAGAAATAAGAATCTTGTAAAATTGTGGTTGCTAGTGGAGCATGTTGGGCTTGAAAAAACCTCTGGCTTCTGAAAAAGAGTATCAAGTTCTTCGTATCTGGGATATATTGGATGTAAAAATCAAAGCATGAGGAGAATTGGCTCCATTTAATTTGTCTGGGCAAAAGCAGGTTGGCCTGTTACAAGATGTGTAAATTCTTATGGTCTTAGGGTCTATCAGAAAGTGTCTCCCTTGTTAGAATGCAGATTTTACTGCCAAGAGCTCCTTGTTAAAAATAATTCTGTTATGGCATGGTCAACGCTTGAGAAGAAAATGCAGGGCAACAGGCATCACTACTTTCTTGTAGAAGGACCACTCTGATGGCTACCTGAAACATCTGACCCCATCCTAGGACTCAGCCTGGTCATTTCCTACAAATGTATTAGATTTATTATGACTACCCACTCCAGAAAACTGTGTGGCTTAGAAAATCCCCCCAAAAATAGTAAATACAAAAATTAAAACCCACATAAACATGTAACCCTGACATAAACAATTAGAACAATAAACACTACAAAAATAAGACTGCTCCTACCAATACCACAGTAATTGCAGGCCTTGGAACAAAAACAGGTCTTAAAAACACGTCTCCCAAACTCTAGGAGAGTAGGAACCCTCTCTACCTCTGGGAGCATGCTTTTCCAGAGGACAGGAGTTACAAAAGAGTAAGCATGCTTCCTCGATTCCACAGAAAACAACATTTAACTGGAATGCCTCCACTCTACTTTAATGTATGAGACAAGTAGAAACAATTGATGCTAGGTGGTCCATTAGATAATTAGATGCAATCAGCATCTAAAACTGCAGTTGGAAGTCTATAGTACTAAATATTAATACAGCTCACCAAGCAGTGGTAACATGAGTGCAATGCAAAGGACCAATTGTTGTGTTGTTGTTTTTTTGCATTTTACACCAATTATAGGTTCCAGGCAGTTTTCACAGAAAGCCTCTGTCAGGCCTGCATTTATATTCCTTTTAGAATTTTGGCCTGCCACACTTTCTCTTATTTCATTATGCTTTTTCTTTAAGTATAGTCGATGGGAGGGGGGAATAGAAGGAGTAGGATTGTGGAATGTATTATTTTCATTCTTTACTAGAAGCCAAGTTCATCCTTTGTCTCCGCACTTTCACACCTGACTGGAAGCAGCTGGGTGGAGACGCCAGCGTGGAAGAAGAAGTTTGGACCATGTGATGGATTGTGGGTGTGGGGACAAGATCATGAACTTTTAACTGGGTGGAATTCTGATGTCATTTCCAGTATTGGAATTCCACAGCTACGTGCCAGCATGTCTGTCTTATTAAATTGGAACCTTAAGCATAGTTTTGCCTTGGACTCTGATTTAATTCTGCATATTTGGAATGCTGACAGCCTCATTTACAGGACATTATAGTAAGTCATGCTGTGGGCATGATCTGTCAATACTAATTGAGACCAACCACTCAGAACTAGGACAACCACCGCAATAGAGTGCCTTCCACTCCCAACCTCCAAACCAATACGGAACTTAGCATCTGTGAGTACATCTGGACTGCCAAGTAGAAAGTTTGATTTGTTTTATTAGGCAGAAGACAATAGGTACATTTGTTAGGTGCAAGATTCAATCTGGGTCAGTCACCGGGACCAGAGGTTTAGTCTTCTGAGCTTTCGGACTCAAGCTGGAGCCCATCCTCAGGAAATTTCTCTCTGCCAAAATATGTGCTTTGGACTCTACTATGTGTCATATTTATGTGGTCCCGATTGGCCATTGTTTCCTTATGCTGCCAATATGCTGTACCTTATCAGCTGTACCTTATGCTGCCAATATGCTGTACCTTATCAGCTGTACCTTATCAGTTCCTTATGCTGCCAATATGCTGTACCTTATCAATATGCTGTACCTTATCAGGTACTTATGCTGACCCCTAAGTACCTGATAAGCTTGTGGTAAATCAGCACTCCTTTTGACTGACAAGGGACCCATTTCCCAGCTTCAATCATTTCTATGGCTATCTTTGTATCTGCATGGCCAACTATCTTTATAGCTGCAAAATTGAATGTTTGCCCTTGTTCATTGCAATGTGAGGCTACCAGCGAGTTTGGGTTTTCTGATCACTCACTTGTGTTCTTGCAATCTGATGGTTAGCTGGCTCCCCATCTGTCCTACATAGTCACGGGGCAATCCATGCAGGGGATCTGGTAGATTACATTAAAAGTATCATTTACTTATATTTATTAGTGACTGGAAACCCTTTATGGGTTTTTGGAGAAAGTGGAAAAATGTGAACTGGTAATTTATAGAATTGATGATTAGAAGGGTAAAATATGGAAAGAAGAGAATTATTATATGTCCCTAAAGAGGAAGATAGATAAAAAAATATTCATAATTCCTTTAAAGGGGTTTTTAAATCAAATTTTAAGGGGAGGGCGGGGGGGTTTGATACGGATTGCTCAGACAGGCTTGGGGGGGGGGAGTCTGCCAGGGCACAGGCCAGAGCTAACTAAGGGGTGTGGGTTGGGAGTGCTGGGAAGGGTTGGGATTCCAGGGGAGACATTAAGCCATTCCATTGGGGGGTCCACCATCTCTACTGTTTGTGGGAGAGGCAGATATGGTGGGGGCCGAGGACCAAATTATGTTCGGGGGACGCGGGTCCGCTGTTTAAGAGCACTCATCACCCTTCTCACACCCCTGGATGCTCGGGATTACAGGACCCTGGTCTCGCTTAACGCCAGGTCCGTGGTACATAAGGCTCCCCTCATTTACGATCTCATACAAGAGGGTGGAGCGGACCTGGCGTGCATTGCGGAGACTTGGTTGGGCCATGAGGGGGGGGGGTGTTCCCCTTAGTGAATTATGCCCACCAGGCTTCCGGGCATTTCACCAGCTGAGAGCCCAGGGCAGGGGTGGGGGGGTGGTGGCAGTGGTTATTAGGGAAAGTCTCAGACCTCAGGAGGTCACTGTGCCTCAGATAGGTGGGTGTGGGTCCCTTTTTGTGAAATGGGGCCTTGGAGTTCAGGTGGGCCTTTTTGTTACGTACCTGTCTCCCTGCTACGTGTTATCGGCCCTGCCGGAGCTGCTGAATGTGTTAGCTGGATTGGCGGTTGATTTCCCCAAGCTTATGATCCTGGGGGATTTCAATCTGCCTTCCATTGGCGAGATATCTGAGTCAGCTCAGGAGTTCATGGCTTCCATGACGGCTATGGACCTAACTCAGTTAATTCAAGACCCCACCCATAATGGGGGACGCACGCTCGACCTGATTTTTGTCTCTGGGCAGTGGATGAATGATGTAGATCTAGGGGATATTTCTATCCAACCCTGGTCATGGTCGGATCATTTCCTCATCAGGCTTGACTTCCATACTGCTACCTCTCACCGCAGGGAGGTGGAACCGACTAGATAGTTCCGCCCTAGGCGCCTGATGGACCCTGAAAGGTTCCTGATGGAGCTTGGGACTTTTCCTGTATCCCTTGCTCACAACTCGACCGAAGCCCTAGTGGAAGCCTGGGATAGGGCGGCCACTGGGGCTTTGGATCGTGTTGTGCCTTTGTGGCCTCTGACCCGGTGTCGATCCTGGGTAGTTCCCTGGTTTACCGAGGAGCTCCGGGAGATGAAACGCTGGAAAAGACGCCTAGAGAGTAGTTGGAGGGCCAGCCAGTCCGAATCTGATCGAACACTAGTAAGGATTCATATTAATTCCTACTTAGTGGCGATAAAAGCGGCAAAACGGCAACATTATTCCGCTCTTATCGCACCCGCAAATAACTGTCCAGCTGCCCTGTTTAGGGTGTTCTTGATTAAAAAATTTTAAAAAATTGGGACTTTTTAGTTAATGCTACCTTCAATCCTCATGTAGGAATAATCCAATTGAATTGATTAGGAATAAGATGTTCTGATAGAATAAATGGTCTACGGTTCATTTATTTTTATTATTTATTAGATTTTTATCCCACCTGTCTTATTTTTACAAATAACTGAAAGGCGCAAAACATACCTAATCTTCCTTTTAATATTTTCCACATAACAACAACCCTGTGAGGTGGGTTGGGCTGAGAGAGAACGACTGGCCCCAAAGCAGGACTCGAACTCATTTTCCCTTGGTGTGTAGGCCAGCCCTTTCACCACTACACCAAAAGGCTCTCATTTAGTAGGAAGAAACGGAAGAGGGTTTTTTTTAGTGTAATGAGGGAAATGGGGGGAAATTCGGCTTGAAGCAAGATTTCTGGGATAGGGTCTTTCTTTTTTGGATTGGCTTTCTTGGTATTCTGGGAGTTCTCCCCTGGGAAAGAAGCTTTGACAGAAATATTATTTTTGCTCCACTAGAAAAGGCCAAAGTGAGAGGGAAAGGCATGGATGGTGGAGGAAGATGAAAAGTAAACTTTAATCACATTTACTTTTCATCTTTCTCACCTGCTTAATTATTTTTATTACTTTATCAGAATATAAAAGACAAAAAAATGAAAATAAGGGGAAATTAAGAGTGGAAAAAGGAGAAAGTGTGTGGTAGAAAAGGAAAAGGAGGGGAGGCATTGACTTCTGACTCTTTTTTAGCACAGTATAAGATAATAACATTACAACCTCAACTTTTTACTTTTACACAATAATATATACTACCCAATTCTATAACAACAAACTATCTAATCGGGAAAACCAAAATCACAATTTCATTTTTTCCACTGCAAGCACAAAATTTAAAAGTGGTTTCCACATGGAAACTAAAAAAGATATGTTCTTTTCTTTGAATAAAGCAATCAATTTAACCATCCCTACTTTTCATCTTGCTGTGATATAATTCTGTTCACACCTATTAATCTTTATAGACTATCATCATTTATATTAAAAAGTGAAAACCCTTTTTTTACATCCATTTTAAAACTCTAAACTTTTCTTTAAAAATATTTAGCAAGAGGGAAAGGCAGAAGGAAAATGCCCCCTTTTTCCTGTGCCTTTCCTCAGTTGCTATGGGGAATGAAAGGACCAGGGTTCCCCCCCCCCACGCTGAAAAGAACCCCTGAACAACTTTGTGCAGTGCACAGCTCCATTTCGGTGCCTTTTACTGCTCAGTTTGGTGCCATTTCCATCAAAGGTTTGGAAAAGTTTCTTCTTCTTTCCTTATGCTATAATTTTGACTCTGAGAAGGGTTTGCTGTTCTTTCTGACTTTTAAAATGATACATTTCAGTGACTCTTTCTCTGTGCTTGCCTTTAAGAAGCACTCCAAGTCAATCCAGAATGATGTAGATGTTAATACAAAGAACTGAGCAAATTAAAATGGTGAAATTAGTCCCAGGGAAATATTTTTCAAAGAAACCTTGCCACCATTTTTCCCACACAAGCCGACCTCCAACCTCTGTGCCCCTCCCCTCCAGGAAATCCAGGAAGGGACAGTCGCTACTTCTCTAGCCAAAGTATTTCCTGCAGCTTTATGGTACTGGATCATCTTTTCTTATAAAAAGAAGTAACAGGGGCGCAGGGGGAGGGGGTCCGTTTTCTTGCTTTAATGTTTTAATATCTTCAATGAAAGTACTGAGACATAGAGAGGGGTTAGACACAGTGTCTTTTATATTGCCCTGGTTAGGATTTTTTAAGCAAATCCACTGCACTTTCAACATGAAGCCAAAATCAGGACTTTTTTTAAAACGCTGTGGGACGCGGGACAAATTGTTAGAAATCGTGACTGTCCCGCCGAAAGCGGGACATCTGGTTACCTTAACATAAACGGGCTAAAGCTGGAATAACTAAAGGCTGATAACTCTGTTGTGGCATCCATCCTAATTGCTATGTTTTTTCCAGTAGCTCTGGAAAATTCTGTATAGTACCCTAAATAATAGATAATACGGATAAATTATATGCCCATTTATCTCTTGCTTGTTCATGCTCCTTTTCCCCTTTTGCATGCCTTTTCCCTTTTTATAATTCAACTATTTGATCTTTGCTGATATTTAATAAAGATGCTACAGTATATCACAGAAGTGAGTACACCCCTCACATTTTATAAATATTTAAGTATATCTTTTCATGTGACAGCTAAAGAGACGACACTTGGCTACAATGTAAAGTAGTGAGTATACAGCTTGTATAACTGTAAATGTGCTGTTCCCTCAAAATAACACAACACCCAGCCATTAATGTCTAAACTGCTGGCAACAAAAGTGAGTATACCATTAAGTGATAACCCTAAACCTAACATTTATATTTTATTGTGTTCTACTAATTTAGTTGAAATGTTAATATATATTGCTAGTCCATGTATAATATGCCATATGCTAATTAAATAAATATAATGGCCTAAGTGAAATAGGTATATTGGAAGAAATGTCCATTTGGGTTCAGTTCCACATGGGGAAAAAGACACTGGAAGCATGGAGGCTGCTTGGAAAGATGGTTTAATGGTAGGCAGGATCACCTGGCTTGAGCTCCTGAGCAGAACCGCATGGCTTCAGTTCCTGAGCAAAAAAGAGCAGAGATGCTGCAAGTGCCCTGGTTCTATGCCTTCTCCTGGACTTTGAACTTCCTGGGGCACAGGAAGAGTGTCCTGATTGGTTGCTGTCAGAGGTCATAGCTTTGTAGGTTGTGTGCTAAGTTTGGTTGAAATTTGGTGGGGTAGATCTTGGCTGCTTCAGGCCTTAATGGTTGACGAGAGAGGGGGGAGCAATTAAGTGAGTCTGTTTCCTGCCTAAAACATGTTTCTCTGGCTCAGGCCTTAATGGCCCAGTGACAAAGGTGGGGGGGGGGTGAGTTTCTGCCTCTATGAGTTTCTACTTCTCTTTTTTAGGGGAAATATTCTGCCCTTTTAATATTTCCTAAAATATTTCATTTTTCTAGGGGAGAGGTGGGTTTTAACTTCCTACAGGTAGATTAACTGGCATCTTTTTATTTCTAGATATAAAGTGGGGAAAAAATACAAATTCCTCTACTTAGAGAAAGAAGTTGTTTTGTGGTAATAAGTAATCTAGCTGAAAGATAACACACTGGGGAAGGGTGCTGTAATGGAGTCTTATTCCAAAGCATCAGATACAAAGCATCAAATAATTATTACTTCCTAAACAGACTCTGGAAACTTAAACTCATTCAGAATACAAAAGTATTCCCAGGCCATTTTTCAATCAGATACAAATTCCATTCCTACCTTTTTATGTGTTCTTCACAGCTGCTTTGTGCAATACACTTCTTCCTTATAAACACTGAACCAAAACCGGAACTGAGCTCTGTTTTTCCTTTGAGTTTAACTTTTCTGAAACTATTTCAGGTTATCTGTTCACACTTCCCTGGTATATTGGTTCCTCTTTCTATTCATATATATGAATAGATTTTCAGATCTTCACACTTTTTATAAAGGCATGTTTGATTCTTTTTCTAACTTATTTTCATTATAATTATTTGCAATTGTGCTGTTATTCCTCCCTCCCTCTTAGCCTTAAGTTCCTATCCCCATTAGCTTCTCCTGCCAGAGCATCCTATTACTCATATTACTTCGTTAAAGGATATATTTTGAAATTGAAAATATGTATATAACCATATTGTTTTAGTTTCTTTTAACAGCTATAATTGCGGGGGTGGGTGGGGTGTTGCTTTGGAGTCAGTCTTGACTACTGGCCTGGCCTGGTCCCTTCCTGGCAATATTTTTTTTAAACTGGTTTGCCAGTTTTTTCGTAGAGATAAGAGAGAGTAACTGCCCAGTCACGCTGCTGACTTTGTGCCAAAGGCTGAACTGAAAGTCATAGTTTTCTTTTTTCTTCTGTTTAACACCACACCAAACTGGCTCTCAACTTTGGAGTTACTTTTTCCCAAACTGTGGGCTTCCGTCACTTTTTTGACAATTTTATAAATTGTCCACTCTATAAATTAATAGAGTGGATGATCTTCTTCCTTCCTCCAACTTCTAAGAGCAAAGTAATTAGTAACAGAAATCATTTTGCAGACCTTGGTTGATTTCAGACTGCCAAGATCCACAGCTGGGATCTGGTTAGTACTAGAATGCAACATCAAAATTTCATGTTTGTAAACTAGATTGAGAACTAAATGGCAAACCATCTCTATATTATTGTCAAGAAAAAAAACCTGGACACATTATCAGGATTTGAATTTACCTCAAAGGAGATATTTATCTTATCACAATCCAATCATTTTAAAACAAAACAGGCACTCATGCCTTAAGTCATCTCCCAAATGGAGCACTGCAATGCACTTTAAGAGCCAAGGTGGCGCAGTGGTTAAATGCAGCACTGCAGGCTACTGCTAGATCAGCAGGTCAGCGGTTCAAATCTCACCGGCTCAGGGTTGATTCAGCCTTCCATCCTTCCGAGGTGGGTAAAATGAGGACCCAGATTGTTGGGGGCAATATGCTGACTCTCTGTAAACCGCTTAGAGAGGCCTGAAAGGCCTATGAAGCAGTATATAAGTCTACTGCTATTACTTTACATGAGGCTGTCCTTGTAGAACATGCAGAAGCTGAAACTGATTCAAAATGCAGCAGTGCAAGCAAATTATGTGTGCTCGATTGATATTCCTCTATATTCCTCTACTCTGAGAGTTGCATTGATTGCCACTGTGCTTCCAGTTTCAAGGTATTAGCAGAATAGATGATTAGAATAACAGAGTTGGAAGAGACCTTGGAGGCCTTCTAGTCCAACCCCCTGCTCAGGCAGGAAACCCTATACCCATGATGGCAAACCTGTGGCACGTGGAGCCATTTCTTAGGGCACGTGAGGAATTGCCCTGTCAGGTCCAGGGTGCATGCATGCTCTGGCCAACTGATTTTGGCCTTCATTTTCGACCGGTTTTCTCACTCCAGAGAAAAACAGCCTTACGGGCAACCTGGAAGTCAATTCCCAAACTTCCGGTTTGTGTGTTGGGCTGTTCTTTGCCCCCCGAAGCTTCAGGAGGCTTCACTGAAGCCTCCAGAGGAATAAAAATGGCCTTATGGACTTCCGGGTTGCCCAGAGGCCCGTTTTTCTCCCTCCAGAGGCTTCAGGGAAGCCTCCGAAGCCTCTGGAGGGAAACAAATGGCCTTACGGGCAACCCAAGTCAGAAAACAGGCTGTTTCTGGCCTCTGGAGGGCCTGTGGGGGGTGGGGGAGGCTGTTTCCGCCCTCCCCAGGTCCTAGAAAGCCTCTGGAGCCTTCGCACACCAAAAGTGGGGGGAGAGCGGGGAGGCTGTGTGCATGACCCCCTGCTGTTCCCCCGCTCTTGGCACGTGATGGGGAAAAGGTTAGCCATTACTGCCTATACTATTTCAAAAAATGGTTGTCCAATCTCTTCTTAAAATCTTCCAGGGTTGGAGAGTTTACAACTTCTAGAGCAAGTTGTTCCACTAGTAAATTGTGCTGTCAGGAAATTTTTTTCTTAGTTCTAGGTTGCTTCTCTCTTTGATTAGTTTCCATCCATTGTTTCTTATCCGGTCCTCCGGTGCTTTGGCAAATAGCTTGATTCCCTCTTCTTTATTGCAACCTGTGTGATATTGGAACACTACTATCATTCACCTCTAGTCCTTCTTTTCATTAAACAAGACATACCCAATTCCAGCAACTGTTTTTCATATGTTTTAGCCTCCAGATTTATAGTATTTACCTATAAATCCATTCATGGCATGGGGCAGGGTATCTAAGGAAATGACTGTCCCGGATTGTGTCTACACGTTCAGCAGGGGAGCCTCACCACGGATCCTGTGTATTAAAGAGTGCCATCTGGCCAGACCCAAGAAGGGAGTCTTTTACGCAATAGTCTCTTTGTATCATCATCTCCTTGAAGATTAGGCTACAATAGTACAAATCATTGCCAAAGTCTCTGAAGATGTGATTAAGTCACCAGACAGGACAGCAGGAGCATATGGCAGATCCTGTTAATGTTAAATTAAGCATGTTAAAATTTATGATTATGCTAATTGTGGATTTATTGTATTGGTGTGTTTTTAACTCATTAGTCAGACTAATAATTGTCAATAATCTAAATTGAAATAAAAACAACACTATTAATGAAGCATCTCAAAGCCAGCTTAATATAATTAAGAGTTAGTCATTCAATTAATGTACTTTTTTTAAAAAGCTACCTTGCAAAAAGTTGGATTAGTCCTACATAAGCTTGTATACAAAATGCTTTGAGGTTTCAAACAGGTTCTACCATATCCAAAAGGGTAACTGAAGCAGCGGTTCAAAGAAAATTATTAAAGGAAAACAGACACAAGAGCCGGCCGTGACATGTTTCAATAAACCATTCACACAAGTTATTCATGAAACCACAAATGATAGCTCCCTCTGGAAGAATGGCTGTGCTCAATAAAAAACTTCTCCCCTCACAGAAGGTGCTTATCTCCACCCAATAACTCCCTTTTCTGGTCGAGAAGATCTGAGAAATCAGAACCGGTCATTTTCTTAAAATAATTTTCTATATATTATACTAAACCACTAATCGATAGACTCGGTTATCTGTAAAGTAGCGGTACCCCTCACTATATAACTTGAGTGCCAGGCAAGAAAGAAAGAAAGAACTCAACCTCCCACCAACTCTCGCCTGAGTCGATTTCAAATTACGCGACTGAGAGGCTTACTCAACGTACGGGCTCTGAGGGGAACCCGCGCGCAACCTCTTAGACCAGGCAGCCAATCCCAGGACCCATTTGAGTTTCCGCCGACCAATCAGAATACATTTTATTGGCATGTGGACAAAGCTGTCCGTTGTTTTGTGCGCTCTGTGGAGTTGGGTACGGTGAGCGTCGCGCGGATTGTTCTCTTCCCTTTGGTTTCCCCCCTCCCCCCTCATTCCGCTTTGTTGGCCGTTCCTTTTCTTGCTGCCTCAGGGGAGAGTCGGGAGTGTGGCAATGCCCGAGTTTTTGGCGGACCCGTCGGTGCTCACCAAGGAGAAGCTGAAGAGCGAACTGATTGCTAATAACGTGAGCCTGCCCGGAGGTGAGCAGCGTAAGGATGTTTATGTGCAGCTCTACCTTCAGCACCTCACCGCCCGCAACGTGTCTGGAGTCCCCGCGCAGCCGGATTTCTCCAGTGACGAGGAGAGGGAGTCGACCCCGGTTGCAGTCAGGAACAGAGGGGGTAGCGCTGCTGCCGTCGCTGTGGGCCGGGTAAGCGATTTAGCGATTCTTTTTCTTTCGCGAATTTCAAATGGAATTTTCGTTTTCTCTTCACGGCCTTCTCTCTTGATGGGGCGGCAGAGTTTTCCCGCTTTCTCCGAGGGGGCGGCGCGATGTCTTGTCACTGACTGAAGGGGTGGGGAGGGAAGAGAAACGGTGCTTGCGCGTGGGCAAAGCCCGACTCAACCGTCTTGGATTAGGCAGTCTATGTGGACTCTCGATGCATTTAAGCGGTCTGAAAAAGGGCAGTTCAGGCCCTAATAGCATGTAATGGTGAAATGCATTCCCTAACAGACACCTGCCGCCCTTGTGCTTCTAATGTACCGATGCTAATGTAGTCTTTACAGAATTTAAAATTTGTGCGCAAGAGCACGGTTTCACAGTCATTTTTATTTATGCCCTATCCTTGTCTCCATCAATATGCCCCTCCACCGCATCTCATTGTAATTCCCATCACTTGGCTTATCGATACTGATAAGAAATGATAGGCCTTTCAGTGTATTATACTTGATAAAAATCAGGTTGAGGAAGGCTACTTTACTGTATAATTGTTCCTTTTGCATTCTCCACGTGTAAGATATGTACCAGGCCAATAGTTTCATTGCTTATTACTGTATTTCTTCTTGTTTTGTTGATTATCAAATACGGGTATACATACAAGAGTAAAAGCATCTTTTATAAAATGTAATAATACTTTTCAAACTTAATCAGCAAAATAATTTAATTTTTAAAAAGATTTTAAGCATATTGGGAAAGGCCTTTCTTGCTAATCTTAACATGGTTCAGAGTAGGAAAGATGGTTCCACAGCTAAAGCCTCAAGCCATTTGGCTTTAAAGGTCAAGAGTATCATCTTCAATTGTGCCCTATAGAAAATTGATAGCCAGTGAAGATCTAAATGTAAATTACTAAGTACAGCTATCTCAAGAAGAGTTGTACAGTACTTGGCATGCTCTTCACCATACTACTATAGGTAGACCTCAATTTATGACCTCAATTGAGCCAACATTTCTATTAAGTGGGAAATGTATTAAGTTAATTTTGCCCCACTTTACAACCTTTCATGCCACCATTATTAAGTGAATCACTACAGTTAAGTTAGTAGCAAGATTGTTTAGTGAATCTGGCTTTCCCATTGACTTTTCTTGTTGGAAGATCGCAAAAGGTAACCCTAGGACACTGTGACTGTCATAAATATGAATCAGTTGCCAAGCATTTGAATTTTGATCATGTGACCATGGGGATACTGCAACAGTCATAAGTGAAAAATAACCATAAGTCAGTTTTTTCAGTGCAGTTGATAAACAGTCACTAAATGAACTGTTGTAAATTGAGGACTACCTGTACTTGCAAATTACTGAGTCATGGAGAGTTCCAAACTCAGCCTGTGTTTTCGAGTTGAGTGCAATATCCAGGCCTTTATCTCAACATACTCAAAAGCTAGCCTTTATCTGGTCTATTGAAATTAATTGAAGAGGAAGAAGAATTTGAATTTATCAGCTCCCAGAGACACTGAGATAATCTCTAGTATTTTATAGATTAGAAGTACTATGTGCGGATGCTTGCTGATTGGGGCTTCCATACCTACTACCCTGCTGTAAGAGTGGGCCTTGAGAAGGGGAGTAGTGGAAGCATATCTCAAGATTAGATGAGGAAAGATTGAAGCAACTGCAGATTCATCCCTGAATGATAGCTTATGAGCTGTGTGTAAATCCATTCTATTCTTTCATTTCAGATAATTAGTAACATCTGGATTCCTACGGAAATATCTTGAACATGATGTTAAAACTGTAATAGCTCCCAGTGTTACCAGCAACTGCAATAATATCTACCAATCACTGTCCTTGTTTCATCAGATTTGCTTCCATTTCTTGCTTCTAGATCTTCATTGTGGATTCCTTTTGTATAATGAACCGATTTTCTTGCATACCTAGTTTTGACCTGCTTTTGTTTGACTAATGTTTGATTGTCTTTGGCTTGTAAGGAACGTATTGCTGCTTTGGTCATAAATGGGACAGAGCATGTTCATGATACCATCTTTCTGAAGCTCATTTAGCAAGTTCAGAGTGTTCTCCATTATTAAAATATTTACTGCATATTTAAAGGCAGTTTATAGTAAATTAAGCAATTAAAACAATTATCACACTTAACATATACATTACTCTTTTTTTTTTTTTTTTACAAAATATACATAGTAAACAAAGCTACAACAAGAAAAAGCACAGGGAAAAACCGCATAGTGCATAGATAATAAAAGTTAGCTTCCGAAAATAAAGATGGCCTATGCATGTCACTTGAGAGGGTATTCTAAACTGGAGAGTAGCCAATAAGGGGAAAAATGTGCTGCGTAGTCAGTGGTCGTAAAGGCTCTGAAAGTCATCCTACATTATTGAGAGGGACATGTAGGGAAAGATGTTACTTCAGATGCTGCGGTTCCAGGTTATGATGAATTACATTAAGATTAACACCTCAAATCCAAAACAAAATGTATTCACAGTCTTTAAAGGCAGCCCCATTTATAGTGCATTACAGTAATCAAAACAAGTTACTGTAACAAGGCTGTCTCTAGTACCATCATACTGGCATACCAGTCTAAGCTGGTAAAATGTGTTTCACACCAGATTATTTATATCTTTGGTGTCAAGGATACATCCATAAGTATCCCCAAAATGTGAAACTGATCCTTTGGAACAGTGTAACTTCATCCAGAACATAATGAATTACTCTACTATGAGCTGATTAACTATTTACTAACTAGTAATAAAATTAATTATTACTTTGTCCCACCTGAGCAGAGTTTTTTCATTGACCATTTTGCAATCTTTTTCAGCATACTCAGTAGAAAGGAAAGGTAGAGCTGGTTGCAATTAGCATATGATAACATTTTCTCTAACCCTCCAAATGATCTTACTAGCAGGGTCATGAAGTTATGAAATAGCATGGGGAATAAAGTGGAAGCTTTTACAATTGCATATTGTAAATACTATAGAGTCAATGAGAAATCTCTTAATTGATGATAGAACCTAGTAATGACGTTTTATGCATTAAGTTCATTGTTTAGAATGAATATGGTGCTATCCCTCTTCTTAGGTTTGTTTATATGACACTGCCGGAAAAGAGTTTAGATAATTTAGAAAAGAAAGATAATGAGGCTTTGGGCACAGCGTTTAAGTAATCGAGAGCTTAAGTAGTATCAGTTCTTGCAGGTGAGAGTCATAGTACAAAAAGAGAGTTGAACAACTAGTCATATAGATTTCAGCTTCTTCACATCTTTCATGTATAGAAATGTAGCTCTGCCAAGGGGCAGA
This sequence comes from Thamnophis elegans, assembly GCF_009769535.1. Taxonomy (NCBI): domain Eukaryota; kingdom Metazoa; phylum Chordata; class Lepidosauria; order Squamata; family Natricidae; genus Thamnophis; species Thamnophis elegans. The sequence continues at coordinate 36,504,050 of NC_045547.1, read as the reverse complement.
TCCAATAAATTCCTTTTATTTAATCAGTTTTCATTTTAAATTCAATGAAACTAATGCACCATTTTTTAAATACAAAAACTATTTATGTCCCTTTACTGAATGTTCCAATTCTTTAGTTCACAAATTGTAACTTTGAAAATATCCTTTAATATTTGATACTGATAAGTTGTGCATTTAGTTTTGGACATCAAGTCCATCAAATGAAAATATCTCAGGTTTTTTAGAAGCATTCAAACTATCAGGTTTATATCGAACTTTTAAAAATATTATTGTTTTGAGTTTCTGGCAACTGTTGTAAATTAGGGAAGTAAAATTATATTTGACATCAAGAAAAATCTTTTAAGATAATCACAGCAAAATAATTGATTTACAGTATGTGATTACTGATGCCACCGCCAATTCTAGCAGAATATTCTCTTTTATCTTTCTGTTTCTCTTTGTCTTCTCTCTCTTTCACACATCAGAGAGCCTCTAAATAGAAGTCTTCCATAAAGTTAAATTTTCATTGGCCTCAATATCAAAATAAAGTCTACAGCCCAATAGGGCCCAGACACAGCTAATTATGGTCCCAGAACTGAAATTTTCTTTTCCTGAACTATGTGATGACAAAACAATTGCCTTAATGGAAATAGGTAAAAACTTTACATCAGGGCCCAAGCATTAATAATGCTAAATCTTCATTCCACATAAATATAACCAGTGAAGTACCATATATTTTGCAGTTAAAGTCCACAGATAAGCAGATCCTCATTTTTTTAATCAAAATATTTTGAAAAAAATGTGCTGTCCACAGATAAACTGTCATGTATCTTTCATGGTATTTTGGTTAAAAAGATGAGGTTATGCTTATCTGTGGATAGAGGTACATTTTTTTAAAAATTACCAAATATTCTCATGGATAAGCTTAACCTGATTTTGACTATATCTTGGCAGGTAAAATTCTTAGCTGATCCATGACTATATATGCTGCTTGGGCAGGGGTTGGACTAGATGACCTACAGTACAAGGTCCCTTTGAACTCTGTTAATCTGTATCTAAATACCATAAATGTATATTATATATACAGTACAAGGTCCCTTTGAACTCTGTTAATCTGTATCTAAATATTATAAATTTATATTAATATATATAATATAATATAATATAATATAAATGTATGGTATTTAGATACAGATTAACAGAGTTCAAAGGGACATTGTACTGTAGGTCATCTAGTCCAACCCCCGCCCAAGCAGGATACCCTATACCATTTCTGACAAATGACAGTCCAATCTCTTCTTAACAGCCTCCAGTGATAAAGCTCCCACAACTTCTGAAGGCAAGCTTTTCCATTGGTTGATTGTTTTCACTGTGAGAAAATTTATCCTTATTTATTTATTTATGGAAATTTGCTTTTCCATTCCATTTTTAGAAGAGCTGGTTGGAAGGTACTCAGATGGAAGATAGGTCATAGATTTATGAAGCTGAAGCAGAAACATTTTTACCTATTTCCATTGAAGTCCTGGTAATTGTTTGGACAACATATAGTACAGTGAAAGAAAGTTTCATTTCTGGGACAATACTCTGCAAAATGAGATCCAGAAGGTGCCGTGAAATATTTTGTACTTTGAACAAATTGGAGTCATCTAAAATTACTATGATTACACAGAGAACTTTCTAAAATACCTGAAAAACAGTTTTAACTAGTATTTTATGTGTCTTTCTCAGAAGGCAATCAAGGCTCTAGCTGTCATCCTTTCTTCTATAATAGATGGAGGGAGCTTTAGTTCATTATAGGAAAAGAGTAAAAGAGAAGTTATCTAATTTAAGTATATTTTTATTTTATTGGATTTAGCTATCACCTCATTGAAAGCAACACTGGTGGCTCACAATATCAAAGAAAAATGTAAAAATATAATATAAACAAGGTAGCATCTGTCCAATTCAAACACCGCATATACAGAAACTTATCTAATGGGTCCACTCAACCCCAAAACCTAGGAGAATAGCAAGCTTTTTAAGGCTTTCCAAAACACCATCTCAGAGTGAAAGCCTTACAGATCTCTGAAAGTATCTCATTCCAGAGGACAAGCGTGCTTTCTGAGTTCCAATATGTGGCATTGTTTAATTAGGGGGATCCAAAGTACAGCAAATCTTCTCCTGGAGGTGTGTTTGTGTGTGTAGTTACTTTGTCTGAAAATATAACTTTTTTAAGAACAAGAAAGTTTTCCTTTTAAATTAATGACTTTATGGATGAAAGCAATTTCCTCTTATGTCCCTCAGCACTTCTCCATCCACGGCATCGTTTGAGGGTAACTAGACCTTCCCACCGTGGCCCTCTAGTGCAGAAAAGGCCAAGTCTCTTTCTGATGTTTGGAAATTAAGTTGAACAGTGACTAGATTTTAAAGAAACACTACTCCAGGAAAAGGAGAATTATTTATCTAAATGAGTAGGCTAGAAAAAATAGAGGACAGTATTTTCAAATGTTTTTTGTATTCCTGTTTATTGAGATAGTATTTTCAATGTTCATCATACGCAGCTAGGTGGCAGCATTCACCTATATTTTCTTGATTCAAAAAAATTAAGCAGGAAAATTGTAAAATTCTCAGGTTGTACAGGCTGTAATTTTAAAAAATGAAACCCTGGAAGAGAAACGATAATAAATAAGTTCTTATCTTTATAAAAAATAATCTAAAATGTAATTTTTCTAATTTGCAGTTAATAATTTACATAGAGTACCTAAGGAATTCATGAATCCATGTACTGTAAAATAAGGGACACCTTGTGTTTTCAGTTTGCTACTTTTCTAAATGTGTTGTTTAAAAATTGATAAGAACTTGGAATAATTAACTAGTTACAGGTGATATACAAAACATAATCCAATCATTATACATAAATTACTTCGAAGCAATGGGTTATAAGTAAATACAGGTAATCCTCAATTTTTGACTATAATGGAGCCTGCCCATTATGGTCACTCACTTAATGACTCCAACCCCTGAACCCCATTAAGTGGCTATGAGAGTATTTACCATATGTTTTGGAGTATAAGACCCACCGGAATAAATAGCCCCATTTTGTTTTTTTGTTTTTGTTTTTTTCAAAAAGGCACGAATAGCCTTTAGGAGGCTTGTAGAGTGCTCCGGGGGGGGGGAGGGAACAAGCAAAAAAATGGCCCATTTCTTTGCTCATTTCTGCCCTCCCCATCCCCCAGGAGCTCTCTCAAAGCCTCTTAAAGGCTATGCATGGCCATTTTGGTGAAGGGGGGCAGGATTTCGGGAGGCAAAAAATGCTGTATTCAGTGTATAAGATGCGCCCAGATTTTCACCCTCTTTTTTGAGGGAAAAGGTGTGTCTTACACTCCAAAAATATGGTGTGCAGCAAGGGGTGCCTGGGGGGGGCAGAATCTCAGAGATCACTTTTGGGAAGGAGAACCAGCGACTCTATCCCTTGGCTTCCCTATACATTATGGCCACTCCCAAAATGGCACCTGCTTCCAAGATGGCACCAAACAGCTCTGTATAGGAAGGCCACACAGCAGAGTGACTGCTTCCCAAAAGAGATGTACAGAAAAGATAAGTGGACTTAGCCATGATGGAAGTGGGGAAGAGAGTGTGGGACTCGGCAGATATGAAGCAGGTTGAGGGTCTGAGGGTTGTAGTTTAAGAATTATCTGTATTTGAGGAGAAAAGAACTGCATTTTTATTATAGAGAGGAGTGTAAAAAGTGTTTTCTTCATATGAGAAAACTATAACATTTCAGAAGTTTTGCCAAAATCAGTGCATTAGCCTTTTCACAACCAAATCAAATTTGAATTGCTTTGGTTATTCCAATTTTTCCATTTAAAAAAATGTAGCAAGTAGAGTAATACTGGTACATATCATCCCTCCTCCCCTCAGTAGTCCCAGTGTTTCATATACCACTGACTCCTGACCATTAGCCAATTAGTTTTGTCCCTTTCCTCAGCTGCCACTGCTTCCAGTGTCGCAGTATAGTATATCTTACTAGTTCATCCTTTGACTCCTTATAAAATAGCCCCATTTCACTCCAGCATGGACCAGAATATCCAGGATATGAATTTTAATTCAGGGACAGTTAATCCAAAACCAGATGTTCCATTCTTGGAACAATAGGTACATGGAAAGCTTTGTAACTTTGCAAAAGAATGCATCAAATATATTATATGGAGTTATGCATTTCATGGCTAAGTTGTATTCTAAAAATCTTTATTTACATGTATATCTTAGCATTACAGTTTTATAATACTGTTAAAATATATATCTCTATAGAAAGCAACAAAGAAAACGGATAAGTCAAGGCTTGAACAGGATGATATAGATATAGCAGAACTCAGTAATGAAGAACTCAAAGAGCAACTCCTGAGATACGGTGTGAATCCAGGTCCTATTGTTGGTAAGCTAATATAATAAATGCTAATATATTTGTGTATGTATGAATGAATATGAATATAAAAACTGAAGACAAAATGTAGATGAAATAGTGATGATAATCTGTGTTCCTTCAATATTTGAAATATCAGTAGACAAAGTAATTATGTTCTTTTGTGGATTATGATATATGATTGTATTCACTTTCTCAGTAATAATACTTGCCCAAATTCATGTTGTTATTAACTACTGAAACTAAGCTTGGCTTGCATCTGTATCATTGTGCTGATCATCTTATATGCTAATAAAGATTAGAAGTTTACAATAGGAAATAATTTATCCTTTCAGGTTATTTCACATATTGCTAAGAACTATTTTCAAATAGAGTAGAAGTATAAACGGCTTTGCAGAATCATTCACCAGGACTTAAATAAGAAAGTCTTGTTGATGAACATAGTATACAATTGTATTAAGGTACATTACCAATAATATGAAGTATACTATTTAACTACAGATGGCAAGTAACTATTTGCTAAACAAGTTAAAATGTTAGTTTTAGTAATTTATTATATGTACTGTATACCATGTACTTTTTTTACTAGCCAGAGTTCTACACAACATACATAAGTGTGTTGAAGTAGGCTTTGCCTGGCCAGAGCATGTCAAAAAAATTCTTTTCTTTATCTTATATTCTGCTTTCTATATTATTCATTAACATAATTTACATAATATAACATTTAAAATTTAAATACAAGTTAACAAATTATCCTTTAAAAAGATAGCAAAAGAAATGTATCTTGGCTGCACTTCTCAGATCAAAACTAACAACACAACTCCAAAAGTAGAGTATTTATAGCAATGGAAGCAGTGTAGAAACAATCACTCCCTTGTGTGCTAGATAAACAATATCCTGCCTATGAACCTATTCAGAATGGTCTCTCCTACAGCTATTAATATCAGTGATGTCTCCTATATATCTTAATTACTCCATATTGTTAATCCTAAACTTTATATGATTTGAAGATTAATAACAATAGTTTACATTAAACCTGGTAAATGATTTCAGTGTAGGCTGTATATTTTTTGTAACTTGTACAGACTTGTACACTATTGTTGTATTTTGTATCAATTGTAACTGATTTCTGTTCTGGGATCATCCCATATAATGTATATTGCAGGAATTAGGATATTAAAGCAGGATTGACTATTGGCAATTATAGCTCATTCAAGAACAGCTGTAATTGAATTACGAGACATAATTCTGTCACTTTTGTCACTTGGGAATCCAGAAACAAAGTTTAAGGAGCATCTTCTAATAGAACACTTCCCCTTTCAGAGGTTCTGCAGTTTTGTTCAGAAAAGTTGAACTCCAGTCACAGAGCTAGTTTTCTACTAAGGAACAATATTTGAGTTTTAACTGGGTTTAATTTTAGTTTTTAGTTTGTTTGCCTACATCTAGCCCATTCGTGAACTTAGGTAATGTTTATAGGGTTGCTTTTTTTAAACTAAATAGTAATAAACTTCAGACCTGGGGCATCAGCATATAATCAAAGTCAATAGGGAAGGCAGATTCACTTAACATCCATGTTATTAACTTAACAACTGCAGTGATTCATTTAACTGGCAAAAAGGCTGTAAAATGGGGCAAAATTCACTTAACAACTGTCTGGCTTAGTAACAAACATTTTGGGCTTAATTGTGGTTGTAAATTGAGAACTACCTATAATGGGTTTTATTTTGAAAGAGGAAATGGTTTTTTATCTATCTAATATATATATATATATATATATATATATATATATATATATATATATATATATATATTATATTATTATATTATATTATATTATATTATATATATATATGCCTTATTTTGTATAAAACAATATTTACTTATGTACATGTACTATCTTCCTTCCATCATAAATCAATCCCTCTAGTTTGCTTCATACAAACTGCCATTTTGCAATTGAAATAATTAAATCCAAACATTTTCAATAAGAGTATATCTACTTTCTGTATTATAGGGTCATTTTTGTCTTTCTTACTATGTGTGACTTTAGTTGTCTGTCTTTTACTTTTATGTTCACTCTCTTTCCCAACTTTCTGTTTAAGATGACAGTTACTTTACATTAAAATACAGTTGCTACTATATTCATATTTTGATAAGTAAGGTAGTAATATTATAAATGCACATTGAGGACTCTAAGTCTGAGTCATGTAACCAAATTTTCCTGCTCTGTTGCAGCTACGACAAGAAAGCTGTATGAGAAGAAGCTACTGAAACTGAAAGAACCATCCCAAGATCTAAGTCCTTTCATAGCTACACCAACATTTTCTTCATCAGCAGAAAACAATAAGCAGAATGGAAATGATGATTCTGACCAGTTCAGTGACAATGAAGAAGGTATAATAAAATGCAAGATGACTAAATAGATTTAAAAATATAACATTTTTATCTTTTATCTTTTTGTATACAATGAGAGTACAAATATACTTGGCCTTTATATGTGCAGTGAGATTAGGACCAATAGATATACATTCCACTACTTTATTTATGATGGACTATATTTAATAGCCATTCCTATCCATTGAAATAAATTAAAATTAATTGTTTTTATAGACATCATTTTCAAAACTGCTTGTTTTTTGCCTTCAAATCATTAGGAGCAACATTGTGTTCCCTAGTTAATTTTTAAATGCAAGTTGTATTACTGTATTAGTACAATCTTGTGTTTTCTTTAAAAATAAATCTTAGTAAAAAGCTTTTAAATAAGACTGATTTTTTTTAATATTCTCAGAGGTTAGGGTTAAGGTTACACACACACACACACATATACAGAATTCAAGTTGCCACTTGAATTTTTCATTCAGATGTATTCCATTTAGGGCGCATCTTTTGTGAATTTAATCTATTACTATCAGTTTTCAATGTATTTTCTAAATTGGAAAAATAATTGAACAGTCTTAAAATATTCTAATAGCATTGATTAATAGTAGTGACATTTTAGTTTGAAAAGAATAATATATTTATTTACAGATCCTAAAACAGAGTTCAGACTTGACAAGCGAGAACCACTGAAGAGTAAAACACAAACTTCATTATCACTTAAACAAAGAAGAATTGCTGAAAATAATCAGGTACTACAATAATTTTTTTTAAAAGCCTGTTAAAATGGATATTTCAAAATGACATTTGAAAACTTTATATTTCTGGTGTAGGTAATATTTACTTCAAAAGAAAGCACACTTCTGATCCTTTAGAAAAAATTGAAATACAAAAAACTTATGGCAGATTGTGATAATTGCTAGCTAGCATTTCGATGTAATAAAGGAGACAATAAAGGGGAATTGTAAGTTTCTGAGCCCTACCAATATTTTTCATGCTGATTTTGAATAACTTTTCCTAATTGTAATATAATAAACCTACAGGCACCAAACAAAGTTTGTTCAAAATAAGGACAGTATTTGTGATCTAAACTAGCTTAATTTAATTCAGTGTCATTCTCATTTAATAAAATCTAACGTGAACACACAGTTAAGAGGAAGAAGGGCTGTTTTAGCTGGAGGAAAAATAGCAGCATTTTAATAGGATTGCAAAGATGTTCATAATGTAATGCTACTGCCAACCTAAATGCCAGGTAAAGAGATGAAGCAAATCAAGCCTTTTGAAATGTATCATGTAGATATGTTTATCTGAGGAAAACAATCAAGGAAATAAAAATAATTTCAAAAACTCAATTTGCCTCCCCCTCCTCCTTCTTTAGTATCTTATTAGGAGAAAGGGATTATTTGAAATTTCCCTTTTTTCTGATTTATTTAATTTTTTTGAACCAGCCCTGTATTCAGCAGTAATGGTATATATTAACTAAGTTAACCATGTTGCTATATAGTGAATAAAATAATATAATACATCAGGGATATGTTTTCAAAGTTGGCAGTCTAACAAAGAGACCCCAATTTTATGGCCTTAATACATTAAAAGGAAGGAAGATACTTTTCTAAAAAAAAAAAAAAAAAAGGAATTCTTTGAACATGTTTTCAAGAATGTTGGAAAAATCAGCCATATCATAACATTCTAGAAATACATGTTAGACATCTATAATTAGATTATTTTGGTTTCTTCCAAAATGTAAATATTAAGTACTCCTCTCTTAGTGATCCCAATTTGTATCAAGAACTCTATTGGTAAGCACTCTGGTCAGTAAGCAGAATAATCACGACCACAACAGACACCATTTTCCATTCAGTCGTTAGGTGAGACACCATGGTCATTAAGCAAGACATATGATTGCAACTTGTGAGTTAACATTCTCTAGTAACTGCTTATTGGAAGCCAGTTGTGAAGCACAAATGCCAATCACCGCAGAATACTACAATAGTTGTAAAAGTGAGGATTTATCATAAAGTTGGAAGTTTTTTTTTCAATTGTAACTTCAAATGGTAGTTAAACAAAGTACTTGGTAAGTGAGGACTACTGTAATTAAAAATTCAGTATCAAGAAGAAAATATACCCTTTTTCTAAATGAATTACACTGCTATAAAAAGTTTATTTGTAAAATGTTCATTAAAAATTAAAAGATATAGTTCAAAACCAAATACGTGGTACTAATTTTTAAAGTTTAAATTTAGCTTGTGTAAAATATAACACATGGATATTTAGGAAACCTCCCAACATCTCTGAATTTTTTAATTATTAAATCCAGATAAAAGAATATTTCTTGTTCACCTTAACATACCAATATAGACTTCAAATAGTAATTTTCTATCTATTTGTCAGTTGTTCGGTAGATAGCCACATCTAATCTATAAATTCACGGTTTACTGTCTGATCTATATAATAATTAGCTATAATTTGATTGGCCATTGTGCTATGCCCTAGAATCTCTTTCTGACTAGCAAATCTTATTAAGCTATCAGACAGATTTACCACTTGCAAGGTTATTCTCTCCTTTTCTAATCTTTACACTAAGAAATACAGTAATTTCCATAGAATGAAGGCTGCAGTCCCATTCAGCTTTAAGGGAAAAGGGATTTGCAATCATTACCAGTTAAATTTAAACTTCTAAATCTAAGTAGAATATGGATAAGATGCTGAATAGCAAATTTAAAATGTCGCATTGCTTGCTTCAGAGAGCTATTTAAAGAGCCTATATTAATAAGGGCATATAAAGTGTCACAAGATCAGAATCCTTTATCTGAGATTGAAAAATAAGTAGCAGTGCAAGAAATGTATGCATTTAATAAAAGAGAAAAAAGGAGTCAGATATTTAGATGCCATACATTTTAATAATCTAAAATGTCTTTCACATCAAAATATTCACTTACTGTTAATGGTATGTCATTAATATCTATCCTGTGTTCACTGTTTCTCTGTAATATGCTTTTTCACCCAACATAGGAACATAAAATGATACATATCATGCACAATTTTCATGCAAAATGCTATGGCATTAGGTGGGATAATCTGATTTCAAGAAAGAGCATTCATATGTTTGCTAATATGTTTAATGCTTAAATATCCAAGGATGGCATTACTGAGACATTCTGGAGAAGTGGATCTTCAAAAAGTGGACTTCTTCAGGCAGTGTCTAGGGAATCTTCAAGAGTTTCAAGAAGAACACCAAGGAAAAGGGTGACGCAAGGCTATTTTTTAATTTAGACCTTTATTTTTGACATTATCAGAGCCCTAGTAACAGCTAAACACTTATTTTGTTATGTTTTTGTTTTTAAACAAACAGGTTGAAACTACAGTTCCATTTCCTGTACATGATCCAGTAATATCAGAGAATACTCCCATAGCTGTAGTGGCTTCAAGCAACGAGACTCTAGTAAATATACTGAATTTTCATTAGGTGGTATTCTGTCATTTTCTTCTCATGGAAGAATTTTGAATAAACCTTTATTTCTTGGGAAAAAAGGTTTTTAAGTAAAACATTAGGCTACTGTTCATCAGTCTAATGCAAACCAAGAGCAACTAAGTGGCAGGAGGACCAATATTCAGTTACTGTGGATCTTCTGAAAGGTTTTCCCCTGTGTTTCAAAAATTGTCTTTATATGTTACAGGGTAATACTTACAAATGCTAAAAGCAACTTATCAGTTAAAAAAACACTATATTGACCATTTAGGATAGTTAGTATTTCATGTGTAAGCTGCCTGGCTTGGTGATTAAGATTTTTGTTGTAACTTCCTCTGTTAATTCTGAGTCTGAACAATTTGAATTTCAGCAGGTTGTCAATAGGGTACCTGGAAATACCAAGCATGCCGATCCTATACTGTCAATCAGTGACTTCTCAGAATTGCCAAGAAGAACACCAAAGAAACCATTGATGTCAGCTGAAGTAAATGAATTAAATATAGATTGGTGGATAGAAAGGGGAGGAGGGTGAACTTATCTTTAATTAAAACTATGATAACAGATATATTTGGGGACTTTTCTAGCCTCAGATTCCTTCTCAGGTTTTTTTTTTTTTTTTGTACGTATTGGGTATATACAGATCTGGAATATCTAACGTAAATAATCTGTTACCGGATCTAATTTAATCAGGATACCTAGAACATCTAAAGTAATTGAGATCTATTTTTTAAGGAAATGTATCTCAGCCATGTGTGCTATTAAAGTAATTGAATATTCTATAGCAATAACTATTGTATACTTTGCTTTAAAATGGTTCTTTTAGTGCTTACATTTTTTCATAGGGAGGATAAAAAATGAAAAGTATTTGTCATCCTTATCACCAGTATCTGATCAATTCAATTAGAAGTGGTGAAAATATCTTTTTTAGGTTTTTATCACATTAATCTTTATAAAATAGCATTATTCTTCATCTTGAAGGAACAAAGGATATTTACTGAAGACATCTGGATTTATAATAAATTACTAGATATATAAATGTAACCAAATTTTGATCAACAGCTAAACCCCATGAAGGAGTCTTCTTAGATTTCATGGGTGTACTATTCGAAATGACACCGGAACATGGCTGCACTCTGCCTCTCCCCCTTATTTTCTTTAGTACAGCTTCTAATGAAATTTGGTAAGATTATCATTTTTTCATTTTCTAACTAGGTCATCGAGAAAATGTCTACAGAGGATACAAGATTAGAAAGAGATATTCTTAAAGAAATGTTTCCATATGAAGCATCAACACCCACAGGAATTAGGTACTTGTAGCTATTTTTTTGTTTTGTTTCTTCATATACATTAATATTTTTCAGGTTTGGGCCTGAAAAGACATTGGATTTGACAAGGCAATATTTTTATTTCACTGTCTTATCAAGTCTTAAAAATAGGTGTTATGCAATGTTGTGCTAGTTTGCAATTTTTCTGCTTTTTAGTGGCAGTTTAAAAGGCTTGATTTTTCAGTGTTCTGTTTTCAGACTCTTTTAAAATTTCTTTACATGGTTAAAAAGATAACTGAAGAAGCAAAATAAGTGTGGTATTCTCAGTTCCTAAAATCAAGGTTACCAAGATTCATTTTAATTATCAAAATGTTTATTTGGAAAATATATATGGATGCCCTCCTTAAATATATAATTCTAGTTTACTAATTAGTTTACATGCATGCATGCATGCATGCATACATGGGTGTGTATGTGTGTATGTGTACAATACTGTGCAAAAGTTTTAGGCGTGAAAAAATGCTGTAAACAAAGAATGCTTTCAGACATATAAATAATGATTGTTTATTTTTGTCAATTTTCAAAATGCAAAGTGAGTGAACAAGAAAAATCTAAATCAAATCAAAATTTGGTGTGACCACCCTTTGCCTTCAAAACAGCATCAATTCTCATAGGTACACTTGCACAAAGTCAGGGATTTTGCAGGATTATAGTCAGGTGTATGATCAACCAATTATACCAAACAGGTGCTAATGAGCATCAATGTCACATGTAGGTTGATACCCAGTCATGAACTGAAACAGCAACAGCTGTGTAGGAGGCTTAAAACTGGGTGAGGAACAGCCAAACTCTGCTACCAAAGTGAGGTTGTGAAAGACAGTTTCATGTAAGATTGAGCACAGCAACAGCAACAAGACACAAGGTCTACATCACAAGGTACTGCATCAACAAGGTCTCTCCCAGACAAAGATTTCAAAGCAGGCTGGGGTTTCAATATGTGCTGTTGAAGCTCTTGAAGAAGCACAAAGAAACAGGCAATGTTGAGGATTGTAGACCCAGTGGTCGGCCAAGGAAATTTAGTGCAGCAGATGAAAGACACATCAAGCTTATTACCCATCGAAATCGGAAGATGTCCAGCAGTGCCATCAGCTCAGAACTGGCAGAAACCAATGGGACCCAGGTACACCCATCTACTGTCCAGAGAAGTCTGGCCAGAAGTAGTCTTCATGGAAGAGTTGCAGCCAAAAAGCCATACCTCCGACGTGGGAACAAGGCCAAGCGACTAAAGTATGCACAAAAACATAGGAACTGGGGTGCAGAAAAATGGCGGCAGTGCTCTGGACTGATGAGTCAAAATTTGAAATATTTGGCTGTAGCAGAAGGCAGCAAGATTTTTCTTGCTGGCATATTTTAATTGCAAACAAGAAAATAATATTTCACAACAGGATTATTGCCTTCCTGTTCACAGTTCCCTAGTTCTCTCTCTGATTAGCAACTTTATGAATATAGAATGTATTGGCTCTTTGGCCTGATCAAGGAAGGCTTTTCTTAAATACCTCTGAAATTCTTTGCATGGAAAATATATTGTTTGACTATAAAACAGACACATAAATTTGGCCAAAACTAGAATATTTTGATTGCTCCAAGTTTTGACTAAAGCAAAATCACAGGGGCTTTACAGGATAAGTACAGTAAACCTGGTGCACATCTCGTCTCTTCCTTATTTATCCAATGCCCTGCTCAGTGATCTCCCTAGCAGGTTCATTTTCTTATCCTTTCAGTTACAAGTCTTAGTGTCAAGCACAGCAGATCCAATCAGCTAATCCCCCAAGCTTCTTATATCCCTTTAGCTAATGTCAGGATTTCCTATTTTCTTCCTCTTTCTCAAACTCATATATTTTGGTTTGAATCTGGTGTGTCAAAAAACAGGTAATCTGAGAATAGAACATTTTGCATATCCCTAGTCATAATCTTGAAGCTGACTTTCTTTTGAACAGTACTGCTATTCCTTTTATCCATGCCCAACTAGCCAACCTTGTTTCCTGCATCTGAAGACTACCTCTGTTTTGAAGTTAACACTGCCTAAATAGGAACATGTCAGTATCCAAGAAATAATTCCTTTTAGCCATGTTATGCAGAAAAGGAGTCAGAAGCAGCAAAACAAAATTAAAAGCAGGAAACATAGCAATTACACTTAGACTTACATACCACTTATATACCCTTTTTACCTACCTCGGGAGGATGGAAAAAGCTGAGTCAACCTTGAGCCGGTGAGATTTGAACTGCAGCTAGCAGTCAGCTGACGTAGCCTGCAATACTGCACTCTTACCACTGTGCCACCTCAGCTCTCATGTAAAACAATGTAAACATGTAAAACAAGACATTTAAGATTAGTTTACACTAACACCAATTACTGTACTCTTCCAGGCCTTTTTATTTTTTCTTGTTCTGTTTCATACATTGCTATTTTTAAAAATTCCTTACCTTCAATATTTCTTTAGCGATACTCAGCTCTCAATAAAGAAATGGGCAAGCAAGTTCATATGATATACGGTAATTTGTTTTAAATAATAAAAAACAAATGCTTTTTGGATGATATAATTATATAGATAATTAATGTTTTTTCCTTCCCAAGAATAACTACATCTAGCTTAGCCTCTTTTTCCCAGCAACAGCAATTATGATATAATTAACTATCAAATTTAGCAGAAAATTATCAAAACATACAAGTGTCCTATTTTGGAGCTTTTAGAGCCAGCAAGCTACTAGCTTGGACTAATAAGAATTTGAGCCTAATGAGATATCTGCTGAAGGAGTTTCCTCACAGTGCCCCTCCCAAGAAGCCACTCTGGCCTACCTTGCTTTGCAAGTTGGTATTACCTGACACCAGATCTCTTTTGGATAAGTACCATTGTGATTTTTTTAGTAAGTACTATAACAAGGTCCCTTTGTTGGGCTTCAGTTGCCTGGCCCAATTTGCTGAGAATGCAATCAGTATAGCGAGATTCTTATAAATAGGCATGCAACAATAAAGTAACCTTAATCAGGTCATGGTGTTGTTCCTTGTGATTGACAAACTTGTTTAATAAAAAATACCCCATACCAAATAATCATACAATTGCCTTCTCTTTTGAGAAGATCACAAGCATGGATAGATTAGTTTTATATTTGGGATTCAAATTGGTAGCAGAGCAGTACTTATCAGCTACACATTAAATCATCTATCTGATTTCAGAACTATGACTGTTGCAGGAAGCTCCTTTGCCATGTTATCTTGAAAAAATATGCAGTACTTTTAATGAATCACTGACAGATACTATACTCATATTGTTATGCATTTCAAAACATACTCAAAATATTGCATATCTTTTGTACTTTTACTATATTGAGTCCAAATGTTACCCATCCACATTAGAACTTTTGAAATGTATGAGGTATTCTAGCACATTTTAATTTTAAACATATTACTTAATTTATAGTGCAAGCTGCCGCAGACCAATCAAAGGCGCTGCTGGTCGACCTATAGAGTTCAGTGATTACCGACTGGAAGAAAATTATTCATCGAAGTATATTCCTAAATATGTTGCCTCAGCAGAAGTCCAAAAAGAAAAAACAACAATTAAAAAACACTCCATTCCTTTGTGGATAAAATTTTTGCTCTTTTTCGTTGTTGCAATCTTTTTGGTTTTCGTCTATCAATCCATGGAAATCAACCAAGGAAATCCATTCTCCAAATTCCTTACGGCCGAGAATCCACAGAAAACAACAAATTGAGTTTTTCTTTCTGTGGCAATACAACTGGGTCTCCTATTTTTAATTATAGAGATGACTTCATCCTTTCTCATCTTGAAACTGAAAACTGGAATAAAACAGGACAGTAAATGGACATCACCAACTTCTTTCAAAATTAGGAGATCACTGTGCCATAAGTAGTATCTTTGGATTTCTCTGGAACTCCTTGTAGGATTTATTTTTTTAATGTGAACTTCATTATGTTCATTTGAGATTGTATATTTGATTTTATAAACTTGGAAGTTCAAAATGGGCAGAAGTGATAGTAAAATGTGAAGATGTGTTTAAATGTTTTTACTTTAGGCTAAGATACTGTACTGAAATTTTCTTTACTTCATATGTTTTTTGGGGGTGGAAAGATACCTTGATAAAAGGAAATGCATTTTTGAATGCATTAAGTGAAAACTGCGGCTAAATACAGTAGTTTTAAGGGGCTTCAGCATTTTCTGTAGAATACGGTAATCTCAATGGTGAACTTATTGTATACATTTGTCTTAGTTTTAATTGTAATTATACTTGAACTTATCCTTAATTTTTTAACCATAGTTAACTATTTTAGTGCTTAATCTATAATTCATATTCAAATTGACTATTGTTGTTTTAGAACAATAACTATTAGTATAATTTTTTGAAATAAAGCTTACATAAAATAAATTGGTTTACTTATTTTTACTTAACTAAATGTGAAATCATTTTTATCTGCAGACTTATTTCAAAAAAGTTATGTACCACAGCATGAATTACATTTTTAGATTTCATATTTTTCTATGGTATTTTATTTAAAACACTGATATTCCAAAACCTATAATTCTTATGTTATATAAAGGCCATTTGTTACACGCACACACAGACACATATGTGTGATGAACAAAAGTAACATGTTGCCCACCAACATGTTTAAACAATGCAATTATTTTGGTCCATCATGACTTGTCCCAAATTTCTTTTTCCAATTATATAACATTATTTTTTATTGTGGATTATTACATATCAAATGAATGTATCAATTTACAGACTATTCTATACAAAATTGCAATAAAGTTATTTTAAACCATAACTTTCACCCTCCTCTGATTGGTGTTCATGCACTCAAAAGTTTTTAAAATTTTATATAGAAACTCTTAAAATATATTTAACCTACCTGTAAGTCTTAATTTTAAAGTCTCATTAATCAAGAGTAATTCTGTACTCTTGGCAGCAGTACAGAAATTGTTTGGCATTGCCTTCTATCAACAACTTTTAGTGTAGCTTACAGCTGTGAGATTTCTTGGTGGTTTTTCATCCAGTCACAAGCCTGCAATGACCCTGCTTTGCTCTTTGAAATACAGGGTTTCTAGAAAATGCCATGTACGTAGGTATTTTGAATACCTAACCAGGTATTAATTCCAGTAATATGAAAACTCCAGATACACAATATTATATCCATAGTATGCTATTTAATGTCCATATGACATTTGAAGTCCACGTGCTGCAAATACTCATACTAATATCTGAAAATTATACTTTGTAATTGCTTCCTACCTGCCCAGTTTATTTTTGCTATCTTTTAGTATCAAAACAATCTTAAACAGAATTCAATATTCTACATATAAATCATATTTTTCAATCTTTTAAGTACTGAGTCTAATATATCTAAAATATTTCAAACCATTGCTAGGTCCCTAATCAAACAATTATGTGAATTAGACAAATGTCAGATGACAACCTGAAATTAGATCCCTTATTAAGAACAATGCACAGATGTTAAACTTGCTCTCCCACTGAAAAATGGGCTTTTACTTAGTTATTACAGTACATATAGGAAGAATATATGTTTAATTTGAACCTGAAATCCTGAATGTACTGTCAATGGGGCTAATTTCGCATGAAATAATTTGTTTCAGAATATTTACAGACAATTTGCTATGAAATCAAAACATGCTTGAATTTTTGAATTGTGAAGAAAGTGTTAATGACACTGTAATTTCAACAGCTATGGAATTAGACTAGATGTAATGACAAAAGCCAGTAAACAGCCACTTATTTTTTTCAAAAGGTTATAAGGCAATTGTTTTCAAGTCTTTGAAAGTAAGAATAAAGATAATTTAGGTATATGCATGCTGTCTTTCAGATAATTAGAACATTTTCTTGTTTGGCAGTGCTAATATTTTTCCTTGTAAAGATTTCAAGAGTAGGAAGGGTTAGGATACTCTTCCATCTTCGTGGCATCTGAGCAGTGGTGGGTTTCAACTCCCGTTCCAACCAGTACAGTTGGAATGGGGCCAGTGGCGTTCTCATGGACGCGCGCAGTGCGTGCATGCATTCTAGTGCTTCTGGGATGAGGCGCAGCAGCGCAGAAGCTTTAAAACAGGTAAGGAGCGCGGGTGGGTATCTGGTGCTCTGAGCTGGCTCCGGTACTCCTGTACTGGGGTATACCGCCCACAATCCACCACTGTGGCATCTGAGCCACAAAGATGGAAGAGTAGAATTGTCAAACATTTCCTAGATGACTGTTCACACCTGATCCTGCCTCCTACTTGGAGGTAATGCCTTGAAAATTCCTGTGGCAGTTTAATTTTACATGAATCTTTGTTTTGCTAGCCATTTGGCATCTGCAAATATAAAAGCAAAGGTAAAGCGTGTTAAGAAGTAAAATAGGCTAGTCTATTTTAAACTGAAAGATAAGAACTATTTATCAAGCAGTTCTTTGCCAAACAGCAAATGCTACTGCATCCCATTAAGCTGGATGTCATGTAGAACTGTCCAAGATAGGCCTGAGACTGCAGTCTGAGCTACAGACATGAAATTCTGCATGACAATTATAGTCCACATAATTATTAAGGCTGTAGTGACAGATGATCTTTCAATACATTTTCAAAACATTGTCGGCTTCATAAATGCCTGCACAGTAGTTGGAAACATGGATATTACTATGATCTATCTCCACATACGTACATCAATCAAGATGTTATATTCACATAGGTAGACAGGTACATTCCGCTATTCTCTTTCAGGGTAAGTAACACAAATAACACAAAAGTCATGTGTAAATGAATTTAAATCTAGTAAATTCATTCAAATAGTTTACAGCAATGTAGTTTATCCTTCACTCTAGCTGTCCATATCTTTCTACCTTCAAAATATAGTTCCTCAACATCTATACACAACTCCATGCATTGCTTTTGTACTTTACAGTACTTTTAAATTTCATCTAGTCATGAGTTTTTCTGCAATACTCTTCCTCTGAACCCATTTACCCTTTCATTTCAATATTTATTTTGCAATTCAATCATTTCTGTTCAATCAAACCACAACATATTTCATTTATGCTCAAATCAGCATAAATAGTATTCATTTATTCTTGACTAGTTTACCATGGCAATTGATTCATATTACTATGTGTGGGTAATCTAAAATCATATTCACAGTTTAAGATGTGGAAATTTAGTAATTCAAGACCTGAAGGACCAGATGTTTAGATTATATTTGGTATTTTTATCCACCTATCAAGTCCTTTCCAAAGATCTAAAAAGGTATTAAAGGTATTGTTGCAGGATATAAATTATTCCAAACAAAACTGTCTTTTCCAATTGACTGCTGGGAATTTTTGTGAATGTTGACTGTGTTGAAGTGATGCTCCAGGTGTTTTGGCATTGTACGCCTATCACAATTCAAAGATAGTAATCTTTGCTTTCTTTTGTAACAGTCATTCTATTTGCAGGTCTTTGTATTTTGCAATTTTCTTCCATTATTTCTCTTCTATGCTGCTGTCTCTAGGTATTGACATATTGACTATTAAGACTATTTTGATTATTATTACATTTATATGCTGCCCAATTCCCAGTGTCTCTTGACACACTTGTTACTTTGATTTAACAAAGTAGACAGAAACACTCATACACAGACATATTTTTCAACATTCTGTATAATATACCATATACTATATTACCCTGCAAGCATTTTTCTTCTTAATATGTCTCATGTTTTTTCTTTGTTTTATAAGCAAGTTTCACTGTTTACAAAACTCACTGGCTTGCTCTACAGTTTTTAAAAATTGTGTATAACTTGTAATATTCACCCCATTTTCTTTACCAAATATAGGTACCTTGTTCTTTGATGCGTCAATATTCAGATTATACAGTCTAATAGTCACTGGAATTTATCTGAGTTTTCAACAGGACATTGCCTGCATATGAAAATATATGTAGCTATGTTCCCAAACAACACACTGTACAGTCTACTGTTTTAATGCAAATAATTCACTAAACATTCCATTTATTTTCATCATATATCTTATCACATTCACGACCAACTTTCCAATTCATTCAAGCCTTTTCATTTTATTATACTTTTTCTAAAACAGCAAGGGTAAAACAAAATAACTTTGCATGAGTAATGATTGATCATATAAAATAATTTTATTGTACAATCCACTTAAAGAATTGTCAGTTTGAGTATCCAAAGCAATTTGAAGAAAAAGGCACACTTTGCAAAGATATGAGGAGATCAGAGTTCAAAATCTGAACCCAAAAGAGCAGTTCTAGTCACATAAGCAAATTTCATGACTTAAGTTTATCCCATTTTCAAGGTATTGTACTTAGAAGGAAAGCACACACTTGTATCCATGCCACCATGAGCGTTATATAAACACAAATTGTAAAGTTAGTGTGTACATACATAACACAATATACTAAACATGGGGTGTATGTGTACAGTATATATGTATGCCTATATTAATCCTAAATGTGAAATAAGGGCTGACACAATATTCTATGAGTCATAAAATACTGATACTAGGGTTACTATAGTGACTTTATAGTCCATAACTTTAGTTTCCTGTATCCATATTTTTTAACAGATGTATGGCTCTTGTAAACGTGCTGTGCTAAACCAGTTTGCTCGATCCGACAAATTTTCCAGCTTTTGTGATCCTGAGAGCCGCGGTTACCTGCATCCTTCTCGGTACCGCGGCTGTCAGGGATTCCCCCGACGTAAATTGCGTTATCCTGGAAATTTTGCATCGCCTTCTCCTCTCCCCTTCAATTTTGGTTCCACCTTCTTTGGGCATATCTTCCGGTGCAAAGGAACGGAATTTGCCGCCGCCGGAGGAAGAGTTTCCCCATCTTCCCTACCCTCCCAATGACTTTGTCCCTGAAGGAGGTTAATGGTACTGGCGGAGCGGTTGAGGAAGTGACTTTGTGACAGGATTGCCCAACCCCACCCCCCTTTCCCCGAGACACGCCGAGAGCCGGCCGACCTTTGGTAAACCGGGATCAAATTCTAAATGACGTCGAATGCTACTTTTCCAATATTCTTAATCTCGATGAACTCAGGGCGGGATGAACCGAAAGCAAAATGGGCGGAGGAATTATTGAGACAGGGAAATGACGTACTTTCCAGGCCCTTGCTTGCCCAATCGCTAGGGCGAGTTTCCGGCTGATTGCCCCTCCCGTTGCGTCAGAGAGGGACAAAGTCATTGAGGAAGGTTGATTTTCGGCCTTTTAGAAGAGTCGCCCGTCGGGGAGAAGGCCGGGGAGTTACGGGTGTTCCGCCATTTTAGGAGGTAAAGTGCTGAGGGGGCTGTAAGGGGGTCTAATGTTTCTCATTTTTCATCCCACTGTGGCGAGTGAGAGTTTGTCCATGGGAGAGCCAGGGTGAATGTTCTGCAGGAGAAGATTTGCTGCTAAATACTGTATTTTTTTTTTCATTTGAAGTTTCCTGCCGCCATGTTTTCGTCTATTGCGCCGCTTGTGAGGCTTAATCCATTCCACGCTCCTCAGCTCGAGTTGCACCAGAACAGCTGCGGCCCGAAGAAGCGCCTGATTGAATCAGAAGAGGTCTCCTGCACTCGTCGGAGCCTCGCAGCCGCTTCAGCGGAAGGTGAGGGGTGGGTGGTCGGGGAAGGGCAGTTCCTTCCTTGGAAAAGGGTCTCAGCCTCTCCCTCGTGCGCCTGATCCGTCAGGTGGCACGGAGTTAGTAGGGGAATCCATGTGCAATCTCATTGAGGACAAGTAAGGTCACCGACCCTTTGATTAATTTGTGAAACCTAATTTAAATCCAATTGCTTTGCCTTTCTGACGCTGAAGGCATGGGTGGATCATTTAGGGTCCTGACCCTAGTTTTTAGAAACATTGATCTGCGACCTTGAGTGACCTGTTTTAATTCAGCAGGAAATTATGAGGTTTCATAAATTCAAAAGATGCTACTCCCCCCCCCAAAAAAATCCCTGGGTGGAAGAAAATGATTTGCTTCTACTGTAACTAGTTAGCATAGGTTTCCTAATGCTAAGAATGTGATTTTGAAGGTCACAATGAAATTGATAGTGATAAAAAAATGTTACTGAGTTGTGAGAAGGGGTTGAAAAAAGTGCTACATTTATTCATAATATATAAGTTTTATGATAGCCAATATGTATTAAAATTTTAAAGGACTAAAGTAATATTTTAAAATGCTTATTTTAGCAAATGCCAAATTTCACTTAACACTAAAGATTACAGCATTAGATTATTAAATTTCAAAGGTCATCCATCTTACTCTTAAAGCAAATGTGTTGAATCTTTCAGCCACTCTCTTACGATTTTTAGAGACTTGTAGAGCTGTTGTCAGATGAATGAGGCATTCGTTTCAGTTGGCATTTGTACTTTTAAAAAGTATACATGCAGCATAAAAAGTAATGTAAAATAATCTTATTGGTGACTTGTCACAGTGAATGTTCATAGCAGTGCTAGTTTGGATTATAACTATTTTGGTTTATAGAACTTTCACGGTCCATACCATCTTGTACAGTGCTTTCTCTCTCTCTCTCTCTCTCTCTCTTGGTTTACATATCCATGAATTATATGCCTCTTGATTGAGAATAAAGATTCATCCTTTGAAATTTAAAAATACTCAATCTAAAGAGAAACAGATATTTTAAGACTGTCCTGTAGATCTATTAGTTGAACTCAGTTATGCCCCCCCCCCTTCCATTACTCTTATAACATGTTTTAAGAAGCAGGACAAGGAAAAAAGGGAAAACTGCATCTTATTCATTCTACTTTGTACTTTATACTTTTTTTTTATTTTGAAACAAATGGAATTGCATCTTGTTTTTATTCAAGAATTCACATTACATACATGGTGCCTTTTCCCATTTCTCCCCATAATGACTTTGTGGATAGGTTAGTTGAGAGAGAATGAAAGGCTCAAAGTCATGAGTAAATATCTGTGGCTGAGAGCGGACTTGAACTTGGATCTCTTCAGCATCAGTGCAGCATTTTTATTACTACAGCAACCTGTTGCTGCTTCTGTGTAACATTTGATACATATCTATTATACTATTCCTTTTTAGGATGAGGGAATGTTACTTATAGAGGGATATGGATGTGGCTATTGACCATAATCAGATCTACATCAGGGGTGATTCCCCCCCCCCCAGTTTAGCAAAGGGGGAGAAAGTCACGATACCTCACATGACAATGTGACACTACAAGTTTGACACTCCTGATCTACGTTATACTCCTAGATATTCAGTGGGTCACTATTGCATGTAACTCAGAACTTTCTGAATCCTACTATTAAATCAAGCTATAGTCAAATAAATGCAGAGATAACAGTTGTTCACTTGATGCTCCAAGTACCTATGAATATGTATAGGTATTCTTTAAAAATTGAGAAAAGATCTTACAACAGAACTAGATACCAAGATCTGCAAGGATGTTTTAAATATGAAACAAATACCTCACTTTTACATTTAATCTAATTGGATTTTAATTTAATTACTTTTAGATTAATCTAATTGGATATTGTCCTAATCCTAGTATTTTCTGGTATGAGGAATACAACAGAAAAGTACTGCATTAAAATAAATGGATGATTATTTTTTCATGAATGATAGTTATGGCTGTATTTTAAGTTGTATTCACTTATTGAAATTATTCGATCATTTTCCTTGAAAACTTTTTATTTCTCTTTTTAAGCAGAAGAATATAGCTGTGCATATGGCTCTGGCAGATTCTTCATTCTTTGTGGCTTTGGTGGAATTATTAGTTGTGGTACTACACACACAGCATTGGTTCCCTTAGACCTTGTTAAATGCCGAATTCAGGTTGGATTTGCATGTCAGATGAAATGAATTATATAGCATGCTAAAGTGTGAGATCTTACTAATCAATGAAAATGTATATTTCACTGAAGTTTCAGCCTGGCATGTGATTTCCTTAACAGCATGGTGTGTCTTTTCTTTACTACAGAAGAATATAGTTGTGAATATGGATCACTCAAGTTTTATGCTCTCTGTGGCTTTGGTGGAATATTAAGTTGTGGTCTGACACATACAGCAGTCGTACCTTTGGATTTAGTGAAATGTCGCATTCAGGTTTGTATATTGCCAAATTTTAGAAAATAACCTCTGGAATAAGACACTGAATTCCATTAGAACACTTCTATTTCTTTTAACTCTGATAAATGTAATTAATGCATACTAAGATATAAAGTAATATTAATTACATAAGTCATTTTAAACATACTGTGCATTAAAAATATTTCTCATAATATTCTGAATTGAATCAAATTTGCAATATGTTAGTTTTGAAAAGCCGAAATAGTAATGTTTCCTATTTATTCCTGATAGGTTCATAAATAGTTGAAACCGTTATCACTTCATTATTTGGATATATGCTTTCAAGTTAAACACTGCAGCTGTAACTGAAATGCAGTTTAAAGGATAGTCAACTTCCTTGTGAAAATAATATTTCTGAGCCGCCCAGAGTTGGTTAGAACTGGGGGGGGGGGGCATCAAAATTTGAATAAATTGTACATCCATACTAGCCAATTTTGAGATGGCAAGAAAGATGAATTTCATAATAATCGTGCCAATGCTGAAATTAGGATAAATTTTAGTTCTTAAATCATGAATCAATATCTATTTCTATTGATGTGGTTGTATAATATTACATTAAATCAAGGATGTCAAACTCAATTTCACTGAGGGCTGCATCAGGGTTGTGTTTGACCTTGGGGGGGATGGGTGTGTGTGGCCAGCTACATCACTTCTGTTGGGGCGCCTTTGTTGGCCTGAGCACTGCCAGCAAAAATGGACTCCCAACTACTGTTTTTGGCTGCAACAGCCTCCTACAAACCTCTGCCAGCAAAAACGGAGCTCAAGAGGGCCACCTGCAGCTCTTGTGAGCTCTGTTCTCAGCTGCGATGCCCTGCAGTCCTCTGCCAGTGAAAACTGAGCTCAGGAGGACCTTGCGTGCACCGCAGGCTGGTCCTTCACTGTTTCCAGGTTGGCCCACGGACATGAGTTTGACTTCCCTGCCTAAAATGATAACTACAGCCGCTCAGAAATCTTACAAGAATTTAATTCAACTGTTATGTCTTTCTAAAGCAGCTAAATATCTTGAGGAATCTTTTTTACTACTTTGTGATCCAAACACATATTGCAGAAAGTGTAATCCTGCTTATACTGAAGTCAGAAAAGCCAGAAAGTAAGAGGAAAGTGAAATGGAACAAGTCAGTAGAGGGCGGCATGAGGTAGGAAGGTGGGAACAGAGAGACTGAATATGCAAACAATACTATGTTTTATTAATAAAATATTCTAGGATTATTGAACAGTTTATTTTTTATCATATTTAGGTAAACCAAGAATAGCTGCTAAGAAATTTTCATTGTTTCCTGATATTTAAGAATTTGCAGTTTTCCTAAATATCAGGAATATTTTTCTCTTAGTGCTTCTACTCCATATCTATTTTGCTGTTTTAACACTATTTCTATTAAAAAATACTACATTCTTTTCAGTAATACAATCTTAGTATATATATATATATAGTCTTTGAATGAAGATTTTCCTTAAAAGAATAAAAGATTCTTAATAGATTAGACCTATCTCTAATCAGATGCTCACCAAATAATCACTATTGCCATTCATTCCTGGGTCTTAAAATGGAGTGGTTAGTTTTCTGTGCTATCATATATTGTTCCCCATCGATCCAGTCATGTCATGTGATAAATAAATCCCACAGATTGCATTTATTCACAATGTTGTCAGTTTTTCTCCAAAATACATTCCTGGTTATTTTATTAACATTCAATAGAATGTAATATGCAGCTATCACCAGTTAATAAAATATTTCCATGTATACTTCAACAATCTAGATAATCTAGAAATTAACTTTTTAATGCATAATAAAACATGACTTTACTTTCCTGAATGTGCTCAGTAATACCAAATTATTTTCATTAAGATATCTTCTAATTTCGTATACAGAAAACCTACCCTTTTCATTAATTTAATGAAAGAAATTCACTCTACCATAGCCTGCATTCCAAATTGCAGTCTTCCGCAGAACAAAGGCTTATAAATATTGCCCATAAATACTGGTCATAATTTTGATTGTGAGATTTTCACATAAACTAGTCTAATCTTTAGGCAGAAAATGTTTTTTAGTTAACATAGTTAGCCTCACGACATTCATCATTCTCTACTGATACTAAGAATACTGGTCAATTTTGGCCAGTATATACAAACAAAGCCCAGTTTACCTCAAGCAAGCTTACATTATTATATATAAATAAGGAACTCAAATCTGGAAATTACCTTGCAAACCAACATACTGTTGCCCACTGTTTGAGCAACTAGAAGGTATTGCAGCATGCTGATAAAACGATTAGGATACAAGTTAAAATTGCTTATTTAAATTTTATATATCATATATTTTAGCAGCATCAAAACTTGGAAACTTTCTGCTAATATTCTTCACATGAAAACTACATTCTGCTAATACTTTTCACATAGTTATTTTTCCTTTTTATTCTCTATTTCAATAGAGCCTTTACTTTCCTAATACCTCTTAAATTTATCTTGCAACTAAGCATTACTGCTTGATTTTCCCCTTCATTCTAGTCTGTTAGCCACTTGAATACAGATTCTAACTGCTCTTTAATGATGCTTCTATCATTTATGTGGTATGTATATGTACACATTTAAACTTTATCTCTTAACATTGATAATTGAAAGTAGCAACTCTGTCGCTAAACAGCATGGTTGTAAAGTGTGACAAATGACTGCACAAACTTTTGACAGTCCCAGTTGATGTCTTTAGGCAAATCTTACACAGTTGCAGCATCCCACAGTCATGTGACAACCATTTGCAACCTCCTGCTAGCTTCTCCATTGACTTTGCTTTTTGAAAGCCAGTAATAAAGGTCAGAGATGGCAATCATGTGACTCAGGGACACTGCAACGACCACAACTAAGTGGACCTTTTGTAAGCACCCCTCATTCAGTATTGTCATAACTTCAGTTGGTAAACAAGTAATCATTCAACAAGCAACCATTTATAATATTGCTTATTTTAACTTTTAAAAACATGTTTAGGTGGATCCTCAGAAATATAAGAGTATCTTCAGTGGATTTTCAGTCACTCTCAAAGAAGATGGTGTTCGTGGCTTGGGAAAGGGATGGGCTCCAACCTTTATTGGCTACTCCATGCAAGGACTTTGCAAATTTGGTTTTTATGAAGTTTTCAAAATCCTGTATGGTAACATGTTGGGAGAGGTAAGTTCTTGCACTTCTTAGCTTAGGTTCATTTTCTTCTGATTTGTTCAGTAGAAGTTTTATGACTTTCTGCTTTGCTATAATGTTTTAGGAAAACTCATATTTGTGGCGTACATCATTGTATTTAGCTGCATCTGCCAGTGCAGAGTTCTTTGCTGATATTGCTCTGGCTCCAATGGAAGCTGCTAAGGTTCGCATTCAGACACAGCCTGGATATGCTAATACATTGAGACAAGCTCTCCCCAAAATGTATGCAGAAGAAGGTATTTGGGCGTAAGTATTTGAAATTTCCTACACAGGCTTATTTTATATGTGTTATTAAATCTCTTACAGAAGCAAATTAAAGACATGTTCAGATTATATTGCAACAGTTCTAAAAAAACCAGCATGATCTAACATGCTTCCTTAGATCCATCTTTGTTTGATATCTCTTTGCTGAGTTCTGCTTATAGATTTTGTCATGAGTAGCTCCAGCTAAGAGGGATCAGCAACTTTACCGTTGCACAGTCAAAGATGCTTGAGTCATTGGCATGTAAGAATAATATACCTTCATTCTAGTCACTTATGTTCTGATAGAAATGGCTGTACTGTGTGTCATTTTCTCCTATCAGAATTTGGCTGGAGTGTGGACATTTATAAAAGGCAGCTAAATTGTTTTTGCAATTAAAGCCAGGAAAGACATCTATATCAATTTTTCTTCTACCTTTCTAAAAATTAACATCACAATTTTAATTTTATGGAGCTCCTAAAACTAGAATTTTACCACCTTTGGCATGATTTTGCTCACTGTACCTAAAAGCTTTGAGTTGATTGTATATTCCTTTTTAATTCTGAATGCAAATATATCCATATCTAAATTTACACCTCTTCTCTCAGGAGTTTAATTGTAGGATAATGCAAGTGAACAATGGTGGGGTTTTTTGTTTTTTTGGTGATTCCTTTTAATAAAAGCTCCAGAAAATTTCCTAATTTCTGATTATTCTGCAGTTTCTACAAAGGAGTTGTTCCACTGTGGATGAGGCAGATTCCATACACAATGATGAAGTTTGCCTGCTTTGAAAGAACTGTGGAAGCTCTTTACAAATATGTTGTTCCTAAACCAAGAAGTGAATGTTCAAAAGGAGAACAGCTGGTTGTTACATTTGTAGCAGGCTATATTGGTAAGGAGCATTTCTCAACTTTTTAAAAAAGGTGGTGATGGTGGCAGTAGTTGCAATAGACCAGTTATTTTCAATATGATGCAACACAATGTTCTAATTTTCAGTTTGGATAATGGCTAATAATTTTAATAAGAATGAATATTTGTTGCAGTTACATGGAAATTTATTCTTAATATAAAGCTTCTGTTACACACATATCTATTGAATATAAACTTGTGGCAATATTGTGAAGTCATTGCAGCAAGCTACGGTCATGTGATCGTTACTTTCTGGCTTTCCACAAGCAAAGTCAAAGGGGAAGCTAGCAGGGAAGGTTACAAGTTGTTTCTGGAAGCCATTCTCACCCACTTTTTCTCCCAATGAGCCCTACTATGGAATACAAGAGAAAGATCCCAGGAATTTTGTACTCAATAGGGTAAACCTGTCTGCAACCCCCAACCGACACTCCTTAGCATCTGGCTACATCCACATAGCATTTTTCCATCTGCTCATACCATTCCCCCCCCCCCCAATTGTTCCCCAGTTCCCACCCATGTTGTCCCACCTGTATTCTCCAGTACTACCAATGGCCCTCGCCAGCCTGGCCAAACATCACAATATTCCTGCCTCTTGGGTAAAACAATCTGTACAGTTGTTTGGTGGCAGCAGCATCCAGGACTGTTGGGATTGCCATTACTAAGCAATGCAGTCACATGACATTGCAGTTTACAACATTATACAGCAACAACAATTCTGATCCCAATTGCTGTCATAACCTGAGGGCTACCTGTAATAATTCACTAATTAATTAATTGAAAATTAATTCTTTTCAGCTGGTGTCTTCTGTGCCATTGTCTCACACCCTGCTGATTCTGTGGTATCTGTGTTGAACAAAGAAAAAGGCAGTTCAGCTGTGTCAGTACTGAAGAGGCTGGGATTCACAGGTAAGTATCAAAATAAAGGGTTTTTTTTAAAAAAGAGAATGTTTTTGATTACTAATACTGGTGTCTTTCTCATCAGGTGTATGGAAGGGTCTGTTTGCCCGTATCATTATGATTGGTACCCTGACAGCACTACAGTGGTTTATCTATGACTCTGTGAAAGTTTATTTCAAGCTTCCTCGTCCACCTCCACCTGAGATGCCAGATTCCTTGAAGAAAAAGCTTGGTCTTAAAGATGAATGATGGACTTGAACGGCTGATAATGAAGCATTGTGAAACTCTATTCTCATGGCAGTATAGGACAATGAAACATGCTTGGCTCGGGCTGTCATTGCTGGTCAAAATAAAGAATAACTAGAAAGACTTTGTTTCCTAATTTTAAGTCTGATAAGAGGAAATGCTGTCATCCTAATAAAGAAAAACAACATATTTATGAAAACAGTCTTTTATTTACTAAGTTCTACCTTTAACCTTTCTAAATCTGAAAGGAAATGAAAAGTGCACATATTTTAATTTTACATTTACATGTAATATTTTGTTCTAATATGAATTAAATGATTTTTGAAACAGTGATCTAAATGGGTACTCCTAATCATGTATACTATCAATGGTGCAATACAACAAAATATTTTAACCAGAGAAAAGGAAAAAGACTACATTGGATAGGAAAATATCCTATACCATTAAGGCTATCACAAGCAAATTAACACAGTAAGAATAAAAATTGCAAATTTATGTTATAAATACATCTGCTTCCAGGTTAGATCTACCTCAAGCATTCAGTTTGAATCGTATGGATGAATCTTTACAGAGTTATCAAAATATTTGAAATATATTCAATATATTTAACATTGATTTTGAAGTTCAGAATTAAAGATAACAGTTACTAAGTTTTCAGAAGTAAATAGATACAATTTTGGAAACCATAAATATAAATATTACATTTCTTAAGTCAGTGATCCCCAACTTTCTGCCTTAGTGGCCAGGGGGAAAGGGGGATGGTTCTGTGTGAGTTGCAGGCATGCACACCGCTTGCACAAACGGAGCTTTGCATGCAAGTGCAATTACCGCCTGGTCACCGATTCCAAATGGGCCAAGGCTCAGTAGTAGGCTACAGCCTGGGGGTTAGGGACCCCTGTCTTAAGTCTTGAACATTATTTGTTGAGGATTGTTAAAAAGCATATTACCATATCATAAGAAATCAATTATACCCATCTTGTTAGTGAATTACAGCAGGCATAGGAAAATATTTTAATGAAAATCCTTAAAAATGATTTTGTCTAACTACTAAAATCTTGCATCAGAAATTCTCCAATGCTGGGTTTTGGTTTTTTTTAATAAAAATGCTGGAAATATTTTGCAAAAACACGATGCAAACCTAAATTTTATCAGATTTTCACCAATGTTAAAAGGTATTGCATTTTCACTGATAATTTAAAACTTGTAATTTCACTTGAAGAATGTCTAATTCGGACATTGAAACAAAATTGCCTGTTTGAAAATTAAATTTGCTATATGCAGCACATTCTTTTAAATTGTATGATTTAACCTAACACAACTTTATTATAAGGTACTCTTGAGTTAGAATTAAAATGTTCTTAGATGTGTTCCTATTTTAAATAGTTGTCACTCAGTTTCAGTCTGAACTGAGGTTAAATTAGATAGCTTTTTATTCAGGAGAGCAAGTTCCTTCTGGCTTTCCAATAGATCCCCAAGTAATCTTCCTATTCTCAATGTTAATTCATCTAATATAAGTAGCAAATGTGCCAAATCATTCTTTAAATTGTGGACTTTAGGTTTTAACTCGTTTGCAAAGGCTACCGTTGTCAAAACTTTAGCTCGATCACTTTCCAATTCTAAAAGTTTATTGAGTTGCTTGGTAGAGTTGGCTTTCAACTCAAATGATTTTTCCTTTATGTACTTTACTTCTCTGCTATTTTCAGATGCAATATTTTTTAGCTTTGTAGTCCTGTCAATGCTACTAGTAAGAACATCCCCTATATTCTGTATTATGGCCTTTTCAACTTTATTTACTTTGTCTTCTAGAATTTCTAGATTCTCTACTAATAAGGATATATCTGTTTGAAGACCTGAAATGCGTCTAATGTCAGTCTTCACATCTGCAATTTTTACAGAGATGCCCTTAGTTTTTTCCTCATGTTTAGCAACGGCATCAGAGAGAGATGTTAAATTTCGATGGAGCTCCTCCTCTTCTTGAATTAACCGATTGGATCTTATCTGCATGATGCTAATCTCATTTTGCAGATGCTTCATCTGAGGAATTACATTAAGATCTTCCAGTTGTTTTGTCAAACTTGGTACCATCTCACACTAAAAAGTAAAAAGTGATATGTTGAAATTTATATATGTTCAGATTTCCTGCAATGAAAGGTAATTTAAAATTCTCCAGTTTTATCAGAAAGCTGTTGTAAAGAAAAGGAAAATATTCTTAGATGCTTTCCTTAGCTTATTAAATAAAGGATAAGATTTGTGAGCCTTTCATACTGACATAGAACTTGGATATAGTGGTTACTGTACAAATTATAAGAAGCTTCCCACTGACTGTTATTAAACTTTCTTCATGTGATTTCCAGCAAGTATCACTGCCATAGACCAGCATAAAAGCAATAATATTGTCATCTTCAATTTTACTGGATTGAGAGTGAGATAAATGTTTAATTTTAAAAAGCATAAAATTAAAAACACACATAAAAAGCTTAAAATAATATACTTAGCATTTATTCCAGCTATTTTTCCCACTGTTAATCCTGTGATGTATTTTGGAGTAAGAGAAAATGATTGGACCAAGGTCAGGCTATGAACTACCATGCTGAAAGGGAACCTCAATCTTGGTTTTCCTAGTCTCAAATTATAATTCCTTATTTATTACACCAGACTGGTTACTTACACAGCTGCCTCATTATCTGTATCATAGAATCAAGCTTGACTTCTAGTACCTAGATACTTCCATGTACAGGTAGCCCTTGCTGAAGTCCATCCATTGAGCAACCATTTGGAATTATGATGGCATTGAACAAAATGACTTACATTATTGAAGTACTGATTGTTGCATTGCACCTACAGGTACATGAACAAAATTCAGGCCCACCGGCATTTATAACTGCATTTTGATCACATATCCATTGTTGCCAGCTATCACCACCACCCATCTCTGCTTTCCCACTATACAGTACAGTATTACTGTACCAGCTGGGCTTTTTCATGCCACTCTTTTTCACAACAATGCTGTTGGGATTTCTCTTACACCTTGCCCAGCATCTCTGTACCTGCTCTGAATGTCATTTCACATAACCAGACTTTATTTTGCAAAAAAAAAAAAAAAAAACCAATAAAAATCTAGCTAGAAGGATCCTCCTTTCATGTCTCTGCCTTTTTGGAGAAACTTGTGAAAGGAGGCCCCAGGTAGGCAGACATGAAAGGAGCCTTCTAGGTGGGTACTTTTCTGAAAAAAGGCCCTGGTTGGTGTACAAATGGAGGTACTGAGTAAGACAAGAATGGCAGCCCAGGTAGGGAGAAAGAGAAGCCCTGGTGGCACTGGTGCAAAAGGCAGTGTGAAAAAGGGCCCAGCTGGTACAGTGATGGCACAGATTGGCAGGCAGGAGTGGGTGGCAGAAGCAGCTGTAATTAGGCTGACAGCCAAAAGGGGAAAAGATTAGGGGAGATAGCAGGTGGGGGAAATTCAAGACAAGGCAGTCCCTTATATTATCTGGGCTTGGGACTGAGAGACCAAACTTAGAATGGCTTGACTAACAACTGATGGGATTCAGTTAACAAGCAACAGCCCTACCAGACTTGCTGTTGCTAAGTAGTATGGTCATGTGATGTCAGACTTTACTATTGCAGCATTTCAAAACAGAAATTCTGGTCCCAATTGCCATCGTAACTTGAGGACTACCTACACTTTTCTTTGGCAACATACAAAAGAGGTTTGTAATCTGCCTTGTAAGATTTTCCCTCCCTTCCCTTTTTCTAGTGTTTTCATTCCCATCAAAATAAGTCTCATTCTCAACTTTTTCAACATAAGTCAGAGTTGTCAACTGTTAGTATAATAAATTATTAAATTCAAGCATGTTATCAGAGAATGGTAAAAGTTCAAATACTTTATTGATCCTGTCAATTATATCATCAGTATCATTTTGCATTCTTTCACCAAATTAAGAGTTGTAATTCTTAGGAAAATGGGAATCATCCTGATCCTCATTTGTAATTTGTACATAACACAAGAAGCCACCATCTGGATGGGCTTATGAAACACCAACAACCTGCACACAACTGATGACACTATTATGGTAGCTGAAAACATGGATGATCTGCAAGTAATCTGATTATTTCTAATAATAAAATAAACAGCGAAAAAATGACTATAATTTATAAAGAAATCAAAAAAATATTTAGAATGTGACTGTGAAAACATTGAGAAAACATAGTTTCTGCCTTTTATATAACCAATAAATAAACCAGAATTTGTATTTACACACACACACACACTGTATATTGCAGTACTTGATAAGGCAGCAATGAAGGCCTAGGAAAGATACTCAAATGCCAGGATGTAACATGCAGGCAATTTTCCCCCTGCTCTAGGGTAACGAAAGTTGGATTTGAAGTAGTGTGGAATCAGTACTGATGCTTTTGAATTTTGATGTCAGATTAGACTCCTAAGAATACCATGGATAGTGAGGAAAGCAAATGGAACATACACAAAATCTCTGAGGCACAAATAGCCATACTAAAATTATCAGCTGTTAGATATTTTATGCAAAGATCTATATCTCTTAAGAAATCTATAATGTTGATGTAGGTGGAAGGCTAACCTGCAGCAAGAGCTTGATTACAATGGCAATTGGAAATCCTGAAGAATCAAGTTCATGACAAATCATCCTGAAGAGCTTTGTGATCAAAACTGACTCAATGATATATAACCAAAATAATGAGCTTAATAATCACCAAATTATTTGCAACATGTCTACAAATATGAGGTGTCTCCAGTATGAATTTAACAATTTTAATAAATCTTCTAATATTTATTTTCTTTGTATACATGTCTCAAAAACAATGATAGCCAAAGAAACTTAAAGATTAAATAGCTGCCAATATCAATACTATTCACATATGGTGGGCTCGTTCTGCTGTTTTTGCAAAATATTAAAGCTTTGCTTGTAACATTAATGGTTGATTCTGTGGTATTAAGATGCTTCTTCATTTTTTTATTCAGCTATCTTCAGATTGCATGTCTTCAAGAGTGTTCTGTATGTTCATTATTTCAGTAGTAGCTTTCCTTATTTCATTTTCTACACTTATTACCTTTGTGATCATGTCTTCTTTTTTTATCTCTGCAGCAACAAGCTCACTTGATAGTCTAAGAATGGAATAAATAGCATTTTCGATTACTGGTAAATAGGTCTTGCATTCCTGCAGTTTGTGTTCAGACAATACAAGTTCCTGGTACAGATCATTACTTCTGACCAAAAGACTGTTGTGCTCTTCTTTTAATAATTCAGCTGTGTTTTTATCCAACTGCAGCTGCTGTTCAATCCTTAGCAGTTCATTTTCCTCTTGCCCATTTAATGCTTTAAGATTCATTATTGTACTGTCTTCTAGATCTTTCAGTCTTTCAGAAAGTTTTTTCAGTCCCTGATCCATTGTATTGATCTGGGAAATTATTTCACTATGTAAAATCTTGGTATCCATTCTTAAGTTGCTGGTATTTGTATCCATCTCAGACGTGCTCATCTTCCAAGAGTCAATCACCTTTTGAAAGGTTTTGCTAATAGTCTTAAACTTTTTAGAACGTGCCTGTTGACTATTTTGAATATCTTCTATGAAGTTATGAAGGCTAGACACTTCTTGCTCAAAATCGGTTATCATGGAAACATATGAAGCAACCTCCTGCAGGACACTCGAAGATGCAAACTGCATTTTTAATACAAAACAATGTCCATCTTCACTTATTGTTTGCAAGTTATATACAGTGTATTTAAATGTTATCTGACTATGAACCTTTGAACGGCATGCCAAAAGCAAACTTCAAAAGGACAGAGGAGAATCAAAATAATTTAAAACATGGAAACAAGATGAATACGAAGCAAAAATCATTACTATTTTAAAATAAACAATGAAAGAAACATCAAGTTAGTGCTAAGTACAGAAAGGCAGATAGAATAACAGAACAAATAGGGCTACAAAGAGGAGAATTTATATTAATAGCGTGAAGAAAGAAAATAAAATATATTGTTTTTATTTTATAATATTTGATTACGGCCATTACTCCCTGAAATAAACAAACATTATTTCAAAAGACAAAACTGATCAGCAGAATTCAGCTGCACTTGGAAGCATTCATGGTCCAATCAGTTGACTATGATTTTCTGAAAATTATTCTTAAAAGCATACTGAAAATTTCAGATGTTAGATCATTCTAAACATGCAATTAAATCAGATTTAAATTATTATGTAGTAAACTGTTCACAGTGCTGTTCGTGGGAAAAACTGGAAGAGTGAGTGCTATGTACAGTGATTTTAATGAAAGGCAAATTATATATTTACAACTAATATATTACTGATTCAAATTGATGCTAGCTAAATTCAGTGGAAGTTATTTCTAAATTAGAATAGGATTGCAGGAAAATCAATTTTTATGTACACTTACTTTGAAAAAGATCCACTAAGTCCAATGACATTTACTTCCAAGTAGGTATACATAGTATTACAGGTTTTGGTATATTTCATTATTTAGATTTCAATCAAATGACTGATTTTAAACTTATTTTCAACCTAGATGTGAATAGTTAATGGTTTCACAGATTTTCTTTAAGACTGTAAATGTCTGATGCAAAGTATCTTGCAGATTTCAGATAGTAAGAAATACCAAGTTTTATAGTAATATCTATGATATTTGAATTACCTTTTCAGAGATTGTGCTAATTTTATTTTCCATATTTTGAAACTTTACAGCTTCCTCCTTTAATATGTGATATTTCTTTTCTACAGCAGCCAGCTGAACAGACTGTTGAAAAAGAAACCTGAGAAATGTAGAAAAATCAAATGTTTATCAACAAAACATTTAAAAGTTAAATATTGCTTCCCCAATTTTAGGATAAATTACAGTAACAATTTAACACATCTGCACAAAAGGCTATCTAAGGAATTGTTTGTACCCTAATATTCACCAAAAATATATAATTCAATGGAATTATGATAGTTTTACATAAATCAGAAATGCTTTTGCTGATTATAAACAATAATTTGCTAATTTTTGCTACAGAAGCATGTATTAATCTACAAGAGCAGATTTTTAGAAGTGCCTAGAGAAAGAATTGTAGGAAAGTGTACTGATCAAATGTCAACAAACAAGCTGATATTCTGCTGTTATGTTAAATTAACATTTAAATCTTCTTTTCAAGAATAGTGATCAGTGATGAAATTTGACATAAATAACCAGATAAACTGACCTTTATGTCAGTTCCTTTGGTTATTTAACTCTTTAGCCAGCCTACCTCTATACATATATCACTAGATGTTTACTTCCAAGCAATTAAAGGAGGGCATTTCATCTTGACTTCATAACTGAATTATAAATATAACATTTAACATAAGTACAAATTGAAGATTAATATGTTATGAAAAGGTTACTTAAATTTAAATTATTAATTTTTTGTTGATGATAGAAAGGTCTGAAATAGAGTTGACATTCCTGGGGGTATCTGTAACATGAAAAACTGTTTGGCATTACTAGAAAATTGATCAACAATGTAAGACTACAGTTCGGTGTCCCTAAATGTAAGATTATGAACAGAGGAAAAAGAATCCTCCGCAGAGTACAGTATTGGGGATACTGTGTTAAGCAGAAAAGCAGAAGAAGGTTCAGATGACTGCAAAATGACCAAACAGTGTGGTAAAGCAGTTGTGAAGGCAAACAAAAATTCTGGGATAAATCACTAGAGGGATCACTTGTAGGAAAAAGGAGGTCTTTTCTCTATTATACAGGGGTTTAGTCAGTCCCCAGTTGGAATACTGTTTCCAATTCTGAAGACCTCACCTAAAAAAAGATATAAGATTGAACAAGACAAGAGATTGTCAGCAAAAATGGTGCAAGGTCTGAGGGACAAAACAAATCAGGGGAGATTGGAAACTGAGTATGTACAGCCTGGAGGGCAGAAGGAGGGGGGCTGTGTGTGCATGATTACAACTTTGAATATATATTAAGAGTCAATAAGGTTCTTAGTGGCAGTATTTTCAATGTTAAGCAATCAAGAACACAGAGAGAATAACCTCAATCTGATAGGAGGGAAGTTCAAAAGTAATGTTCGAAAGTTACTTCACAGAAAGAGTAGTGGAAGCTTGGAACCAACTTCCAGCAGAGGTAGTGGTTCCAATCATCAGTAACTGAGTTTAAACACTCTTGAGATAAACATGTCCATCATACGACCACACACCCCCCCCCAAAAAAAAGTAAAGAACACACAAAATCTCGAAGGGCAGACTCAGTGGACCTCATGGCATTTTTCTGGCATCAGTTTTGGGGATAACAGTTTTTCTGTTCCAAAAAGCTGATCACCCAGCCAAAATCAAGAAATGACACTTTTGTTGTCTTTTACTCATTACGTGCCATTAAGAGGAGTCAATTCTTAGCAATCATGCGAACAGTATTTCACCAGAACTATACAGTATCAGATTTTCTCTCATTTTGCTTACCACGATAGCCCGAGACTAGCAACAAGAGATAACAAACTTGAAGCTGTTTGCAGATCCATCCTCGTGGATTTGGTACTCTTGACAACTTGTTTCTTTTGTTCATCTTCGTTTGGTTTGGAAATGTTTCCTTTCCTCCGCTTGACTTCGGACATGTCTTGATGCAGGATTCATGCACTGAATTGAAGAAGTGAGTTAATCTCCTAATAGTTTTTCCTCCAAAGGAAGCTCCCTACACCGTAAGTAAATCCCATTTAGTTCAAAGCCATTTACTTTCCACTAAACGTACCTAATGCTAAATCAATATTCCTCCTCTCTCTCTAGAAACCTACTCCTCTACTGCTGAGGGTGAAATCGCAGCGTTATTTATATATAATCATTTCCCTTTCCATCGCTCTCCCGTTTTCCCCTTCTAGTACCTCTACAACAGAAAGAGAAAACACTTGAATCCTCCCAATGGTACTCCAGCCCAGCGCCCAACTCGAAGCTTTATGGGAAGATTCTTCTTCGCCGCCGCCACTCCGAGATGGACCGCCACGTCCAAGCGCATGCTCGGCGATGCGCGCCCCCTCCCTTTCCGCCATCGCTTCGCTGGGCCCTTGCTAGTCAATATAGGCGGGGGGTGGGGGTGAGGGGGAGTGGCGGGATGAACGCGGCGCGAGCGGCTGGGAGGCGCGCAGTCGCAGGCTGCCACAACTGTCTCTTTGCCTTTCCAGGCGCGAGCTGAGCCCAGACTTTGAGCGAGTGGCTCGGGCACGAGACGTCGGCTTTGTTCGCTCGAGCCTCGTGGCTGCCGATGGGCGGCGACCCGCTCCGCTTCTTCCGAGCTACCTTTCCCCGAGGAACTTCGGCCGAGGCTCGCCTCTGCTTTACCCCGCCCCTCTCTCCCGTTGCCTCCTTCCTCGCGAAGGAGGAAGCGGCTGCTTGTTCCCGGGGGCAACTGAGATGGGGTGAATTCAAGGCTGAGAGGCGCCAAGGGCTTCATCGGGGTCGCCCCCTTCCGTTCACACGAACACTGCTTACGCCTCAGGTAACGGTGCAGCAAAGCCTGAGGGCGGGGAGTCGGTAGACGAGGCGATGAGAGAGGGGGGAAAATAAATAAAAGCGCGTTGAAGGTGGGTTGGAGAGGACAGGGGCCATCGAGGTAAAAAATAGTGCGGGCCAACTTTAGGAGCGGAGCGGGCAGTAGAGAATTCGCAGCAGGACGTAACATTTCCTTAAATAGATTGATCGGGAAAGTTGCCCTTTGTATTTTCGGTTTTAGTTTGGATAGAGCTATTCTACATAAAGAAACGTGTTCTGCGTTGAAAAAAATCTACTCCCGTATTTTTGGAAGGCAAGTGGGGTCTTGGATATTGAACATTTTAAGTAGCATGAAGTAGTAGTTTAAGTGCATGTTTGAAGTAGAGGCAAGAATTTTCCTCCGTCGAATATTTAACTTCCTGAAATTAGTCACGTACAGCAGTAAACACATCTGTACAAGATAGTCCTAATGAACTTCAAGTAGATAACTCCAAGTTAGTGTTTTGTTGCATCAAATTATTCTAATTTGTTGATATGTTTCTGATAGGAGCAAATTAAATCTACACAATCATGAAAACTTACAACTCTATCCTCTAGATGTCACTTTCTTTTTATTGACTTAGAACAGGTTTAAGTTAGTGTATTATTGAAGAAATAATTCTTTATGTTGCATACATTTTTCACTAAATAGTCATAGTGCAAGAATTGAACAGTATATACTTTATGTGCAATTTTGCATATTCAGAGTATATGTACTTAAAGTATCTTTGTAGTTCTGGTGTTTGATATTGTACATTAAAATATGTGCAATTAGGTTCCAAAACTTGGCGCTTAAATTTCAAAATGTTACAGCGTATTGCTTTAACTTGCTGTTATATAAAATTTGTACTTAATACTATAGCATATTTTATTAATCTGCATTGTTTCCGTAAACCTGTTTCTGTTTTTTACGCTAATTAGTATTTTGTGTTAAACATTACGTTTCAGATTGCGTTTATTTCTGAACATTGCTTCTTATGGTTATATACTTTGTATTTTATTCTTCTTATATACATGTTTTTGTACAGTTTTATTCCTTTTAACATTTTAAGCCCCTTATGATGAAATGGGCGGGAAACAAATGTAATACAAAAATAAATATTTTTTTATTTTTCAAGTTGTAAATACTGTATATGTGATGTTCTAGAAGTGCAAGGATATCACTTAAAGATATCAAACTAGACTATTTTGACTGTTTAAAGCAAATTTATAGTTGAAGTTAACTTACTTTATGTAATTTGTTAAATAAATGCTAAAATCCTTTGGTGAGAACAGCATCTAAATCAGGGTGTGGTTGATTTAAATCAAGTTGTTTTAAATCATTTAAATCACTAGTAAAAAGGCTTGATTTAAATCAACTCGATTTAAACCATAATTTTTAAAGAGCAACTGTCATCTCTGTCCCGCAGTGGCTCTTCATCTAACCTGCTGTTGACTCATCAGACATCCCATTCACTTTAATGGGGCGACTGGTGACGGCAGTGACACAACAAAGTGTGGGACATGGCAGGCAGCAAGTGAATGGATGCCTTCTAACAGGCGTTGTCATGATGGATCTGAAATGACAGGTGTTCTTTAATATATTTATAAGCTGCTTAGAAGGTTTCACTTTCATTTTTACTGCTTTCCCTTCCTCCTCACACTTAGAGCTTGGTGGTACAGATGCATTTCTCTTCAAACAGTCATGAAGTTTGTAGTGTACATAGATTTTCAAAACAATGGGATAAATTAATATTCCTGAACTTTGTTTTATGATTTATTTTATAGTTACTGTGTAATTGTGTGAATACATCAACACAGTACATGTTATCTCAGCTTACAGAACTTGGATTCATTGAATGAGTTTACCAAAAATGTAAATATTGCAGAATATACAGCCTCATGATACATAACTAAGCTCAACTCCATGTTGAATAAACTAAATTATTAATTAATAAATTATTAATCTTAAATAAATTTGATAAAAATAAAAAAAATCTGATTTAAATTAAAAAATCTGATTTAAATTGGAAAAAAAACAGATTTTTTTTTTTAAAAAAGCATTGATTTTTATCCACCCTAATGTAAATAAAATATTAGGTAATGCATCTTAAAAAATGTCTGATCAACTGAATCATTTGTATATAGGTAATCTAGCCTTGATTAATGACCACAATGGACCAATGACCAAATTTTCTGTTCTGGAGACAAACATTCTATTATAATTTCTGTTAAATTGATAACAACGTTCTTAATCAATCTAGGTGCCCCATTGACTTACCTTGTCAGAAGATTACAAAAGGTGATCATATGACCCCAGGATATAATTCAACTGTCATAAATAAATGCCATTTACCAAGCATCTGAATTTTGATCATGTGGTTGTGGGGATGCTGCAATGGTCATAAATGTGAAAAATGTTCATATGTCACTTTTTTCAATGGCATTGTAACTTTGAATGGTCACTAAACAAATGGTTGTAAATCAAGAATTACCTGTAGTATATCATTGTCCCTAGTGCACATAATTGGATTTAATGTTCTTATTTCTCATTCTTTACTCTGTATTACTGCAATTGGAGAGCTTGCATATGGCATCAGTACCATTTTATAATTTAAAAATATATTTCAGGAGAATTAAAATAAACAATTCTAGGGTTCATTTATTATTAAGCAGTCACAGGTTTTCACTGGTGGCTAGGTATCAGTATTGAAGTCCAAAGGTTCAAGAATTTATTGCAAGTTGCAATACTAATTAATGTTAGTAATTCAATGGTGTGTATTACATTTTTAAAGTAACATATAAGTGATAATTATACATTATAACTCTGAAATTTTCTGTTGCCTTGCTTAGCTTGTAGGACTACTCAGCTAAAAGGAACAATAAACATGGACCAGAGAGCTAGAAGTTATTTGCTTCAGAACCGCCAAGCTTTGGAAAGAGAT
Organism: Thamnophis elegans; assembly: GCF_009769535.1. Classification (NCBI taxonomy): domain Eukaryota; kingdom Metazoa; phylum Chordata; class Lepidosauria; order Squamata; family Natricidae; genus Thamnophis; species Thamnophis elegans. The sequence continues at coordinate 36,462,471 of NC_045547.1, read as the reverse complement.
ATCAAGACATCTTATATAATGGATCATATGATTGCTGATGAGACCTTGACAGTGATGGAAGAGGAGAAAGTAAAAGCTCAGGTTATTAAAGGTTTTTTGTCCTTTTATTTATGTTAGAGTAGAAGTAATATTAATATATAGTTTTAGAACAGAGGGGCATGATGGGAGACTTGAAGCCCCATGTGGCTGCACCTAGATTTTTGATATGGATCCCAGGGTTGTATGTAACTCTAGGACAAATATTTCTGTATACAAGAGAGTCAGATGATACAAGAGCAAAAAAGTACTAGTAATTATTACTCTGTCAGTGTAACAACAAATAGCAAAAAGGGGGTTAGATATAATAAATATGGCAGAAGAAGAAGGAGCAAATAATTACAATTACATTTTCTAAAGTTGTTCTAGCTTACTTTTGTGCTAACATAACAGTTTGTTGAAGCTGAATGTCAGAGTGCTTTTGGATATTTTTTGACAGAAAAAAAATCAATATTAAAATTTATAGAAGTTTAATAACAACATTAGATGGGATACATATAAAATTAGTTGCACATTTCAGTAGGAATTAAGTAGGCATTTATATTTTTACTTTTCAATAGGAAAAATAATCTTTTTGGAGTATGTCTTCTCAAGAGATGTAACTAGTGCATAATTCTAATTAAATAAAAAATTATTGAGTTCACTATTATTTATTTATTTACTGATCTGGTATGCTGCTCTAATCTTAAATCCTCAGTAACTAGGATTCATACCTGATGTAGTAATTGCATTAAAAACAAATATATATATAAACTTATCAAACTGCCCCAGTAATCACTAATACTTGTCTCTAATACTTGTCTGTCTGTCTGTCTGTCTGTCTGTCTGTCTGTCTATCTATCTATCTCTATTTTAATACTTGTACTTGTGTGTGTGTGTATGTGTGTGTATGTATCTCTATCTTAATTATTAATTATTATACTGATTATTGTAATTATTATATTGAGAAAAATTCAATATTCCTATGCAGATCTGTGAACATTCACAGATCAGTGAATCAGTGAATCTTAGAATAGAGATGTGTACTGTTTGATTGCAAAAGTATTTAACTTGGCCAAGAATGTTTTCTAAATAGTGTAGTTTTTGTCATCTTTTCTTGATTAAGTCTGATGCATCAATCCAGAAAAAAATATCAAGTGCATACTGAAAGAGTTTCTTTCGTACACAACAATAAAAACTAATACAAACTAAAGAAAATAATAAAAAGAAAAGAAAGTGAAAAAAATAAAAATAGAAAGGAAAGGAAAATTAAGAATGTACTAAAGAAAATGAAAAATACAGAAATAACTTCCATTTTCACAAGTATAAACAATTTTAGTAACATATCACTTTCTAGTGCATATTGAAATTGTAGAATTTTAGAGCTGAATGGTGAATAGATTGTACTAAATCTACATTTTATTCTTTTCTCTACTAGATTACACAAAAAGAACGGGCATCTATGCTTCTAAAATTAATTATTGCCAAAGACAATTATGCATATATATCTTTTTACAATGCTTTACAACAGGAAGGGTACAAAGATCTTGCTGCTCTTCTTCAAGATGGTCTCCCTATTACTTTACCTTCAAATAAAAAAAATTCTGAGGATGGTATAACTTCATATGGTTAGTTATGATTTTTATTCACTAGATATAGTAAAATGCTGTTCCAATCAACAGACACTAACTAACTTCATATGTCATGGTGTATGTCAGTGGTGGGTTTCTATTATTTTTACTACCTGTTCACTTATGTGCATGGGTGATGTCCGGGTGGGTGGGCAGAGCCTCCTGCCCCCACTACTTGCGTTTCGTCCAATCCTGGCCAAACTGGCAGCAACCCAACTCTGGTGTATGTATGTGTACTTTTACACATAAATAATTATTAAGAGTGGGAGGTTTGTAAAGTTTACCTAAAGATGTTTCTCACTGACTCAGTCATCTTTTTAAGTTAAATTTGATTGAATTATAACAAAACAAAGTTATAATTTCAGGAAACACTGAATTACAACATAATCTAGCTTTCTGTATGCTTTATAATAATGTATAGGAATTTAAGCTACCAAAAGCTCCATTTTAATGTACTGTATATTGATACATAAAATTGTGGTGTTCTTATAAATGAATAAGGAAAGCTAACAAAACAATTGATTATTCCAATTTCTTAGCTAGTATAATTGTTAATAGTATTCACAATTTTCCTAATATAGTATCCTTTTCATCTTAAAGTGATTACAGTCCCAGACCAATAAAGTATGAAAACATGTGGATTAAATTTTCCATAGGTCACACTTGTGAATAATCTTTGGGAGCTGTAGTGTGCCCATCTTGGGTCTTCTGGATTTCTCAGCAGTTTTCAATACCATTGTCAATGATATTTTGCTGGACCATCTCCAGGGATTGCACATCGGAGGCACTGCAATGACTTCTTTCCCTGTGGCCAGTACCAGTCCCTATTGGAGGGGAAGATAGTACCGTGTTTTCCCGAAAATATCACAGGGTCTTATTTTCTTTTGCCCCACGAAATATGCACTTGGGCTTATTATCAGGGAGAGCTTATTGTTTTGGGTTGCTGGGCAGTTGCTCCCTTGCGAGCGGACTCCCGAAGAGCCGGGCACAGCCTTAAGCGCGAAGCAGTCATGAGATAACGACACTCACGAGCAGCTGCCCAGAAAATCCCCTCTACAGCCGGGCAGAATGCCATTTACTGACCTAGGGGGTATCACTAAGGCGCCAAGCCATGTGGTGCTTTGCCCACCCCCCAGCTCCCACGGCTTGGCACATTCGGGATATCCCTAGGTCAGTGCATGGAGCTCTGCCCAGTTAGAGAGGGGGGGTGCGCGAGCACCTGTTCCACCCCCAGCCTCACCAAGCCCTTGTGCAGCTCACCCAGGGCACTGCCCCCCGCCGCCACGCTCCGAGCATAACTTCCAAACTCCAAAACTCGGCTGCCGAGTCTTTCAGCATCAGCTGCTCTAGGAGTGCTCTCTATGGTGGGCCGGCTGCCGGACAGAGAGTCTTCCGGACAGAGAGTCTTCCAGCAGCTGGCCCACCATAGAGAGCACTCCTAGAGCAGCCGATGCTGGAAGACTCGGCAGCCGAGTTTTGGAGTTTGGAAGTTATGCTTGGAGCATGGTGGCTGCCGGCGGCGGTGTCCTGGGAGAGCTGCGTGAGGGCTTGGTGAGGCTGGGAGCGGAACAGGTGCTCGCACAACCCCCCCCTCCAGCCGGGCAGAGCTCCATGCACTGACCTAGAGGATATCCTGAATGTGCCAAGCCACGGGAGCTGGGGGGCGGGCAGAGCGCTACGTGGCTTGGCACCTTAATGATACTCCCTAGGTCAGTGAATGGCGCTCTGCCCGGCTGGAGAGGGGATTTGCCGGGCGGCTGTTCATGAGCGTGGTCACCTCATGGCTGCTTCGCCCCTGAGGCTGTGCCCAGCTCTTCGGAAGCCCCCTCGCAAGGGAACAGCTGCCTGGCAACTCCCCCCTTCAGCCAGGCAGAACACCACTCCCCAACCTAACAGTATCCCGAAGGTGGCAAGCAACGTGAGCGCCTTTCCCTCCTGGCTCCTGCAGCTTGGCGCCTTTGTGATACCGCTAGGTCAGTGAGCGGTGCTTTGCCCGGCTGGAGGGGGGGTTGTCCATGGGATTTATTTTTGGGGGTGGGGTTATATTTTTGCCCACGCGAAAAATGTGGCAAGGTGTTAGTTTTGGGACAGGTCGTATTTTCGGGGAAGCGCTATTAAATATTAAAGTCAAAATTATTTTGCTGTTCTTTATTCTTTACCATCTTAAGATACTGACTGCTATTATTTTTGTTTGTTTATCTTTCCTTTCTGAATTTAAGTTAAGACTACCCTTTGTGAAGGTGGCGTTCCACAGAGGCCAGTAGTATTTGTTACTCGCCCGGAATTACTAAAAAAAGTACAGCAGAACCTATGCAGGTTAGGAAATGATCCAGGATGGGTGATTATTTATGGCATGGCTGGCTGTGGAAAGTCTGTTTTGGCAGCAGAAACTCTACGTAACCACAGTCTTTTAAAAGGTAGTTATATATTTTCAATTAATGTAGTGTCCTAATTCACATTCATGGTTTATTAAAGATTGCAATTTGTCTTCAAATTAGAATCCACTTCAAACAGAAGTTTCCAATTTAGTTTTGAACATGCTGTATAATAATCCCAAGTGCCCAAATGACATGCAGTAGCAAAATATAATTTTAGAATATGAGTAAGGAAGATAAGTAGCTTCTGCCAAGTGAGGAAGGGACCAAGGATGTGTGTGAGAAGTGTGGTGTAGGTTGGGAAGAGTTCGCCGGGCTATGAGGGGTGTGGGTTAATGAGGTGCATAAGAGGCGAGGGTGTGAGGGTACATGAGAAGCAGGGAGTATATGAGAAAGGCATGGAGGGTTATGACTGACATAAGCTCAAAGGTGCTGAGAAAGTGGATGCAAGAGTTACCTTACCCTAGTTCCAACCTTTCCTGACAGCTTCCCCATTGACTTTCTGTGAAAGCTGGCAGGGAAGGTTACAAATGGTGATACTTGATGACAGGTGCGCCACAACTGGTTGTAAATGCAAACCGTTAGCCAAGTGCCCAGATAGTGATCATGTTATTATGGTGATGCTGAGATAGTCAAAACTCAAAGGACAAGTCATAACCATCAATTGTTCAGTGCTATCATAACTTCAAATGGTCACTGAACAAATGGTTGTAAGTTGAGGACTACAACCAACTCCATAGACTCATAACAGTTTATATAGTAAAATATATCAACAGTATCCTGTATGTAGGCATCTCTATGTAGAAGCCGACCCTCAGGTATTAACCAAAATACTGTGAAAAATACCAGTGATGGATAAGCCAACTATGAAAATTAAAACACAAAAATGTCAATGATTGACTTATCTGGAGGTGGCACATTTTTCATGGTACTTGGTTAAAAATTCAAGAATTTGCTTCTCTGTTGCTAGACTTACACATCTGATTCTTTCTAATAATAAAAGAAACAGCGAAAAAATGACTATAATTTATAAAGAAAATCAAAATAAATATTTAGAATGTGACTGAAAACATTGAGAAAACATAGTTTCTGCCTTTTATATCACCAATAAATAAACCAGATTTTTTATTTACACACACACACACACACACACACACACACACACACACAGACGATATTTTGTTAATTTTGGCACCTAAGATCCTTAGTTTATCTGCAAGTATATACAGAAATATAACAATTAATGGAAAGCATAGCATAAACCTTTGCTGATGATGAAATCATTTCCTCTAGACACTATATTTTTATGAAGAATAACAAAAAAAATGGTGTGCCTGCTAAACTCCTGTTTTACTTCTCGGTAGGATCATAGCTTGGGAACCGAATGGAAGTAGTTTGTTATTGTCCATTTATTTTTCCTACTTCTGACCTTTGTGGTTTTCTCCTGTTTGAGTACTGATTGATTTCAAACTTGCTTACATTTACAGTATCAGCCAGGGTTATCAAATGCTGCATAAAACTAAAAATAATAAGTATAGAATTACATAGGTTGATACATGTAGCATTTTGGGCCTCATGGAGCCATCTAATATTTAGGAATTTCATTCTATTGTTCCTTTTGAAGATAATTTGACTTATGCAGATGTTCTTATAAAGAAGACAGCCTCTGCTCTCAACGTTTAGTGTTACAAAAAAAAGTAATAACTATGGAAGACAAAAAAGCAAAGGAAAATAGTGACTGTCATTGTTCAATCAACTTTTTATATAGCCCCAACTCACTATATTTGGGGATTTCTCTTAAGACTCATTAACGTTCACTAATATGTTTTAATTTTAACATGCATTTCTTCTTAGATTGCTTCCCAGGAGGAGTGCATTGGGTTTCTGTTGGAAAACAGGATAAAGCAGGTTTGTTAATGAAACTCCAAAATCTTTGCCTGAAATTAGACCAGGACTTCATTTATTCACAAAGACCACCATTTAATATTGAGGAAGCAAAAGATCGCCTTCGTTCGTTGCTGTTGCGCACGAGGCCAAGGTAATGTCAATAGAACAGAGTTGCATTTGCTATCTTTAATTTTAAATAAATGTGATTAATATTGTTTGTGTCAGATTCCTACATTTATAGAGATTTCCAATAAATATTCTCTGTTGCTTAAAATTCTAGCAATCACAGTTTATAACAAAATATTAGTGAATTGGTTCCATATAAAGGTAATAGTTGTCATTCTGGTGTTTTATTCATTTACAGACATTCTTTCATTGAACAACTCTGGAGTCTAACTCTTGATTATCAGGGATTCTGAATTAAAATCCATAGCGCGTTATTTTCTGCATAAGTAAATTTCAAAAATGGCAAACATGGCTTCTTAGTATCTATCTATCAATTTAAATTATAATTGCTTATTTTCTGAAGTAATTTGACTATCTTTTTCAGACTTCTATGGTATATAGTGTAATAAACTGGTTAAATTGGTGAATTAGAAACCAGCAGGCTATGAGTTCTGGTCCTCTATTTGGTACAAACACCCACTGGCCCAGTTTTTCTCTCTCAGCCCAAGTAATATGAGAATATTATTGTTTGTAGGAATAATAGTATATGAATTTAAAAATAAATAAATCATGATTCAATTGAAAGATCAATCAGAATAATTTGAATTGTCTGCTGTGATTTATGCAAAAAAAATGGTACTAAAAATATCATTCTTTCTTTGCTGATGTGTTTTGTTGAAGATTTACAATTTGGAAAAAATGATTTAAAATTTCCAGAAAGAGAATATCATAAGAATACTGGGAAATATAATTGTGAATGTGCAAAAATATATACTTTTTAAATATTCAGACTATATTTAATTTTTATTTTGTCTTGTTCTCTCCCCCCCCCCCATTGAACCCAAATGCCAAATTTATCTTTTAAAAATTCATTGATCTGTAAGGCTCTTTTTATTAAAAAAGAAACAAAAGTTTAAAATAGATAAATTCAAATACTATGAAGGATGCAATTAAAATATTACACAGTGCTTTAGACTTGATTTCAAAAAAAAGGGGCTCAATATATGTAGGAATTTATATATACCACCTATTTGTACATCGTAAAATATTGCTATTATTTTCTGGACATAACTTTGGGCTCCTGTTTAGATAGGCTACTTTAAAAAAGGAAATCTATTGTTACATATGAAGAACCTTCTTAAAGTAGATGTGCTGTTTATCATCCTTTTTTTGTAACAGATCTCTCTTGGTGCTTGATGATATTTGGGATTCCTGGGTTTTAAAAGCTTTTGATAATCAGTGTCAGATTCTTATCACCAGTAGAGACAGGAGTATAGCAGATTCTGTAACTGGTAAGGATTGTGTTTTCCTTTATTCCTCCCCTGCATAAGCTATAAATTTTTATTTAATTTACTTTATGTATGTTACTTTCCATAGTGGTATGAGTTCTGTCGCTTTTATTCCATTAAACCTTATTAAGAGCATGCAGTGATACATCCATTATATTAAACCAAAAAATGTCACTTTGAGAAAATTGTACAATATATTATTAGTAGTAACAGAGAGATAGGAAAAGGAAAGATTATCTTGTTGCCATTATGCTTAAATTATAGAAAATAATCTGAATAATGTAACCTACATACTTGAGATTTGTGGGGAAAATTAGTCAAAAACTATGCCTTTAAATATTCAAAACAAAATATATTCTGTAAGAAGTAAAATATAAATGGAAATTGGAAATCTAAAGAATTCTGGAAATTTAGAATAACATGTTCACCTTCAGTATAAAACAATCCCAAGCTCTTTCAGGGATGATATAAACACTATACCATACAATCTTATAAATACACAGTGCGACTGAATAATGAATATTACCTTCTGTTAATTCTCTATAAATTGATAAAATGAAATAGTTATATAAGAAAATGAATCTAGCCTTAAATGTAGCATTTTCCTTAAACATCAAAAACTAATTAAAATAATCGCAGTGTTAAATTCTTGTTCCAATATGATGATTGGCAGATGATTTTTTTTTTAACGCCAATTAGTGGTGGGATTCAAACATTTTTACTATCGATTCTGTGGGAGTAGGTTTTGTGGACATGGCTTTGTGGTCATGGCAGGGGAAGGATACTGCAAAATCCCCATTCCCTCCCCACTCCTGGGGGAAGGTTACTGCAAAATTCCCTCCCTACCCCACTAACCTGCTTTCCAGCTCCCTTTTCCTGTTCAGGGCAACAAAAGAAGACCAGCTGGGAGGCAGCGGGGGTAGGGCCAGCCTATTTGCCGATTCTCCAAACTACTTAAAATTTCCACTACCAGTTCTTCAGAACCTGTTGGAACTGGCTGAATTCCACCTCTGCAATTAATGTCTTGCAGAAGACAGAACAAAATAAAGCCTATAGGATAAACCAGTTGCTTTGCTTACTATGATTGCACGTGCATTCATGGAACAGAACTATTCAAAGTAAATGAAGACTCAGGCAACACAAGAATTGGCAATGGAAACAAACCTCATGGCAATACAAAGATTCAAAGATGGGTGGATAGCGTTTTAATTCAGTTATGGAGAAACTCTTATTTATGCTTTAAATCAAATATTTATTTCTGATCCTGTATTCAGGCAATAAATATGAAGTTTCTATAGAAAGTGGATTAACACATAAAAAAGCACTTGAAATATTATCCCTGTTCGTTAATATGAAAGTAACAGAGCTGCCGGAAAAAGCTGATCATATTGTTAGAGAATGCAAAGGTAATTTTTTTCATTTTATGTTACTAGGACTCTGCATCAAAAAATAATAGATTTTCAACTTATTTATAACTGCATATTTGCTAATTTAAAATTGAAATATAGTCATTGAGCAACTTAGTGTTCTTCAATTTTAAAAGACAAAGCAACTTGATATTTGTTTGCTATTTTAACCTGTATGATTTGCCTTTCCAGAATTTGAATATCTATTCTAATAATTAGAAAATACAAAAAATGGTTTATTTTGTTTTTCCACTTATTGTACTACATGCAAAAAAAAAAAACTTTCTGGAAAATTTTTCTGGTCTTCATAAACTTTGCACTTGCAATATTCTTGTTTAAACTCCCTTTGCGTTTATTCTGTGCTTGCATCTAGCTTCAAACACCCAAAGATAGAAAGAAGGAGGCCACAAATAAATCCTGAGAATGTTAAAATTCTATATTTTTAAAGGACAGAAGAAATGATTACTATTTTGGAATGAGTGTGTGTATGAGAGAGTGTGTGTACATACATATACATACATGCATACACATACATACAATCAACATACAATAAAATGCAAAACAGAAAACATATATTCAACACTAACAACAACAACAACAAAAAAGAAAAAAACTAGTACAAGATATGTACAAGAAAGGAAAGAAATGACCCAAATATCAAATAAATATAAAATTAAACATATACCGTATTTTTTGGACTATAAGATGCACCAGAGTATAAGATGCACCATGATTTTGAAGAGTAATTTTTTTTAAAAAAAGTTTTTGCACTCTGCAGGCCTCTGCATGTCTCATTTTTTGCAAAAAAAGAGGGAACATGCATATCTTTGGGAGGTTTGTAGAGGGCTTCTAGGTTGGGGGGGGGGGAATGAGCAAAAACGGCCCATTTTTGCTTGTTTTTGCCCTCCCTAGGCCCCAGGAGCACTTTGCAAGCCTCCCAAACCCTCTGCACATCCATTTTTGCAAAGGGGGCGGGGTTTCAGTAGGTCAAAAATGCCATTATTCAGGGTATAAGACGTACCCAGATTTTCACCCTCTTTTGGGGGGCAAAAATTGTACTCGAAAAATATGGTAGAATCCATCCTGGCTGGATGCTGAGAAAAAAAACCCCCTAATTAATTATTTTCACCTTTACATAACAGGTCTACATATAGTTAAAAAAAATTCCATCCCTATTTAACAAGAATACTATATTAAATAAACAAATAAATATTCCAGGTGATGATGTCTCTATCTGAAAATCAAATTGACCCAACTACACACACACACACACACTCACTCTTTTAAAAGAACAGTCAACGGGTTGGCCCAAATATTATACTACTCTTCAAATCCCTCTCTTAACAGTCCACAAATGACTTCCAGTCTCTTATAAAGCTGTCTAGTCTATTGTCTTACCAAAGCAGTAAATTTTGCCACCTCTGCTAATTCAGTCAATTGTTCTTAAGTGTACTTTTGAAGACAAAGATGAAATGGGTCATTTCAAATGATGGGGAATAATTAGGGAATTTTTAACTTCTTTGTTTTTTTAACATTTTTCCCCAATGATGCCTTCAAAAAGCAATTTGATTTCTTTTTGTTCAGTTTTACTTTTACCTATTCTATTTTAGGTTCTCCTCTCGTGGTATCATTAATAGGAGCATTATTACAAGAATTTCCCAATCGCTGGGACTATTACCTTAGACAACTTCAAAACAAACAGTTTAAAAGAATACGGAAATCCTCATCTTATGACTATGAAGCACTTGATGAAGCAATGTCTATAAGTGTTGATATGTTACCAGAAAATTTTAAAGTTTATTACAGAGATCTTTCTGTTCTTCCAAAGGACATTAAAGTGCCTTCAAAGGTAAAATAAATTTTAAAACAGTATTTTGAAGGTAAAACATGATTTAAGGTGCTAAAAGTTTTTTGGACAGCATTATAAAAAAATCTGGTTGCTTAATGATATCCATCCATGGGCTTATTTCATCTGTCTTATAACCATGGCACTTATTACTAATTTGTGGTTTTTAATCTCTTTTCCTTCAGTAGAATATCAGATGTGTTGTCTGTTTCAGATTTGACTAACAAATCATTATGCACTTTCATAGAGCTATCCCAAAGATGCTTTTTCAAGTAGCAACTAGACTTTCACAAGAAAGTCCAGTTACCTCCTGAAAAAGCATATTTGGGACAACCATTGCCTAGATGACTGCGAATCTCCATAGATACGTCACAGAGCTAGTTGTGCAGGGCTGGTTAGCAGTTAAGATGATACAGATAAAATATCTTTTAAAATAAGGTTTATCATTATCAAATCTAACCGAATGATGCAGTTACAGAATAATATTTACTATCTGGAAAGTTGTTGATATACAAGATTAGTTTATATTCATTCTTCCACTGAATTCAATACTGTATTTATTGGTATATACTTCAACCTAAGAATGAATGCGATTGCAACCTTAACAATAATTAACTTTATTATGCTTGCTGTATAAATATCTGGATATCTTATTGAATATTTTAAACATGTTAAAGTAATTTAATTAAAATTCTTTAGGATTATACATTTTCCTGAAGCAAAAAGTAAATAACTCTGTCATAGTATAAATTTTACCAGTACATATTAAAATTTGCAATGTTGATAATCATACCACAAACATTATTCCTGCTTCACTGTATAATATTTAAATATCTAAGGAAATTTGTGAATAATTAGCAATTCAATGTGCTAGTTCATTTCATTTCTAAAATCAGAGTTGCAAATTTAAATTTGAGATTTATTTTAAAAGGACAGTCACTATTCTCTCCATAGTAGAAAAATAGTGTATTTTTCAGAGTATAAGATTCACCAGAGTATAAGACGCACCAAGATTTTGAAGAGGTAAATTTAAAAATTAAAGTTTTTGCCCTCCCCGGCCCTCCAGAGCACTCTGCCGGCCTCTCAAACCCTCTGAAAACTGAGGCATGCAGAGAGTTTGGGAGGTCAGCAAAGTGCTTCTGGGGGCCAGGGAGGGCAAAAAGGCGATGTGTGGGGGCTTGAACATCCTAAAGGGTAAGACTTTTATCAATCTCAAATTCGCTTTCCCAGGGCAGGGCAGGACTAAACATATCTCTCTGCACTTTATTTTTTCCCCCTTCCCTCTGACTGGCGACCACGCAGAGCTACTTGGCCCAAGGAGTGGCAGTCGGCTTGGTTCTTCTCTTCAACGAGGAGAGAAAGATACGTGGCGGCTGCTGAACTGCCACTGCTGCGCTCGACTGGGAACGGCCCATTGGGCAAGGTGGGGGTGGGGATCCCTTTCATTTGGATTAATGGTTCCTCATGGTGGTCCCTGAGCCGCAAAAGGGAAGCTCAAAGAAGACGACCTGGCAAAGCTGCCTCCTTGAACAACTGGGCTTGTCCACAGCCCTCTTCGCAACACCGCTTCCTTAGTCTCAGTACAAAAGCAGGTGCCAGGGTCCCAGCTACCATATCTCTTTCCTGCATGACAGATCTGGGCAGCTTGGAGGTGGGGGTGGAGGAAGAGAAGAGGAACAGATTGGGAAGTTAGGGTTAGGGTTAGCAGCATAGGGCAGCATATACAAAAGCCTCTGAGTAACTGGGAAAGAAAGCCGTCCTTTTCGGGCGGCGGTTTTCTGCAGGTTCCAAGCGCGGCTTTCTTTCCCAGTTACTCAGAGGCTTTTGTATATGCTGCCCCCTCCTCCTGTAAATGAGAGCTGCCTCAGAGATGCTAGATTTCTCTGGACACTAGATCGGGAAATTAAAAACCTGGAATGGAGTACAATCAAGCTTGATTCAAAGCCTTCTTTGAACTCCTGAGCTAAGCCTCCTGAGTTAAACTTCTTGAGTTGTGGGGAAACAGCTGCCAGTGATGCCCTCAGGGCAATGACCTTGTGAGCAGAGAAGCTCAACCCCCTCAGGAACCGCCAAGCCCTTGCCACCCTTCTGACACCCATGAAGATCATGGAGAAAAGCATTTTCAGGCTGCAGTCCCCTCCCCAATTTCAAAAATGTTGCATGCAGAAGGCGCTGCCACCTGAAAGCTCTTTCTTCTATGATCCTCACGTTTCAGGTGGCAGATATGGCCAGGGGAAAAGAGAAGGCACATCTGCGGTGGGAGGATTCTCAGCGGGTGTCAGAGGGGCGGCAAGCATTTGGTGTATCTTGAGGGGGCCTTCAAAAGGCTTTCAATGCAATTCCCTGGGCCGCTTTGGGAATCAGGCTCCATGTGGAAGTGAGAATCCCCACTGCCTGGAACTACCCGAAAATCCGACGTGCGGATCAGGTGGGCGAGGCTACATTTGGAGTATAAGAGGCACCCAGATTTTCACCCTGTTTTGGGGGGTAAAAAGGTGCATCTTATACTCCAAAAAATATGGTAGTCTTTAAAATGCTTATTTCAATCAATATTTAACAAAATAAATAGCATAGTGAACAATTTTAGGCAATTGAAAATAGTCTTTTTCAGAATTTGTTTGTATATTGTTGTGGAATGGTTTCTGTTGTGACTTGGCGGAAACCTCCTGTGAGTTGTTTCGGGATGCCCGCAGGAAAAGGGCTGACCGACTCACAGGAGAGGATAACGAGCAGCTGTTGCTCGTTAGGAGCTCCTCCGGATAAAAATGACTGATGGTGCCACACCCTGGTTGCAGAAGTCAACGTTCCATTCCGTTCCATTCCTGTTCTAGTTCCGTTCGGGTTCATGATTCAGAGAAACCAACTTGGAGAAGTGGTTTCCTGTGAGAGTTTGTTTTTGCATTTGCTGCCTAACTTGTTGCCAGAGCATTTATCTGTGTTTATTTTGGGCTCACAGCCAGCAAGAGCCGGGACTGATAAAAATACTCCTTTGAAGTTCTGTCTGGCTTTCGTTTTCGAACGGGCAAGGTGGGGCTCAGAACAGGTTTCCATGCTAACAACCTTATTTTTTCACTACTTGCAAATGAGATCTCATTATATTCTATTGAATTTTTCAGATTATTTTTAACTAATGAAGGGAAAACTACTAATCTGCTTATTCATTGCAATCACCTATTTTTATTTGTTTGTTTCTTTGTTTGCATGTTAGGTATTTTGTATTCTTTGGGATATGGAGACTGAAGAAGTTGAAGACATACTGCACGAATTTGTCAACAAATCTCTCCTATTTTGTGATCGAAATGGAAAATCATTCTGTTATTATTTGCATGCTCTCCAACTTGATTTTCTTATGGAGAAGAATCGCAGTGAGCTTCAAGTATGTTTAATTTTGAATAATGATTTATTTAGGAAGCCAAATATAATAATAATTAGTATATAAAATTCATTCATAATATTAGAATTCATTTTCATAGTGCTACCATTACACACACACACACACACACACACTAGAAGAAGACTATTTTTAATTTGATATTAATTCATCTTTTCAAATACTTCTGGAATTGTACTCTATAGATATGTTTGGTTCATGTGGGAAATCTATTTATTAATAGATCCTTGTGGCATGGGCTAGCCATGGGTCAGTACAAGCAAAAACAGAAAAAAATTCTTTAACTCTGATATGCATTTTAATGAACAATGGGTCTGGAGTGATAGAGAAGTGGGTTAAGATTATTCGGCTATATATCACTTTGAATCTGCATAGAAGAGCGATGATACATGGCTCAATAGGTAAAGCCATCATAAGATTTCCTCAGTTTACAGAAAAGTAGATGTCAAACATTCCTGGTAGTGGCCGGAGGGTTTTTAAAAAAATTATTCTTTGATTCTCTGATGCTGCCTGGTAAAATACTTCTTAGTAAAGCCAGCTTTGGTTTTATTTTGTTCAATGGTCTATTTTCTTATTAGTTGTATATGTGAATTTAGCCTGCTAGCACTACAAGCTTGGAATACTGTACATATTTACATCCAGACAAGCATTCAAGTTAGCATTAAAAGGACTAGACATCAGTTTGGCTTTTACTTTCATGCAGTAATAGAGTTTCACCAGAACATAGCATTCTCAGTTTGTGAATAGAGCAAAAAAAATGACAACATTGTTTATTTTTATAACAGTATGTCTGTGGGAGATTTTAATTTAATATAGTGTTGCAAAGTACTGAGACTACAAGTGAAACTCGAAAAAGTAGAATATCGTGCAAAAGTTCATTTATTTCAGTAATGCAATTTAAAAGGTGAAACTAATATATGAGATAGACTCATTACATGCAAAGCAAGATAGTTCAAGCCGTAATTTGTCATAATTGTGATGAGTATGGCTTACAGCTCATGAAAACCCAAAATACACAATCTCAGAAAATTAGAATATTGTAAAAAAGGTGCAATATTCTAGGCTCAAAGTGTCCCACTCTAATCAGCTAATTAAGCCATAACACCTGCAAAGGGTTCCTGGGCCTTTAAATGATCTCTCAGTCTGGTTCAGTAGGAATCATAATCATGGGAAATACTGCTGACCTGACAGTTGTGCAGAAAACTAACATTGACATCCTCCATAAGGAGGGAAAGCCTCAAAAGGTAATTGCAAAAGAAGGTGGATGTTCCCAAAGTGCTATATACACATTAATAGAAAGTTGTGTGGAAGGGAAAAGTGTGGAAGAAAAAGGTGCACAAGCAGCAGGGATGACCGCAGCCTGGAGAGGATTGTCAGAAAAGGCCATTCAAAAGTGTTGGGGACTTTCACAAGGAGTGGACTGAGGCTGGAGTCAGTGCATCAAGAGCCACCACATACAGACGGATCCTGGACATGGGCTTCAAATGTCGTATTCCTCTTGTCAAGCCGCTCCTGAACAACAAACAACATCAGAAGCGTATTACCTGGGCTAAAGAAAAACAGACTTGGTCTGTCGCTCAGTGATCCAAAGTCCTCTTTTCTGATGAGAGCAATTTTTGCATCTCATTTGGAAACCAAGGACCCAGAGTATGGAGGAAGAATGGAGAGGCACACACTGCAAGATGCTTGAAGTCCAGTGTGAAGTTTCCACAGTCTGTGTTGATTTGGGGAGCCTGCTGGTATTGGTCCACTGTGCTTCGTTAAGTCCAGGGTCAACCCAGCTGTCTACCAGGATATTTTGGAGCACTTCATACTTCCTTCTGCAGATGAGCTTTATGGGGGTGCTGACTTCATTTTCCAGCAGTACTTGGCACCTGCCCACACTGCCAAAAGCACAAAAACCTGATTCAATGATCTTAAGTAGCACTCCACCATCGCGTTTGCTCTCTCCGCAGCACCATTGGTCACAGGGTGGAAGGTTGTACTAAGTCCCTGTGAAGACCCCTCCATTGTCACGAATCTGCGCCAGAACCGGGCAGTGAATTGTCTGAACTTATCCTTTTGGGGATGCCATGGAGTGTATACACATGGGTAATGAACAGTTTGTCCAGCTTCCTAGCAGATGGAAGGCCGGTACATGCTACAAAATGAGCCTGCTTGGAGAACAGATCTATTATCGTCCAAATGACCTTGTTCCCTTGGCTGTCGGGTAAATCTACGATAAAGTCCATGGCTATTTGTTCCCATGGCCGAATTGGATCTGCCACCTGCTCTAAAAGTCCAGGAGGGGATGTTTACTTCATTTTCCAGCAGGACTTGGCACCTGCTCACACTGCCAAAAGCACCAAAACCTGGCTCAATGACCATGGGATTACTGTGCTTGATTGGTCAGCAAACTCGCCTGACCTGAACCCCATAGAGAATCTATGGGGCATTGTCAAGCAAAAGATGAGAGACATGAGACCAAACAATGCAGAAGAGCTGAAGGCCGCTATTGAAGCATCCTGGTCTTCCATAACACCTCAGCAGTGCCACAGGCTGATAGCTTCCATGCCACTCCTCATTGGGGCAGTAATTGGTTCAAAAGGGGCCCAAACCAAGTACTGAGTACAATATGCATGCTTATACTTTCAGAGGTCCGATATTGTTCTATGTACAGTCCTTGTTTTATGTATTGCATGAAATATTCTAATTTTCTGAGATTGTGGATTTAGGGTTTTCATGAGCTGTAAGCCATAATCATCACAATTATGATAAATCAAGGCTTGAACTATCTTGCTTTGCATGTAACGAGTCTTATCTCATATATTAGTTTCACCTTTTAAGTTGCATTACTGAAATAAATGAACTTTTGCACGATATTCTAATTTTTCGAGGTTCACCTGTATATTAGTTTGAATTACTTGATTGTATTAATAGACATTTGATTTTTGTAGGATCTACACAAAAAAGTAGTTCATCAGGTCAAGAAATATTATAAGTGTTACATATCTATTTCGTCAGAGGAGGACTGCATGTATTGGTATAATTTTCTGGCTTACCATATGGCAGGTGCCAATATGCATGATGTAAGTTGCACTAGCTTTTACTTCTATAAATTTTCTTGTAAAACTTAGCAAAAAAAATTATGGCTTAACTGAAATATGCTTTTGTTTCTATATCTGAGAGATACAAAATATGTTTTTCTATACCTGCATCTCTATATGTATTCTCATATGCATTTCTTAAAATAAAATATTTTCTCTTTCGAATCAGTGCAGAATCAAAAAAAGGTTTGAGTATTTCACCAATTTCATGAATTTGAATAGCAACTGTTCAAAATTAAGATAGACTTCCCCTGAGTTACTTATGACATGATTCCAAAGTTCTGATGGTCATGCTAGCCCCATCCACATGAATGCATTTTGGGCACTTGGCAGCCACACACATATACACCCTTGTGTAGTATCCCACAGACACATGACCACAGTTTACAAAATTTTCTGCTGGAAACCATCCTTCCAGTTTCCAGCCGAAATCGGCCATTGGGTATAATGTGTTTGCTTAACAGCTGTGATGCTAGCTAAAACTGTGATGTTCACGTAGCAACTGCTACAAAAAAGATCATAAAATTGGGTGTGGTCACCGTAATGAACTGCTTAATGAGCAGCATAACTTACTGTAATTCCAGACTTAATTATGGTCATAGGTGAAAGACTATATAGAATAACAATCTGAAAACTGTGGTTTAAGTTTTGCAACTATATTGTTTACTAATGTAATAAATATAAAGTAATGTTTACTGGTAGTCCTTATCAACTATTTGAATGTAGAACAATGCTGAACAAAGTGAATTACAGCCTATGCCCAAAGTTACGAATGTTTCATCGCTCTCACAGTTACAAGATAAAAATCCAGGTGCTTGGTAGCATGCCTGCTCATAGAACTGTGAATATGCTCCAACTCTCCCTCCCCCCCAACACATCTAGGGTACTCTGCATAGCAGCATTCAACCATAGCCCTGGGCATGGCCTTGACCGTTGGACAGTCTTAACTGGCTGTCATCACCCCAGGCTTCAATGTAAGCACTAGTACCACTACTGCTATTCAGAAATGTTACCTTGTGCTGTTCTCCAATGCCTATATAGAGGCATTTTATTCCTGCCGTTGAGAGATCTGTGTGGCCTCTTCAACACAACTCCCTGTTGCACCAGATCTTCTTTCTCGAAGCCGCCTCAAAGCCAATTCTAGCATGATCTCAATTCAACAACCTCTATGGGGTGATAGATCCTCAGGAATGTTAGGCAATGGTGCACTGTGCAGACAACCTATGTTGAGGAGAGATATGTAGCTATTAGCAGGAGGGGGGGGGGTGGCGGCATTCTCAGAGGCACCACAGCTGAAATCAAGACCTGAAGTGGTAGCACTTATCTGAGATTGCTGAAGGCCACAGGCCTCTACTTTAGGCCTAGGTACAGTGCTTCTGTCAGTGAGTACCACACTGCAGGGCCAGGCTGGGCCAGCTGCTGCTTTCCACTGACTGCAGCAACAAAACCAACTCATGCATGGCTTGCGCAGAGCCTCCCACCTTTTAAGGCACACTCGTACTCCACTTAATAACCTTATGATTGCTTAATAGCCAGAACTATGAGTGCCAGGGTTGCCAAAGTTGAGTAAAGTGTAATGTGGCATCACAACCAAAATTCCAGTCTGAACTATGGTTGTAAATCAAGGACCACCTTGTATATTATTTAGTTATAAAGTTATTAATCCAATTTCTAAGGCCACACATTAGCCAAATGATTTTAATATGTTATCTCTGGTGAAATATAGATATATAGTAAACTCTTATTAGTCATTTGATATATATAAATAATGAAATAAATTCAGTTGTATTTCTAAGCCTGCTTGTACGTCGTGAAGGAATGTTGGGATTATACAGTCATTCTTTTCCCTAAAAATATTAAGTTACCTAACAGTGTAACATTTTGTTGAATATAATATCTTTTCTCTACATTTTTTCTTACAGGAGCTATGTGATCTCATGTTCTCATTAGATTGGATTAAAATAAAAACAGAACGAGTAGGGCCTGCTCATTTGATTCATGAATATGTTGAATACAGTAAAATACTGGATCAGAAGGTATAATATGATATGTAAAATAATTTGTAATAATTGTTTGTTCTACTTTGATCAGTTACCAATTAAATTCAACAGAACTTTTATAGTTAAAATTATTTTATGTTTTATTGAATAAAATTTGTCACTTGATTCATGACCACAAAACTCCCAAGGATGTAAATGATTAGTATAGTACTTTGTGTAGAAATGGTATAGATGAGTCTCTGAATATTTTTTGTAAAGAAAATAAAAATGTGTCTCTTTCTAGTGCATTTGTAATTATACATCAACAGAAAAAAACATCACTGTTAGGAAAGGAAAGAAAGGGTAAATGCTTTGATGCAATCATTAAAAGGTTCCATCTAATTCAGTTTTCCTTGCTATATCAGGACATTATCCATTACCATTTTATTTCTTATTCACAGGATCCTAATACACGTGAAAACTTCCAGGAATTTTTGTCCTTGAATGGGCATCTCCTTGGACATCTTCAGTTTGTAGATATTGTACAGCTGGGTCTGTGTCAGCCAGAAAATTCAGAAGTGTATCGACAAGCAAAATTGCGAGCTCAGCAAGAACTTAGTAAAGGATCTCTTTATGTGGAATGGATGTAAACACATATCTTTTTTCATGTCTCTTTCCAAGTTTGTTAAACAGATATTGAAATATTTGATCCCAAGTCAATAGCGGACTTTGTAGCCCTGTATTTAAAAGTTATATTCTCTATTTTAATACAAAATAAGTCTATTCAGGCTTTATAAAATCAGGCTGCTAAAACTCTTGTTTTGTTTCTCAGAATATTTCAATACCAACTTTTTAATGTAGGACACTGAATTTCTGGTTGAGAAAAATAGAAAATGCTTGCTTTTAGCACAGATCATTTACAATGACTGAATACTGACTCATTTGAATATTGTCTAGGAGAATATTTTAAGCAGTTCTTCAGAAATGTAGATTTAGCCCAATTGAGCTAAATGCAAGACATGGAATAATGGAATTAAATTCGAGGAAATTAGATTTAAATTCATGTTTCAAAAGGGTAATTTGAAAGTGGAACCTGTTACCTAAAGAAATGGTGGGATGGATTCCTGCGCTAAGGAATGCCAGCATCCTCAGGATCGCGTGCAGAGGTGAACTCTTTCCTTGCTTTCGCCTGGACTGAGATTTCCATGCACAGGCTGGATCAGGGGGACTTCTTCATGTTAACCTTTCTTCTTCTGGGCCCTTCTAGCCTCTCCCTTTGTATATGTATATGTATATATATATTAGATTGCAACCATAGCCTCTGTAGCTTCGGTTGCTTTTTTTTAAGAGTAGCAAATCTGCTATAACAAAATAGTATGAATGTTGAGAGAAACTGTGCCCACTGAGCCAAGGTGGCGCAGTGGTTAAATGCAGCACTGCAGGCTACTGCTAGATCAGCAGTTCAGCGGTTCAAATCTCACCGGCTCAGGGTTGACTCAGCCTTCCATCCTTCCGAGGTGGGTAAAATGAGGACCCAGATTGTTGGGGGCAATATGCTGACTCTCTGTAAACCGCTTAGAGAGGGCTGAAAGCCCTATGAAGCGGTATATAAGTCTACTGCTATTGCTATTGCTATTTTAACTTATTGCATTGTATTTGAGTAATTAGTGTGGGGTGTGTTTGAAGAGAGTGTTTGATCGGTTAGTATGGTAGGACCGGGGATACGGCCTGGAGTCCCCTCCGCTGAATGCAGAAGCAGAAGTGGAAGGGGGCCCAGACTCACCTCCCGGCCTGGTGTGAATAGAACATATGACCTGCCGGGAAGAAGGGGGAGGGGGGAGGGGTCTACGGGGATAGGGGTAAGTCGGAGCATCCCGGTCATGACTGGGAGGGGCAGATATGGCGGGAGCTGTAGGGCTAGCCATTATTGGGGAATAAGGACTTGCTACATTACAGGGATTGCTTGTTCCGGCCCCTCAGGCTCAACTCAAGGATCTGGTGTCAGAGGAGTACAGGGCCCCGGTCTCAGGTTGTTGTTGCTAAATGCCAGGTCGGTTGTGAACAAAGCTCCCCTCGTCCGAGATTTAATATTGGACGAGGAGGCAGACCTGGCATGTATAACCGAAACCTGGCTGGGCCAAGAGAGGGGTGTTCCCCTCTCAGAAATTGCCCATATGGGTTTCAGGTTCTCCACCAACCACAGCACCAGCGAAGGGGTGGTGGTACCCCCCCCACTGCAGGGAGGCAGAGCCGATTAAGTGGTTCCACCCCAGGCGCCTGATGGACCCTGAGGGGTTTCAGAGGAAGCTTGGAGAGATACCTGATTCACTTGTCCGCAATCCGTCTGAGTCTTTGGTCGCTCCCTGAAATAGTGCAGCGGCTGGAGCATTGGATCGGATTGTGCCTTTGAGGCCTCTCCGCAGCAGCGGTTCCAGGAGGGCACCTTGGTTTACCGAGGAACTCCGGGAGATGAAGCGCCAAAAGAGACGCCTAGAGCGACGTTGGAGGGCTAGTAACTCTGAGTCTGATCGATCACTACTAAGAGCCTTTATTAGGACTTATCTAGTGGCGATATGGGCGGCAAAATGTGCGCATTTTTCCACTCTTATTGCGTCCGCGGAATCTTGCCCAGCCACCCTATTTAGGGTGACCCGCTCCCTCCTGAAAGGTGAGGAGGTGGGAGAACCCTTGCAGGGAAGAGCTGAGGAGTTTGTTCAGTTTCTGTCGGATAAAATCACTCAGATTCGGACAGACCTGGACTCCGTTTGGGCAATGCCAGCCAAGATGCTGAGGGCTAGT
The DNA here is from genome assembly GCF_009769535.1 of Thamnophis elegans. Taxonomy (NCBI): domain Eukaryota; kingdom Metazoa; phylum Chordata; class Lepidosauria; order Squamata; family Natricidae; genus Thamnophis; species Thamnophis elegans. Next base: position 36,440,602 of record NC_045547.1, on the reverse strand, counting down.
CTTAATCCGATTTTTTGGGATGAGTTTGAATTTGTCACCCCAGAGGAAGTGGACAAGGCCATGGGAGCGATGAGTGCCTCCACCTGTTTATTAGATCCGTGCCCCTCCTGGCTGGTTTTAACCAGCAGAGAGGTGACACGAGGCTGGCTCCAGACGATTATCAACGCATCTTTGCAGGAGGGGTTTTTCCCGCAACCATTAAAGGAAGCAGTGGTGAGACCCCTCCTCAAGAAGCCTTCCCTGGACCCAGCTGTTTTGAAAAACTATTGTCCCGTCTCCAACCTTCCTTTTTTAGGGAAGGTTGTTGAGAAGGTTGTGGCGCTTCAACTCCGACGGACCTTGAAAGAAACGGATTATCTAGACTCCTGTCAGTGTGGTTTCAGGCCCGGATACAGCACGGAAACTGCTTTGGTCTCCCTGACCAATAATCTCTGGCAGGCTAGGAGGACATTCCTCTATCCTGGTGCTTCTTGACCTCTCAGCGGCTTTCGATACCATTGAACATGGTATCCTTCTGCAATGCCTGGGGGAAGTGGGAGTGAGAGGCACCGTATTACGGTGGTTCCCCTCTTACCTCTCTGACAGATCACAGTTGGTGTTGGTCAGGGGGCAAAGGTCGACCCCTAGGCTCCTTAAATGTGGTGTGCCACAGGGTTCGGTCTTGTCCCCCCTCCTATTTAACATCTACATGAAGCCGCTGGGTGAGATCATGCGACAGCACGGGGTAAAGTGCTGATGATACTCAATTATATCTTTCTGCCCCTTGCCAGCTCAGTGAAGCAGTGGACATGATGTACCGATGTCTGGAGGCTGTTAGGGTCTGGATGGGGGCGAACAAACGTGCTCAATCCCAATAAGACTGAGTGGATGTTGCCCCCGAAGGACTGTTTGGGCAGTCTATCCTTAACCCTGGGGGGACAAAATTTACGCCCCTCAGAGAGGGCTCGCAATTTGGGAGTCCTTCTGGATCCGCAGCTGAAATGGGAACATCATCTGTCGGCTGTGACCAGGGAGGCTTTTGCCCAAGTTCGCCTGGTGCACCAATTGCGGCCCTATTTGGATCGGGATCCGCTTCTAACGGTCACTCATGCCCTTGTCACCTCGAGGCTGGATTATTGTAACACACTCTACATGAGGCTACCCTTGAAAAGCATTTGGAGACTGCAGTTAGTTCAGAATGCGGCCGCGCGGGTGATAGTGGGTGTGCTGAGGTACACCCACGTTACACCTATCCTCCGTGAGCTGCACTGGCTGCCTATTGGTCTCCGGACTCAATTCAAGGTGTTGGTTATCATCTATAAAGCCCTACATGGCTTAGGGCCAGGATACCTTCGAGACCGCCTGCTGACACATACCTCCCAGCAACCAGTAAGATCCCATAGATTGGGCCTCCTTCGGGTGCCGTCGGCTATACAATGTCGGCTGCCGGGCCCTTGGAGGAGAGCCTTCTTGGTGGCTGCTCCGACTCTTTGGAACCAGCTCCCCCCGTAAATCGGACCATACCCACTCTGATGGCCTTCAGGAAAGCCGTAAAAACTTGTCTGTTCCGGCAGGCCTGGGGCTGTTGACCTCACTATTGAGGTCCAGTCCCGACTAGAATGAATTTATGATGGATGATTGTTGTTTTAAATTATATTGTTTTTATGTTTTTTATATTCTGTTTGTAAGCCGCCCGGAGTCCCTTGGGATTGGGCGGCATATAAAAGTTTTAAATAAATAAATAAATAAATAAATAGGGTAGGACTCAATTGCTAAAACCTTGGCAATTTTAATCTGTATCAACTTCAACTCAGAATTCCTCAGCCAGGAAGTTCACATAGATTTCTTGTATGCATAGCACAGGTGGGATTTAACCAGTTGCTTATGCAGTTCAGAGAATAGGATAAAAATAAAATGTGAAAGGCTTCCCCCCCCCACCCGCCCCCCACTCTTTCCATTCAGTTAATAGCTCCACTTAACAATTTCAGCTGGAATGAAGCTGATACACGCTGAATCAAGTCAATAAACAACAGAAACTGACAGGATTAGGGCAGAGAAACCCATCAATCACCCATCTAGGGATGAGATTAACCTCTTCCCTTCAGGAAGAAGGACAAGATTACAAACATTTTCATTATAAAGGGTATTAGGTAATACTTCTGTGATCAGTTCATACTCCCTGGAGTTCTCCAAAACCTTTTATAGCTGAAGCAGCGTTGGCTACTTCTTGGGGGGGGGGGGTTTGGGGGGACGACGACATACAGGAGGGGACATTGATGCAGCTTGATCATACAGGCCATGAATTTAGTCCATGTGTGGTCTAGTCAGCTGTATTGCTTCTGCTGTAAAGCACCCAATTTAGAACAGAGAGAACATAGAATAATAGAGTTGGAAGGATTAATGGCTTTTGGCAGCACACCAAGGCTTTCAGTTAGCTTGAGCTACTACTCTTACTTTCCCTGTCAGCTGCTTTGGAGTTGACTTTTTTTTTTTAAAGGAAAATGGCTGTTTTTGGAATTGTTTTAGTGGTACCTGGCACTGTCCTTTTGGGTATAATTTCCTTACTCTTTTTGAAAGCCTCTAGTGATGGAGCACCCACAACTTCTGAAGGCAAGCTATTTCATTGGTTGATTGATTTCACCCTTAGGAAATTTCTCCTTAGTACTTGGTTGCTTCTCTCTGATTAGTTTCCATCCATTGTTTCTTGTTGTGCCTTCTGGTACTTTCGAAAATAGATTGACTCCCTCATTTTTGTAGGAGCCCTTCAAATTTTCTGTCAGAACAATTAATCAGTGGAACAACTTGCCTTTAGAAGTTGTGGGTGCTCCAACACTGGAAGTTTTTAAGAAGAAATTTGTCAGAAGTGATGTAGGGGGTTGGACTAGAAGATCTCCAAGGTCCTTTCCAACTCTGTTGTTCTATTCTAAATATTGGAACAGTGCTATTTTTTGTGCTATCTTATTGTGAGTTGGTCTAAGGAGAAATTTCCTAAGGCTGAAACTAATCAAATTGGCCACGTCCACCTAGTCACATGACCCATTCCCACAGAAAACACAGGGAGCCACAAAACCTGGGTAGGTGTGACTGGAGGGGGTCATGTGACTGAGTGGGAGTGACATTGAGTTGGCCATGCCCACCCACATGACCACCAACCCACTCACATGACCACCAAGCCATGCCCACAGAAATGGTAGTAAAAAAATTTGAATCCCAGCACTGATACATAGTATTTCTATAATAGACAGTAAGGAAGACAGATTTCTCAGACTAGAAATAAATTATCATACTTGGTGACCAATTGTACATCTATTTTACTGTTCTATTTGTTTTTTCTCTATTGAGATATGTATGTACAATTTTACATGGAATTAAAATTATATACACCCAAGAAATATAAAAAAGTGATTGCTGATAATCTGAAATGTTCAAGTCAATTAAAAAAGAGTAACATTTTAAAAACAACCCTTGCGTCCTTGAAAATAAATTATTATTTTAGGGACTACAATTCTTCAAAAATAAACAAATACCATATTTTCGGTGTATAAGACGCAATGGAGTATAAGACGTAACAAGGTTTTGAAGAGGCAAATTTTTAAAGAAAATAGGTAGGTAGATAGAGGGATAGAGAGGGAGAGAGAGAAATACAGTAGGTAGGTAGGGCGAGGGAGTAGGTAGGTAGGTAGGTAGAGGGATAGAGAGAGATAAAGAGATAGAAAATACGGTAGGTAGGGAGAGAGAAAGTAGATAGGTTGGTAGGGAGAGGAATAGAGGGAGAGAAATAGAGAGAAATACAGTGGATAGGTAGGGAGAGAGAGAGTTTAGGTAGGTAGGGAGAGGGATAGAGAGAAATAGAAAGAGAAAAATACAGTAGAGAGGTAGGGAGAGAGAGTAGGTAGGTTGGTAGGGAGAGGATAGAGAGAAAAAGAGAGAGAAATACAGTAGGTAGCGAAGGAGAGAGAGAGAGAGTAGGTAGATAGGTAGATGTTTCCAGGTGTATTTATCCATGTGCTGGAGAAAGAAATCGCTGACAATCTGCAGCACCTAAGACTTTGTTTCTGCTGGCACAGCACTTGATCGATGTAATTCTCATCAATCAGTTAAAGAGCTTTCCAAAAGGGGGGGAAAAGTTTTTGCACTCTGCAAACCTTCCAAAAATGGCCCGTTTTTCACGAAAACAGGCCCATTTGTTTTTCAAATAAAAGGCATGAATAGCCTTGGGGGGGGCCTTGCAAAGTGCTCGGGGGGGGGGGAAGACAAGCAAAAAGCAGCCTGTTTTTCTCAAAAACGTACCCGTTTTCCATCAAAAAATTGCATGCATAGCCTTATGGAGTGCTCCTGGGGGGTTGGGGGGGGCAAAAAACGGCCCATTTTTCACTCATTTCTGCCCTTCCCAGCCCCCAGGAGCTCTCTCAAAGCCTTCATAAGGCTATGCATGGCCACTTTGGTGAAGGGGGCGGGGCTGCGGGAGGCAGAAAATGCTGTATTCGATGTATAAGACGCACCCAGATTTTCAGCCTCTTTTGAGGAAAAAGGGTGCGTTTTATACTCCGAAAAATACGGTAGTTATTTATAGAACATAAATACATTTACACATGTTGCATGGCTTGTTATGGTTCGATAAATTGAAGATATTAATGTATATCTAATGTTTCAAATGTCTATTTTTTCTATAATCTAGCAATAAAACATCAGTGAAGAACACGTACCGTTTGGTTGTACATTCACATACAGATGCCGTTTACCATGCTTGTTTTTCCCAAGACCATCAACAAATAGCTACATGTGGAGCTGATAAAACTTTGCAGGTAAAAGTTTATCGTATCAGCACAACAAGATATCAATTATATATATTATGTATCAATTGATGCATGTTTTAAAAATCATATTTTCAAATTGATGTTTACACATGTTGCATGGCTTGTTGCATGAAAACTGCCAGATGGGCTAGAAGAAGGGGTCAAATTAGGGCATAGCTTGGAGTCCTTGCCCAGCTGTAAATGGCAGAAGCTTGACTTCCCCAAAATTCCATGAAATCGTATCTGGTCATTGCAGGGGAAGACAATCTGATGAGATTATTATAACATAGGTGATAGATAATAAAGTTACTGACTTCGTTATTCATGACTGATTCTGGTTGCTTGCCAATGATAAATCTTTTGATATCAATTGTTCTGAACATTAAGGAAGGAAAGATGGAAGAGTTACCCAGTTTGTTTAATTGGTAACATAAGGAGCCCTCCATTTGGATTTTTTAAAATGAAATGTAATCCCTGATGTGGTTTTGTTGTAGAATACCATCTGGTTCCAGAGATATACTGCACTGTTACCCATTTTCTACCAACTTAAACTGATACATGTTCAAGATGCTTGAAATAAAAGAAGTATTATTTTTTACGCTCTAAAAAAACCTAGAGAAACAATCGTATTTTATTTGTATCATATGTTTAACTCCCCTTGTGTTTTTTTATCTTGTGTGCTTGATAGCAGGTTCTTACATGTAACTAAAGTTTGCAGGTTGGTTACAGTTGTCCAGTGCTTAGGTTTTCATGTATTCCTTGCTTTTGAAATGTTACCTATCATGTGATTTACAGGTAATCCTCAACGTATGACCACAATTGAGTCCAAAATTTATGTTTTTAAGCGGGATATTTGTTAAGTGAGTTTTGCCCTATTTTACTACCTTTCTTGCCACAGTTGCTAAGTGAATTACTGCAATTGTTAAATTACTAACACAATTTTAAGTGAATCTGGCTTCCCCATTGATTTTGCTTGTTAAAAGGTTGCAAAAGGTGATCACATTACCTTGGGACACAGCAATGGTCATAAGTATGAATCAGTTGCCAAACGTCTGATCACATGATTATGGGGATGCTTCAAAGGTTGTAAGTGTGAAATATGATCATAAGTCATTTTCAATGCTGTTGTAACTTTGAAGGGTCACTAAATCAAATGTTATAAGTTGAGGACTACCTTTAGTATATTTTTTTGTGTAGATATTAGACACTCTGTTTTTCCAAAACTTTCACAATTACTGATTTATTAATATGTGTATATTCATTTGTTACGAAAAGTGCCAGTTCTCATTTATGAGGGGTCCATGATGCTCTCAGAGCTTGGTTATTTTCTTCCAGACGTTTCATTACCCAAACTAGGTAACATCATCAGTGCTAGTAAGGGGTGGGGTTTGTTTTCACTTTATATTATAGCAATAGCAATAGCAGATTTTTATATACCGCTTCATAGGGCTTTCAGCCCTCTCTAAGCGGTTTACAGAGTCAGCATATTGCCCCCAACAACAATCTGGGTCCTCATTTTACCCACCTCGGAAGGATGGAAGGCTGAGTCAACCCTGAGCCGGTGAGATTTGAACCGCTGAACTGCTGATCTAGCAGTCAGCCTGCAGTGCTGCATTTAACCACTGTGCCACCTTGGCTCTACTATTCTAGTAGCTTGCCCTGCATGTGTTGGTGGGGGTGGTCTTAGAGGTTCTTTGGTTGGGCTGCTTACAGTTGGCTTGTTTGGCAGTTCCTTGATTGGAGTATTGTTTATTTGATTGTTGGTCTGATGTTAAACTTGGAGTTAATCTATGCTTATCTGGGTGCTGATTGCTGGTAGGGAGTATTTTGGGTTTTTTTATTCCCTTTTTGGTTTATAACCATCCTAGACCAAGCCAAGTCCAAAAACCCTAATTGTCTAGAATCCTGGATTCCCTCAAATTAGTCATCAATAGACACAAAAACAAAAACTACATATTATGCAAAAGAAACCCCAAAGGTGCTTTTTCCAAAGGGAACTGGACTTCGTTTTTCCTTGAAGAAGTTTCACTTCTCATACAAGATGATGAGACAAAATGTCTTCAAAGAAAAACAAACTCCTGTTGCCTTTTGAAAAAGCACCTTTGGGACAACTATGACTTGGATGACTGAGAATCTCAATAGACAAAAAAGACAGTCAACAAACCAAAAAGTGCACAAAAAAACCAAAAACACCTTCCCACCAGCAACCAGCATCCAAATGAACATAGATTAACTCCAAGATTAACAATCAAGTAAAAAATACCCCAATCAAAGGACTGCCAAACAAGCCAACAGTAAACAGAACAAAATCTGACAAAGAACGTCTAAGAACCCCCTCCCCCAACTAGAACATAAACTGAGAGCAAACCCCACTCCTTACTAACACTGATGATGTTACCTAGTTTGGGTAATGAAATGTCTGCAAGAAAACAACCAAGCTCTGAGAGCACCAAATTTCAACCTTGATCTACAAATATTCTCCTTATAAGAACTACAAATATTTGATCTTATTTAGTATGCTGGGGTTGGCTTGAAAGTTAATAAACTCTCCTTCCATTTTTTTTTTTCCTTTTGAACTAACAAAAACTCAATTATATAGACAAGAGAATTAATAAAATAGAATTACAACTGTGTACAGTAATATATGTTTGTAACACACACACACACAGAGTTTTGTATACAGATTTAAAATTCCTATATCACTTCTACTTGCTTATATTTTGTTGTTCTATTTTCAGGTTTTCAAAACTGAAAGTGGAGAAAAGCTCCTAGAAGTAAAAGCTCATGATGATGAAGTACTCTGCTGTGCTTTTTCAGTGGATGGCAGATTTCTAGCCACTTGTTCAATGGATAAAAATGTAAAAGTAAGCATATTTTGAAAAATCATTCATATTCTTGAACTTTAATTAATATCAGTTGAATTAATAATACAGGTAGGCCTCACTAAATCATCTTTCATTTAGCGACTGTTCAAAGTTATGAGTGCTAAAAATAGTTACTTAGGACTAATGTTCATATTTATAACTGTTGCAGCGTCCCTTAAGTTACTGTGATTATGATTCAGGTGCTTGGCAACTGTTGTGTATTTATAATAGTCACAGCATCCCACCTACTTTCTGACAAGCAAAATCAATGGGAAAGCCAGTGGGAGGTCGCAAATTACAGTCGTCTGATGGGTTGCTTAATGAGCTCAAGTTTGTTTAATGACTACAGCTAGTCAGAACATGGTGTTTCTCTTAACTGCTTTGCTTAGTGATAGATTTGCTGGTTCCAATTAGAGTAATTAAATGAGTACCTTCAGTTTTTAATTGAAGCTAATAAGAAAATAATTAATTTCAATAATACATAAAAAATGTCCATTTTTACAGCCCTTAGAGTTCTCTAAAATCATACTACAACATTAAATTCAAATGATTACTTTTGAATCATATTTTACAATATTTTTTTTATTAAAACAAGTTCTAAAACATTTGGTCTTAACTTAAATACCAAAGCTCTAACATTTCAATCTTGTCCTCTTTAATAATATAAGTACAATGCTCCATGGACCACAGAAGCTGTCTCTTCAGGATTCGTTGTTGCATTATGATTACTTATTTACTTATTACACCTATGTGCCACCTATATTGCCAAAGGTGATTAAGTTTTAAGAATAATTCTTACTCTAGCCTGGCATTCATTTTTTAATCATATTTTTATTCAATTTGGAGATTACCCAGCAAAGTAATCTGAGCAGCGTACAATACAAAGAAAAGAATCGTAAAAAATATATTTGTTTCGAAGAGTAAAACAACTAAACATATCCCAAACTAGCAAAAATGAACAAATACTTTGCATTGACCCTGTCAGGTTCCGAAGGGTAATGAAAACAGCCAAACACAGAAACAGTTTGAAATGTAGTTTGTATGCTTCCTTTGGCACGAACTGACCAACAAAGCACTAAGGCAATGAATAAATTGTCAGAGCTACCACCTAGTGCTCCCCACCACCTTTTATAATTACTTAGTAATTAGGATAACCTGCACTTCGCGCGTGTGCACACCCATCCCCTCGTAACCCAAAACAAACATCACCTGGCAATTAATCGTGGATTGTTCTCAGTCAGTTATCAGTCAGTCAGCTTTGTAGATTTACTCAGCTGTTTGTGTAGGAGTGAAGCCTAGTGAGTCTTGGCAGCTGACCCAGATTCTCCCCTGAATGGCAGCTCCAGGCCTCTGGGCTGGCTGGAGCTGACATGTGGCCCCCTACTACAGAGACAGCATTTGGGGAGTTATAAATTACAGTCAGTTAGGAGTCGAAGGACCCCTTCCCCCTGGTTTTGTGGTATGTCTGCAGTGGAATCTCGCTATCAGGTGGGGTTCCCTGCAGTCCTTGCTATGAACCCATGATGCCTCTGACGGGATAACCTTTTCATAACAAAAGGTATTGTAACCGTCCCCTGTGCCGCCTGGTATCTAGTATATCTTGCACTACATAGTGCTGTTCCCCATCTACAGTAACCAGGGTTGGTAGCTTTAGCGGGTCTTCTGTGATATCAGATGCCTGAACTGATCAGAGCAGGCTGCAGTGGAAGACTAGATGTGTTTTTCCCAGTAGAGGTGGGAGTCTTAGCTGCACTGTGACCGGGTTAATAACTCGCATGATTGGGAAAGGCCCAATAAATTTGGGCCTGAGTTTCTTACATGGCAACGGTAGCCTGAGATATTTAGTGGAGAGGTATACCCTCTGGCCTACGTGGAAATGTCCTTGTGCCTTCCGCCTTTTATCAGCACTCCTTTTATATGTGGCAAACGAGTGACATAACACATCCCTCACCACTTTCCAAACCTTTTGCATCCGGGCTATCCACTACTGCGAGGTCGTATCATCTGGGCGCACCTAAGGACACTCCGGAATTGGGACAAACTCCTGCCCTGTAGCCACATGAAATGGGGTAAACCCCATACTTTTGTGCACTGCATTGTTATATGCAGCCTCTGCAAAGGGAAGGAGTTCAGCCTAATCGGTCTGTTGGTACTGGATGTAACATCTTAAGTAGCACTCCACCATCGCGTTTGCTCTCTCCGCAGCACCATTGGTCACGGGGTGGAAGGCTGTACTAAGTCCCTGTGAAGACCCCTCCATTGTCACGAATCTGCACCAGAACCGGGCAGTGAATTGTACTCCCATCTGAACTTATCCTTTTGGGGATGCCATGGAGTGTATACACATGGGTAATGAACAGTTTGTCCAGCTTCCTAGCAGATGGAAGGCCGGTACATGCTACAAAATGAGCCTGCTTGGAGAACAGATCTATTATCGTCCAAATGACCTTGTTCCCTTGGCTGTCCGGTAAATCTACGATGAAGTCCATGGCTATCTGTTCTCATGGCCGAATTGGATCTGCCACCTGCTCTAAAAGTCCAGGAGGGGATGTTTACTTCATTTTCCAGCAGGACTTGGCACCTGCCCACACTGCCAAAAGCACCAAAACCTGGCTCAATGACCATGGGATTACTGTGCTTGATTGGTCAGCAAACTCGCCTGACCTGAACCCCATAGAGAATCTATGGGGCATTGTCAAGCAAAAGATGAGAGACATGAGACCAAACAATGCAGAAGAGCTGAAGGCCGCTATTGAAGCATCCTCGTCTTCCATAACACCTCAGCAGTGCCACAGGCTGATAGCTTCCATGCCACACCACATTGGGGCAGTAATTGCTGCAAAAGGGGCCCAAATCAAGTACCGAGTACAATCTGCATGCATATACTTTTCAGAGGTCCGATATTGTTCTATGTACAATCCTTGTTTTATTGATTGCATGTAATATTTTAATTGTACGATATTCTAATTTTTCGAGTTCCACCTGTATCAGGGCTGGGAGCTGACCTATGTTTTTAACTACTTCTGAAACCTCTGGAGGTAGGGAGCCTTATGACTGCAGTGGACAGGCATCATACAGTAGAGAATGTGCAAGGCCATGACATATGACATTGTTTGATTGAGGAGGCCTACATCATGCCCATTCTGCTTGGTTTCATTGGTAGGGCAGGAGTTACTTAAGATTGACAGTTTCTTAAATAACCAGGTTGTATACCACGTAGGCCTTTTTAGGTAATAACCAATGGTAATCTTGTACCTGTAGCCCTAGGCAACCAGTATAGCTTACAAAGCAGAGATGACACATGGGTGCAAAGTGATGTGCCTACTACTGCCCACCTTACTGCATTCTGGACCAACAGTAGCTTCCAAATGGTATTTTGGGCAGTCTCATGTAGGGTACCTTGCAGTAATCCAGTCAAGATACGATGAGGGCATGAGTAATTGTCTGAAGGATCTCCCACTCTAGAAAATATCTTTTCGTTAACCTATGAGGTAGTTTAGACAAATAAAATTGGAATTTGAATTCTTATTATATATAGTTTACATTTGCAAGTTCAAATTTAATATTTCAGCCAATTACTACTTGCTACAATTTAAGGAATATTTATGTACATAGAAGAAATTGAACATATTTCAGCTTTTCCTAGTATTTAGATTAGAAATTGATACATACTTGATAAATATCTTTTTCAATGTTTGAATTATTGTATATAACATTTTAGGTCTGGAACTCAAGAACAGGTGAACTTGTGTGTGAATTCCAAGAACATACAGAGCAGGTCAACTTCTGCCATTTTAGTCATCATTTATTAGCAACATGTTCAAATGATACTTATATCAAAGTAAGTAGTAAATGAAATCATTGATATTTTGAGGTAGCTACAATTATAATGATGCTTCTGGATATTTTATAGTAGAGAATTTTTGGAAGCCTCCTGAAATGCATTGATTTGTTACTTTGTTGTTCCCACTTTTAGCCACTGGAGGCCATTTAGGTAATGCTGAACTGCACAAATGGATTAGAATTATCCTTTGAAGCACACTGACAGCGTAGCAAATAACCTTCCATTTTCCCATATTTTTATGTTTCTGTAGCTGTTTATAGAATATAATAAATAAAGTTTGACAACAACAGTGTGGGGGTTCCTAATAAAAATGGCAAATTGCAAATTTATTTTAATTGCTACATAAAAGATATGAATATTGCAAAATACTTCTCAACTAATTTTCATACACTCATTCATTTCTTCTTGGTTTCTTTTTCCTATTCCTAAATACAGCTCTGGGACCTGAACAGTAAGTATTGTCGCAATACACTGTTTGGTCATGAAGGACCTGTAACCCATTGCAGATTTTCACCAGATGATGAATACTTGGCTAGTTGTTCAGCTGATGGAACTTTAAAGGTATGTATTGAGACTGAATTATTGTAGGTAGCATATTTTGATTCAGTATTTTGTACCCTGCAAACAATAATTGTGTTACATCCCTTCCTTCCTTCCCCACTGTACTGCTGCAAATTCCAAAAAAATGAATATTAAGTAGAGTTCACTGAAGCGAGGCTTTCTACATTCCTTTCTACAATATGCAAGTACCTAGTGAAAAAAAGTCACAAAATTGTCACAAAATGTCTGACTGCTAGTTGTAAATTTCTTTTCTTTTTTAAAAAAATGGCTAATTGGTTAGTAAAGCTATTTAGGGGAAATAAGTGACATTTGATCAAGAGAACCTGCACAGCATCAGATGACTTCCTTTGTTGCTTCAGCTCTGCCATGTATTGAATTAGTACTATACCCAGATTGAAGTAGGAAATATTTGAGAAAAGCATTTCTATACTTTCCTTATTGTCACTTCCCTAATTTGAAATACTCTCATATGTGTTTTCTTCTAAATTATTGTTGGAGCATGTTTCATGTATAATGCATGTTACCTTTACATTTTAATGTGTATGTATATAAATTGTTTAGATGAAATTCCAGAACACTTGGATGTGAACAAGAAGCAAAATTTCAACATAATTTATTAAAACCTATTGTTTTAGAAATTGGAATTAAAAGTTAAAGTTTGAAGTTAAAACACAGTTGTCTCTTGCACATGGTTTGGCCATTGTATTGTTGTATATGTCTATAGAATGCAACAGTTGGATTTCATTTCATTTTTCAAATAAAACATATATTCTCCAACATTATACCGTGTTTTCCCGAAAATAGGACAGGGTCTTTTGACACCCACAAAATTTTGCTTGGGACTTATCGGGTGGGGGACTTACTGGTTTGGGGTTGCCAGGTGGCCTCTCTCTTGCAAGCGGGCGCCCGAAGAGCCGGGTACAGCCTCAGGGGCAAACGGCTGTGTTGTGCTGTTGCAGCAGCACAACAAAGCCGCCATGAGGTGACCACGCTCATGAGCAGCCGCCTGGCAAAGCTCCTTTCTTGCCAGGCAGAACGCCACTCACCGACCCAGTAATATCCCAAAGGCACTAAGCCGCATGGCGCTCTGCCCGCCTGGAAAGAGAGGTTGCATGAGTACTTGTTCTGCCTCCAGCTCACATGCCTCCCAGCCTCACCATGCCCAGCTCTCCCTGCAGGGCTGGGCCAGGGTGCCGCCACTGCCGTGGTCCCGCTGCCACCGCTGCTGTCTTCCAACAGCCAGCTCACATCCATAGAGCATAGTCCCAGAGCAGCCGCTGCCAGAAGACTCAGCAGCGGATCTCCGGAGTTTGGAAGCCGGTTATGCTAGGAGCATGGCGACAGCAGAGCCACAGCGCTGCCGCCGCCACCCTGCCCAGCCCTGCAGGGAGAGCTGAGCATGGTGAGGCTGGGAGGCACGCAAGCTGGAGCAGAACAAGTGCTTGCGCAACCTCTCTTTCCAGCCGGACAGAGCACCACGCGACTTAGTGCCTTTGGGATACCGCTAGGTCGGTGAGTGGTGCTCTGCCCGGCTGGAAAGGGGCGTTGCCAGGCAGCTGCTCATGGGAGCAGCTGCCCAGCAATCCCCCGCTCCATCTGGGCACAGCGCCACCCACCAACCTAGTGGTATCCCAAAGGCATCAAGCAATGTGAGCGCCTTTGCCCCCCCTCCCCCAGCTTCTGCGGCTTTGCACCTTCGGGATATCACTAGGTTGGTGAATGGCGCTCTGCATGGCTGGAGGGGGGGTTGTCCAGGGGGATTATCATTGGGGGAGGGCGTATATTTTTGCCCACAGGAAAAATATGGCATGGTCTTATTATCAGGACATGTCGTAATTTCAGGGAAACACAGTAGATCATATTGATTCCTTCCTATATCTCTCTGGGTAGTTCCTAAATGCACTGTATGCAGTCATATAAAGAATCCACAAGTTCAAATTGCTATAGAGGTAGTCCTTGACTTTTGGCAACAACTGAGACTGGAATTTCAGTCATTAAGTCATGTCACAAAGCAAGGTATCACATGAGTGCATTAGTGACTTCAGTCACCGCATTCCCTGCTTCTGCTATTAGCAGAATTGTGAGTCAAGCAAAGGGAGTCCCAGGTAAAGAGCATGGAGTGCTGTAAGAAACTGGGGAAGGCCTACGGATGTTTGGTGCTGGCTATATGTGAGTTGGGAAGGATGTTGCAGTGTGGTGCAAAGCTTCAACTGCTCCCAGAAATCTCAACTGTCCCAACAGGCCCAGCAGCACTTTTGACTGCAGAGATGTTGCAACTTCCCCCCTCCCATCTATTCCCTGCTAATCTATGCCCTATGACACTCATTGATGGCAGTGCCGGTGCTGGGCCTGATGTAGAGGCCCAATATCTTCAGCTGTCACAGCCTGTTGCTATCACTCCCAAGCCTCTACTTCAGTCCCAGCACCATCATTGCCACTGAGAAATGCTGCCTCAACTGCACACTGCAGCCAGCCAGTGCCAATGTTCACTGAGGGAAAGGGAAACCCTTCTATAGGTAGCAACAACTTGGAATCTCTCCTGCCAGCTTCCCATTGACTTTCTGGGGAAGCTGACAGAAAAGATTATGGTGAACATGTGATCACAGGGTGCTTGGCAATCAGTTGTAAGCGCAAACAGTTTGCCAGGCACCCAAATCTTGATCACCCAGCAGAGATGGGTTGCTTCCGGTTCAGCCTGGATTGGCCAAATCAATAGTAGCGGCAGCGGAAGCATTGCGAACACGCCCAAAACAGTAGTAAAGAAATTGGCAACCCACTTCTGTCACCCAGATCAGATCATGATCAAATGATGGCTGGGAGGGGGCAGTTTTGACTTTTTAGTACATCCGGAAGTCCTTCACAGACTGTAACCACCCTTTCACAGCCTTTGTAAGCGTGGGAAGTATAACTTACCAGTGACTCAAACTCCATTTTGTAATGACAGAGTTTGATTTTTTGTAGGAAAAAAAGAAACTATCAAACAGTCTTCGATTTCTAATAGGCATATAATTTGAGTTTGAACTCTTTATAGAGATAGATTTTACAACAAAATAATATATCAACTAAATCCAGCGACTGGGATTCCAAAATATATTTAGTATAGACTAAATATAGTATATACTGGTAATAAAAAAGCATGCGTTTTTATTAACAGTAACAAGATAAGTTATAGTTCAATATTGGAAATTTATTAAATGGATTTCATTAACATTGATACAATCAGAGTTTGGACTTTATGAATATAATAACTTGTATATTAAAATCATTAGAGAAACAAAATGGAAAATGTTTAGTTTATGCAGATTGATATGAATTGATTTTTTTGTCGGAGTCTAAACAGAATAGATCCATTATATAAATAATTTTAATGGCTATATGCTTTTATATTGCTTTTAAAAACTATTTTATGAGAAAACTTATATATTGGATATTATACTGAATAAGTGGACTATAAAATAAATATATTTCCTGTACTGGTTAAACATAAAATTATTCATGTCCACTCATAACAGTTGTCCAGCAAAAGGTATTTTTTAAATGGTTCTTACTTAGCAATATTAGGAATAAATCAGTCTGAATGAATAAGAAATTTTATATCAACTTAGCTGCTTGATTTGAATATGTTGCTATTTTCTGACAAACAGTAATACTAATCAGAAAACTTTTTTTAAAGCTTTGGAATGTGAAGTCAGCAAATGAACTGAAAACTATTAACATAGGAGACTTCTTCAAAAATGGGGATGGAAACCATGATGAAGTGGAAGTGTTAGTGAAATGTTGTTCCTGGTCATCTAATGGTACAAAAATAGTAGTAGCAGCTAAAAATAAACTTTTTGTAAGTATTTAATAATATATTGGTAATATATTTTCATTTTGTTTTTAAACTTCTTTTGAGATACCAGTGTTCACAAATTAATGTTTTTAAGGTAGAAAAAACTGCTGTGTTGTATCAGTTCAGATAATTGTACGACTTTAGAAATCAGTATTACTTGTTTTAAATTATATGGTAGAAAAAGTGAAAGGAGGACAATGTTGTGCCATATTATACTGTATGTTAATTCAGGAATGATGCCTAAAGTCACTTCTTGGAGAGATGGGTGGCATATAAACTTAGTACGTAAATACTAAGAAGCAGAGTACAAAATTAGCTTGTTAAAAAGGGAATCCCTTAAATAGCCAAGACAACTTCAAGAACACTATCAGCATATAGCAGGAGGACTTGCCTGAGAGACCAAGGTTTCTGTTCCCCTTAGACTTTTAGGACGGCAGAGCTTGTTTTGTGAGAGAATCCTCCAGCTATAGTATATGTGACACCAAACTGAATCTGAACAATTCTATACCTTTTTGTGACCTAACACTTATTTTGTCTAAAATAACACAAAATAATGCACAGTGTAGCTCATACTCTAGGCCTCCATCCAGGCTCAGAGACCATGTTTGATATTATAATCAGATCTTTCGTATCATATAGCATTGGCTGTTTGAATATTTTCCTTTCCCTCTTTTTTTAGAAGATAAACACGTTACATTAACATTTGTCCAGATGACGTAGAAACACACATTTCCTGAAGCTTAGAAATATTTATGATTTTGTAGAATAAATAGCATTTGAAATATTTTATATTTGAATCCTTAAGTCCTCTGCCCCTGAAGTTTCTCCTGGTACAGAAAGCAGCAGCACAGGCAGTTATGTTCTCTGCTTGAACAATACATATTATATGTCTGTTTTTCAAGCTGCATTGGCTGCCAGTTTGCTTCTGGGTCCAATTTAAGGTGCTAGTTTTAATGCCATGGGACCAGGGTTTCTGAGAGGCCACCTCTCCCTGGTTGTATCAACCCATCAGATATGGCAGAGTAGGCATGTTGTGGGTTCCATTGGCTAGGGACCTACATTTGGTAGGTCACAGGAAACATTCTTTCTCTACTAAGGCCCCTGCCTTATGGAACACCCTTCCCCCTGAAGTTGGATTAAGTACATCCCTTTTGATATTCCTAAAGGTCCTCAAGTCTTGGTTATGTTATTAGGCCTGGGGCAGGATAGGTACTGGAGACTTGCTGAAGTGTCAGATGTGTTACATATGCAACCCTGGGGATGCCCAAAACTGCTCATGCAGCAGTTGCACCAGATGCAGCTTCTGAATACTATTCAAGGGTAGCCTTGATCCGTATAGGAGATAACCAGGGCATGAGTGACTGAAAGAAGGAAACAGAGATGTACATCTAGGTATCATCCCATGGTGATGAATGGTCTTATCTAGTGGCTTTATGTAGATCTTATAAAGGAATAGAGACAGCATCAAAACCTGTGGCATCTCACAAAGCAGGGGCTGCCAAGTGGACCTCTCACTCCCTGGTAAGATCGATTGGGATTGGTCCCAGAGGAAGGAGATAAAACAACACAAACTGTTCTCCCCATCCCCAGTTCTTGATACCACACTCAATGATATTGAAAACCACAAAGAAGTCAGTTACATGTGTTTTTTTTTAATGAATCAACTAAGATATTTACATTAATAAATCACTAATGTTGCATGCATGCTCAGAGATGGATGGATAGATGATAGATATTTTGTTGGGAGACCTTCTTGAATATTATAGTTATAAGGTAAAAATCTATCATTTTTTATTATGAAGGTTACATACACACATACATGCTTGCATGCATAAATATCACATCTGCAACTTTATATAACAATAACTGTAACTTTCCAAATAACATGGGAAATAAATGTCTTAAATATTTATTGTGTTTGCAGCTTGTGGATGTTAAAACCAAGGAATTATTGGCAGAGGCTCTTTTGAGCCACCACAACACAATCCAGTACTGTGACTTCTGTCCCAATAGTCAAATAGTAGCAGTTGCTTTATCACATTGTTCTGTTGAAGTAAGTAAATATATTATTTCCATCCTCGAGTTTCTTGTTGCTATAATGTATTAGTTCACAATAGGAATGAGTCACTGCTCAGTGTAGATAGTATAATTGGGAAAAGTAGCATTTTTGAAGGCATACTGAACAGATTTTTTTCATATAATTTAAATAGCCACATCATTTGCAAGGTTCACCACAGCTGTTGGGAAGCTATTCCAAGCTGTTCCTGTGTGCATATGGTTGCATGGTTAATTTTTCAAAGCAGAAGAATCCAGTTGCAACTCCAAGCATATTTGAAAACATCCCAGTAAAAATATATATTTGATCATAGGAGTACAATTGAAAATAATCCTGAACAAAGAAGCATCAAGGATTTATAAATGTAAAGATTTGAACTTTTGTATGGATTTAGGATCATCTTGCCAATTTGAACTAATTCAGATTTTGCTGAAAATTAATTTTTGCTTTTGCTAAAAGCTAAAAGTTTCTTGATGGCTAAAAACAAAAGTAATAAGAGTAACTTTCTGTAAAATTGAGACTCCAAGATTATATTATGAACTATCATCCTGTTGCTTAAATCCCACTAGCTAGCAGATCCATGCAGTATACTAACACTCAGAATAATGTTTTTAATCCTTGCAAATAATCATTACTGGGGTTTTTTTTCAGTAAAATTGAAACAAAACTCTTATACAACAGTTATAAGAGGTTAAATCAATAATGTACATATCTATAATTTTGGATTTAGTATTTGAAATTAAAATTCATGGAGAATATGTCACAAAAATAGTGGTGAAACTCTAAGATCCATATGACACTTTGATAAACCATTTTGCTTGGAAATTCAAAAAAGCAAATTAACAGTTTGTAATTGTTTGTATCCTATTTAATTTTTATTTATTTTTATTTTTCTATGTTATACTTTTAATGCATATCTATTGTTTAATGTCTATGATGGTTCAACTTACCTTATCTACCTTAAAATAATAGCAAAGAGTTCTTGAAATAGAGAAGAATTAAGCAATTAAAATCTAATCTTCAATTACATATACTTTTAGACAAGGACTCATTTTAATTCTATACATCTGTATTGTGCATTTTTTTGTAATTTTGTAGTTGCTGGTGACAGCCTAACATTATAAAAAGAAGCAGTTTGAATGTGAGCTATTTTTAATTATAATGTTTATTAACAAAAATTCTGCAAATACTGGCCCATTGATGGATGAAAGCTCTGATTCTAAATAAAATACCAATTACCAGGAAACAACAGTGATTATGACTTTTGCAAATCTTTCAGTGCGTATTGATAGACTGGGAGGAAATGATTTGTCACTATTTGATATGATTTACTGGAGTTATGTTCTTATATTAAAAGGTTTTTAAAAAAATATCTTTTAGATATGGAACATTGAATCCATTTCAAAAATAGCCGAGTGCCTAGGACATATGAGTTGGGTACATTCTGTGAATTTTTCTCTTGATGGGTCTTTTTTTGTCACGTCTTCTGATGACCAAACAATAAGGGTAAGTTTTTCCCTCAGTTCTTTGCTGGACATTTTTAACAGAGAGCAAAATAGTTATCTAATATTATATTTTCTAGCAGTAGAAGTTTAGGATATATGCACTGATTTTATAATAGGTCAAATAAGGATTTTTGTGCAAAAAGATGTTTTTAGCATATTTGAATTGGTTGCATTGTATCCTTATTTTATCCATTGTTTTCAGTGCTGTGGAAAAATACTTTACATATGAAATATACATCTGTATATTTATATAATTCATAGATTTCAACCTACCTACTAACTCTCTCCCTCCCTCCCTATCTACTCTATTTCTCTCCCTCTCTCTCTATTTCTTTCTCTCTATCCCTCTACCTACCTACACACTCTCTCCCTACCTACCTACTGTATTTCTCTCTCTCTCTCTCTCTCTCTCTCTCTCTCTC
Organism: Thamnophis elegans; assembly: GCF_009769535.1. Classification (NCBI taxonomy): domain Eukaryota; kingdom Metazoa; phylum Chordata; class Lepidosauria; order Squamata; family Natricidae; genus Thamnophis; species Thamnophis elegans. The sequence goes on along the minus strand of NC_045547.1, from coordinate 36,420,743 downwards.
TCTCTCTCTCTCTCTCTCTCTCTCTCTCTCTCTCTCTCTGTATATATATATATATATATATATATATATTAGTGTCACAACCCCTGGTAAGCCCCAATTATGGGAGGAAGCTAACTGTTTCCAACATCTGTCAATCGGCTCGTCACAAGAGTCCATCACGACAGAAACCCAATATTTTTACTGTTGCCTTTTGTTATATTTGTGTTTTTATTTGTGCTGATAAATAAATAAAGGGAGACTAGTATAGATCTATTTCAAGCTATTTAGCTCTCATCAGCTAACCACACCCTTACTGGGATTCGAACCTGTGCTGTATTGCATCTTAGGCAAACGTCTTAGCCATCAAGCCACAGGTCTCCTCCTTATCAGCTGAAGCCAGGGAAGAAGGTATATATTAGTGTCACAACCCCTGGTAAGCCCCAATTATGGGAGGAAGCTAACTGCTTCCAACATCTGTCAATCGGCTCGTCACAAGAGTCCATCACGACAGAAACCCAATATTTTTACTGTTGCCTTTTGTTATATTTGTGTTTTTATTTGTGCTGATAAATAAATAAAGGGAGACTAGTATAGATCTATTTCAAGCTATTTAGCTCTCATCAGCTAGCCACACCCTTACTGGGATTCGAACCTGTGCTGTATTGCATCTTAGGCAAACGTCTTAGCCATCAAGCCACAGGTCTCCTCCTTATCAGCTGAAGCCAGGGAAGAAGGTATATATTAGTGTCACAACCCCTGGTAAGCCCCAATTATGGGAGGAAGCTAACTGCTTCCAACATCTGTCAATCGGCTCGTCACAAGAGTCCATCACGACAGAAACCCAATATTTTTACTGTTGCCTTTTGTTATATTTGTGTTTTTATTTGTGCTGATAAATAAATAAAGGGAGACTAGTATAGATCTATTTCAAGCTATTTAGCTCTCATCAGCTAGCCACACCCTTACTGGGATTCGAACCTGTGCTGTATTGCATCTTAGGCAAACGTCTTAGCCATCAAGCCACAGGTCTCCTCCTTATCAGCTGAAGCCAGGGAAGAAGGTATATATTAGTGTCACAACCCCTGGTAAGCCCCAATTATGGGAGGAAGCTAACTGCTTCCAACATCTGTCAATCGGCTCGTCACAAGAGTCCATCACGACAGAAACCCAATATTTTTACTGTTGCCTTTTGTTATATTTGTGTATATCACAAATCCCTTTACCTACCTACCTACTCTCTCTCTCTCTCCCTACCTACCTACTGTAGTTCTCTCTCTTTCTCTCCCTCTCTATTCCTCTATCTACCTACCTACTTTTTTAAAAAAAATTGCCTCTTCAAAACCTTGGTGCGTCTTATATTCCGGTGTGTCTTATACTCTGAAAAATACAGTGCATCTAAACAAATAAAGTAGTAGTAACAATACTGCACAATCAGCAAGTGGAAATGTCCAACATCTCTGCTAGAATGAAAATCTAATGAGTACCTTTTGATGAAAAACTCCATAGTATGGAAGCTAATATGAAGAAGGCCTCATTTTAACTGTTCTGTTAAGACAAATGATGGAACCTGGAACAAAGCCTGCTTTTTTGAATTGGATAAAAGAACTAGACTTTGATTAATATGTGATTTCACAAAATACGCAGATAATTTTTTTATGGAGATTCTCAGTCGTCCAGGTCATGATTGTCGCAAAGGTGCTTTCTTTCAAAGGCAACTAGACTTTCTTGTTTTGCTTGAAGACATTTCACTTCTCATCCAAGAAGCTTGCTCAGTTCTGACTGAATGGTGGAAAATGGAAGGATTTACATTTTCCCTGTTATATAACTTCTTCCATTCTCCACCATTCAATCAGAACTGAAGAAACTTCCTGGATGAGAAGCGAAACATTTTCAAACAAAACAAGAAACTCCAGTTTTCTTTTGAAAGAAAGCATCTTTGGGACACACAGATAAATTATTCATTAAATAATTTTATAAATGGAAATAAAAGAAACTGGTTTTTTTTAATTGAATAATTATAGTCCTAAATTTTACAGTTTAATTTATGCTCAAACTTTTACCGCTTGGATGACATAGTTTCTAATCATTTTCTCTCCAACAGATATGGGAAACAAATAAAGTATGCAAGTCCTCTGCTATTGTGTTAAATCGTGAAATAGATGTTTCATTTCAAGATAATAACATCAACATCCTGGCAATAGCTAGTCTGAAGCATTTGCAGGTAAATATTGTTTAGATACTTCATTTATATTGAAAACTCTTAGCAGGTTTGGCACTGCTTAAGCATAGTCATAAATGATTAGGACTACCATATCTTGGTTGCAAAACCCCTGACAACTATTATATGGTTGCAGAGATATATAGAATATACTAAATCCTCTCTACTTTGTAGAAATCTACTGGATTTTGGCAGGTCAACTGGATTTCGACAGGTTAGGAGGACATCCTTTCAGAATTACCAACCATCTAAGCCATATATAGCAACTCTACACTAAATCAATCTTTTTGTTTTTTAATTTGATCATAGATCAGCAAATAAAACAAGAAAATCACAATGAATTAGTATAAAAACACCCCAAAATGTCCAAAAATCAGACATGCGTGTAGCAGCTAGCTGGTATTCGGGTTTCCAGCACTCTGACATGGGCACACACATGCACGTGCGTTCCGGTTTGGGCACTCGGTGCCGAAAAGGTTTACCATCACTGTACTATGGCATACAAACTATGGAACAGTACTTAGCTGTGGTCAGAGAAGTAAAATCTGATATGATCTGATAGTACCTGAAGATAAAACAAGTCCCAACAACCAGGTTGTTTAGTAATGTAGATAAGAATTACTGGTGAGTGTCACCAGTAATTTAAAAGTGGACAATTTAAAACAATGCTTAATTATTCCACCACCACATGGACACAGTCTCATGCAAAGATGATCTTTTGATATTTGCATTCAGTTCCCACATTAAATATGTAATTGTATACTCAACTTCCTTGAATGGCGGGGCCGGTGCACACATTCATGTGTTCAGAGTTCAACTTGCAACAAGTTGAGCTGCATGTGCGCATGCACATGCGCAAGTCGAGCTATGTGCACACCAGCCCGTTGCTCAAGTGGCCTGTTTCCAAATTGGCCATGGCCTGGTTGTGGGCCATGGCCCAGGGGTTAGCGACCCATGGTATAGGATATCGGTTCTCAAAATCTGGCCTGGGGATTCCTCAGAGTGCCTGAGGCCATTTCAGAGAGTCTTCTAATTCAACTAAATAAATATTTTAAAATATATGATTTGTAATTTCTACATTTCTAGATGTATCCCACTTAAAGCAAAGTCTTGGGGGAACTCGGTCTTTTTTAACAACATAAAGGGGTTCTGAGATTAAAAATTTGAGAATCACTGATTTTGGAAATATGTTCTTAAAAGTATTAATCTTGCCCGAAAGGGTAACTTTTAAACATGGTTTAAATCTATCAAAATTTAAGATTTAAATCTATCAAAACCTGAAGAGAACTCCTATAATATTAATACCTAAAATAATTACCTATGATACATTAGAAGATGTTAGAACTCCAATATGCTTAATCTACATACCCCAATATGCTCATTCCATACATAAAATTGAGAACTGCTTATTGAATTAATGAAGGGATTTTTAACTACTGACATCACTTCTGATTTGGACCTGTTAATTGAATATCCCGCTGTTTTTCCAAAGCTGGAATGAAAGCATTAAGTATAGACATAAATAATGCAATACTATTTGCATATAATATTAGTTTATAACTTTTAAAGATATATGAAATAACATGTAATATTGAGTAAAGGCATAAAGTGGGCATTTGAAACAAATAGTTAAAAAAAATTGTCAAAGGCTTTTTAACATCCAGTGATATCACTGCACCTTGATGCTCTCTATTCAGAATAGAATTTAAGTTTTCTTGTATGAATTAAGCAAAACCTGCCTGTGTATTTTTGACTACCTAAACAGCAAGAGACTTCCTAATTGTCTCTTGCTGTTTCGTAACCAAAAAAATATTGACACTTCATGTGATAAATCCTCAAGGTTATTAAATATAGCTTTGAGTAAAATTTGAGAAAGTAAAACTGTAGATCTTCAGAGAACCTCCACAGTTACCTTCTTTATCTTTATTAGCTTTAGTGGTTAGCTTTAGTCGAAACATTTTTTTTCTTTTAAAGATTTGCCAAGATTTAACCAGATATTTTACCCTTTTCCCAATACCTTTGACATAATAGTAAAATGTTAAAACATTATTTTTTATATTTACAGGAAGATATTACTTAGCTCAAATTTGGTTTGCTATATCTCACCATATAAACTATTGATAGGATCTGTAACCATCTTTGCTCAAAGTATTTTCAATTTTTTTATATTAATTTCATGTATTTATTTACTTACTTCATATGCAGTAATATGACTGTGACAATAGTTGTGCTGTTTTAATAAGCAAGAAGTGCTGTGCTCATGGAAAGTCTAAAACACTATTCCAAAACATTTTTGAAGTCTAATTGGTTATGTAAAAAGTGACATACAGCATTTAATAGTATATATGATTTAATAACTTTTAATACATTATTAACTTATTAAATATGGGTTATTATAAATGTAAAACTGATGTATCTACATAGAGAGGGTTTATTAGCACGTCTGGTGAAAATGTATACAATAAATAAATAAACAGACCCTTAACTTTTATTGTAATAAGGATATAGGCTGGCTTGCTTGCTTTCTAAATTTTATGCTATCATTCTGATGCACTTCCAATATCAGATGGGTGATAATTTCCAATTTTAGTATTATAGCAGTATTCTGAAGGAACCTGTATTTTTGTGCCTGTAATGGTGATCCAAAGAAAGAGATGGCTGGTATCAGTGTAATAGCTGTTTCAGCCACTTTTGGTGATGTTATCAATTCATTTCATATATGAGATGTATGTGTGCTATGTCTCCCTCTACTGGTGGATTGTGACACATCCCATTCTAAAAATTCTATAGATTAGAGACTATGCAGCAAGAGAACCTGTATAAAAGATTTATTTAAATAAAAATAACTTTTTGGGGTTCATTAGCCCTTTATTGGGGTTATAAAATTGCAGAACTGGTTAAATCTTTGCAAAGTTTGTCCTTTTCTAAAATTATTTATAAATAAGGATAATGTAAAGCTTTTTCCTGTTCATTTTTTCAGTTTAAATATTATATTGCTATGGAAACAGAAAGCAGGAACCAGAAAAGGGCGTAGTTCTGCTATGGCGGTGTTCATTTTCACAAAGCATTGAATGCTTAAAGAATTTCTTGAAAATATCATTAGATGCTCTTTTTGACATAAAAAATCTATTTTAAAGTTAAATAAGTGTGTGTTTGGTAGCATGTTTCTGCATAGTTGTCAGAAAAATGAGACTTACAAAATATGTTTAGGCATCACTATCAAAGCAATAGCGAAGATGTGTTAGTCCTACACATTTACCACTTAATATGAAATCTATCTGAATATGACTATATATTGTTAACAATAATGTTACTGATTTTTATTTTCAGCTCTGAGGAAAAAATAGTTTAAAATACTCTAAGCAAAGAAATAGACAGACATTAAATGGTGCTCAGTAATTTCCAGTTATTTGTTGCATTATAGCTAATTAACAGGTCTACAGGCGATGCTATCTATTTGACTGAAGAACAGAAGTCTTCTATTTGCTGCTGTTGTTTGAGTGAAGACCTACAGTTTGCTGCATATGGAGATGAAAATGGAATTGTAAAGGTGAACTAACAGGATTTAATTTTTGAATGTGACTTTTGATTTCATTTCATTTCCCAATTATTGGAAACATTATACAAGTCAAAATCTGTAAGAGAATGAATTTGAGAAGAATCTGTTTTAATAATTTTAGGGCAATTGAATATATTTTCCTAATACTGATTACAAGTTTGTAATAATGAGAATATATTTTTCAAGCCACTCATCTTAGACTCACACTAATCTTTCTGATGTTCATTTCACATTTAATTGGTGGGCTTTTGTTTTGTTTTGGTTTTAAGGAAAAAAATAATTTGCCCATCAAGTTTTTCTTCCTAGCATTTGTCCATAACTGCAGGATTTGGGTTTTTCTCTTTTTCAGTTTTAGATTAAGTTAAGTGTCAATCCATGTGTTGGGCCAGGAATTGGTAGAGTGGCTTGTTGCCTGAGTCTGACATTGTGGGCTGAAAGAAAGTGACTGGCCCAAAGTCACCCAGCCAACTTTCATGCCTAAGGCCAGAACTAAAGCTTATAGTTTCCTGATTTTTAGCCTACTGGGTCTAGGTTACACATCTAATATCAGAGCAAAATAATTGGGTGTTTCTGTTGAAGAGGACACATTGTTTTTATAGAAAATTATCCAGTGAAATGTTTATATTTTATGATCTTAATAATCTTGTAATCTAAACTAATATAAGCAGGAGAAAATCTATATGCCTGCAAGATATTGACATGGTGTTGATAGTACATCACCATCTGTGAACATCCATCCATCCATCCTTTATTTATTTATTTATCAATCAATCAATCAATGATGCATATTGAATTCTTCACAACATGCTATTGCCTGATGATCTCATTTCAACAGGTTTTAAATGTATCAGATAGGAGTGTTTTAAAATCCAGATTTGGACACAGGAAAGCTGTACAGCACTGCCAATTTACTTCTGATGGGAAAACTCTTATTTCAAGCTCCGATGATTCAACTATACAGGTACAGGAATGCTGCAAGTTTTATTTAGGAACTGACTCTATTGCTCAAAATTTGGCAGGTAGTCCTTCAAATTATACTTTTTCTGAAATTTGGCAGGTAGTCCTTCAAATTATACTTTTTCTGAAATTGTTTCAGTTTGTTATAAAATATATATTTATATAAGTTAGTTTATCCATTCTACATTTTTAATTTTATGTCATTTCAGAAGGATTGTATTGAAAAAAGTGAAAAACTGTTGAATAGGAAAAATAGGAAAAATGATAGCTTACAAGTTATAAATGTTTCTCAACTTTTATAGTTGTAATTGGATTGTTAAGGGAGATACATACAAATTTAAATCCTGTTTTATTACTGGAATATGCATATACTTTGTGTATCATTATATTGCTAGTTATGTGCAGATTAAAAAGGTAAGAAACTTGCAGTACGATCAAATACTTTAAGGAACCTTATAGGCAGAACTTGCATGCAATAGTGCTCTCTAGTTCATATTTCTGAAAAACTAACATTCAGAGAAAACTGATTTTGGAGATTGCCATGAAATTATTCATATTATCTTATCCATGTACTTTTTTTAACCAAAACATTTTGAGCATTCTAGTAATAATTTACTCATAATAAAATAAACATTGCATTTTAATATTTTGCAGTATTTCATTAGGCAAAAGAATTTGTCCATTGTAAAGTATGTCAGGAATGAATATATGCTATTTATCACACATGATAAATATTCCTCAAGAGAATAGAATTACCGTATTTATCGGCGTATAACACGCACCGGCGTATAACACGCACCCCCCATTTTAACACAAAAATTTGAGTAAAATTTTTTTTCATTAAAAATAAATGACTTGGAAGCTCGGAACTTAATGTTGGATTAAAATTTATAACATTAGAACATGAATTATAACATTAACTCCTCTTAAAAGGCAAATATGAAATGAAAAAACACCTCTTTGAGCAAAAAAACTTAATCAGAATCACTGCTTTTTGGAAAACCAAAAAACTCTTCCTCATCTTCACTTGTATCCTCAAAATCAAACTGAGCACTGCTTTCACTGCTTTCACTGTCTTCATAGATCAGTTCGTCTTCTTCCCCATCCAAAGCATTGCTTATGCCACATTTCTTAAAAGAGTTGATAACAATATCTTCTTTGACTGCGTCCCATGATGTTTTCACCCACTGACACACTTTTGAAATGCTAGGTCTTTTCATTCGCCCAGAATTTGTAACTTCATGTTGAGTTTCATCACACATGTATTTATTCCACTCTTCACGCATAAAAGCTTTGAAGGGCTTGTTAATGCAAACATCTAATGGCTGTAATTGTGAGGTCAGTCCGCCTGGAATAACTGCTATATCAGTTTTGAACTTTTGAAACTCCGCCTTTGTTGTTTCTGTAAGATGAGATCTAAATGCGTCCAATACCAATAAGCATGGCTTCTTTAACAAAGCACCTGGGCGCTTCCCCCACACATTTTTAATCCAAAGCTTCATGCCTTCTTCAATACATATAACTGTTACATAATTTAATTTTCAAGAAAGAAAAGAAAAAACAATATTACAGATATATTGTATTGCTTTTTATTCTAGTTTTTATTAGGATATATAAAGCAAATATCTTTTGAGATCTTATCATTTATAAGCCATTGATTTCTGTAAATTACTTCATAAGGTGCAAAGTACTAAATATATTTACAGGGTACTCCAAAATATTTTCTTACATGTTTGCTTTATATCTTTGTCATGATGTCTTCCAACTCATGTGAATTTTGGCAGACATATAGAAAGCGAAATTTATACTATGTCTAAACTTAGTGAGGTATACTGTGCTTCTGAGTTATGTTAATATTGATTCCTTTCTTTTTTATTTAGTAGAGTGCTGAAATTAAGTCTTCCATATCTGGTGACTTCTGTAAACACTCCTGAAGAACAGTGAAATATCCGATCAATTCCTTTTACCAACTAAAATTGAAATTTTACCTATAGTATAACCTTTCTTAACAAAGTAAGAAAAACAGAGTAAATATATTAAATTTGTTTTGTAACAGATGCTTAGGTTGTTAAGATTAAAAAAATCAATTAATGATATTCTTGTCTGCACATTTGTCAAAAATGTAAGCCTCTTTGCTAATTTCTGCAGCAGTCTGGAGCAGAAGTATATAAATATACCAGACCTAAATAATATTATGAAAATATAAAGAATGGCTTCTAAATTAGATCCTTCAAAAACGCATAGTAGTAGAGGTCCCAGTTCTCCACTCTTATATTCTAGATGTTTTTAATCCTTTGCATATAAAATAAAGCAAGGTTGAATAAAAGAGTTATCTTAAAATAATATGTCAATACACAAAAGCTATTAATCGCAGCTTTCAATAAGGCAAAGGGCTTCTTCACTAAAATAGACATTTTAAGTCAGGCATATTGGCTGTTATTGCCAAAGCTTTTCAGAGACGGATCTCAAAAGTTGCCAAAGCTTTTCAGAGAGGGACAAAAATGTAAGAAGCTTTGACAAGCACGCCAAACTTTGGCACAGACTCTAGATAACACAACCGATACGATTTAATAATGTATGTCAGCAACAGTTCTATTTCCACGTGGTCAAACGCCGCCGAAAAAGAAGGGCCCGCATACCGAGTAACTTTGCAGAAACATTTCCACAGAGGCAAGCGATCCAGCTGCCCCTTCAGTGATCTCCCAGCACCAGCTTTGCTACAGTTTAGCATCAAAAGGAAACTGCATTTCCTTTTAATTCCTGGGAGACCACCGGGCTCCCCCTCCTGCAAAAAAGAGGCAGGACCGTGAGAGCGAAAGGAGGACCTCACGCGGAGAGAGGGAGATACACCTGTATGAGGAGCCGCCTTCTGGAGGTCAGTGGCAGACCAAATGCACCCCTTCTCTGTTCCCCAGCCGCAAAGCCCCAGCCCGTTTCTACCAACAGACATCCCAAATTGATATCTGCCCGATATTGCATGATACACCTTTTCTCCCAGTCATACAAACCGCCGAGATGGAAATCTTTTAAAACTCCCTCACTTTCACGATGCGGTGGCTGAACGAAGTGCGTCGCCAAGTTGACGCCCCCCCCCGCCTTCACTGTCCCACTCCTCCCCGTACTATTTTTCCTCCCTCCCGCAAGCATCCTGCAGGGACCTCTCTCTCCCTCGCCCGCGCTCCCCCCCCCCCCTCGTCCTCCGTCCCCGGAGGCACCGGGCTTGAAACTTATGAACTGAGCCAAACTTCTGAGTTAGAGTGAACGCCGAAGCCAAGCAAACTTGCCAAGGACCTCGCCCGCAAACTTATTGGCTTGGGAGGCGGCGGCAAGGCGAGGGAGCGCGAAACAGGTGTTTGCGCGTCTGCAAGCCGCTTTCCACCAGACCAAGCTACTGTAGTAGAGTTTCCCTTTACTGGAAATAAAGAAAAAGGCGGCTAGGATTCCTCTTAAGAGACAATCCCGATAGCTCAGAACAAATATTAGAGGAATCCACATCCCCGCCCCCATCGGATTTCCACGCTTTGTCAGTCGCCGACCAAAATGGACTGTCCGTAACAAGTTCCTAAAACACTTAAAAGTAGGTGTTAAACAGGAGTGACCAGTCGGTGCAGCATACCTAAAACGAAGGCGGGATGGGGAGGGGGGGGGGGGGAAGAGAAATAAGAAGATTAACTTACTCATGAGAGAGCGGCGAGAGGGCGGGCGAGGCTGGGCGACACCTTCAGCTTCCCAGGCGCCGGCGAAGTTAATTGCACTGAACTTCAAGTTGCCTTTTCACCCATCAGGAGTGGGCGTTTAAAGGAAGGAAGGAGGAGGAGGGGGGGGCCACACACAGCCACCCTCCCTCCCTCCCCCTCCCCCACTTCTGAACTGCCTGGCAGGCGGTGACTGAGGAAAGGAAGAAGACGACGACGAGAAGGCGGCGCCCGCCTGCCTTTTCCACCCTCTTGCCACACACCAGGGCCAACGAACTGCCCAAAAAGCGCGGCTTCCGTCTTCTTTTTGCAATTCTCAGTCCTGTTCGCGGGATCTCTTGGCGTTCGTTTGTTGGTGCGTTCCTTTTCTTTTCCTTCTTTTTCTCCCCCCTTCTTCCTCTTCGGAGCTGGAGCAAAGCAGAAAAAGGCTCTGTTTGAGCCGTCTTGGCTCACTGGCTCTCCCCCTTGCGGAGACTTGCCCGCTCTGGTGTAGGAGCCGAGCCGAGACAAGCCGCTGCTGCTACTGCCGCCGCCGCCAGTCGCTGGGCAGTTTGGGACCCGGCGTATAACACGCAGTATCGGCGTATAACACGCAGGCAGGGTTTAAGCTTGCAATTTTAGTTTTAAAACTGCGTGTTATACGCCGATAAATACGGTATTCCCATGGTGCCACCCAAGTTGTATTTTGTTTTTATTTATTTATTTGTATCCTGCCTTTATTCTTTTTGTCTAGAATTCTCTGTCTAGAGTTATTTTTATAACTAATTCTAGACAGCGAACATATGCAGTAGACCTTCCTCCTAATATTTTCCCCACAACAACAAATCCTGTAAGATGAGTTGAGCTGAGAGAGAGTGACTGGCCCAAGATCATCCAGCTGGCTTTCATGGCTAAGGCAGGACTGGAATTCATAGTCTCCACTTTCCAGTTTGGTGTCTTAACCACTAGACCAATGTAGGAAGATTAACTAATTTTCACAAATGTCTTCGGATATTTTGCAAGTAAAAAATATTTTATATTCAACATAATTAATGGCATTCTTTTAAACACATAAGATATCTTTATTTACATACATGTTTAAATTTTTTAGGTATGGAATTGGAAGTCAGAGAAATACGTTATTCTGAAAGGACATAAAGAACCAGTCAAGAACTTTCATCTTCTGAAGCAATCAAGACTTCTTTCATGGTCATTTGATGGAACAGCTAAAGTAAATAAAAGCAATTTACTCATTATTTTAGATTAGTCCCTGTAAATTAAATATGTACTGTATTTGGTTTACAAATAATAAAGTCATCAGATTTTGCTTGATGAATGTCCATAAGCAGCCATTTTATCAGGCTAAAAGAGGGATAAATAGGAAGAAAAGCTGTTTCATTTTATGATGGCCCTGTTTTTAAATTCTTTCTATTCTTTTAGTTTTTAATAGATTGTGTTTCTCTTTCTTCTCCCCTTTATTGTTCATTCTCTTCTTCTTCCTCCTCCCCCTCTTCCTTTTCCATTCCTACTGAACATAAGAATGAATATATATGTGTCATGTTTTTTTTCTATCTATGAAACTAATTTATGTATATACGAGCAAATGGTCAATACAGGTAGTCCTCTACTTATGATCACAATTGAGCCAAAATTTTCTGTTGCTAAGTGAATTTTGTCCCATTTTACAATCATTCTTTGCTACAGTTGTTAAGTGAATCACTGCAATCATTAGTTAATAACTTAGTTGTTAAGTGAATCTGGCTTCCCCATTGACTTTTCTTGTCAGAAGTTCACAAAAGGATGGTCACATGATCCTGGGCACTGCAACCATCATAAATATGAATAATTTGTCAGTCATCTGAATTTTGATCACGTGATCATGGGTTCCACCACAAAACCGCGGAGGACAAAATCGCGCTCGACGAAAGCGCGCATTTGACGTCATCACAGCGCGACGAAAACATCGCGCTGTGATCGAAAAATGTAAAAATAAAGCGAAAACTTTACCCTAACCTCCCCAAACCTAACCCTTAACCTAACCCTAAATCTAACCCTAAACGTAACCCTTAACCTAACGCTAAACGTAACCCTAACGCTCTAAACCTAACCCTTAACCTAACCCTAAACTTAAACCTAACCCTTACCTTTATGTGAATAGGCTTGCTTTAATTTTAATTTTATTTCAATTTTTAATTTTTTTCGTCGCGCTGTGATGACGTCAAATGCGCGCTTTCGTCGAGCGCAATTTTGTCCTCCGCGGTTTTGACGGGTCACGGTGATCATGGTGATGCTGTAATAGTTGTGTGAAAAAACTTTTTTCAGTACTTTTGGAACTTCAAGTGGTCATTAAATAAACTGTTGTAAGTGGAGGACTATCTGTATATGCATTTGTGAATCCATTAATTTTATAAATGAGATACCTGATTTACAGGTAATTGTTAATCACTATACCTACACACCATAATCCTGCTTTTTTTTGGGAATGTGATTACTGAGAAAGTAAGTTTTTATAAGTTTGGGTGTGTATGTGTACATGAATACACATCTCTATATATAAAAGCCAAATCCACTCACTCATTACAAAATCTCCAGAACTGTAAAGCTTACAAACTTGAAAATTGGCTTCTAGGTGCTTGGTAAGAAAGGGTTTTTCAAAATGACAATCAGATAATTGGTATTTCTTATACAGTATTTATATATATAGATTAGCATGCTCTGATGCTAAGGAGTTGGACATTCTACTCCCCTCCCCACCTGAAAAGAATTCTGTTCCAACTGCCACTTTGACGTGGGTGTGGCCAGCGTGTGACTCATCCGGCCTGTGGGCTGGCAGTTTAGACAATAGGGCCAGCCTGAGGGAGAGAACAGGATAAAATAAGAGAGGCCTCTGTGGGACAAGCCTGAGGGAGAGAAGGGGATAGGAGAGGATCAATGGGGCCAGCCTGAGGGAGAGGAGAGGCTTCTGTGGGGTAAGACTAGAGCAGAGAAGGGGATAGTAGAGGATCAATGGGGCAAGCCTGAGGGAGTGAAGGGGACAGGAGAGGCCGATCTTCACTACTCATTAATTTTCAAGCTGGAAGTGTCGATTTATCAAGCCTAATCACATAGTTTCGTAGCAGAGCATGGGTATCCAGCTAGTATAGACATATGTCCCAATATTTATTTGTGAAAGTTGAGATCTTCAGGATTTGTTTTATCCGGAGCTGAACATTTCATTTGATTCATTCATGAAGACATACCCTTCCATTTTGGGAAAGGAATCAACTTAAATTCAGGGTCCTCTTCCTTTTGCATAAGCATCTGTCTGTCTTGCTTACCAATCACATACAACCAGCATTCATCACTGGTGTATTTTACTATATTTCTCAGGTCTGGAATATACTTACTGGAGAACTAGAAAAAGATCTTACTTGCCATGAAGATGCTGTTCTTTCTTGTGCTGTTTCACCTGATGCCACTATATTTTCCACTACCTCTGCTGACAAAACTGCCAAGGTTAGTAGTGAGTGTTTGATATTTATTAAAAGAAAAGAACAGCTATATAATTAAATCACTACTTATTTATTTATACATCAAGAGTTATAAATAGTTTCAGGTGTATCTGAACCTCAGCCATGTAAGGAGGAATCAGGTTTTTTTCGACACTATGCAGTGTCATTTGTAGATCCAATTTAACATATTTTTCCATATCACTCTGAAATTTTTAAATCTGCTTTCAGATCAGTCTGTCTTTTCTGGTGAAATCTGTTCCTCCTCCATGACATCTTTAAAGACAATGTCTATGATGTAGACAATCTTAAAATTAACTTCTGGTTCCATTGTTCACAAATATCCCTCAATATATCCAATGTTAAAGTATTTTGCTCCTTTCTGTGTCATTCAGTCAAATGTAAGTGTTCTTTAATTGTAATTTTTAGTTCCTCCAGGTTCCCTCTAGTGTCCAAAGTTCCATCCTGTCATTTTTTTAAAAAAAGGAAGAATTGATATAATTAATTTTAAAATCATATTCAAATCCTTATGGATCCTTAGTCCATTTATAAATCTCCAAAATTAATATTCTAAACATCCTTTTGCTGTTTATTCCAAAGCAAGAATTATTTAAAGTCCTTAAACCTGTATTTAACTTCTTTTTGGAAGTATCAAAGGAGATTCACCAATGCTATAAAACGTCATTCCAAAAAGCAATTAATAAGCAATTTCCAAATGGGATTAGAAAGGGAAGTGTGCAAACCCTGTGCCGACTGCAATTTGGGCAAAGATGGTGTTCCCTCATCTCCCAGCGTTCTAAACCACAGGGGACTGCTGTCTGGAGGTCTTCTCAAGAGGGGTAGCTGTCTGAGACACTTGAGAACAATCCCAACCTCTCTTTGTCCAAAGAGGAATCCCAAAGAGCCAGTCCACTTGCTGGCATTTCATTTCACCACAGTCATCAGCTCTGCTTTCAGTTGAGAAAGAGCCAATTTCAATTCACCATTTCTTCCCTTAAAGTGATAAGTAGTTCTTTATTACTGTATATTGATTTCAGTGAAAGAGTTGCACATTGGCTTTTCTTTCATTTATATGAATCAGAACTTAAATGTACCTATGGCCTAATACTGCAAATTAGCATTGATCGTTGTAAATGTCTCTTTAGACAAGATGCAGTTGTTCCTGTTATTCTTCTGCATCAGGAGAATAACCCCATAACACCATTCCTGTTAAGGTACTGCATCAGATTGTTAAAGGAGAATTTGAGATCTGCCTACACATTCTATGTTCCTGGCCCCTATGTGAGAAAATACGTTTGAAGTAAATTTAAATTTGCACAGACTGTTTTTTAGGAAATCTGATTGCTGCTGTTCATTCATGCATGCCATCAAAGATGTATTTGGCAAAATTAGGCCTTGGAGAACTACATCCAGCTCTTACAAATATTCTTTTTAGTTCATTCTGTTCTGATCACATTTCTACACTTATAGTTTTCATTGTACCCTAAATTATCTATGAAGTTCAGATACCAGTTTTGGTATCTGAGTGAATGAGATGTAAGCATTATTTGTATGATCATGTTCATATATAAATTAAACATTTTGCTTAATGTAATATTTTAATATTTTAAATCTTCAGATATGGAGCTTCAAAAGTTCATCAGCTCTTCATACTTTGATTGGCCACAAAGGTTGTGTGAGATGCTGTACATTCTCTCTTAATAATGAATTATTGGCCACAGGAGATGACCATGGAGAAATAAGGGTATTTTATTTTTCATTATTTATTTAATATTTGGCATAATATAATTGCTATGGATTGATAGGTTTTTTTTTATATTGATGAGTTTTGGGTGGTTTTGCTATCACTTCAAAGCAACAACATTAAAGAGGTAAAGAGGGATTTCAAGGATTTTTTCTGTTAACAAAAAATGTTAGGAATACAGAATGTGTTTACCTCTTATAGAACTAAGATAGCTAAGAGAGTGGGTGGAAGCTAGAGACAGGCTTTCTCAGTACGAGATCCTCATGGCCCTTAAATAATCTTTCTTAAAAAAACTTGCAGAATTCTCCCTTGTCTTCCTTCAACAAGACAGAGTTTGTATCATTAAAGTAGCTCTGCAGGCCAGCTCTGCCTTGAGTAGCAACTGTAGTTTTCAGGTAGTCTTCAGAGCAGCAGTAGTTAAGCACTGTAATAATGTAGTCTCAAGGTAGTGATGGCATGAGTCACTGCCAGTAGTCTATCTATTGCTGCTAGCAGATAAACCAAAGCTAGCTAACAAACTCCCAACTGCTGCTCCTGTAGAACATATAAATGTAGAAGTATACAGTACTACTACGTGATTTTTTTCTCTCTCTGTATTTCTTTCACACATCTTTTATCATCAACATTTACAGGAAAGTTCAGTTTTGTTTTGAGCTGTGCAAAAATGCATTTTTTCTACTGTGAACATATCATCTGAAGCAAGAACCTGATTTATTACCAGTTTGGCCAAATGTGTATGAGCTAATTATGTAAGCTAAAGCCTTTTCTAAACTCAGAATGGCTTCTTGAATGCATGTGGATATATATCTAGCTCTAAACTCCTTAGAGATAAGCAGGAGTATTATATTTGACTAGTAATCTCTAAGATTAGCAGAATAATTTCATTCTGGTCTGTTGCCATTACGTCCACTGCAGAGTCAGTCATTAAGAATATTCCATTGGTTGCCTCTCACTCAGTTGTCATCTCCTGAGACACTCTGGTATGTTTCCATCTTGGTTCTCTAACATTTTCTTTTCCTCCTCAAAACGTCAACAATTCTCATTCCAAGAGGAACTGATTTTCATCTTTTTGCCAGCATATCAGCCCCTTTTCACTTCTTTTTCCATCTGAGAAACGTCTTGTCCAAGTCTTGACTGCTTATTAATATTTTCTCCCAGGTCAGTTTTATAGTCTGCACTTTTCAAAGTATGTACATTTGAGAGATCATGTGACATGAGCAACAGACCCTTTTTACTTTATTTGTTCTGTCACAACACCAAAATGCCTGCAAGACCAGCCTGATCCCATTCACAGCAAATGCAAGGGATGATGGCAGGCCTAACAGTTTCTGAAGAAATAGCATCCCCATCTTGCTGGGATTCAGTCTCAACCTGTTTTTTGCCATCTGTTCTTTCACTGTCTAGATACTGAGCTACATCATCCACTCTATTCCCTGCCTAGCCAGGATGAAATGTATTATAGCGTATTATCAGTGTACTGATGATTTCTCATCCTGAACTGACAAATGATCACTGCCAGTGGTTTTATATAGACATTAAATAACATAAGAATAAGCAAGAAGTCCAGTGTCCATCTACACACACACACAGCCCAAAAATACAGGATGACAGGATTTAATTACTCCCCTGGTTTCCATTTGGAACCATTTGGAACCACTGGGCTCAGGAATGAAAAGAAGTGCTGCAAAACAACACTTCCAACTTCTAATCTCACAGGTTTATACATTAATATCAGGCATTGCATGAAACCTAATACTGTTTTAGATTTTTTTAAATTCCGCCTTTATTATTTTTATAAATAATTACAGACAGTGAACATACTTACTATTCCTCCCTCTTCCTATTTTTCCAACATAACTGAGATGAGATGATCTGACAGAGTGACTGGCCTGAAGTCATCCAAATGGCTTCCATGCATAAGGCAGGACTAGAACTCATTGTTGCCTGTTTTTTAGACCAAACTGGCTCTCTGGTTTCAAAGTTGTTTGCATTTTAAGATCAAAGGAAGTCCATTGATTCTTACTAATTTAAAAGGAAGAATGGTCTACTTAGCTTCATAAAATAATACATTTAGGAAGTTATGGAGGTTTTGCAAGATGACTAATCTACAAGATATTGTGTCTTATGAATTCCAGAAACATTTGTAGCAGGATTTATTTTTTATTCCTATTTCAACACCATCATTTAGTTGCTTTCTCTAAGATAGCTTACAAAAACTGAAAACTGTATGCAATATTTTACTGCATTTGTATTACAGGTTTGGAGTATATCAACAGGTAAACTACGTCACTTATATTTTTCTGCCACAACAAATGAAGGAGGATCAGCATATGGAGGCTGGGTGACAGGCCTTCATTTTTCTCCTGATGGTAAAGTGCTTGTTTCTTCTGGAGGATACATCAAGGTAAATTCAATAAAATTTTGTAAAAAGTGCAATTTTTAGAATTATTATATAATTCACACTCTTTTGGGGGGGTCGTTAAAAATTATCTCTTTGAACTATATGATTGAATTAGGAAAAAAAATCTCTCTTGTGTATGTATCTTTAATTTAGAAGTTTATGCAATAACTCTACAATTTGCCCATTCTATCCCATAGATTATAATTTGATGACAATTTAGAAGTACTTGTGTACCTTGCCTAAGGCTCACGGTTACGAGATCTGAGTAATTAATATAGGAAGTAAATTTCAAGAAAATAATCCTGATTTAGGGAAGATTTTGAAATCTATATTTGTATAGGTAATATGAATCCTTGTGTTCTGAAATTTGAGTCTTATGAATACTGTATTTTTTTCAAATGTGTAGTACAGCAAGAAAAGTATGCCACAGTTTGGTTGTGGCATATTTATAGGTTATTGTTATTTTTATTTTTCTTAATTATAAATATATTTTCTTTTCCTTTTAGTGGTGGAATGTGGATACTACCAGTAGTCAATCCTTACAAACTTTCTACACAAATGGAACAAATCTCAAATCACTGCATGTGTCCCCCGATTTCAAAACATGTGTGACACTGGATAATCTAGGCATTCTTTATGTGCTACAGATTATGGAATAAATTTAAATTGTAATCACTTTTATATTTATAGTATTTTGAGCCAGGTGAATCCTTTCCTAATTTTTTTCTAACTTTCATGAAACTGTGATTTTTTTTACTATACATAGTACATTTGTAATTTCTTCCAAATCAGCACCTTTTTAAAAATATGTGGTTGATCATAATGAAAATGCAATTTTCGTTCTTTAATATATTTTGCTCTTGGAAGTTGCACTGAATATAATTACACTATACTTTGATCACCAAAAAGAGCAATATGTGATAATGCAGTCATTGATCTAACAGCAAATGTTTCTAAATCATAAGCACATTTGCCACTCCAAGATTTTGTTTTAGATTTTTTTTACTATTGTAATCTTGTCTTGATCCTTTGGATTGACAGGTGGTGTCTTGATACACAATGTGAATAATTGAAAATATCCGTGGCATAAAATGCCTACTGATATTGTCCTGTTTGAAAGATAATAATATAAGAGCACATATTGCAGTCTTGTCCTTTGCTTAAAAACACAATAGAATTTTCTAAAGATAAAGTTTGGATGTTGGCTTAACATATTCCATTTTGAATCAGACTAAAATGTCACTGACAGCTAATTGTATTAAACCTACAAAAATGTATTGGGAAGAATATTTCACTTTTAAAGATAATGTATGATTAAGATTATTTTGTATTTTCTTGTTTCCTTTTAAAAATAAAGTATAATTGATTTCTTTTCCAGCCTGTATTTCTTTTAGTTTGTGTCTATGAATATTTAAATAAAACTTACCTACTAAAATGTTCTTGTTGACATCACTAGATGACATATTTTCAAATAAATTGTCCTTTAATACTAATTCAGAGACAGTTGATTATGTACATACAGAATACAAAATTGATAATTAAGTTGTTCTCTTGGAGTGCATATGTGCACAAATGCAAATAACAACATGTAAAGTGAAGAGGGGGGACTCGTAATTGTTGTGCTGATAGGCAGATTAGAAACTCCTGCCAGATTTCTAGTTGTCTCTCTTTTTAGCTTGTTTATGAATGGAACCCAAAGGCTACTAAAATATGTCTTGAAGAACAGGTAGGTACATTTCCTGTACCATGTGGAGTATCAACTTGTCAAAAGTAATTTGGCAACTTGATCTAAACACAATGCCCTGACATTAAGAGGGTCAGAAAAGGCCTGTGGCAATAGACAAAGTTCTCAGGGATTGGACTGTAGATTTGTGAGTGGAAGAAGGTCGTAGAAGAGTGGTCCTTACCTGCAGTGAAAGATTTGGATATTAAGCTGGTATTCATTAGTAACAGGCCCCAAGAGGGGTGAGGTAGTGGAGAAAATGGACAGCGCTTTTGAGCAACAAGTATGAGTATCTGTGTGTTAACTTGGGCCATAGAGGCAAACTAGGGATCCTGGCTATCATAAGGTTGGGATTTGAGTCCCTTGTTTTTTGATGGAGTTCTATTGTCTGGTAAACTCTCATTCAGGGCAACTTGGGCTCTCAGTGTAATTTCTCCTGAGGTGCTTAGTTCATCCCAGACAGTAGCTTGGTTTCAATAAGATTTTTGGAGGATGAAGCAGCAGAAGCCATACCTTGAGCACCAATATTTACAAAAACTGAATCAAATTTAGCACAAAGCAGGGCTTATGTTCGAGTCTGCTTCATGCTGAAAAAGGAGGTGAAGCATCTCTACTGCTCCCTTGTGTTGGTGGGTTGTACCATTGGCAACTTTCTTTTTGTAGGACTTAGCATGTAAGATCTCTGCCAGGCTATTATAACTAGTTTATATGACATTTCACCAATAATATTCAAATCCACCAGTGTCTTGACTCTATAGGGGCAGGATTTGATGTGATGAGTGCTGAAATAGAAAACATTATATTTGGGAATTCTTTTAGCCTGTGAAGTAAAAAGGATATTTTGAAGTATGCTATCTGCTACCTCTGGGCTTGCTTCCTGTCCCTCTTGACTCATATGGTCTGGAAAAAGTATATTTGCTGGATCTGGAGGATAGCCTGCATCTGTTGGTGAAATAGGTTATTACAAATCCTTTTTCTATTTTTGAGACTTGCCAATTTGCAGTCTTCTGTTTTTTGGTAGAGTAAGAGGGTGCTGGAAAATCAGCTTCAAAGCATTGTGGAAGGAAGATTATCTGGCACATTTTCAATCTGGATTCAAGCATGGGTATGTGACTGAAACAGCATTGGCTCTCCTGGTTAATGACGTTTGTTGGAACTTGGATGAAAGGAATGTTTCTGTCTGGAGTCATATTAAGGCTATTGTCAGACTTAAGTACCACAGCTCCAGTATCTTTCTGAACCAACTGTGAGGATTGTGGATTAGAGCATTCTTCTACAATGATTCTGCCCAGCATGCTAATAAATGAAGTTCTATTGATGTTTCCACGATCCTGTACTTTATATAATACTTACATTTAATGTATTATTGTATAATTCTTGCTTCCTTGATTATGCCTTGTGATGGTCTCAACACTTACCTAAGTGGGAGGATCTCAAAACAGTGACCCAGACTTTCATTGCTACTTACGTATCTAGGTTACACAACATGTATTCTATGAGTCTCCTTTTGAAAACAACCATGGCTGGCATGGCAGGAGGACTGGGGAAGAGTGCACAGGACTAACCCAGCAACAGGCAATCTTTCCTGTCAGCTTCCCAATTGAGTTTGTGGGGAAACTGGCAAGAAAAATCACAAAAGGCACTTGCAATTATGGGTGTTGGAACTTGGTTCATAAGTGCAAACCAATTGCCAAATGTCTAGATCATGATCATGTGACCATACAGATGCTGGGACAGCTAGAATGCCAAGAACTAGTTGTAACCACCATTTTTATAACTTTGAATAGTGCTGAACAAATAGTCATAGGTTGAGGACTACCTGAATTTGAAATACGTTCCCAAATCTATATTTTTTTCATAAACTCTTTACTTCAAAAGTGAACCAAAGAAATACATATAGGCCCCTATTCTAGCTTTATTCCTTCTTCCATTTTAACTTCTCTCCTTCCATTGCTTTGTATTGAAACAAATAAATTCCTAAAAACAAAAGCCTCTTTTACTGTTAGCTTTTTTTTATCATATTGCACTAAATGTAGACAATATGAATTTCAGATTGCACTGGCCATTAGACCATTGTTTTTTCCATACTCCTTGTCATTTCAGAATGCCTGATGTTTAATATCCTTACTAAATTGTGAAAAAGCCAGTGCTGACTGTACAATTTCAATTTATTTTGTGTGCTTTTGAAGGATATAAATAATGACCAAAATTACAAAATTTATAACTGGAAGCCCAAGCATATTTACAGAGAAGAATTTGTTGCAGTGAGGCTACTATTTGCTTGTTCCTATACAATGTTCCTTTGGGTACTATTTTCAGTGTTTAATATCAGCCTACTACATACATATCAACAATGATAGGCAAAATATATACAAGGAACTAATTGGTTCAAGTATATTGTATTAAAAGGTTCTTTTGTCATCCAGCGCTATGATTAGGATCAACTAAACCATATACAATTTTCAGTTTTAAATCGAGTTTCATTATCAATTTTGCTAAAAATTCCATTGAGTGTAACTGAATTTTCAGTTAGATATGAAAGAATAATAAAAAACATTGAAGTCAACCACACTATTCATAAATATCTCTATAATGATGTCCAAAATGACTCACAATTTGACTGGATAGAATATACATTTAAAATGCTGTTTTTTGCCTATGATCAATATTTTTACTGTAATTTATTCAGTTCCACTGAAATATACATAAATGTTATTGTACAAATACTCCACGAAGACATTAAAAAATTAAAATACTTGAAAAACAAAACTAAGCAAATTTCATTAAATTCCATGTTAAGCCAGTGCTCAAACAGGTTATTTTGTGGAAACAATGTATTTACTTTGGATATTTTTAAACTTTATTTAGGAAAAAAATCTTTTGAATTTAACTTTTTCATTAAAATCAGCTGCGACAGAAAATTTAGTAAAAATTCCAGTTGGATTAAAACCATCTTTGAAACATTGATAAGCTTAAATGCATGGCTATAATAACTTGAAAAACTGTGTACAGTTGCATTTTTCTTAGTGCAATTGCTGGGCAGCTTTTATTTACTCTTCCAAAGTACAAAGCATCCAGTTTATAGATGACACCACTGTTACCACTGTTGCAAACAGTACAGCAGCAGTTTAACTTCAAATTAAATCCAAATTCTCTTCATAATTAATGATTTTCTTTATCATAAATATTCACACTTTTTCATATAATTTTTCCTCTGTCACACAAAAATATTAAATACAAGGTGCATTTCATGCATTATTAATTCCTCTTCTTAAAACCATTATCAATCTTAACACACTGCTATATAGAACCTCTTTTCTCCAGATGATTAAATGGCATGTAGTTTACAAAAAACAGCAACTAACAAATGAAGGAAATTAATAACTTGCTATTATTTTTTAAACATATTAAAACAAAAATTATATAGGATTTTCATAATTTCTCAAATATTGTATTAAATAATCTGGGTCTATTTCAATATTTGCCAAATAAGAAACCCAACTATAACTGAACATTGTATTACTAAGCAGCATTAATGTTAGAGACCTTTGTAAAAGTAGAACATTAAAATATGAAATCAAAGAAAGCACTGTGGCAAAGTCCTAAGAAAATTGCGTGCACGAAAACTATCTCCCACTCCTCTCTTGTGGGCTCCTTCAAAAGTCTTCATCCCATGTCATTCTTCTGTCAACGCTGCAGGAAGAACAATCACCAGAAATGACCAGCAGCCTTTATATTTATATATATATTTATTTATATATATTTATGTTTTTGCTAGTTTCAAGGCCACTCAGTGCAGTCTTCCTCTCTGTTAGATTGAAGAGTTGCTTATCATGGAAAGGCTGTGCTGTGACTGCTTTGAGTGCAAGGCACAACAAGAAATGATGAACAGTTCATTATCAGAAAATTGTGGTTTCATACTTGGTATTAATTCCTCTTTTAGCTTCTTGTCCTGGTTCTACAATCCATGGTAGATTGGTAAGAGTCTTTTGTTCAGTGGGATCCATCTGCTTTGAAACAAATAAACACAGGAATGCTTTATCTATTTAAATTACAGAATTTTAAAACTATGTTTAAAGTTTGTCAAGATGGCACATTACCTGGATGTACCATATATAGTTTTTTTTCCCCTACTGATGATCCAGTAGGACATTGATAGTTAATTTTCACTGTACTCACAAAATTGTGCTGCTGGAATGAAACACATTACACTAAATCTGAAATGGTGGTATAACCTTACACCATCATGCAGCATGTGAACCTTACAGATTTGAAAAAACAGATTCTACTGCAAGACTCGCATTCTCTTTTGACTTTGAAATTACTCTAAGTAATATATTCAAAGTACAGCTGTTTAGTCAATATCACAAAAAAGCAGCAGACGATCAGGAGCACCAAGCATATACATCTCCAGCAATTTGAAGGAGGTGCATATACAAGTTGAATAGCGAATAGTGTTCCTCAGCTGGTTGTAATGTATGCATAGGAATGTAACATTTCATATGTTCAAATAAACTCCAACAACCATAAAATTACCAAAACATAAAGATGTTTTCATGAAAACTTGCAAATACTTAAAATTCAATGTTGGCTATTTTTTTCTGCGGCTGAAAGCAGCACAATATTGGTTGGAGCAAGCGTATAATAAACTTAGTATCACATATTTTGGTTCTTCCTGGATTTTGAGATGAAAAGAGGGATACCTAGGCTGCTAAAAGGAGGCAGGGTTTTCCCACCCTCCTGTAAATTTGCGATGGAGATAGAATTTGATTCTTGTTTCCAAACTCATGGACTGTTTAATACATTGAATCAAATAATTATATAGCTGTCCTCCTCCTGCTGCCTTTTCATCAGATAAGCATCTCCAGGTTTACCTAGGAATCATCACTCAGGCTGTTATGGGAATCACATGAAAGGAGTGGTTTTTCAAGCCTGCAGAGTTGGAAAGGGCTTGAAAACCCACTCCATGCATGTGTACAGTTTTAACCTTCACATGTGGAGACACCAATCAGAGTTCTGCCAACTATATTATGTCCTGCTGCTCCAGATTTTATTTATAAGATGTTTTGATTTTCATTTTGTTTGACTTTTATCTTTTTATAACTGATATAACACTTATTATTGTATATCATACACAATAAATACATTACAAATGGGTATAAGTGATACTAACAACTAATAAGTATTAGGCATTAATTGCTGACAATTTGATTTTTATAATAACCATTTGGGAAGTTAACGTATTTTCTGAGTATAAGACGCACCTTTTTTCCTCAGAAAAGAGGCTGAAAATCTGCATGCATCTTATACAACAAATACAGCATTTTTTTGCCTCCCGAAGTCCTGCCCTCTTCCCAAAAAATGGCTGTGTATACCCTTATAGAGGCTTTCAGAGAGCTCCTGGGGGCTGGGGAAAGCAGAAATGAGCAGAAAATGGGCCGGTTTTTGCCTCCCTAGCCCCCAGCAGCACTCTATATGCCTCCATAAGGCTATGCGTGCAATTTTTTTGACAAGAAACGGGCCCATTTTCACGAAAAACAGGCCGGTTTTTGCTCGTTTTTGCCCCCCCCGGAGCACTCTGCAAGCCCCCCCCAAGGCTATTCGTGCCTTTTATTTGTGAAAAACGGGCCCATTTTTGTGAAAAACAGACCATTTTGGGGAAGTTTGCAGAGTGCAAAAACTTTTCCCCCCTTTTGGAAAGCTCTTTAGTTAGAGTGATTGATGAGAATTGCATTGATCAAGTGCTGTGCCAGCAGAAACAAATCTTAGGTGCTGCAGGTTGTCAGCGATTTCCTTCTCCAGCACATGGATAAATACACCTGGAAACATCTACCTACCTACCTATCTACCTACCTACTTACTCTCTCTCTCCCTACCTACCTACTGTATTTCTCTCTCTATATATATCTGCCTACCTACTCTCTCTCCCTACTATATTTCTCTCCCTCCCTCTCTCTCCCTACTTACCTACTCTCTACCTACCTACCTACCTACCTACTGTATTTCTCTCTCTATCCCTCTATCTATATACCTACCTACTATCTCTCTCCCTACCTACCTATTGTATTTCTCTCCCTCTCTCTCTATCTACCTACCTAGCTAGCTAGCTACTCTCTCCCTCTCCCTACCTACCTACTGTATTTCCCTCTCTCTCCCTCTATCTACCTACCTTTTTTTTAAATTTGCCTCTTCAAAACCTTGGTGCGTCTTATACTCCGGTGCATCTTATACTCCGAAAAATACGGTAATTTTCTGTCAGTTCTTTTGCATTCCTCCCCAATCTACAGGTTGATGGTGGATACTTTTTGGTTTATTACAAATCTATGCGCTTGGTCATGCCTCTTCATTTTACCCCTTCAGTCACAATAACCCTGAAAAAATAGGGCTATGGGGATCATGAATTCAATAATATCTGGAGAGATGCATGTATTGATCTACTGTATTAAAACACCTGGGTGGCAAGCCAGAATAGAACATCAAGAGAACATTCCGAAAGAAACAATTGCAAAAGGATTGTTAAGAAAACTACATGGATGTGTCCATGTAATCATCAGGAGTTGAGCTTGAAGTGTCTTTCTTTTACTTTACTTACTGATCATTAAACCAAGCAACAGCAGATATAGAGGCACAATCTTATATTGGATATAATTATCAATTGTTTACTAAAGACTTTACCAGTAGCATGGTTAGAATTACCTTCAAGAATGCTTTTAATATCAAATTTCTGAAACTGTAAAATTAAAAATTTAGCTAGTAACAGTAAATGCATATTTGGAGTAAAATCTACGAACACAGGCCAAGAACATTTATCACATACTGATACCAAGTTTCTTCTATATGGATTATGGTCTTACTCACCACAGATTTTCGGATGCTAACACGTGGTTTTGGGATTGGCTTGGTAGGTTTATTATCAAAGCTTTCGGGAAGTGTTGAAGAATGGCCTCCTTTTCGAGCCTGAAGTGCCAGTTGATAAGCTACTTCAAATGCCTGTCCCAATGTGAGAATTATTTCATAGGCTAAATTCTGGAATAGCAACAAACAGCAGGATTAAGCTAATTAATATGAATATAAGTTTAAAAGAAAATCTTAAATATAAGGTAGCTTTGATTAATTGTTAAAAGGTTATATTAATTGCTTTTTGCGCATCAGTGGTGTTTTATCATTTTCTATGACTGATACATTAAAAAAACTATGTAGAGACAACATACTTGATTTCTTCCCTCACCTACAATAAGTTGAACATTCAAATGTAAATATTCAGTCAATCATACATGCTATCTGTAGGAAGATATTAGGTGTAGGATATAATGAATACACAGAATTTTGCAAACAATACTGTATTTACCTGGAAGGAAGAAGACTTCTTCCTGAATTCTACATGTACCCTCCCCCATGAAGAGTACATGGGAAAAAAAATAGAAATTTAACAATTCTGTGCAATATCCAGCTCCACCAGCTTTTCAACATAGAATTGCCAATTCTGCCTAAAAGCAATCCTGGAGAACACTCTTGCCACCAATGCGAACGTGTCTGTCTATGTGTCATACTCGTATGCATATATATGTATGAGTATACTGTATCTGCCAGAAGCTACACTGTAAAAATAGGTAAGGCCAGAACCAACAAATTTATTGTCTTTAAAATTAATTGTCCCATTTATAAAATTAATACTGTCATAATCAGAAACTCACGAGTATACACTACACATTCCCCTTCCTTCTTCCACCAGAAACTGTAAAGACAAAGGGATAAGGGACAGTAGGGAGAGAGGGGGGAAATTGCACTGGGAAGGGGAAAGAAAGGGAAGGAAAAAGGAAACAGAACAAAACTAGATGGAGAGAAAGTGAGGGGAAGAGCTGAAGTGTAAACACGGTTTCTCTCATTTCTTCCCAGTTTAATTATTTCTTCCCAGTTACCTCTTTATTTTCAATAGCCTCCTCTATTACCAGTTAATGGCAGATAATTCCCCCCCCCCCTAATTATTTGGTGGGTAAAAAGGGAAGAGAAACTCATGCTCCTATTTATTTATACTTATTATCATTTTAAGAACAGTACTGTGAGATTAAACAATCTATTTTACTTGGTTACATCTATTGAAATTACCATGTGTTCATTTTTATAGGTTACTGCATAACATAAAACATCATAATCCACACTGAAATGCAGACAATAACAGAATGATAAAAAAATTGATGTTTTGCAAACTTTCAATCCTTTACACAGATAGCAACTGTACATTGGCTTACTTCATCAGAATCTTAAAATTAATACTCATAAATCCGTTCATACATGCTGACCTCACACTGGCCATGAAATGGGAGGTCTGCTTCTTGAAACTTCCATTATTTGAAAGCCAGTAATACTTCCAAATGAAACTTTTAAAGATATTTTTGTAAATTGGATTAATCATGCAAAAAGAGATTACAATTGTTTTTATAATTTATCCTTTATCACTATCCAATCATAAATATCAGGGAATGAGATAAGCAGACTCCATAAACTAGTTACTAAAATGATGTACTAAAATTTAGGTTTGCTTATTTATCTGTTAAATTAATAACTTTTCTCTTGTCCTTCTGAGGTAAACCAGATAGGAATCACAACTAGGTGAGCAAATTCTACTTTATTTTAAAGCTACATTGTAAGAATCTTGTAAGTCTGAAAATACAATTCTTCCCCCTTCTCTCGGTCTCCTTTATAGCCCAAGAAACTAGGGAGAGTCTCTTCTGAGCCTCTTCTCCCATCCACTCTCCAGTTGCAGGCTATGCTGTCTCTTATCTTGTGATTCCCTTGGTAGCATCTCTGCCCAGTCTCCCAAGTCTTTCCCATATAATGTTACCCATCTTAATGTAAAAAGGGTCCTATGTAGTATCCCTGCCTCTACTTGTTCTCTATAATAAGGAGACCAATTGGGCTGAATAAGGGACTAAAAAAAGTCACCCACTAAATTTCCAAGCTGAAGGATTCTTGAACCTTAATCATCTAGATTTCATATTTTAGTATGTTTGACATAGATTTTTAAGAAGAAACTATGCAACAGTTTATTAGTCTTGTATTATTTATTTTGCTAGTGATTATAAAATTCTACATTGTTAAATAGTGTTTGTATTTCATTCTCATGAAATACAATAGACAAAGTTTACAAATATTGGGATAGACAAGGGATAGACAAGGTTTACAAATATTGATGTAGGTGATATATATTTGTATATATTTTGTTGGTATTTTTATTTAGCCAATTATGAAGCTTATTCTGTGGAATTACATGTGGTTTGTTGGAATGTGCTGATACATTCTGGCAACATACTACTTAAAATATTATTTGACATTATTTATGTACTGATTACTGGATTAGAATGTTCTACAGCAGCCTGGGAATGTAGAGTAACTCTACACTCTGACTTCAGTGGGAAGCCAGCCTACAGTATAATGCTGGGGGAACCATAACAAATCATTCTAAATGTTTCAAGCTGACATTCCATGAGCTTCTAAAGCTCATGCTTTTCAGACCACACTCCACAACACTAGCAGTTATTTTAATTAAATTAAACATCTGAAATTATATATATGTGTGTGTGTGTGTGTGTGTGTGTGTTATATTTGTGCTGATAAATAAATAAAGGGAGACTAGTATAGATCTATTTCAAGCTATTTAGCTCTCATCAGCTAGCCATACCCTTACTGGGAATCGAGCCTGTGCTGTGTATATATATTTGAATCCCAGTAAGGGTATGGCTAGCTGATGAGAGCTAAATAGCTTGAAATATAACAAAGGCAACAGTAAAAATATTGGGTTTCTGTCTGGATGGACTCTTACGACGAGCCGATAGACAGAGAATGGAAGTAGTGAACTTCCTCCCATATTTGGGCATACCAGGGGTTGTGACTTTATATATAGCCACAACCCCTGGTATGCCCAAATATGGGAGGAAGTATGTATGTACGTACACACATACATACATACATACATACATACATACATACATACATACACACACACACACACACACACACACACTATCAATAGTTCATTTTACTGTTGGAATTTAATTCCAAATATATGTCTGCATTATAAAGCTGCAATTTTTACAGCAGAAACACATCTGAAATGGTAGCTTATATGCTTTAGATCAGATTGGTAAATGCAATATTAACAAAACTCATTTTTCAAGTTTTAGGTACACTGGAAATTTGCTCACAGAACATAGGAATACTAATAAAAACCCAGCATTTTAACTCACAAATGATTTGACCGTCAGTGATAAACTGTACCATTGCAAAGATAAAAAATCACATTTTATCAGCATTTAAGGAATATAGCTATGGCAAATTTCACTGGGTTTAAGCTGATATACAAGTCTTAAAGGCTTAGAATGCTTACCTCATAGAAAATACCACTTTATCCTTTTTTGTCAAAAAAATAAAATTTTGAACTAATCATTATTTGTCCCAGAATGCAGCACTATATGCTTGGATAGACTGAACTTATGGAGCTTTGTGAACTATATGCAGAACTGGTGGTTACTAGTTGCTCATTGCAATTGAAAATAATTCTTAACTCCCAATTATTTTGTCATGAAGAAGCAGCAAATACCTTCACTTAGTTAGAGGATAAACCACTTGGCAAGGAGGTCTGAGAGGTTGCAGGTTCCCCTTCTAACCTAACCATAACCTAATCAGAGAAGTAGCAGCAGCTATAGACAGCTTCTTCCTTATCCTGTGCCCCCAAAAAACTCATGCTTTTAAATGTCAGTGAGCCCAATTAAATCCAGCCCTATCTTTATATGTGTTACATTATGTTTTCTTGTTAAGTTTTTCTCAAACCGAATCATCAAAATATGTTTTTTCAAAAATTTCAAAAATATTATATAACTGTCTATTTAGGCAAGCACAAGCATGAAAATCTTGTTCAAGATATTCTGCCTACACATTAAAATCCTCAGTTGGATTATTTCACTTGTACAGAATCATATGTAAATTGTAGTAGTCAGCAAAGTCTCTTCAACATATACCCATAAATATCCATTTCTAACCACAAAGATTCTAAAAGTATGAGTTGTTGCACAGAACAGTGTTCCCCAATCTTTGCGTCTTGGCAGACTAGCAATGGTAGCAGCGGAATGAAAAGGGAGAGGGGATCATTTTATGTGCCTGTGCACTGCTTTCACAAATGCAGCTTACACACTTGCCCACATCTTCCGCAGCCCGCTTCTGAAAGGGTTGCAGCCCGGCACAGAGCCAGTGGGGCGGGCTGCGGATTGGGGACTGTGGCATAGAAGTACATAAGAAAAAATAGCTGGTATCATGCTGTGATGGGCAGACCCAATGGCCTGTTCGGTTGTATTTATCTGGATAATGAGTTCTAAGAGCTTCAGACAAAGCCTGATTACTTTTAAAATTTCAGTTAATGACTAAAGCATAGAGGAAAGAGAGAGGAGCTATCTGAATATTAAGATGGCAAAAATTACATAAAATATTATTTGTAAAACTGGAGCTTTGAAATTATTCCTCATATGCTCAGATTTTGTTGTAGGAGATTCACAGCTAAAACAGACAGGCAGATATGCCTACCCTCTTTTATTATGGGGAGCAATAGTTCATAATAAAGAAAGGTGTGCAAATATTCCTTGTCTATTTTTAAATATTTATTGGAAAAATGTATTTTGAGGAACCTGAAGTTCATGGCACACTTGTCCTGCAAATATTCTGCCTATATTTAATTACATTTTTCCAACATAACTACTCAGGAAGACTTTAATGCAATATTTTATAATGCTTTCATCTTTTTTCATTATTGAGAGTTTATAGCACTGGCTATGCCTAATGGAAATAGATTTCTAAAATATTAAAATATAAATTTGAATTCTCAAGATATGTATCCTGATATTCAGCCTACTATTAATATATGGGAAAACAAATGACCATGTTGTCTTAACACAATTACTAGGCAAAAAAAAAACCTTTGTACAAGATCTATTTTATGTTTTGTCTTCAACAAAACTTTCTCATGTTCATAACATCACGTTAGTACATATTTCTAAGTATACAGAAGACTCAAATAAGCATCACCTTAATAAATCCAGCAACCCTTCCCTAATCCAATAATACCAGACCAACATAGGGATTGACAGCATACTAACATTAGAACAGATGTGACTGACATTTTTGGCTTACTTTTGTTACTTGGGATGGCAGTATGCCTGGGAATAGGAATAGTTCATTTTTTGGCGTCCTTAAGCTCCATATACACATGCATGCATGCACATACACAGACATTCACAAAAACAAAACACAACCACAAAGCTTAATTTTATTCATTTTGGCATGATTCTGGGTCATTTTTAAGATACATAAGGAAGGATAAACAGAGATGTGGATTTTCCAGAAAGAAATAAAACTGATTTTTTTTCTATGCACATTTGCCTAAATTTCCCTAATATGCATTAACATTGCGGTACATTATTTGGTCTGAAGAATATTGCATTTGGCTATTTTACTAACTTTCAACCATTACATAG
Source organism: Thamnophis elegans (assembly GCF_009769535.1). Taxonomy (NCBI): domain Eukaryota; kingdom Metazoa; phylum Chordata; class Lepidosauria; order Squamata; family Natricidae; genus Thamnophis; species Thamnophis elegans. The sequence goes on along the minus strand of NC_045547.1, from coordinate 36,388,479 downwards.
AAATGAACTAAAAGTTTCAATACGTAGAGAAAAAATTTATTGGAATATTAGAAACAAACATTGAGCAGTAAAATAAGCAACAGAACAATAGAAATGGTGCTTCATATGATGGGCAAATTAGGTCATAATGTTCCTTCCGGAAAATGGTTTCCTGTCACAACAGGAGGCACACTTCCTGCAAATATAGTTTTAGCCATTGTCTTGTCTATTTTTCCTTGCTCTTCTTTTAACATTTTTTCAATAAACGTCAATTGCCCATCTTGACATGAACTTAAAATGGATAGTACATCCATGGATAGTACATCTGGTGATTAATCTTTGAAGTTCAAGATTTCGCAAATTATTACTTGTGTTACCAAGTTCCTGCAATAAAGCAAAGGGATTAATATTTTTATCTGCTTCTTCCTTCCATTAGAATGATTATTTTTTTTAAAAACAAAAACAAAAGCTTCAGTAAGCAAGCTTTGTTTTTATGTTTTACATCAAGAAAACACTGCACATCACAGATCTATACCAGATAACTGTTTGAGTATGAGGCTTTTATATAATCTCTTTGCTCAAGTCTAAGGTCAAATGTAGCAAAGGAATCCATGCTATTGCTAGCCAGAAGAAAACTTTGGATTAAGACTTAACTTTATACAATCTAATTAATTTCTCATTTTTCATGATAAATGCTGGGACCACTGCTTAGTCAAATCAAATATTAATTAAAATAACCTAGCAAATATCAGTCAATATACTTACATAGGATTCTTGATGTAGGCTTCTTTCAGATGATTTTTCTTCATCCCGTTATTTTATTAGCTTTTCAGAAACAAAAATGATGTGTGTTCTTTTACAAAAGTTTCTGCATTATCTTAAATCCTTCTTCATCCTTGTAGTATTATTGGAATATTCTTCTTGGCAATCTTCTTCTTACCTGAAATAGTTTCTTCATAACAATGCCATACATTTATTGTTGTGTGAGATTCAGGCCTGAGGTGGGGATTACCAGCACATGTCCCTTTCAAGAATACCCATTACCCAGGGTAATAACTGAAATGCCAGGATCGAGAGAGGGCACATGTGAAGCGGCCTTTGGCCTGCGGGAAGTTCATAGTTTGTCCACATGGGTGCTAAAGAAGAACAAGAGTTACTTGTCTCTGATTTTTCTGTAGCTTCTCTAGCTGATTACTTCTACCCATTCCAGACATTGGAACCAGAAATCCCTGCTGCTGTTGCTTTTTGATATTTTTTTTTTTGAATGAACACCTGTGGAGCAAGTATCGTACAATTGTGAAACTGCTAAATTTACCTGAAAAACTTTGACCTGGAAAACCTGCATTTATGATTAAGAATGAGATTGTTCACCATCATAAGGCCCCCATCCTTACAATTACAATTTTTAAAGGGAGGGAAAATCTGAAGTTTGTCCATTTGTTATGATTAGCAAACACCATCTATGTAAAGTGTTGAAGTACCAGAAGATTGTATGCAGCTCAGGTATTTCCACCTTCCCTATACAGAACACACATGGTTCCCCTAATCATGTTTTCAAGTTTTCAAATTTCAAGTTTTATATATTCAATTTTCTTTGAGAGGATGGAGGCTCTGTACACAGACTAGTGATATGCACTTCATTTGGAGCAGCACATTTTGAACCCATTAGTTAAAGTATAGAAGCATTGTGGTGGTATGTGGAAAAGACCTTGGGAGACAGGAGGAAAACCAGGGGTGGGTTCCTGCCAGTTCTAACCTCTTCTATAGAAGAGGTTCCACAAATCTACAGTGCCATTTAGAACCGGTTCCAGCTCCCTGCCCCCGCCCGTCCACACATCATCAAGATGAAGAGTGAGAGAAGGAATTCTGGGAGTTGAAGTCCACAAGTCTTAAAGCTGTTAAGTTTGAACACCCCTGGGGTTTTTTTTCTAAAGGGTTAGGGATGCAAGGGTCTCGTAACTTGATAGCTTTAAGGCTTGCATGCTTTGAATGCCAGAGTTTCCGAGCCAACATTTTGGTTGCTAAGCAAGAGCGTTGTTAAGTGAGTTTCACCACATTTTACCAGTTGGCCACACCCACTCAGTCACATGGCTGGCAAGCCAGTCCCACAAAGCAGGCCACACCTACAGAAGAGGTTCTAAAAAATTTTGAAACCCACCACTGAGGAAAACCCATAGCCTAGGCAACAGTCTGATTAGAGACAGCTCAGTCTGTAACTGGATGAAAATCAGGGAAGCATTTCAAATGGAGTCCACCCTAGTTTTCCAGAGATTAAAAACAAATGAAGAGAAAAATACTTTCAGACTTGCAAGTTTTTGTTTTATGTAACCTTACAATAAAGATAATGCTGATGGTCCTGGTAGTGCTTCTTCTTTAGACTACCTCAAAGATATAACAAGTTCCATATATTATAAAGGACTCAGTGCAATTGCTTTAAAGCCTTCTCTCTGTTGTCTAACCCTCTAGGTCAGGGGTGTCAAGGACCGCGGGCTGGATCCGGTCCATGGGGTGCTTAGATCTAGCCCGGGTCCTGCCCTGGGAACAGTGAAGGGCCGGTTGGTGGTGTCTCTGCCAGCAAAAACAGGATTTAGGAGGGCCGCAAGCTCCATTTTCACTGGCAGAATGCTTGGGCAACCAAGGTGCCCCCGACATGAGTGACATTGAGCTGGCCATGCTCTCCCAACCCTCAAATGAAATTGATTTTGACACCCCTGCTCTAGGTGCACATACAGGACTGTAATTGCAGTTGTGCAATTCATGACAAAATTGCTGCATGATTCATGACAAAATACCTCACTCTGCTATGGAATCTGCTGTCTCAATATATAGCAATGTCTGTATTTGCTTCAAGGGGGATTAATGGTACATATGGCTCACTAGATGTTGATTGAACGTTATTTTTAATTATCATAAACAGTATGCTTTATACAACATTAGTTATTGGGAAAACATTATGTTCACTTCATACTTTGAACTTTCCATGGGCATCTAGATGGCCATTGTGAAAATGTAGGTGTTTGTTTAAACTCCCTAACTTTTCATTCGCCTCTTGCTTTCATGGGATAGCTGCAATATATTACTTTTTAAAAAGGAACTTAATTATAACATCACAGTGATATGAAGCATTTATATTAAATTTTAAATAGTGGTTATTATGCGATTTACTCATCGGTACCAGAACTGTTCTACAGCAGCCTTCTTCATAACAGAAATTATACAGGAAATGTCAGGTTTGTTAGCTATCACATAGAAAAAAAATGATAGACCAACCACATCAAAGGCTGTGAACACATGACAATAATGGTGATTTGTCTTCAAGTCTTTTGTAATATAAGCAAATGTTGAGAGGTCTTCGGGGTCTTGTGCCGCACAGGAAATGTTACGAATCTCATGTTCAGCAATAATATTCTAAATGTAAAGAAAAGAAATAGTTGTATATATTTAACATTCCAATCTAGTTCCCAATATTTTATAATATTCAGATTTTACATTGTTACTAATACAAATAAAATGATAAGCAAGCGATGTAGCTGTATTTAAATTCAGCAATAAGCAAAATGTGTTGTTTCCTTTGTTGTTCTGTGCTTCTAAACATTTGATTTTATGGCTGAATTCATTAAATCGTTATTTCCCTCTCAACTGATATTGAAAATCAAAATATCTTTAAAAAGAGTAAGATGTTGTAGAAATATCTATTTAAAAAGGGGTTTTTTGCATGTTAGTTACTGAACAGGTTTTAACCTGTTCTAATGATACTGAGAATAGAAAGGATGTGGTAGATAATTTAGATTACTGATGGTACAAGAAAAAACAGCATTATTTTACAGATTTGTTACTGGTTGTTAATATGCAAATAGAATTCATGTACTAGTTTAGTGTAGTTTAATATTTAATTCCTCTATTAGATAAAAAGACAAAATGTATTAGTTCATAAATATATTCTGTTATCAGAGTAAATGATACAAAATCTTTCTTTAGGCTTTCTTTTTTAAATTTAGGAATTAGTAAATGGAATATATAAAATGCTATAGAAGTTAATTTATGGTGCCAGACATAAATATTTAACAGGAGTGTGAAGACAATTTGTTGAACCATATAAACTGAGTGATACTATCCAGATTAAAGGTAAAGGTTCCCCTCGCACATATGTGCTAGTCGTTCCCGACTCTAGGGGGCGGTGCTCATCTCCGTTTCAAAGCCAAAGAGCCAGCACTGTCCAAAGACGTGGTCATGGACCACGGTCATGTGGCCGGCATTATTAAACGCCGAAGGTGCACGAAACACTGTTACCTTCCCACCAAAGGTGGTTCCTATTTTTTCTACTTGGATTTTTACATGCATTCGAACTGCTAGGTTGGCAGAAGCTGGGACAAGTAATGGGAGCTTACTCCATTACGTGGCATTAGGGATTCGAACAGTTACTATACAGATTACTGTAACATAAATATTTATTTATTTTATTACTTTATTCATGAAATCTATATACCACCTCAATCCAATAGGACTCTAGATGGTTTATTTATTTTATTATTTTATTCATGAAATTTATATACCACCTCAATCCAATAGGACTCTAGATGCATTAGAAAATATAAACCAATGTAAATAAAACTGAATCTGGCATCAAAGGATCTGCATAACCACTCCAGTCTTTAACATTACAAAAAGATATATACCTTTATTATATCCATTTTATGAATATTTTTCATAAAATATGCATTTATTTCATTAAAGCTAAGCAACTATTATTCTACATACATTTTGCCTACAAAAAAAATCACAATCACATTAATAAGCTTTAATTTTTAAAATTCTTTAAACTAACATTTTGATTAAAATTATTTGATTCTACGCTGCTGTTGGCAAAACAATATTTCAGGGTTTTTTTATTCCTTCTATTGCTACTTTCAAAACTGTTGGATTAAAACACTATGGATTGTTATTATGTTTACACTGATTATAATATATTTCTGCAAATGAAACCATAAATGTTGCCTAAACAGCATTAGCAATGCTGTTAAGAAAAAGTCTTCAATATTCTCAGAAAGGAATTAAAATTAGAAGAAGTATTTGTGCCAAAACCAGAAACTGGAATAGCTTAATAAGCCTTGTCATTTTTAATGTACATTTCCAACTTAGTTCTATTTCACTGAAAGATCTGTTAAAATTTGAATTCTTTAGTTCAAATCCCCTCTTCCTCCTAAAAGCATGGAAATCATAAATCTAGTTTTGGTTCAATATAAATAAAAAATAACTAGACTATGATTTAGAACAGTAAATGCAGTCTTTTTTTCCTTTTCCTTGTGTTTTTATTGTTATATACTACCTAGCACTCTTTAGAACCAAAGCAAGTTAAGAGGTAATTTCCTGATTTGCTTGATTCTCAAGAACTTTGGGAAATTGCCTCTGGTTTTTATGCTCAAAATGGGAAAAAATAGACTTAAATTTAAAGATTAAATAATTGTGTAGTACAGAAATGGCTTGTAATAACAAAACACTGAGGCTGTAAATATAGTGATCATTTTACTGTACTGGGAAAAATCAGATGTGTCTTTTTTCTCTTCTTTTTATTCTGTCCCTCCCTTTTCTCCTATTATTTAATCTTTATTTTCAGTTTCATGTACTTTATATTATATTATAAGAAACCTCAATAAGATCTTCAAAAAGGAGAACTAAAGCAAGTTAAATAAATGAATAAAATATGCAGTCTCCTTTTACTAAAAAGCGGAGAAAATAATTGTCCTTTCATTAATGCCACATAGTTAATCATCTGTTGTTTCCAATGTTGCAACAGAGCAATGCACATGCATAGTCTCAAAAGGAATTTGAGATGGTGGCCTACACCTATGTATGAGCAAAAGGAGTTCTTAGGGACTGCCATTTCCCAATAGTTTCTGCTGTTCTGGAGGGCCTTTGGGGTGCAACGGCTAGTTTCTAATGCCAGTTTGATCATAAAAGAACATAAAGTGGAAAATGCAATCAAAGCCATGTTAAAAGAAAATATACAGCACACTAGTTAGCAATGAACTGTGGACCAAGGCATGCACCATTTATCCTTCTTCTCTATATCTATTGGATTACTGCTATAATCATGCCACTCTTCCCCGTTTCTCAGATTCCCAGAGGTGTCATGAATTTTATATAGAATAGATGATTTACTTTCTTTGAAATTACAATGAAGACTCCTAAAAACCTAAGATTATATAAGATATTTAATTATCAAAGGAACAATTAAAGAGCCCCAATAAGCTCCGTTTGTACTTAAGTTGGAAATGTATGTAAAAATTGTGATTATTTCAAGGAAACAGACATAGACACAAGCAGGTTCATGAAATTTCAATACCTTATGCATCTTATTTTGAAGCTGGCCCGGATAGTATGTATTAAAAAAGAAATAGTATTGGACAGTAAAATTATCACTTGGATGAAACAATATTCACTGATCAAATATACATAAAATGGACAAAGCCAAATGTTTATCTTAAGCCAAACTGCTGCAACATTAGTCAACTTGTGAATAGACCACTATTGTTTTAGGTTAAAACTTGACAAAAATCATCAATATGGTTTGTTAACTAAATATGAATATCTTTGCTTTTGCCTGATAGCTTATTCTTATAACAATGAGAATCCTACCCTGTGATTTTAATTAGACAGCTAAACCACAAAGGGGAATATAAACCCCCAAAAATAAAACAAATGAAAAGGGTGTTGACATAATAATTGGTACTGACCATTTTCAATTGTTTTATGGTATGTTCAATCATACATAAAAAGCAAAGTGTTTGGACTATGAAATAAAGCATGGCTGATGCCATTTACTTATGTCCATTTCAACTTATTTCATGACTAATTAGGATTCTTTGGGAAATCTGTAGTTTTCGCTGCATTGGGGTGTGTGTGTGTGTGTGTGTGTGTAAGTTAGATAGTTTCTCTTTTAAAAAGTCCTCTACTAAAGTCCTATGATAGAATGTACTGTCGTGCACAATGATTGTGGGTAGATTTGAAAAATATACTAGCAAGGAAATGTCAGGGACAGCAAGTAGTTTTGGATTGTCTTGAATATTTTGATTTTGATTTTATATTGAATGACACAAATATTTACATTATTCTACCTTTAATACGAAATTCACTGTCTATGAGAGAATACATTCTCTCATTAATATTGATATAACAGTATCTTTGTAACTCAGGCTGATTTCATGCATCTGATGAAAGCATCATAGCTTATCAAAGCTTCACCTAGAATAAACCTGATCATTTTCAAAATGTAAATGAGAATCATTTGTTTTTGAAAGGGATGGAGAGAAGCTATTTGCAACCACTTCAAATGAAATAAGAAATGATACCTACCTTATTTGTTGCATCAATAAATTTTACTCCTTTGTAAGAGACAGATAGAACAATAGTAGGAACTTTCTTCATTTGTTCGGTAGACTTCTGAAATTAAAAACAAAGATAAAAATGATTGGGGAACTCTGTTATTTCCTTCCTTCTTGCCAAGATAAATAATACATTACCTGCTATGGTTGTGCAGTGCTTCATTCAAAAGACAGAAAATGTTTCAGAGCAAACAGACAAGTATTGTGGTAGTATCTGCAACCTAGTATCTTTTGTTGTGATTATGTGGCAGATATGAAAGGCAGCCATACAATTCCCCCCAAAAAGGGCTGCTTTCAGGAACTGCATCCAGGTACTACTTTTGAACGTCTGTTCATTCAAAGCGCTTGTTTTCTTTGCATCTGAAGCACTGCACCTATTATCTGTTGTAGCTATAAGAAAATAGTTGAAGTTACCCACCAGATGCTAGAGGGAAAAAGGCTCTGTCTTAATTTATTTAAAAGTGTGCATGGAGGAGGTCTCCTTTCAGGCAAGAAGATAACAGAGAACTGAATGCAGTTGCCCTCATTCTGTAACAGTTAACAGCAGGAATATTTGAACAAGAAAGTAACAGTTATAACTGAATTAACATATTCCATTTTGGTGCTTATGTTAAAATATTTGATTTCTAGGTCTGCAAAGCTTACTATTTTGAAATTAATTGATTTATTTTTTGCTTGGACATCTGGCAGAATGCAATTATTTGCCATTTAATGATTTATGATACCTGTATCATAAATAAAAAGCATTTAAGAAGAGATTCAGACAACCATTTGTATGAAATGGTGTAGGGTTTCCTACTTGAGCAGGAGATTGCACTAGAAGACCTCCAAGGTCTCTTCCAACTCTGTTATAATATTATTCATGCCTTTAAATAGATTTATTTTTGCAGAATAAACACCTGATAGTGAAATTTCTAAGAAGCCTTTTGGTGTAAAGTCTGACAGGGAGGGTTCTCCATTGTCATTTATATCAGTCTTTACCTATTATTATAAAATCACATATACCTGAGGAAAAGATGGGCATTTCAGATTTATGCTTTGTGTCACTTTTACTGTTAAAAAAGACCATTTTCATGGCGCCACCATTCAGAAACAATCTTCAAGAATGGGCTTCACTCTCTCTGGATGGACCTCACCCATGAAAGAAAATTAATCTAACACAGGGCTGTCAAACTCGCGGCTCGCGGGCCAGATGCATTACACACTGGCCACGCCCACCTCGGTTTAGCGAAGAGGGAAATTTGTGAGGCGTCACTTGATGATGCAAGTTTGACGCCACTGGTCTAAAAAATTCCATGACCCCTGGTCAGTTTTCTAGGTTACATATTTAATGGAATACAACACACCCAGAATCTTTCTTTGCATTTAAAAAAAAAGCAAAATATTACTACTGATAATTTTATAAAAAACAACAAAGAATCGTGGAAACCTGTAGGAAAAGCATTATAGATAGTTTTATATAGATAAGATTATATAATAATTGCATTGGGAGAAAGTTGTTTATTGTTTAAAATATTTATAATCTACCTAATTAAGGCATTACAAAATAGCTACCTGAACAATGAGTAAACAATCATTCATCAGGTCAAGAAAATTATGTTATTATGCAAGCACAACAATTTATCTCACCCCAGATACTTCTGAACCAGAACTTGTCACGGCAGCCTCCCTCAGTAACCAAGAAAGAAGCCACTCAACTCCATTTTGCAGAATTAAGAGTACTTTTACTGGTCATGAGTAGATAGCAGCTAGGCAAAGCAAAATCTGAGGCAAAAGCACGCGTAATCATAGATATCAATATGTGACCCAACTCCCTCCCCCTGGTAACCCCATCCCATAGTCCAATCTGCACATCCCTCAGGTGTCATGTGGGAGACATCTTCAAAAAGCATCATCAAATTGGTATGCTGGATAGTTGGCCTTGGCGGCAAATCCACTATCTGCAGCATGCGCAGTAGATGGTGAGAACAACTCCCTTTTTACAATCACTCCTGTACTGAATACTTCCCTACCCAAATACCATGCCCCCCCCTCCCCGTTTCAATGGCAGCCGAAAGCAAGTAGCAAAGCAGAGGCTGACATCCAGCCCTCCGTCTGGAAAGGAAGTCATCCCTGCAGGAAAAACAAACACACAAAAAGAAAAACAGGAACAAGACAATTTAGAAATGTATAGGTCAATTTGGGTCAGGGCTTATCGGGGTAGGCAGAGTAGAATTTACGCAAAAGTCTAGGAACCCTAACATGGGACTTATCAACCCATTCAGCTTGGGAGGCGGCGAAAATGTTTCCAGGAGACTAGATATTGAATTCGATTCCTACGTTTCCTGGAGTCCAAAATTTCCTTAATCTCAAAATGTTGCTCTCCTTCAATGAGAAGAGGGGCAGGTAGTGTAGGTATGGTGCCCGGAAAGAGGAAGTGTGTTCTGGTTTCAAAAGGTTTACATGAAACACCGGGTAAATATGGTTAAGATGCTTAGGTAGTTCCAATTGCACAGAAACAGGATTAATGATCTTCACAATAGGAAACGGACCCACATATTTAGGTCCTAGTTTCTTCGACTTTTGCGTGGATAGGAGAAACTTGGTGGCCAAAGCACTCAATCCCCAATTTTGTACTCCCTTTGTTTCACCCTCTTCTTGTCGGCTTGTTTCTTCTGTGCCCGATGAGCAGCTTCCAATGTTTTGCAGGTCATGGGCCAGATTTGTTGGAGCTGGTCACTCCACTCGGAGAGGGACAAAATTTGTGGTTTTTCTCAGGGTAATTCTGGAATAGATACAAAATCCTGGCCAAACACTATTCTAAAAGGGGTGAAACCGGTGCTGCTGTGTACAGAGTTGTTGGTCCAATTATCCTGCTGATAATTAATAAAACGCTGGAGGTACTGTTCCAAAACAGAATTAGTCCGTTCACAAGCCCCGTTAGTGTGAGGATGGTGGGCGGAGCTTAGCCCCTGGGCGGAGCCAATCAACTTTAAAAATTCCTTCCAGAAGAGGGAGGTGAACTGGATCCCCCAATCCGAAATTATGCGTTCTGGAATGCCATTGAGAGGGTATACATGTGTAATAAATAATTTAGCCAATGATTTAGCTGACGGGATCTTGGAACAAGGCACAAAGTGAACTTGTTTGGAAAACAGGCCCGTGATTACCCAAATCACGGTATTTCCTTGACTTTCTGGTAATCCAACAATGAAATCCATTGATATCTCCTTCCATGGGGCTTCAGGACAGGCCACAACTTGGAGCAGGCCCTGGGATTTTCCTGGTGGGCGCTTTGCGGCAGCACATATGGGGCAACTGGCCACATAGGACTCAATGTCTTTTTTCAACGAAGGCCACCAAAATTGTCTTTTAATGAGATGCAGAGTCTTTACAAAACCAAAGTGGCCTGCCATTCGCGAATCATGGGTTCACTGTAGAACAAAAGTTTTCATGCTCTCAGGAACATATAATTTAGCCCCTATCCAAGTTAGACCATCTTTCATGGTACATTCATTTGAATGTCCTTTAAACCAGTCATCGGATTCAAGGCCTTCCTTGAGTTTGCAGATGAGGTCTGTTGTGACCTCAAAATTAGAGTTGCTTTGGCTTCTGGTAACCATCGGGGCAGCAAGACTCTTCGCTGGGATGACTAGGTGAACACGCTTAGCTTTGAGCTGTTGTATTGTGGGAGTCTGGATAAAGCATCAGTCATAAAGTTCTTCCCTCCCGGGATGTACTTCAGGGTGAAATTGAACCAGTTGAAATGTTGCGCACACCGCATTTGTTTAGGAGATAGCCTTTGAGGGGTCTTCAACGCCTCCAAATTTTTGTGATCAGTTCATATTTCAAAAGGGTGTTTAGCCCCTCAAGGAAATGTTGCCAGGTCATCAAAGCCTACCTGACAGCAAAAGTCTCCTTTTCCCATATAGCCCATCGTCTCTCTGTCTCTGTTAGTTTTCGAGAAGTATAAGCGCAAGACTGCAGGCGCCCATCAGTGTTTGTTTGCAGTAACACTGCTCCCACTGCCACATCACTAGCGTCAGCTTGGATGATAAACGGTGAATCCATGTCTGGGTGTTTTAAAACGGGTTCAGCTGCAAAGTGTCGCTTCAGTTTTTCAAATGTGGCTTGACATTCCATAGTCCACTTTAATGGCTTCCCCGGTTTGGGTTTGGCCTCCCCTTTAGACTTTAGTAGATTTGTAATGGGTAGGGCAATGCTGGCGACAAGGGAATAAATTAACGATAAAAATTCGCAAATCCTAAAAAACCTTGTAATTGTTTGAGGGTGCGGAGTAGCGCCCATTCAGTGACAGACTGGACCTTTGCTGGGTCCATCTTGATGCCATCGTGGGAGATGCGATAACCAAGGTAATCAATTTTTTCCTGATGAAATTCACATTTAGACAGTTTGGTGTATAGTTCCGCAGCCCGGAGTTTCTTGAGTACTGAGCGCACCAATTTCACATGTTCTTCACGTGTTTCCATGTAAATAAGGATGTCATCAAGATAGAACATCACGCCCTTGTACAGGTGATCATGTAAAACTTCATTTATTAGTTGCATGAAAACTGCTGGTGCCCACTGTAGGCCAAATGGGAGTACTCGGAGTTGCAAACTACCAAGCGGGCAGTTGAAAGCAGTTTTCCATTCATCTCCCCCTTTAATTCTGACTCTGTAATAGGCTTCTCTTAGGTCCAATTTCGTGAAAATTTTTCCTTTACCCAATTGGGCCAACATATCCTTCATCAGAGGGAGGGGGTAGACATTCTGTATACACACAGCATTAAGGTTCTTGTAATTAACACAGAGACAAAAGGAACCATCTTTCTTTTCTCTAAACAACACTGGAGCAGCCACTCGGGGCCTAGCAAGTTCAATAAACCCCCTTTGCAAATTTTTGTCAATAAACTTCCGTAATTCATCCATTTCATGAGGGTTCATCGAATAGATCTGGGATTAGGAAGTTTTACCCCCGGGAGGATATCAATGCTGCAATCTGTGGTACAGTGAGAGGGCAATTTATCAGAGGATTTCTCACTGAAAACATCTCTTAGGTCCCAATATTCTTTTGGAATTTTCTCTTCCCCCTCAATTTTCTCTTGCCCTGCGGCTGCTAGGTTAGATTCAGCATTAGCAAGTTTGGGAGCCTCTCCCTCAGGGGCTGTAGCAGTTCGGATATGTAACCACCCTTTCCTCCAATTGATGTGTGGGTTCCATTTACGTAACCAGGGTAAGCCCAATATAAGAGGCCAGTCCATTCCCGGTGCGACAATAAAACTTATTGTCTCTTGGTGAATTCCCATCCACATATCTATTGCTTCAGTTACAAAATGGGCAGGGCTCCCTTCAGCTATTGAGCCATCCAGCTGGCAAAAAGCAATTGGGACTTTTAAAGTTCTCAGTTTTAGGCCCAGTTTTTCCACCACTTCAGGGCTAACGATGCAACATGTGCAACCCGAATCTAAAAGGACCAGCATTTTTTCTTCTGCTCCAGTAGAGGGCACTTTAAGTTCTACTGGGGTCATGGGGCCCGATCGGGAACTTACCAGACGTCCATCATCAGATTTGGTTTCACTTTCCTCCGATGAGGAGGGTGGTTCCTCTTCCCCTGGACCAGGGCAGAACTGCACACTAGGCTCCACCCCTTTCATGGCAGTCTCCCTCCTCTTCCCAGGCTGTTTATCTGGCGTTTTCTTCCGCCCGGCAGAAAGTTTTGGGCCCATCTTGGTGCGGCAGTTTGCTGCTCGGTGCCCCTCCTTCCCGCAACGGAAACAGATGATTGGCCGGGGCTTGCTTGTAGACCTACTTTTCCCTCCTTTTGGAGCTCCTTGTGTTTGGGAGGGGTAGCCTTCTCTTTCTCACTGTCTTCACGGTACTTGTCTCAGGCTGAATCAATTTCCACATCCGCTGCCAATTCATACCAGGGCTGCAATCACCACCACCACCACCACCACCACCACCGTTTACACAGTTCTGGTATATATCTTTATTTAAACCGTCCATAAACCCGTCCATCAAAACCTCTTCGGACCAACCCCGCATGAAAACAGACAATTCACGAAATTCTTGTATATATTCAGCAACTAGCCTATTCCCCTGGGTAAGGGTTTTAAATCTAGTTCTTGCTTTTTGCTCCGTGAGTGGATCATCAAAGCGTTTCCTCAGGGCGGCCATAAATCTATTATAGTCTCTCAGTACGGGGAGTCAGCATTATGCAGGGCAACCATCCAAGCAGCAGCTTTATTTTCTAATGCCATCGTAACCATTCTTACCTTGGCCTCTTCTGTTGGAAGATCTTCACCGAACTGTTGCATGTAATTCCATACATGAACCAGGAAAAAGCCTAAATCCTTAGATTCCCCACCAAATTTCACACCAAATGGAGGAACTTTAGCCATCCGGCGTCTCTGGGGGGCATTAGAAAATAAAGCTGCTGCTCCCCCTCTTAGGATGGCTCTGGCAGCTGCTGCTGCTGGGGTCGGGGCTGGGTCATCCTGATCAGTTCCACGGTCTGCCCCCCCCCCCGGCTCCTCTCGGGCAGAACAGGCCCTCTGCAGTTCTCTCCTCTGTTTCTGGGAGATCCGCTTCTCTTTCAGGACCACTCTCACGGAAGCATCGCCTCTCCCAAGCCTCTTCAAAGAGCTTCATAGCCTGGAACATCATCTCTTCATCTACCTCCTGCCAGGCAGATGCTGGTCACCTCTGTCTCCTTGTGATAACTCCAGCCAGAGTTTCCTCAGGGTCATACTTCTATCCCATTCCCAACGTCCATCTGGGGCGAACGGATCGTTCTTCCAAGTGTAGTCCGGCCATTCACTCCGTTTCCAAAGGGCACGAGGATGCAGCCACTCCCATGTCGTCTTCCTGGTCGCTGCCTGGGTGGGACATTCTTCAGGGGTTTGGGATTTTGTTGCACTCCCCTCGGAAAGAGTTACTCTGGGATGAGCACGAAACTGAGATCTTGCTTAATGTCATGGCAGCCTCCCTCAGTAACCAAGAAAGAAACTCAATTTTGCAGAATTAAGAGTACTTTTACTGGTCATGAGTAGATAGCAGCTAGGCAAAGCAAGATCTGAGGCAAAAACGCATGTAATCATAGATATCAATATGTGACCCAATTCCCGCCCCCTGGTAACCCCATCCCATAGTCCAATCCGCACATTCCTCAGATGTCATGTGAGAGACATTTTCAAAAAGCTTCATCAAATTGGTATGCCGGACAGTTGACCTTGGCGGCAAATCCACTATCTGCAGCATGCGCAGTAGATGGTGAGAACAACTCCCTTTTTACAATCACTCCTGTACTGAATACTTCCCCACCCAAATACCATGCCCCCCTCCCCATTTCAATGGCAGCCAAAAGCAAGTAGCAAAGCAGAGGCTGACAGAATTTCAGCTAACATAGCCGAGCCTAACTTCATTCTTGAATCATTAGTTGAAACTCTTAAATGTTATGCAAGCATTCGTGCTTACCAGCATGTGTGAGCAAAGGCTGAAGGAGAACACCATTAGTAATTACAATTTCCCCTGACAGAAAAGCTCCTGGCTGTGGAAGTGAATCATATATTGGAAAAGTTCATCCAAGAAGAAAAGCTTAGATGTCCAGAAGCCAGTGCTATGCTTCGAATACAGAATTTTCTTTGGTGGACCTAAGCAGGTCAGACTTCTCTTGGGATAATATGTTTGGTGCATTATTAAAGGGAAAAGAAGATCATGCCCATTGGCATGTTGAATAAGATAATAAAATATTCAATTCTGGACTGCCCAAGGAAGATGAGATAATGAAGCAGCCTATCGATCAGCATCCTCAGTGTGGGGGATGTACTCTTGAAATGATGATATTCCATCTCTCAAGTTTGAGTTCAAGGTTGAAGGGAAAGTATGACTTTCTTAAGGTACTTTCCTCTTGCTGAACTTTCCTCACATATCTCATTCATGCTTAATATCTTTAGAAACTATCTTTCCACCATCCAATGGCCACACCTGGATGGTAATGAGAGATGTTATCTTTCAGGCAGCAGCTCATCTGGAGTAAATGTTCAGCAACTTATGTTGGGATGAGTCACTGGCTTATTTTACCTGAATGATCACGGACTAGATAGAAATCCATAGTTCATTTAAATGTTTCTGTCATCACTTTAGCACCTGAACTAAAGTACCCACCACCATCCATCTACAGCCTAACTACCCATCCTTATCTCCAATGCCAGTGTTGCCAACCTGGATGGATAAGATGGATCTGGTGGCTTTGATACCATATTTAGCATATCTTGTTTAATCTACAAAAAATAATTAAGTGAAGCCTAAGTATAAGAGAGCTACTGATGTAGTTGCTAAAGTACTGAGCTAGAAACTAGCATATAATAAGTTCTAGTCCTCCCTTATGAATGAAAGCTACCTAGTTAACTTTGGGATAGTCACTGTTTCTCAGCCCAATTCATTTCATATTGGGATATTGTTATGAGGAAAATAGGGGGATATGGGTATCATTATCTCCTTGGAATAAATAATAATAATAATCATTATTTACACCAATGTGAATTGTACAAACTAAAGGTGGGATGTAGATTTAATGATGATGATGATGATGATGATGATGATGATGATGATGATGTAACCTTTTCAAATTATAGATTTGTCTCCTGTAATCATTTGGAAGAGTAATGGTTTACTCACCCTCATCTTTGCACAGGCATCTTGTGTAGATTCTGTACCTCTTAATTCTTTTACCAGCATAGAACCTAAATACTTAAAGGATACACAAATAATTTGTTTTCTTTAGTTAAGAACAGTGTTAATAATTTAAGTTTTGAAGCAGATTTGCTATTCCATTTTTTGTACTGAATAATAGCAATAACATTTAGACTTATATACCACTTTACAGTGCTTTACAGCTCTAAGCGGTTTACAGAATCAGCCTATTTCCCCCAACAATTTGGGTCCTCATTTTACCAACTTCAGAAGGATGGAAGGCTGAGTCAACCACGAGCCAGCCTTCAGCAGAAGTAGCCTGCAGTACTGCATTCTAACCCCTGTACCACTGCAGCTCATGATGATCATAATCATGTTGTTCTCCAAATATTCTGACGAACTAACTAACTGGTAAATGGATCTGAAACGGTAAAATTTCAACTTTTTTGTAATATTTGAGCAAGCTGTCTTTCTCTCCCCTGGCTCTTTTCCTTGCCTCATTTTCAACTAGTTTTGTTCCCCACTTTTGTTCTCCTTCCTTAAATAGCTATCTCTTCACTTTGATTTGGCTAGTTAACCAACCCCAAAATATCCTTTTCAGTCATGTTGGGACATATACATTTAGAATTTTATAATTCTAGAACGCTGAATGTTCATAACACTGGAATATCTTGTTGAAATCATTTTAATCATACAAGCAATATAGGGGGTCTTTGACTTATAACCACAATTGAGCCCAAATCTTTTATTGCTAAGCAAGACAGTTGTTAAGTGAGTTTTGCCTCTTTTACGACCTTTCTTGCCACAGTTGTTAAAGCGAATCATTGTAGTTGTTAGATTAGCAACATGGTTCTTAACTGGAATCTGATTTCCTCATTGTTGTTGCTAATCAGAAGATTGCAAAATGTGATCATATAATCCTGGGACACCACAACCATCATAAATACCATATTTTTCAGACTATAAGATGCACCGAAGTATAAGATCATGATTTTGAAGAGGTAAATTTTTTTAAAAAGTTTTTGCACTCTGCAGGCCTCCCAAACCCTCTGCACACCTCGTTTTTTTGCAAAAAAAAAAAAAAGGGGGGGGTGCAGAGCTCTGGGAGGCTTGTAGAGTCCTCCTAGGAGCTGCGGGAGAGCAAAAACGAGCAAAAAATGGGCCATTTTTTGCTCGTTTTTGCCCTCCTTCGCCCCCAGGAGCATTTTGCAAGCCTCCCAAAGCCTCTGGACTTCCATTTTTGCAAAGGGGGCAGGGTTTCAGTAGGCCAAAAATGCTGTATTCAGTGTATAAACACACCCAGATTTTCACCCTCTTTTGGGAGGGGGGGGGAAAGGTGCGTCTTATTCTCCAAAAAATACAGTACATGCCATTTGCTGTTTGTCCAAATTCTAATCAATTGACCATGGAGATGCTGCAGTGGTTTAACTGTGAAAAAAGGTCGTAAGTCACTTTTTCACTTTTTTCAGTGCCACTAAAACTTCGAACGATCACTAAACAAATGGTTGTAATATGAGGACATACATTACTAGGTAATGTGTATTACCTATTCACTGCTACTGTTTATATTAGGGAGAGAAAATAATTAGCCACCTTGACGACAATCCAATTGCCTTCCCTAAGTTAAGCAATTTTCAGTTGTTTGAATGGAAACATTCTGTTTGATTAACTTACAAATGCTTTGTAATCACATGACTGGAAAATGAGTTTCTCTGGATGATGCTGCCAGTATTGTACTGGTGTTGATCCTGTAGCTTCATTAGGAGGCCTCAATGTAATCGATGGTTCACCCCAGTCTCCAGTCTGAAAATAAGTCAAATTTCCAAAACAAAGTAAGCTATAGGAAGGTTAGCTGGTAATAATGCTTTTTTTGCATTTGTAATCAGTTTCTATTCACTGATTCTGAAACTGAATATTATTTACTGCATGTGTCATACACTAATAAACTAATTTACTAATACTATGTGGACATTTCATATTTCATCTGAATTTTCTGCAGCTAATGTCCAAAATATCTTAGCATTATTTAAAGGAAATTATTGCTGACATTTAGTGGTTAAGACAAGGTTAAAAACTGTGGAGACTGTGAGTTCAAGTTCTGCTCTAGGCACAAAACCACCGGGGAGACCTTGAGCTACTCACTTTCTCTCAGCCCTAGGAAAGAGGCAATGGCAAACCACCTCTAAAAAAACCTTACTAATAAAATTTCAGGGACCTGTCCAGGCAGTCTCAGAGAACCGGACATGATTGAATGGAAGGGGGTGGGGTGGGGAATTACTGACATAATATTTTACAGGAGAAATTAAAGACAGTTTCAGATACTTGGCTCAAAATGGGAAATTCAATTAAACAAAGCACCTGAAAATAAACACCTACAATGTTCACTACTAATATTACTACAACTAGACTTGTTTCATGGAAAAGAAAATCCTATTTTGTCCAGTGGGACTTACTCCTAAGAAAACCTATTAGTATTGTAGCATTGCACCACCCTATAAGTACTTAAAAGTAAATTCTAAAGTAAACCGGTGGGACAAAAAAATTATTGTAAGTCAAATTGCTAAGCACTACAAATTAATATTCTTACAGAAGGAAACAAACATTTTAATATAATTTTCTTAGGAGTAAGCCTGACCAAATAAAATGGAATTAATTTTGCAGCAAATCTGCAGGGTTTTCTTTTAATTCACAAAACAATTACACTTAAAAGGCACTTACTAAAACAATACATTAAATTAAATGCTAAAAATAATTTCTTAGTCTATTTTTAAGTACTTAGTCCCTGCTGAACTGTTCTTAGATGGACAGAAATTGCAACTAATCATTAACATTTTATTAATCTTTTTTAAACTTGGAAACATAACACATTAGCAAAAGTAACAGAAAAACATAATTTTTACTAATAGTTCCGGTCACAAGAATGTGCTTTGATTTCTCAAGTCAGGACAAAGCAAACATAATAAGCATTATATACATATATACATATACATATATGTATCTCTCACATCTATGAGCCACATTAAAGACAAAGACAGAAGTTTATACAGATCTACAGTGACAAGCACAAGATAAAATTGAAGGCACCAAAATTTTCTGTTTAGTGGAAACCGATGCAAGACTACAGAAATTGAAGCAAACAGAAAAAGCTTTGTGCCAACATTGCTATATATTAATTGAAGGCTGACAGTAATGCAATTCATCTTCTTTT
The DNA here is from genome assembly GCF_009769535.1 of Thamnophis elegans. NCBI lineage: Eukaryota > Metazoa > Chordata > Lepidosauria > Squamata > Natricidae > Thamnophis > Thamnophis elegans. The sequence continues at coordinate 36,369,235 of NC_045547.1, read as the reverse complement.
CTTAAAAGAACTTTAAAAATATGTTGAATAACTGTTTCAACATTTGCACTCTTCCAAATGAAAGGGTTTTTTAAAATAAAAAAGTGACTAATAAAGTGGTAAGTGAGTAAGTCTCCATCCTTAGAGCAGATGCATTTTTCTCTTTATCTTTCTTAATGCTGGGCAATGCCAGCATTTCTTGTGCAATATAGCAAATACATACAGAATAATGTATTTGTTAGCAAATATTAATAGTATTCAGTATTAATAATGTCAATTAATTATAGCTTGAATCAAATGCTAAACCCATGCAACTGATTTTGCAAAAGCAACTTTCTTTCCCCTTTCCCCAAGTAAGATGGAAACATTTATGACTGGAACTCTGATTCCCTAAGGGAAAATCTCCTCAATTTGTATGGATCTGTGTCATTTCAGGCTCTCTATTCAGCATAGCTACCAAAATGTCTACCGTATTTTCTGGCGTATAAGATGACTTTTTAACCCAAAAAAATTATTTCAAAAATCGGGGGTCATCTTATACGCCGGGTATATCGAGCACACCAATTCCAGCAGCTGCGTTTTGCCTTGAAATTTGCTGTCCCGGCAACCCAAAGGGGACATTCTCCTAGTGGCATCTCAGGCACTCCCACCTTAGCCGGGAAGGAGTGAGGACGGCTGGGCGCAGTTTCGAGCAAGAGCCGTGGGACGCAGGGACATGCAGTCACTAGAGGCAGGGGAGGCATGGCCTCACCAGTCATGAGGAAAAGGAAAGAATTTTAAAGAATTTTTTAAAAATAATTAAATCCAAGGTAGTTGCTACCAGATTCACAGTGACTTGGAACAGTGCTTTGTGTTAACCATAGGAGGAGGCCAGAGAAATAGGGGCCTCCTGTGCATAAGGAATTTATCGCCTTTTAAGAGTTAACAAAGGGTTAAAATGCGAAGAATTCCTTATGCAAATGAGGCACGTATTCTCTCGCCTCCTGCAGAGGGCATTTTTAGAGGCTTTTTAGAGTTCTCTGGGAACAACTAGCTCAGTCTGATTCAGAGCTCTGGCCTTTCATGAGGGGAGGGGAGGGCAGACAGAAGCAGAGTTGAAATCGTCTCTGAAACAGCTGGAAAAGGTGCGTGTGTGGGGAGGGGGGGAGGAATTCAAAAAGTTTGATCAGAAGGCAGCAGGAGAAGGGGGGTATGGCAGAGGAGCTGCTTTCAAGCCTTTGGAAAATATATCCAATCCAACTTCTGTGTTTGTGTTTGTTTGAGAGTGAGTGAGGGATCCAATTTCTCTGTGTGTGTGTGTCTGTTTGAGAGAGGGGGGAGGGAGGGAGAGAGAGAGGAAGGAGGGGGAGGGAGAAGAAAAAAAATGGGAAAACTTATTTTGCTAGGGGGAAAAATGCTGTCGCTTTAAATCGGAACTGAGCATGCCTGGCTGTGGAATTCTGGGAGTTGAAGTCCACAAGTCTAAAAAGTGCCTCACCAGCCCTAAAGCTGACCGCACGTCACTGGTGGCATGAGATGCAAGCGACGAAATGGGTGATCACAGGCATAAAAAGCGCCATCCCACGGTCCGGGAACCAACCAACCAAATAAATAAAGTTGGCTTCGCTTCCTAGCGCGGCAAGAGAGAAAGTTGCCTGAGACACAGCTTCTCTTGGGAGGTGAAATGGGAGGCGCCCCACCGGTGAAAGGCGAGTGAAGGACGCAGTGATGGGAGAAGCTGGCTGGCCGTCCCCAAAGCCAGGTCTTGAGGCAGGAGGCAGAGATGAGGCCCAGGGCTCGCTTCCCTGCCTCCTTTCTCCGAGAGCTGCAGGCGGTAGGGAAAATGAGGCTTCTTTGCCAGCTTCCCAGCTGGCAAAACAGAATTTTTCGCCAACTGGAAGGTGTATGTGAGAGAGAGGGGGGCAAGAGAGAGAGAGAGAGAGAAAGAGTAAGAGAGAATGAAAGGAAGTAAGGGGGAGAGAGAGAGAAAAAGAGAGAAAGAGAAAGAAGGAAAGAAAAAGGGAGAGAAAAGAAGGAAGGAAGGAAGGAAGGAAGGAAGGAAGGAAGGAAGGAAGGAAGGAAGGAAGGAAGGAAGGAAAAGAAATAGAACTTATGATCACAATTGAGCCCAAAATTTTGGTTGCTAAGCAAGAGCATTGTTAAATGAGTTTCACCACATTTTACAAGTTGGCCATTCAGTAGTATTCTGTCACCAGCTGCCTCCTAGCAAATGGGCCTTTTGGTGTTGCCATTTATATAAGGTATTTTCGAGCTCAACTTAATACAGTATTATAACATTTAGGAGAACCCAGCTCCAGATGAGCAGTGAATAATGTGGTTTTTGTAGTGGGCCTGAGCTGGGATACTATTAAGATAGTAAAGCATAGCACTTCTGACATTTTAAAGTAGGACTTTTTAAAAAATCTGATCGTGAATAGATTTGGAAGGGATGTTGTGATAAATAGCCCCCTCCACACAAACAGTGTATCTCTGAAAACAAGACAGTAGGAAGAATCCTAATTGTTCTTTAATGGAGTTTTAGAAACATTTGTCCACAGGATTCTGAACAAAATGATCTTTTGATCTTATCTAGTGGGATTCTTATGTGGATAGCTTAAAGAAATTATTCTATCAGGGGAACAAATAAACTAAATGACATACATATCATATATGTCTTTTTCTTTCTTACTCTATGACATCAGCCTGTGATGTGAAGGGACATTCTAACCAAAAGAAAGTTCAGTTCCTATGTGTCAAAATTATTTAATTTTAAGGAAAGTGTGGTTGATCAGGGCTATTGCATTATTAAGTCATTTAAACAGTGAGATTAGTGAGGAAAAAGATTTGCAAAGGGGATTGGGGTTGGGATTAATGCTCCCTGGCTATTGCTCATCTGATTCTTTCCATTTGGGAGGACTGCCAGCTAAATCCACATAATGAATAAACTACTTTTGGAGAAGTGCAGGATAAAAGAGGGAGAAAGAAGACATGGTGAATGAGCTCTCTCTATTGTTTCTCATCTCCCCTATCATCATCAGTTCCAGTTTGATTGACAGCTTTGAAAATAAACAGCATGGCACCCCCTGGGTTTATCATTTTATCCTTCCTTTCAGTTTTAGCGTGAATTAGGAAAAGTTTAATCCACTTGCAATGTTTTATATTACATGTTTGATGACAAACAACCTTAAGTTTATAAGTGACAGTTTTCCTGCTAAATACTTGCATGTCATAACCACTTGAATTAAAATTACCATATTGAAATCAAATCTGATGGTTTTTTTAATTTTTATTTGGTGTGCCTCGGAAGAGGGGTAGTCTTATACAGCGAGTATAGCCCAAACCCTATATTTTAACAGGAAAAGTAGGGTGTCGTCTTGTATACCCAGTCGCCTTATATGCCGGAAAATACGGTATTTTATGGTCTTAGAAGGGCTGCAGTGAGGAGAAGGGAGATGTAAAGCTGCTTCTATAAAACCTGTTTCATTTGCCTAAATCTGGATTCCACTCATTAGAATTATCCATTTTGAAACTTATTTACCATTAATACAACTCATTTCCGACATTTATATTATTATGTGCTACTATAAAGGTTTATAGGAGTTGGACAAAAGTGTTCTAAAGAGTGCCTTCTTAATTATTTTATCCATATTATGCCACTTTATCTCTGTTTCTCAAACTTGGCATCTTTAAATTGTGTTCAATTGCCAGAATTTCCCAGCCAGCCTCGGGAATTGCACTATATTCTCCTCTAACTTATATTTCCTCTTTCCTTTTAGTTATTTTTCATTTCTTATCTCTTAACCTCACTCTCCCATTACATATATCCATTTCTGCTACTAAGGTTGTTCCTTCTTCTGTGACTTCTCTATATCTACCTCAGGTGTCTCTTTTGCATTATCAGGATGCATTGTAAAAATAATATCCCAAGTGTTTGCTCTCTAATTTACACAGCAGAAGCCATGATTGTTTTAATTGTTTGAGAACGGAGTACATACACAGCAGACAGCTGAAAATTCAAACTCTGTCCTTGAAGTAGGATGACAAAAGAAAATACTGGAGACTAAATGAAGTAGGACTATCTCTGATCCAGTATATTGTTGGCCATGTACCTATAAAGATAGTATTTGATCGGCCATGCTACCTGCCACTCAGTGGTGGGTTCTGGATCCCGTTCCAACCAGTACAGTTGGAACGGGCCCGGCGGCATCCACATGGACACGCACAGTGCGCACATGAGTCTTACTGTCCAGTGACGCCTCCATGACGCTCCAGCTGCTCAGCAGAGCATCTCACAGACGCTGTACACACCGTGCATGTGGGTACCCAGTACTCCGGGCAGGCTCCGATAAGCCCGTAATGGGGCGTGCCGCCTGCAACCCACCACTGCTGCCACTCATACACAGAACATTTCTTTAAAATGATTGTCAAATGTATGGAAGAATAAAAATAAATGAATCAGATTTTGAAGTATTTGTAAACAATTTTATAAAGAAAATAAGTAGTAAAAACAAAAATTCAGAACAGATGACAAAGAAAGCTGAATTCTAGTTTCTCATTGTCTTTCTTTCTGATTGATCTCACACAATTCTTAAGAGCCAAGGTGGCGCAGTGGTTAAATGCAGCACTGCAGGCTACTGCTAGATCAGCAGGTCAGCGGTTCAAATCTCACCGGCTCAGGGTTGACTCAGCCTTCCATCCTTCCGAGGTGGGTAAAATGAGGACCCAGATTGTTGGGGGCAATATGCTGACTCTCTGTAAACCGCTTAGAGAGGCCTGAAAGGCCTATGAAGCGGTATATAAGTCTAGTGCTATTGCTATTGCTATATGGAAAGTATACACAGACTTATTAAAATGCTACATTTTTTAGATTTATTTATTAAATTTGTTTGCTGCCCATCTCACCACTAGGTGATTCTGGGTAGCTTACAATGTTAAAAAAAATAAAACAATACAAAAACATTCATACAATAATTATCAAATACTATAAAAATACAAATTATCAGCCATAACTAAAAATGGGGAGGAGAGGGTAGAATGAGCAGGTGGGGGAGGATGGTACCATTTTATGTTGATATCAAAAAATATCATAATTCAAATTAATTTTAAAACTACATTTATTTAGCAGCTCTTCCCAACGTTGATGGGTATTTGAAAAATGATTATGTCCTAGGAGAAGGAGGTACCACTCACGGGACAAAAATTAATTATGATATTAAAAATTCCTTAGCTATCTAGGAAAAGATTTACTCTGCTGATTCCTAATTATGTTGTTCCACCTGAATTGTGTTAGAAACCCTGATCTGTTGGGGTGTCATCAATCTATTAGATGTGGAAACTCTTATTTCTGTGCTATAGCTCAACCATTGACATTCCCATTTTCCTTTCAAATAGAAATAAAATAAAATATGAATACCTCCTATTTCACGCCTTGACCTAGTGAAAAAATAAGATACTGAATATAACATCTGTTTTACTTTCTGGCCTTTCCTTCTCCAACCTAATTCTTTATTGGGACAAGGAAGCAAATGTGGGAATAAATTCTGATAGCATTCACCCTTTCTTTTCAATTATACTACAGGTAGTCCTTGATGTACGACCACAGTTGAGCCCAAAATTTCTATGCCTAAGTGAGACAGTCGTTCAGTGAATTTTGTACCATTTTATGACCTTTCTGGCCAAAGTTGTTAAGTGAATCACTACTAATACAATGTTAGTAACACCGTTGTTAAGTGAATCTGGCTTCCCCGTTGACTTTACTGATTGGAAGTTCACAAAAGGCGATCACATGACCCCAGAACATTGCAACCATCATAAATATGAATTAGTTGGCAAGAGTCTGAATTTTTATCCTGTGACCATGGGGATGCTACAAGAGTGGTATGTATAAAAAATAGTCTTAAGTCACTTTTTTCAATACTGTTGTTACTTCAAACAATCACTAAATGAACTGTTGTAAGTTTAGGACTATCTGTAATAAGTCATCTTTAATTTTCCACATTAATAAATATCATATAGTAAAAATTTTATTATGTTATAATAAGAATAGTCAAAATTGGTAGTGTTAAATGAGAAGTAATGTATTGTGATTGTAAAAATGGATAGATTTTTACATGATAATTTACCTCCCATTTTTGCAAAGATAGGTTTAGGTTATAATTACAAGTAATTTCCATATTTTGTTTCATTATACTAATATGAGTATTTCCATTGGAAATTGTATATGTATTATGAATATGACCAGGAGATCCAGAACTACCCACTTTGCATATAAATCAGGAAATTTTAAGATGAGTAACCGGGACCAGTACCAGTATGTACTAGAAGACACGATCTATAAAGTACACTGTGGTAACTGTTTTTGACAGTTATTTTGGAGAAAAAGTCTTGACAGACTCGAAAGGAGACCATTCTGGGTAGTAAACCAGAAAGACACATAATACTGCTAAATTGCAGAATGTATGCAGTTTACATCTTTTGTCTTTAAAGATGAACAGACAGCCCCACCTGAAACAAAAACTGAAATACGGATAAAGGAATTGAAAAACAAATCACACATTGCACACCGCAGAACTAAAAACAAGTATCCAGTTCCTGCTCTTTCCAACATGTTAATTGCACATTATGAAAAACAAATACATAACAAACAGAATCCTGGAAATTATTAGAAATACACACCGCCTGTTGAATTCCAAAAAGCAACGCACCTATATCAACATCAAAACAGCACAATGAACAGCAATGCAGTGACAACATAACCATTTATTGACATATCTTACATTATGAACCTGATGGACTGCTGAGTAAGGATATCCTGCATTCTGGTTGGTCCATATTTCACAGACAGACGACTGCTGATATAAATAGAAACTATATCTCATCTTATAAATAATAATAATTCCTTAAACAAAAGAAGAATTAAAACATTGCACAGAGCATAAAATGTAACTGCAAAAATTTAAAAGAAAGAAGAACTATTCATTTATTGCAGCTGTCAATACTCTTTTTAATGTAATTGCTGATAAAACCATTACAGAACATGAAATACAGTATAATCCAGTTCAGAACAATGAAATTATTCCCCGTTTATGGATTAAAGCTTTCACAGCAGAGAAATCCAGTTTTCCTGTCACACTCCAGTCTTTAATTTTATTCTGTAGCTGAGCAGTTTCCCAATATAGTGGGTGGGTGGGTGGGTGGGTGGGTGGGTGGAGGGAGGAAGGAAAGAAGGAAGGAAGGAAGGGCCTTAAATGATCAAATAAATTATCAAACAAATGTAACTGCTGAGCAAAAGGCATTAACATTTGGGATATTAACTGCAGTAGAAGCAAAACTTCCACTGTTTTAATGGTTAAGTCACCAAAAGGGAGAACAACTCTTCGGTATAGATCACCACACTTTATTTGCTGCAATAATTAGCAGTAAAAACTGCACTCATAGTTGTAAAATAGCAGTTCAAATGCTACAATTTGTTGTTGGAAGTATAATTACAGCCAGTCAGGAAAGATTCCAGCACGGCAACTGTGTCAAAAAGAACAGAAAATCAGCTTTCTGTCACTAGACAGCAACTCCTGATGTATTTTTCCTTATTTGGAGACCACAGATGACTCCAAGATAATAGTTCATAGTAGCCAAGCAACTAAGCACCAGATATAGCAGCTACCTGGGTCTCCTGAGCGGGCAACAATGAAAGGTAACAGATGAGAAATGCAACTGCATTCTTTGGAAGTAGCTAGCAATTAATACATCAATAGCTTAACCACAGTATACAAAGCACAGCCAGCAGTTAAGACAAAGAGTGCAAATGTAATACTGGTATCTAAATAAAGACTGGATTTCAAACAGACACAGCTTCCTGTGAAAAAAAATCTTACTTGAAATGCATTTTGGTCTTCAAAATCTGAGCTTCTTTCACTAATAAATTATATCATTACTAAAATTCTGAGGGTGTTGGAAGCTGACTTTCTCTCAACTGCCCAGAAAGAATGCTACAATTCAATACTAAGAATTTGTATCATAATCAAGCAGTTATCATTAATCAACAAAACAGGTACTTTGGCAGCAAACAGTCCAAACCATTTACCAGTTACACATATTGGATAATTGGCAATTAAGTATTGCATTATGTGTAATTTTGTAAGATTATGAAGTGTTTGCTTCTCCGATAAGTTTTGAAAATGAAGATGTAGCAAAGGTCTCAAGCATTACCTGGAGCGTTTAATCTGGGCAAAGATTGCAATAGGCTAGAGGCCTTCTGGGTATGGAAGGAAAAAAATAACAAGGCAGCAAAAAGCCTGAGGACAAAAATAGATAAACATGCCAGATTCAGCAGTTCTCCTCAAGGAGTAAATCTGCCGAGAGCATGGCCTAAATTTGCACTTTATAATGCTTTAGAAGGACTGATGGCTTGCGGAATAACATAGTTTCTCCCTGTTTGAAACACAAAAATTTCAATACAAATACCCTAATAGTCCAATTTCAATATTAATAGCCAGTTGTGGGGAACAAAGGCGGCATGGAGACATGGTAGCTAGATCATAACCTAAAGGCACTTCTCATAGCTCAGATTATACTTCTAATAAAAAATCCAATTGGCTTTCAGACAGCTGTTTACAACTTCTAGCATTATTAGATCTTTTTTCTAAAAAAATAAATTAAAATTAAAATTAAAGAGATCTGAAATGTTCCTAAAAAAGATCTAATAGGATTCTGAAAATAATTTAGTCTGACAACTGTCATGCCCAAGGGTATGTTTTACTACTTAATTAGTTCTCTGTCTTCTAATGTTTCAATTACTAGATATGAGAATTTTGCATAAAAAAACCTAAACTATGGATGAAAAAGGGTTTAACAGTTGCTATTTATATTGGTAAGCAAAACTATATTGAAGAAGCACCCAAGCTAGCTTTGTATACAAGTGCCAAAAATGAGTTGTCTTCTCTATGCATATTCAGGGCAACAGCACAGAAGAACTCTGGTCCAAAATGAAAAACATGTAAACTATGTGAAAACATTTTGCATGCCTGTTTTATAAACACAATTAAAACTGGAGAGAAGAATAGGATGTACATAATTTTCATACTTTTGCTTCAGGATGAGAGAGTTTCAGAGAGTTGGAATATACACACTTGACTGAGATTGTAGCCTGAGAGATCAGAATCAGAAACCCTTCCATGTTGTGGATACTTCTTCCATTTTGAGCATTCCACAGCTGTTATTTTGATAACAATAGACTCTGTAATGCATAGCCTCCCTGTTTTGACCCAGATATCTCCTCTGAAAACAAAGCTCGAGATTATGCATAATCTCTTTCTTTAGGGGACCTACTCAGCTTCATGAACTTAGAAGGAAAACAACAGAAAACACAACAATGTGCACTTTATAGTCAAAGTATTTCCAAAATTATTGTTTTGGGTACAAAATACTGCAAAAGACAAAGCATATGTTACAATAGCTTCCTTCAAAATCTGTTAGTGTGTTGCTGTGTTTTGTAAATACGAGAACCAGAAGAGCTAGAAATTGGCTAAGAACACTCAAAAACACATAAAACAGTGAAGTATTTTTGACTCTATCAGGTATCTAATATCTAAATAAAAACTAAAGAATAATCAAGTGAATGTATCATTATAATATTTTTTTCTGCATACAAAAAGTATTCTGATTTCCCAGTATTTATGGTTAAAGTTAAAAAGACCATAAAGTTAAAAAGGCTACCACACTGTTTGAAATGCAAAAGGCCAATATATTTTTTAAATTTGATTTTGCTTTGGGAAAGCCTATGTAGATAGCTTTTATATAGTTAATATACTTCATAGTGAGTGAGTTGAATGATACATAAATTTTGATTACAGTGGTCTGACCATAAAGTTTAAGACATTGGTTTTTCCTAACTCCTGGTTGTAGCACTAAGATTTGTTCAGCTTTTTTAAAGTTTTAAAAATATCAAACTTAAATAATATTAGGAAGTCCTTTTTAAAATCTGAACTATGCTGTTGTGGCCTGTCGGCTGCCGGCCCCTCCAGAAGCCGAATCAGAAGAGGAGGAGGTGTGGGCATTAGGGTCAGCATCAACGCAACCTGAGAGCTCTGAGGGGGAAGAGGGAATGGAGCTGGCAGAGACACAGAGGTGGAGCCTGGGCCATCCATCAGCCCTCAGATGGAAAGTCAACAGCCCCCAGGTCTGGAGGTGGCTGATGAGGAAGAGAAGAAACAGCTGGCTCAAGTGCCTGATGCACGGATGCGCAGAAGGCAGAGGTGAGGAGTGGAAATCCGTGGGCCGATCCTTGGGTATGAAGAGCTCCCGCTGCTAGTGAAGTCCCATCCTAGCTCTGGGGATAAAAGGCGGGGGGCGGAGATGAATAGATATGGCAGTCAACTATTCCTCTCCCTCCTTGATGGACTTGTTAGTCTGCAGTGAGAGATAAACTTTTTGCCAGGGCTGCTGGCGCTCTTAATAAAGAAATGTTTGACTTCAGAGTGTTTGTCGTGTTGGGAGAGCTGGGTCAGAACATATGCTTTCAGATATATCCATTTATATTCAATGCCGTTTTTAAGAAAAAAGAAAACTCTCAATATTATATATTTTATGAGCAATATTTCTTCAAATAGCAAGAAATTCAGATGTCAAAAATGATTAATTAGAAAAATAAATTATTAAAGCATTGGCGGTTCTCATATTCAAGCTCCTTAACTGATGTGTAAGTGTCTTTAATAATGTACTTTCTCTACAGTTTTTAAAGCTGTCTTATATTCTAGACAGATTATTCCAGTCCTTTCAGCTGGAGGTTAAAAGAAAATCCAATTCAGCAGGAGAAAATGAACTGTTCTTTTGAAAACTGAGAGATAAAAGACAATAGAATCAAGGTTAGGGTCATAGAAAAGTTTATTTGAACAAACATTGGATGTCACGTCAAGTCACCATCAAACTTTGTGACCTCAACTGCGACCTCACATCTATTTAAGGTGTTCATAGTTTCTGATGGATACAATATGGTTCATGGTAGAGGATTTCTGTCATTCTATGCACCACCAGACAATAACTTACATAATCCTAAGGCAGTTCTGCAGATGGGAACTCAAGTATACTATCCTTTAGATTGAAATCTGAACCATGTTTTGATCATATATTTTATATGTTTGCTTTATTGTCATTAATGGACTAATCATATCTAAGACTAGAAAATAAATTGATTTCATATAAATAATTTATCATATATACTAGGAAGCCTTCAACAAATCCCATCACAAATTATCTAAAAGTGCAGATGATATACTATGCAATTTAATTCTAAAATACTGATTTTCTGTATTTTCTCTTAATTGTCTCATATCAATAAAAGCTGAGGCCAATTGTATTATCTGCCAATTTTATAAAAAATATTTCTATCAAAAAAGCATTTCCACTGGTAAAGGTGGATTTTTACAAATTAGATGTAAATTAGCTGGGTAGTAAAAATACAAAAAATGCAAAAAATAAGAACTGAATAGATTTCCAGAGCCAATTAATTAATAAGGGTGTCTTTTTTTAAAAAAAAACAAGGAACAAATTTACCAAAGGACAATATTCTTAACTAATCCTACATCTTCTGAAAACTTAGCAGTTCCCTTAGGATGGTCCAATTTTATTTTTGAAGCTGGCTACATTTCTGATGGCCTGCCCATTGTAAAATCTTTATCCAAATTAGTTTAAAAATAGTTTAAATTAGAAAAACTAATTGAGAAGTTATTTTTCATCAAAAAATATTGATTTTTTTAAAAAATACAAAAGTTAGCACAGGTTACCTAGACAACCTCAACAGAGTCAAGAATTCTGAACTGCAATGAGATTGAAATTTGCATACTCAAACTGACAGAAGTCCACTCCTCTATTATGAGTATTCTGTGACACACATTCCTGAATACACAAGTCATTTAAGCAGCAAAGAACATGTTCATTCTACAGCTTGTCAAATCTGTTTGAGCTAAGCCATTTTAGATGAATTACATAAAAATGTATTGCTACAAAATTGTTTTTAAAATTATTTCACAGAGATGGACAACACTGTATTCTATAATTACCTCTATTCCTTAGGTAGTAAAAACTACATCATCTACATAGAAGAGTGAAGTATGTTATATGTTTGAATCAGAATAAAACACCATCATAAGCTGATAACCATCACACATCACTACTAACTACCATTATCCCAAGAAAGAAAAGAAGAATGAAAATAAAGCAAAATAGGTCAGTGAAATATTCAGGGACAGCAGTGTTGACATATCACTAGCAAGAGAAAACCAGAAAGGAAGGCAGTGGAGTAAAATAGTGTGGAAGAGGATAAGGATTACTGAATTAACCTTTTCATGCTGCAACATGTTGTTGCACCTCTGACTAGTTTCCAGACCAACAGTTATCAGATGGCTTAGCTGTATCATTCAGACCAAGGAGAAATAGGTTTTCCATCATGAACAACAAAAAGTAGTTCTCTTATTCAAAGGCAAGTAGATTTTTTTTCATTTTACACATTCATTTTATTCACATCTCCCAGGATTGTTCAGGTACAAATAACTGTAAGTAAGTTTACAGAATTCTATAAAGCAGGGAGAAAAGTATACTTTTCTGAAAAGAATTAAAAAGATAAAAACTAAGAGGTAAATTCAACTGGAAAAAAAAATTAAACACCAATTTCTGAAAGTTAATGCTAGGGAAACAAATGTTTAAAAATACCTTTCTAATAAACATGGAGTTTTCCAACATTACCTGTGCCATTTGTCGTTCCAGTTTTGACCTAGGAATATCGTCAAAATAGCTGTCATTTCTTCTTCTCCTTGCATCTCCCTGCATGATAATGTGTGGTATATCCAGGGAACCACCAGTAGTGTAAGTACTTTGGCTGAGCGAAGGAGACAACTGGGGAGGAGTGTGATTACCACTGGGTTCCTGCATCAAATAAGAAAGAAAGTGGAAGCATGAAATAAACATTATTCTCAATACTCTCAGCATTTCTCAACCTTGGCAGCTTGAAGATATGTGAACTTCAACTCCCAGAATTCCCCAATCAGTACGCTGGTTGGGGAATTCTGGCAATTAAAGTCCATATATCTTCAAGCTGCCAAGGTTGAGAAGCACTACTCAAGTTAACTGTGCAAGAACATCTGTACTGTTAAATTCATATTAATAACATGGATAAAACACTCTGGGTATACTCAATTCTCGATACACAATAGTTCCATTACTGGTCAGTGTTTAGAAATGTAGGAAATTCATAAACTTTAAACTGACAACGATAATTCAATAACTTGAATTCTCACTTCTTATATAACTTAAAGATCTTTCTTTAAATATTACCACAGCTACATATATAAGAGACATCATTATATACACTATATACAAAAGAAGTCATTATAAATTACTTGTATAGCTGAAAAGACTGTTTTCCAGAAGGAAATCATAAAGCTATCAGTGATAACAATGATTGCTCTTCAAGTACTTGAAGAGTTTTCACAGATCAAATATTGCCAGAGTGTAGGACTTTGTTTCAGTGTCATTATGAGTAAGTAGTGAGATCTCAATATGGGAGAAGGCTGGAGATGTTATTGAAGATCTTTAAAACTGGTTTCTTATATGAGTCAAAACTGACCATATGCCTACATAACCCTTTCAATACAGGTAGTCCTTGACTTACAACTATTTGTTTAGTGACCATTTGAAGTTACAACTGCACTGAAAAAAGTGACTTATTACCTTTTTGCACAGTTATGACCATTGCAGAAAGAGTAGCCTGTAATGTGTAATAGCTTTCTTTATTATTTGAAAAGAAGTAGTAATTAAAAGCAAATAAACCTCTTTCTAATCTCCATTAAAAATAATTTTTTATTTATATAACAGCTATTATATAAACATTACTAAGACTGAGTTTGTACCTCAGAATCATATTAAAATATCAGGGTAATCGTGAAATATCAGCTAATGAAATAAGAAAAAAAAGTTTTATGGTTTGGCCATACATAGATATGAAATAAGGCTAGGTTACAGATCAGAGTAATAATAAAAAGAAAAAAAACAGATTTAACTTTAACTGAATATTTAATACTGTGAAAAAAAAATCTAAGTAGTTATGTTAAAGTTAGTGACTTCCCAATTGGATTATTGTAACACATTCTACATGGACTGCCCTTGAATACAATCTAAAACTTACAATTGGTCCAGAATGTGGCAGTGCAAACAGTGTTGGATGTCCCTTGCTTTGTCCATCTTATACCACCCTTGTGTGAGCTATATTGTCATCTTGTACCTTTCCTAATGCAAGTCAAGGTGCTACTTATCACTTTTAAAGCTCTACCTGGAATGGAGCCAGTTTATTTGTGAGACCACCTCACAAATAAACTGGAAAAGATCTGGCTCTTCTCTAAGCACTGGGATAGGGCAATTCAGATATTACAAGGATTTGATGGAACCTACCCTGAGGGTGATAGAACGTGGTGGTTTCTGAGGTGGGTCTTCGTGAAGTCTGTCTCCCAATGAGGCCAAAATGCGTTTTCTATGGCCCAGCAAGCTGATTTTTAAAACCTGGAAAATAAATGTTTCAAAAATAATAAATCAATTAAGAACCTTTTATAGAAGTGTGCATATTATTATCCATAGTGTTTAAGTGCAGCATATTTTATACTTAAGAATATCTGCTTATGGGAAAACAGGTGGGGGGAAAAATCCTAAAATACCAACTGAGACGAAGGCAATCAGGTTGGAAAATGTGCCATGTCAGAAAGGCAAAGTAGCAACAACAGAGTTTTAAAGTTAGAACCTAGATTAAATAAGTAATTAGGATCATTTTCACAAAAGAAGTGAAGTTGAAAAAATATAGAGAGGCATAAAACAATGATAATTGTTTGGAATGACAAAATGAGGTTGCCTTTTCAGTATTTATCATCAAGTCATTTTTGACTCCTAGTGACCACACAGACAATCAAAATCAATCTGATGATGCATATTCAATCAATCAATCAATCAATCTAAAGTAAAGCTTAAGAATAATGGGAAATTATTATAGATAGCAAAAATAATTAAAAATCAAAGAATGTAGACTATAATTTCAGTCATTCGTCTAAAGAAAATTCTGAACATACTGAACATTTGGCAAGACGTAAAAGAAATTTACTATTTGACTTGGGTACATATCCAAAAAACCTAGAATGTTCAGTGCACTTAACAAGTCAAGAAAACAAATTGTGATTGATTTGTTCACATGAAATATCGCTTTCTTACTGTACAGAGCAAACAATGAAAGTTACTATGTTATTTCTAGATATAAATCCAAATTCCAAATATAAATAGACAATTATATTCAAAATTTGAGGAAATCAGAAAAACAAATCTATAAATCATATTTCTGCTGGAAAGTGTGATACAGTAACCTATTATACAATATCATTCAATCACTCAGTTAAAAAATCTGGTGGTTGTGCAATATCATTCAAACTATTCAAGAATGAATGTTCTGTAAGAGTTCTGGTTCAAGATGAACATAGTGAATAATAGTAATAAGTAATATGGAAATGTTACATTCAACCATAACAGAAAACAGCTTGTAAAAAACAGTAACACACTGTAATTTTCAATAGGAATTCCACAACATGAAAAATGAAAGGACTCTGAACTGATAAGTGTTTATAGTGAATGAAAGGAGAGAAGAAAAATATAATCGCAGTAATAAATCTGGAGATCATGGCCAGAGATTAGGAATAGAATGAAATGTGGTCTAACAGTTTGCAGATCAATGACAGTAACCAAGTATAGGTAGTCCTTGACTTACAATCATTCATTTACTGATTGTTCAAAATTACAATGGCATTGAAAAAAATGATTTATGACCAGTTTTCACATTTATGACCATTGCTGCATTCCTATGGTCATGTGATCAAAATTCATGTGCTTAGCAACTTGCATGTATTGGCATGACAGCTGCAGTGTCCCAGGGTTATGTGGTCACCATTTGTGACCTTCCCAACTGGCTTCTGACAAGCAAAGTTAATAGGGGAAACCAAATTCACTTAATGTTGACTTACTGCAATATTTTGCTCAACAACTATGACAAAAAAGCTTGTAAAATGGGGCGTGACTTACTTAGCAACTGTCTTGCTTAGCAATGGAAAGGTTGGGCTCAATTGTGTTCATAAGTCAAGGACTACATATATGTTGTATTTTTACTTTTCCCCAAATTTCTCTTCCCAATTTTCTCCTCTCCGTGTTGCTCTCCTAAAGTCAAAGATTTAAAATATATCAATATGAGAGAAGCAATAAACTGTATAATTTATTTATAGATAAGAGATAAGGGTAACCTATTTAAAAAGGTATAATGTTTAGGGAGAGGAAATGCATTCTCTCACACTACAATTTGACCAATTAAGTCCATGTCACACTATTACAAAAATGCACTGATAGTGAATAAAAATTGTTGCCATTATATACACAAAATAGTGCCACATTATGTAATAAAATACTAAGTGGACCTGAAACTCTTATTATTGTTCCCTCTATGCCTAAAGGAAAGAAACTGTATCCTGCTTGCATCCTCGTGTTGTGCCAAAATGTTTGCTCTATGTTTAATTAACTGTGATAAACATTTTGATTGCTTTTGGTGGAGTATGGAGATGAATATCCTGGAAGAATGTAACAGCAATAACTTCAGTGCAGGTATTGTTTCTATGGACCATGTAGCTCAATTCATTTTTACCCATTTAATTCACATGAGAATACACATTCACATTCAATTTTGTGTAACCCAAATCCATAACAGGTCAGAGATAAGGAAGAAGAGTTCATTAATAATAAAGATATCCTGTACTTCACTACTCCAACATACTATTTTTTTTAAAAATAAGAATTTGGTGGCAAGGCTACAGAAGTACACATTCATATATATGCAAAGTTCTAATTTCTGCAGTTCACAAAATCAATGCTCTGACTAAAAATTGTATTTTTAAAATGTATTTTAGAGAAAAAGGGGGAAATGCACTCATTCTTGATGCACTATGGGCAACTGACAGTTTTATTAATGAGGAAAGATTATATAATCAAAAGTAAGAGGAAAATTAATCAATAACATCTATAAAATTTTTCATATGATCTTTTCCTGAGTATAAAGTAGAATGGCTCAAAATTATTCACTACAATATAAAATTCATTGTTAGAGCTGTGATTAATAATAAATTAGATTCAAGAAATTTACAGTGTAATTTAGATATTAATTCAGTATTCAATATTACCTCTTAGGATTTTATGTATGCATAATTTTCCTATGAACAGCAACATTAAATTGATTGTTCTGTTTGCAAAGTAAATTAATGCTGGGCTCCATTAATTAGGGGACAATTATTGAACTAGTTAGCACATATCCAATTTGCATTATTTAATACAAGTTTCATACATGCTTGCAGAGAAGATGCCAGTGGGAAATGGGCAGGTCTTCTTAGAGAAAATGTTTCCTTTATTCATACAAACAAGCTATTAGTCCAACTACTTAACTGTTCACATAATTTTAATCTTGTATCATTGAAATGGAAGACATTTCAATCTAAGAAAAAAGAAAAATCTAAAATGTTCCAATATTCTGAAATACCTACTGTCTTTAAAAATAATAAAGCCACACTATTAATATGTTAAAGCTCTACATGGAATCCATAATACCTGCCAAATTCAGCCTGCTGCAAATACAAAAAGAACACTATGAGGTAATCAATGCTGCCCCCAACCAGCCAACAGGAAAGTGCAGATTCATTAGACAGTAAGTGCCCCATCTCCTGAATCCAAAGTCCTCTCAGGATCTACTTCACACAAAAAGGAGAAATAAATCCCCAGTCATCTCCATATTCAGTTCACGTTGTATGTTATTTGGAGGAAAAATTTACTCAGACCTTCAATGGCCTTCAAGACATCATTCCTTCTGCATATCAATTCTCACTTAAAGGTCTAATGTAGCATAACTTTATTACTTTGCAGGCATTCTTCCATCAGAGAACAACTAACCCAATCCTAGAAATAGAGGTGGGGTAACACATGATTTGACTGCATACTGACAGTAGGCAGAACAAAGGAAAGTAGGCAATTGTGTGAAAAAGTGTAAGATCAATTCACTGATAAAGTTACCTCTAAAACATACTAGAAATCTTCAAATTCAAGCAATGGGCTGGTGAGTGAAGCAATTTTTAGAACTGGGGAAATGGCTCAAAGCTCCACAGAGTTTCAGTACTGTAAATCAAAGTAGAGGTTTTGCAATTTTACCTAGGAGAAGAGTAAGTTTGAGAATGTCATGGGAATCATGCAAAATGAGAATGGCATGGGAAACATTCAAAATCAATGCCACAAAAGTACAAAATGTGTGTATGGAATAATTCCAAGATAAATAAGAGTAATTTTTAAAGTACAAAGAAATCAAAGCAATTTAAAGCATTTTTATCCTGTCTGCCATATATTAAATATTGGCAATTGATAACCATTTTGTGTTGCATACATAAGATACCTTCTCTTGGTTATAAGAAATCATAACCAAATAAAAGAATCTCTACTGGAATATTTGTTTGACAATGAAACTGTTATTCTTCTAAATTCTTTTGTGCGATGCATATCAATTACAACATTTTCGGAAGAAGGCTGCCCAACTGCAAAAGGCAAAGCTAAAGTTAATCAGGATAAGGAATTTCCCTGCACGAAAGCAAGCTGTTATAAAGAAATAAGAAAAGCATGAAATGAACAAGATTGGCCAAGTGATTTCTGGAAATAATGTTCATCCATCAGAAGAGCCCAGGAGATTCTCAGTCATCCAAGTCATGGTTGTCCCAAAGGTTCTTTTTTTCAAGGGGCAACTGGACTTCATGGATTTTATTTGAAGACATTTCACTAGTCATCCAAGAAGCTTCTTCAGCTCTGACAGGATGGTGGGAAATGGAAGGATTTATACACCTTAATACTTCTATGATTTATACTTCTATAAGTCCATCAAAAGAGCCCCAGAGGTTGGCTAATACAGGTAGTCCTTGACTTACCACATTAATGGAGCTTGTCCATTCATGTCAGAAGTCAAGGACTGCATTAAATGAAGCACCTAACTAACAACTTCCCTGTCCCTGCTTTTCTCAATGCATTTGTTAAACGAATGTGTGGGTTGGTAGGTAGATCATGGGGTAACATGGGAGAAACCGAGGTAGATCTAGTGTAGGCACAGGCACTCCCAGGAGGTCTCCCCCACCCTCTAAGATATCCCAGCTCTGCCTCTGCCCCTTGGTTTCCCTAAAGCCCTAGGGGGCCTTCTCCATACCCCACCCCATCACTTACTTACATTTTGACAAGCTCAGGAAGTCAGGATAGAGAAGGCCTCTCTCCCTTGCTGGGCCATGTGGTACAATCAAGAAGAAGAAATCAAGTCACATTTGCTTCCATTGCAATCCTTTCCTCTCTAGCCAGCATAAACTACTATGAATTCTTCTTAGCTCTGCCGGTGCTAGTTTTATGCTAGTGGCGCTAAGAAGATATCATAGAGAGATCGAATTTCTTCTCTGCTCTACTAGTATAAGACTAGCATAAAGTTAGTGCTGGTAGAGCAAAGAAAAACCCCGATCTGTTTTGTTTCCATGAAATCATTTCCACCCCTACAAGAGTAAACTACTACAATACCTTCTTAGTGCTGCCAATGTAAAACTAGCATCAGGAGAGCTAAGAAAAAATCACTGTAGTTTATGCTGGCTGGTGCTATGGCCAGGACTGACTGACAGTTATCAGCTGCCTTCGGAGGCAGACATCAGTGAGGCAGATGAACAGCTGGAGCCTGTTCCCAGTGTCTGCATGCACAGAGTTGCCAGATGAAGGGAATAGCTAAGGAACAAGGGTCGACTTGGGAGTAAGGCCATAGGTGGACGGTGAATGGCCCCTCCCATAGGGAATAAAAGAGGAGTGAAAGGGGAGGGGTGTTTGCAGGAGACAATTAGTTCGTTCATGCATTTTTGCCAAGTATTGCAGCATCTGAAAGATATTGGCCTGGCCATTCTCCAAGCCTGATAAAGGTCGGTAAACGTGAACTATCTTGAAAGACTGTGAGAGAGTAAAGACTTTGCTGGAGAGGAATTCACTATAAATTAAATAAAAGGGGTTTATCGGGTCAAGGACTCGGCTTCATGCTGCTGGGGAAGCCTAGGTCAGAACAGTTGGAAAGGAAAGGATTACAATGGAAGCAAAATAGGCTTGGTTTCTTCTTAGCACCACCAGCACTAGCTTTATGCTAGTCTTACACTCATAGAGCAAAGAAGAAATCCCATCTCTTTTGCTTCCATGGCAATCCTTTCCTTCCCAGCAAGGGTAAATCACTACCAATTTATGCTGGCTAGGGTGAAAGGATCGCCATGGAAACAAAAGAGATTGGATTTTTTTCTTCTAGATTATGCCATGTGACCCAACAAGGCAGCGGCCTTCTCTACACTGACTTCCTGAGCTCGTAAAAAAGTAAGTAAGTAAATGGTAGTGGAGGAGTGGAGGTGGGAAGGAATGCATAGAACCAGTATATTGGCAACATACTGGGTTCTGGGAGTCTCTGGGGACCTAGCTGGGCAAGATGGGAGGGAAATAGGTGGGTGGGTATGCTGCAGCATCTCTGCAGTCAGTTGTAAGGATGAATGATAGTGGAAGGCCTACAAAATTTCTAACTTTGAAACGGATTCATGTTTAGCATTTGGGGTGTGAGTTGTAACTTCAAATGTTTGTTGAATGGCCATTTGTACCTCAAGGATTATCTGTAGGCAGTGATAATCAGAAAACATAATATTTAGACAAAGATTTCTCAAAACTCTCTTGTGTATAATTAATTCTGCTTTGAATAAAGCTTAGATGTCTCTTAATGTCTTTTGCAAGATAGCAATTGATCAATATGTGCATATCACAAACTGAATTAAGAAAACTGATTTTTATGCCAGCCAAAGTATTAATTTGAATTTACTGACTGCAAGCAAATATTAAAAAATTCATCAACTATCGGTTATTTCAAATCCTTTTTGAATGTTCCTCATCTTTCATTGTTCCTCATCCATGCAATTCTGCATTTCTCTTTCAAGTTCCTTATTCTTTTCCACTTCATTTTCCTTTTGTACTCAGTTGGAACAGCTCACACAGATTCCCCTTCTTATACCTTTATAACTTATCATTTGTCTTATGTCCATTTTATTCTTTATTTTGTTTCATTCTGCACAGAGTAATTCAATTGGAATTCACAACTTACTCTGCACTGAACCTATTTAATGGACGAAAGAAAATGAAATCAAACTTATAGCACAGAGAAGAAAGGAAAATACTAATAGTACTATTACTATATATAAAATAATAATAGTACTAGAAAGAATGAAATGACTATTAGCAATTCAGTTTAACCCTGCAAATTTAAAACATAATCAGCGAGAACATATCACTGTCTATGACTTATGAAAGGAAACATGCCATTTTTAATTATTGTGTAGTTCTTAGGCA
Source organism: Thamnophis elegans (assembly GCF_009769535.1). Classification (NCBI taxonomy): domain Eukaryota; kingdom Metazoa; phylum Chordata; class Lepidosauria; order Squamata; family Natricidae; genus Thamnophis; species Thamnophis elegans. Next base: position 36,347,797 of record NC_045547.1, on the reverse strand, counting down.
GATGCTGTTTTCATGTTCCCATATGTTCTGTAGCAACACTTCCAGATGATATTCAAACTACTACACAGCCCTAATTGTTATATACCGTAAGTACCTTCTTCTATCAGAAGCCAGTATACAGGATAAACTTATATACTTCATGTCTGCATTTCATACACAGATCAGCACCAAGCCTTAGAGTCATATACAATGGGTCCCCAACCCCCAGGCTGCAGCCCAATACCAGTCCTCGAGTTGCTTGGAACCACGATGCGCAAGTGGCAGGCAAGCAAATAGACACACAACCCCACTTACACAAGTAGCCAGCAAGCATATGAGCACATGCTTCATTTGCACAAACAGTGCACATTCACGCACGCTACTTGTGTAAATGGAGCTGCACATGCATGCATGCCCACCGCTTACACAGAACTATCCCCTCTTCCCCCCACCCCACCTATACTGGTCTGCAAAGCCAGAAAGGTTGGGTAACTGTCATGCACAACTGAACAGGGAAATCTTTAGCTTTACTCAAAAAAGAGTGAGAAGGAAAAGCCAATAAACTGTAGTACAATCAGACCAACATTACTTTCTGGGGATATTTTAGTACAGATTGAAAACAGTGCAGTAATTTCCATGACTGTACAGAAACAAACCATGCCAGATCAACCTTATCTTATAGTTGTTGTTTTTTTTTAATATATTTTATTCATTTTCACATTCCATTTTACAATCACTTATATACAGGGTATTTGCTATAAGAAAAAAAAATAAAAAATAAAAATTAAAAAAGAAAACACAACTCATCATTCACAACCCCACCTGACACTTCCATCCTCCATACACCCCATCTACCCCCTCCAACTTTCCTTTCCTCCCTCTAACGCTCCCCTCCTACTTCCCTTTCCCCTCAAACCTTCCTTCTCCCCTTACTCCCAACACGCCCTCCTTGCATTCCCCTTACTCCTTCCTTACTCCTCCCTCCTCTTTCCCTCTACCTCCCTCCTTGGTGTATTCCTTTATTCAAGTGTTGTTTATTATAATCTGATAAAAAGTAAAATAAACCAAGGGAAAAAAAATATAAAGAAAGAAAAGAGAAAAAAAAGAAAAAAAAAGAAAAAAGAACAACCGTATATAAGTGCATTCTTGTTCTTATTGAGACTATGTTAACACCCACCCACCCACCCCCCATAAATCCCCATCCCTACTCCTCCCGACTTCCCAGGGCCCACACCTGGCACTGCCTTCTATCTAAAGTATCTTATGTTCGTATGGATTAAAAATAAAAGTAATATATTAAGGAAGAAAAAAACAAAAACAAAAAAAGAAAAGAACACAGAAAAAAGAAAAAAAAAAGAAACTCTTTGTGTTAAGCTCAGCCCCCCATCTTTATCTATGCTTAAATAGTATAAGTCATTCTATCTATATTTTATTCTCGTCTCTTGCTTCTTTGTTATTTACCCCGGCCTCCTGTAGACTCTCCCATTCCTCTTCCTTAACCTTGTATTCAGATAAACATTTATCCAAATTTGTATAGACATCAATATACAATCTAGCTCAAAAATAATCCCTTCTAGTAAAATTTAAGCAGCGTGGATCATTCCACATATTCAAATATTACTTTACAGAAGAATAATCAAACTTTCCCTTCTAATAGGATTTAAACAGCGTAAATAATCTTTCTTAACCTTAATTTCAAACAGTAATTCAAAATAATCTGACCAAACTTTCCCTTCTTAGTAAAATTTAAGCAGCGTGGATCAAGTATTACTTTACACAAAAATCAGTTTGCATTCTATCTTAAGATGATCCCGACCAACTTTCCCTTCTAATAGGATTTAAACAACGTAAATCATTCCGCATGCATTTTGCCCTCATCCCTTGCTTCTCTGATATTTACCACTATCAAATTTATGCAGACATTAGTTTAAAATTTAGCTCAAAATAATTTCACCAAGCTTTCCCTTCTAATAAAAATTAAATAGCATAGATCATTCCACATATTCAAATAATACTTTCAACAAGAATCAGTTTACCTTCTGTTTTAAAGTAATCTCATCCAGCTTTCCCTTCTAACAGAATTTAAACAACATAAATCATTCTGCATTCATTTTACATATATACATTCAGTATCACCCCACCAATATACGTAAATCATTCTGCATGCATTTTACCCTCATCCCTTGCTTCTCTGATATTTGCCACTATCAAATTTATGCAGACATTAGTTTAAAATCTAGCTCAAAATAATTTCACCAAGCTTTCCCTTCTAATAAAAATTAAATAGCATAGATCATTCCACATATTCAAATAATAGTTTCAACAAGAATCAGTTTACCTTCTATTTTAAAATAATCTCTTCAAACTTTCCCTTCTAACAAGATTTAAACAGCGTAAATCATTCTGCATGCATTTTACATATATACATTCAGTATCACCCCACCAATAAATTCTGCTTTTTCTACCGGAGAGAGGTCGCAAACCCCCATTCAATCCACAACTTTGGCGAATATTTTAGAATATCTAAATCCTCAAACTCCGCTTTTCTGCTTCTCCGAGGGAGGGGGAGCTACCCCCTCCATCTTGCAGCCATGTGGTCTGTTGCTTGCCTTCTCCTTCGGCTTGTCTCTCCTCTTTTCCAAGTGAATCAGGAAGTCCCGCCTTCAAAGTCTTGTAATAGAAATCTCGAGCCTCCGAAACAGAATTGAGACGAAGTCTTTGATTCTCAAATGTGACCGTAATGCCGGCTGGGGCCTCCCATTTATATTGAATCTGATGATTTCTAAGCTCTTTAGTTAAAAAAGCATAGTCTCTTCTTGCTCTCAACATCTGAAATGGTATTTCTTTGAAGACAATCAAGTCCTGGCCATCAACTCTCAAACTATTATTGTAAAATTTTTGCATGATCGCGTTTCTGGATTCTTTTGTGGAGAAATATATAATTATGTCCCTCGGGAGCTGTCGCTGTTCCGCTACCAACGAATTCTGGCGATAGATTTTCCGAATCTGCCAATCAAAGTTAAGTCCCGGGCTTCCCACCGCATGGCTGAGGGCTTCAACAAAGGTCTGTTTCAGATTCTCTCGCTCCTTTTCGCGGAATCCTCTGACTCTTATTGCGAATGCCTTCTTATTAAAGTTTATCATAACGAGCTGTTCTTGAGTGTCTCTAATTTTTTGTTGTAATATTTGAATATTAGTAGTCAAATTAGAATTAGCCTCCTCCAAGCTTTCCAATTTATTCTCTATTTCAGCGGTATAATCTGACAGGGCAGACACGGCTGCAAACGTATTCGCCTTCATTTGGTCAATTTTAGACTTTAAATCACCATATAGCTCCAATACAAATTCCTTAATTTCTTGTTTAAAATCATTAAACATTTGAAAAAAAAATTCCTGTGTTAAGAATTCTCCAGTAGAGGGCGTAGGAGACAAGGGCTGCGATTCCAGTGTAAATTCTTTAAGTTCATTCATAGATTCTTTAGGCACATTTGTAGAGAGACGCTTCGATTTTGACCTGGGTGCCATTATAAATAAACAAATAAACAGCGCTTTCGCTCCCCTCTGTTTCCAAAAAAACAAAAAAAAATTATCTTGTTAAGGAGCGGTCTGCAGGAAGGTAAAACCGGCTACGTACATCCCCTATCAGTCACCAACGGAGAGAAATCGCCATTTTGAAGTCCGTTTAAACAAAGAAGCCTCTAAGACAAATGGTGCTGGTATTTAAGATAGTAATAAAAGCATAAATCTCACAGGAGTGGGACCCGCCCGTATTAATCCTAGCTTCAAACAACTTTGCTTTGTCCTGGGGGGGGGGGGGGGATCGCCTGTCTGGGGCTGCAAAAAAAAGCAGCTGAGAAGAACTGGCTGGAGATAAAAGCTCCGCTCACACTGGATCTAATCTCTGTCCACAGCCAAAAAAAAGAGAAAGGCTGTGAATTACGAATAGACCCTAGCACACAGAGCTACTCCCTGCCCCTTTATAGCCAAAAAGGGGTGATATCTATGATCTTATTTAGATATACAGACCAGATCTCTGAGAGGAGCTCGGTTGAGCCCTCCTCGGCGACAGGCTCCGCCCCCCGGAAGCCAACCGTATCTTATAGTTTTGATTAGGTAACAACATTGTGGGAATGCTGAAGTCTTCAAAATAGCTTCCAACAAGGTATTCCAAGGTATGTTGTTTAGCAAGCTAGTTGAATAAGGGATGGATAGTTGTACAAACACACATATGCATATCTGTCCTGAAAATTATACTCAAAGAATGTTCATCTTTAGTGCTTCATCAAATTGGAAAGATATATTAACTTGGGTGCTATACGGAATAGAATTTCATCTTTTATTTTTCAATGTTTTCATTAATTTGAATGAAGAATTGGAGGAAGTACTCATTAAATCTGCAGTGGGCACAAACTTCTTGATGGCTAAAATAATAGAATGAAATTTAACAGAACAAGTGCAAAATCCTTCACTTAGGAATCAAACTTCAAACACAGGGATATAGAATGGGGGAACTGGGCTTGATCATTGCACTTATGAAAAAATATACTGTAATAGATTACAAACTGAACATGAGTTAATTGGGTGAAGACACTATAAGAGTGTTTTTGCTCTGGATGGGGTGGTGCTTCCTTTAAAAGACCAAGTCCGCAGTATGGGGGTGCACTTTCATGGTTGCTGCTAAGGAAAGTGTTCCCAGCTTTAGCTGTTGCAGCCCTTTTTGGGGAACAAGCCTTGACTACAGTAGTTCATCTCCTTATACCTCAATGATAGAAAACCCTAAAATGTTCTGTATGTGAAGACTAATCAGAAACCACAGTTGGTACTAAATGTAGTGGTCTGCCTACTGGTGGACAAGAGCTGCTAAAGCTATATAACAACAGTTTTTAAGGTGTTGCTTTAGTTTCCATTAGGAGGTGGCAGTTGGGTACTATGATGTTGCTGAGAACTGAAGAAGATATAGTACCTCAGGGTGCCTGGCTTCCTCTCCAGGGATGGTCGATGAGAACAATGGAAGGTTCCTGGTCCCTGGTCTTGGAGGAAATAGGTGGGGGGGGACGACTGCATGTAGCAGTCATAAATGCGGGCTGGTTGCCAAGTGCCCAAATTTTAACACATGACATGGGGCGCAGCAAAGATCATAACTACCATGTTTCCCCAAAATAAGACAAGGTATTATTTTCTTTTGACCCCCGAAATAAGCGCTTGGGCTTATTTTCAGGGAGGTCTTATTGTTTTTGAGGTGCAGGAGGTGGCAAGTGTGGTCACCTCATGGCTGCTGCTGTGTTGCAATATTTTTGAGGAGGGCTTATTTTCAAGGGAGGGCTTATTTTAGCACATGTGCTCAAAAGCCCAATTGGGCTTATTATCCGGGGAAGTCTAATTTTCAGGAAAACGGGGTAGCATTTGTTCAGTGACATAGTAACCTTGGTTGCTGAACAAATGGTTATTAAGTGAGGACTACTTGTACCCACAGATTGAAAAAAAGGGGCACTAATAATCCCAATATAATTTTCAACATATTTTCTGTTTGGGTAGTAAAAAATGATAAATTATAGATGGTTGACAAAAGATGAGAATGTATCCATATTGTGCCTAACATTAAAAGACTATGTGATTCTCATTAAGTCCAGGCATTCCGTTTGATGACAAGAGAAATTAAATCCTGGTAAGTTTCTGATTCTTCAATTATTTTGTAATAATGGAAATATACCAATAAAGTATATTTAACCATTAAACAAATTTGAAAGTTGCTAATTTATTTGCAAAGATATTTATTAAAGTTATAACTGCAACAAGATGTCTTCCTAAAGTAAATACCATATTTTTCAGAGTATAAGGTGCGTCTTATACACTGAATACAGCATTTTTGCCTCCCGAAACTCCCTCCTTTCACCAAAATGGCTGTGCATAGCCATATGGGGCTTTCAGAGAGTTCCTGGGGGCTGGGGAGAACAAAATTTTTTGCTCAATTTTAACCCCCCCCAGGAGCATTCTATAAGGTTCCTAAAAGCTATCTATGCCCCCCCTTTTTTACAAAAAATGGGACATTTTTGCTCGTTTTTGGCCTCCCCCGCAGGAGCACTCTGCAAGATCCCTAAAGGCTATTCAGGCCTTTGGAGGGGGGGCTGGGCCCATTTTTGCGAAAAATGGACCATTTTTGGGAGGTTTGCACGGTGCAAAACTTTTTTTTATTTTCCTCTTCAAAACCTTGCTGCGTCTTATACTCCAGTGCGTCTTATACTCCAAAAAATACAGTACGTACAGTTATGTCCTTATACATTTTATTATACCAAAAAATGCAATTCATAGCTACAATAAATATTACTATCAGTTTTGCAGGATAGTCCAGACAAGTAATATACCCAGCAGAACTACCTCTAGTTTATTATAAGCTTATGTTAACAAAACCTTGCAAGTCTGAAAGTATATTTTCCTTTCAAAGGAGTGAAATATTTATTTATAATTCTATAAAATCTACAGGAGCAGGAGATGATATTTTTTGGTTTATTTATACTATTTTGTTTGATTTTATTTTTCAATTTTATTTCCATGTCTATTTTTCCTCAAAAGTCCCCCCTTAACATTATGTATCCTTCAATAATTCTCTACATTTTTCATCATAAACAATTAAATCAATAAATCATATTTTCATATTCATTTATCAAACATGCATGGCATGAACAAACTTACATTCAAATCATATATTTTAAAACAGCAGATGTTTTCCTAAGCCATTTATTAATTTATTTAAACTAAAATTTCTTCTTGGATCTCTCAGTGGCTCAATCACTTTTATCTGTACTCTGTTGTCTCAATCCCATTCATTCATTCATGTCACCTACCAGAGTAACATTTTTCCTGAATTCATTCTGAATGTTCTACAGTACAATTTCCCCCCAAAATACCAGTGGGGAATTTTCACCATTGATTTGAGAGTAGCATGTAACTATCACCAAGCTTTGAATTTCTAATTTCATATATACCCACAACAATCTAGTCATAAAATGACAAGAAATTAACATTTAGAGAACACACACAATCAACAACACCTTTAATGTAAACGAATTCACAAAATCAGAAGAGAACAAAAGATATTCACATTAGCAGAGAAAACAATGGCAAACCACAAATTCAAATGCTTTATAAAGCAGCCCACGCTAACCAAGTACTCAACTACCATAGCAACAACCCAAGAATACCAAAAGAAACTGCATAAGAATGAGCCAAAATGCATTGCAGTAACCCAGAACATCAGAAAGCGGAGTCTATTTATATAACATTTTGCAATGTAATACGCAAGTTCATTAAAAATGGTCTATCCATACAACTAATCAATCAACCAATCAACATTACAACTTACAAAAAGGATACCTCTTCTGTACATCAAAAACATTTCAGAAACCACCAGTAGGTTGCTACAACCCCTTTGTAGGCATCACCAAAGCCTACACAACAACAAAACAAATTTAAAGTTTCAGAAATTAAAGGCAAAATAGAGTTATTCACAGCAATCATTTACTATGAAAAATACTATGCAGGACAAAACAGGCAGAATGCATCCATAAACATCAGTTGGCAATCAGAAGACATTATAAAATTAATTTCACAGGTGAGAAATGTTCAATTACTTTTTCAACTAGAAAGCTGTACTGTATAGATTTTAAATCAAGATATTTTTAAGAATGCAAGAGAATTATTAGAAGGTTTGCATTGCACTAACTATTAACATACAGGGGAGCAAACTCACTTTCATGATGCATTCAGAAGGAAAAATCAAAGGTTTTAAAAAGAGGCAAACAGTCTGGAGCACATTTCTTGTTATCACACACCTATTAAATACACAGATAAGAACCAGCACCTGATCATAATAAACACCAGACAATAATATGCCAATCAAACAAAACCAACCAACCAATCAACCAACACATCGTATCCAAACTTACACAAGGCTATAAGACAAACAACTTCTATTTAGTACTGATGATATTACCTAATCTGATAATGAAACATCCGCAAGAATAGACCCAAGCTTAGAGAATTCTAAGGACCCAACAATTCAATGTTTGGTGCCCACTAGTGCAATCTATTCACTCTTTAATGCTATTTTAGTCATTTCATTCATCCAGACATCTAGAAAACTAGAGGTTTTTTCCATGCACACAATCTCATCAACTGTTAGATCATCTTAATTCAGATTTATTACATCCTTCACTTTTCTTAAATATTTCAAGATTTTTTCCCACAAATAACGTATTTTTAATTTCATATATTAATTCATGTACTTTGCCACACATGTCTCTTACATATCCAGTCCTAATCTTTCCATATGACACAGTCATCAACAGATGCACCCGTAAATATTGTCTCTACTGCCCATCATGTTTCTGGTGAAGAAAAGCTTTTACATAAAACTATTTTCCTAGTCTTAGTTGTATCCAGGCCATTTGTAGTATTCAAAAATGATGACACTAAGAGAAAGTTATAATCCAAGATTAAAAAGTACCTCCTTTCATATGTTATAAAAACAATTGTCTACTTGTACAAACAGAATGTAAGAAGCCATCCCAATAAAAACTTATACTTTTTATATGTCATTGCTGCTAAGAGCAACCAATCTGTTCTTTCTCTAAATAAAGCAATATAGCTCTACCATGTTACCTAGCAACAAATATTTCACTGCTACTCTCAAAAACAAGCTTGGTTTTATGTCAACATAATGTTTGAAAAAATGTTTAAGTAGTTCATTCAAATGTTCAGAATATACTTTGAATATTTGGAAGTCCTTATAACTTATAATTCTTACTGGATATGCTTTGGAGACGATGGGTATGTAAGTCCATCATACTTGGAGAAAATTACATTGAGGAAGAGTGAAATAAGATTGTAAAATGTTTGGTGGTGATAATTATGATAATGATTATTATGATATCCATTCATATAAATAGTTCATTACATAAAACTAGATCCTATCACTAATATGTAGAGGAGTTTTCAGAACTTTTCCTCAGCTCATTTTGAACCTCTGCTTTCCTGACACCAGCTTTATAGTTCTAGTCTACTCTATACATTCTTCCTTTGTGACGTAACCCTCTTTCCACCTTCTCTATGTGCCTTTTTGCCTCCAAATATTCTTTGTGCTTTTTCTAGAATCTTATTTGCTTCTTCTACTGTCCTCCATTACACCTACTTTGTGGAATTGGAATTATGCTTTTAATTATGCTTTTCTTCATTGGCCATGTTTAAAAAAATATTATGGTAAGCACATATTCAATAGAATATACAAACAACAGCACTAAAGAATTAATGTGTTATGAATTAACAGCATAGTAATTTTTAAAAATGAAATAAAGAAAGAGGTGGGAAGAAAAAGACCTGTAAATATGTAATAAACAGAAATATAACTCTAAAAACTTCTGCCATATAGCTCAGAAGTATTTTCCCTTGACACTCTGTAAATAAATATGGAACTATTTACAAACAAAATATATATAAAATATTAATAGCAAATCAGATGTAGAATTTTTTAAATAAATATTGTGTATAATACTTCATTTAGTCAATCTCCATGCCCCTCAAAATTTAAATTCTTAGCATGTTGTTCTCAGTTCTGGGGATAACACAGACAGACACACTGATTTTTAAACACAGAATATTTTATCTTCAGCCATATTTATAATCTTGTTGCCTTCCCAAATGTTAACTATATAAATGGACAAGATCAATTGGTTAGCATTCAAAATCCTGAGACAAAGGTGGCACTGTCCCTGAGATAGCAGATTTGGGGGTCCTCAAACAATCAATGGCTACAGCTAGAAGGAAGAACAGGTGAAGGTCATGATCAGGGGACACTTTGCTCAACTTTGGCTAATGTCAGTTGCAGTTTTACCTGGGATGGGAAAAAACTCACAATAGTGACTCACACTCTTACTGTCTTTGGACTTGATTTTTGTAATGTGTTCTAGGTGGGGCTGTCCCAACTTTCTGAACTTTCTGATTCTTCAGTTGGTTCAGAAAATGTCCTGGTTATTACAGGTACTGCTGACATGAGATTATTAAACCTACCCTCTGGCCCTTGCACTGGCTTCCTTTTACTTTTCATTCACAATTCAACATGATGTTTTTATTTTTCAAAATATAAATGCCTTGTTAGGACTGTCTCCTCTACTCAGTTCCAACCATCCATTGCAGAGCTCCAAGGGAATCTGTCAGTAGTCTCCATTTCTATGAGGGATAGAGGTCCACAAATGTTTTCTGTAACACATCCCTTGAAATGCAATCAGTTCCTACCTTGTTAGGTTTAAAGAAATAATTAAACACATACTTGTTGTAGACGATCTTTGAATAATAGGTTTCATTGTCTATTTTAATGCTTTGAGGTTGGCTATTTCATTATTTATATATGGTGTAAATTAGGAGGACTCCTGCTTATGGTTTATTGTTATGTAATTTTAATTGTACTCTATTATTGTTGTTATGACCGTAACATGCAAAGTCTTCGACTACAACGAACAAAAACCTAAATAAACAAGTCATCCACACATTTATCTTCACCTACAACTACACTGATATCAGGAATTAAAAGTAATGGTGCATGGCCAAGAAAAAGAAGGCTTTATGTAAAATTATTTATATGTGTATAAAATAAAATACGCACTAAGTGTCATAGAAACTGTCATTCTTTCTTTCTGGGCTCTTCGGCAATGCAACCTTAAGCAGTTTGTTTTCTCGGCTGAAACCTTGTCATAATAAAAAAGAACCAACTAAAGAACACACACAAAACCATCAACAATATCTTCAAAGGAACAAAATTAAGTAGGAAAGAAGAAAATAACATGCTATCCTTCCTGGGTATCCTCATCAGCAGAGGCAGTGATGGCAAATTGGAAACACACGTCTATCATAAAACCACCCACTACCACTTCCCACAAGAGCTCTGTAAGAATACTATTTAGACCAGCACAAACTCACTGCAAAAATCTTGAAAATAAGAAAAAGGAAATAGATCATCTATACCAGGAGTCTCCAAACCCTGGGCTGTGGACCACCACCAGTCCATATGCCCGCCAGGAACTAGAATGTGTAAGTGACTGAAGCCCCATCCGCACATGTGCAGGATGAAGGTAGCATGCGAAACTACGTCCCCATCCTCCATGGAACCAAAGATTTTGGGGCCCAGATCTACACAACTTCTTCCAATAAAATGGATTTCCATGCAATTTCTTTTAAAATAATGCCTGACCACTCAACCCAATATAACACAATCAACAAAAACTGTGAAAGGAATAACACTACCAAACATTAAAAACATCTCAGAAACTACTAACAGAATATTACAACCACATGGCATCACGGTAGCAAGCAAACCAACTAAAGCCCTCCAAAACATTCAAAGTAAACCAAAAGACTCAGCAGCCCCAGAAGAAAAAACAGGAGTCATCTACAATATACAGACAACATATTGCAAATCATGTAGAACAAACATGCAGAAGGCTAGCAGAGTGCATCCAATCAAGGAACCACCAAGACCACTTCCACCAACACTGAAAAGGTAAGCTACAAAGTATATAAAATGAGAGCAAACCCCACTAGTTGGGGGAAGGGGAGATGTTCTGGAGGGCAGGTGAAACAGCAGAGAAAGTCTTCTGAACCCTGCCAACTGAAATACTCAGGGCAACAGGGCCCACAGTATGTCTCCCTTGCCATGGAATGGGCCAATCCCAGTGGGATAAAACAGTCCCTCAAGTAGCCTGACTCCATACCTTGAAGGGCTTTAAAGGTGATTACCAACAATCTGAATTGCACTTGGAAGGAGACCATCAGCCACTGCAGCTCACGGAGCAGTGATGTTACATTAGCCATTCTTGGGGCCTCAAGAACCATCCATGCTGTTGTACTCTGCACCAGCTCAAGCTTCCAAATGCTCTTCAAGGGTAGCCCCAAGTAGAATACATTGCAATAGTTCAACCGTGAGATGATGGGCCTGAATGACTGAGTGCAGTGACTCCTGATCCAGGAAAGGCTGCAACTGGTACACAACCTGAAATTGCGTAAAGGTCTTCTATCTGCGACTGCCACTTGCTCTCGAACAGGAGTGACAAGTCTGAGGAGAAACCCACCCACCCCAAATTGTGGACCGGATCCATTTGGGGTAGTGTCACCCATTCAGAATTAAACATGGCAAAGTCCCAGATCTTAGGGTCCCGTGCACCCAAAGCCACCTGGTCTTATCAGGGTTCAGTTGAAGCCTGTTATCCCCCATCCAGCCCCGCAGCCTCCAGGCACCTAGATAGGGCAGCAACAGCATCATCTGGTGGAAATACTGAGTTGGGTATGGTCAGTGTGCTGCAGATACCTCAACCCATGTTGATGGATGATCTCAATCAGTGGCTTCATATAGATGTTAAAAAGGAATGGAGAGAGTACTGAGCCCTGTGGCACATGCAAGATAGCAGCCAAGGGCTGGACCTCTCACTTCCTATTATCACTGATTGGGACCAAACCTGCACAAGACTGTGCCATTCATCCCCAGCCCCACAGCCAACCCAAAAGGTTACCATGATTGATGGTTGCACTATCCCCATTCCGCTCTCGCCAAAGATCATTAATAAAAGGACTATAAATAATTTTACAATTAATTAAACAAATTAGAAATAGATATATAACGTATGTAAAATATAAGACACAAGGGTGCTTTCTTTAGAAAGTATGCATCATCTATTTTATTTATTGTCAAAATATATATTTCCATTATTTTTAAAATATTAATATTATTTTGCCCTTTTATTCAGACTACCCCTGTTGTTTCTACACTGTATCTGTATATTTTAGGTAATTGTTTCTATACATGTATATTTCTAACTAATTCCACTTATTCTAAGCAAATCATTTCAACTGTTTTCCAGTCTTCTGATGTAGAAGTAGTACCTGGAAGCATATTGGGACTTTTGGTTCAATAAAGAACACACTTTTTTTCTCATACCATTTTCCCCTTACTTTCCAGCAGTTGATTGGTCTATTTGCTCTTGTTGATCAAATTTGCTTTAAATCTTCATATTACTTTGGATACAGCTAAATGTATTGGTTTTATGTATAAAGTATGCCTTATTTTTATTTATTGCAACTAAACAAATTCAGCTCATACAAGAGAAGTGAAAATTTGTTTCACAAATCAAATCAGACTGTATATTCAAACTCTTGCAATTTTTATGTATGTTTACTATTTGAAAAAAAATAGAAACTACTTCACATATCCTTTCTGATTACAAAGATCTGCAGGGAAAATATGTGGAGGAAAAATACTTGCAGAATACTGTTTGCAATGAAATATATTGCAAATGTATGTGTATATAATATTTTTCCAAGTACAACTAAGAAGCAAGCTCATCAATTACTTAAAATAATCTCACTGAATTAAATGGAACTGTAATATTCTAAAATAATAGTTTATAAGAGCTAAAAGTATTCCATCTTTGTGAATGCAATGATGATTACACTATAAAGGTTTGCACCCTGAACTCACTGCTACCTTGAAATAATAAACCTTCTGGGTTAATGGTGATCTCTGACTTCAATCTATAGAATGTCACCTGTGAAACAAGTCATTAGTCTTTGAAAATAACGAGTAAAAAGGACATAAATAGCAACTCTACACGCCTGAGACTCAGGTCTGCATCCGACGCTTCTATTCCTGGGAACTTTGAAAGCCGCGCAGTCCTAGGCAAACCCACAACATGAAACTTTACAATCTAACAACTGAGAAGAGATCGGAGCAATAATAATAATAAAATAAATTGGAATCAAACTTCCCCTTAAGACTCTCCAGTGCGCAACCACTGAAAAGTGCATGCCCGCTTTTCACCATAGCTTTAAAATACACGCAAGAAACCCACTGAAAACAACGTCGTCGTCCCCCCCCCCCCGGCATCACTGCACCCCGAGACGACGAAACCTCCCCCTCCAGCACGTCACTCCTAATAGGACGCCTTCCCTCAGCTCAGGCGCTCCCCAGAAGAGCAGGAGAGGCACGCATATTCCACGCCTTTGTCTCTCTGCATTTTGCCACTTTTCCCCCCCTTTCTTTCCAATGGACTATTTTTAGGCGCCGCGACATTCCTGAAGGCCTGGCGTTCGAAGGGGACGGGGGCGGGGAGAGAGAAAGAGTCCGAAACTGTCACCGGGAACCGACGTCCACTTCTCAACAGCCCAGAACTGGGGCAAAGGCGGCAGGTGGCAACGAGACAGGTGCCTTCCAGCCAGCCTGACCTGACCAGGCTGTCCCGAGGCCCCAGCTCTCCCTACGAGCCGCGCATGCAGAGGCAGCCATCCCGCCCTCGCTTACTCATCAGCCGCTCCTCTCACCTAGACGCAGCAAGAAGGCGGCGGCGGCGGCAGCAGCAGCCGTGACTGAAGCGAGGCGAACGCGAGCAGGCGGGGGCCGTCAGCCAAGCCGGGGATACTTCTATTCCGCAGCGATGCCTCTCCGCCTCCGTGCATCTTTCCTCCCCGTCTCCCTGCGACTTGGGCAGCGGCGCCGCAGTCGAATCGAACCGAGCGATCCCCCCACACACACCTCCCACCTTCCGCCACAGCCGAGGGAAGGAGGAGGGCGAGAAAAAGGAGGGGGAGGACGAACGCGCGTCCTCCTTTTCCGCGTTCCCGCCGCTCGCACTGAGCCAGAAGTCCTTCCGCGCCGCCCGGTTCCCCGTTTCGTCCCGCCAACGGCCTCGGCCATTCTTCACTCACCGGGCTTTCCCGTGCGGAACGGAGGAGTCTCGGAGCACGCCGCGCCGGTTGCGGGAGGGCACGTTGCCGAACTACCGCTGCGCAGCGCCGCGCCTCCCTCCTCTCGCATCCCCTGTTACTATGGATATTCCCCCAGTCTCTTCTCCGCTCCCGCCTGCACTGGGAGAGGGAAGGAGCTGCTCGAGGGGCGCCCACATGCCGCCGCTTCAATGACCCTCCTGCTGCGGCGACCGCCGCTTCTCTGCCCGACCTCAGCCCCCGCAAGGCTGCTCGGTTGCTGTCCCGCCAACACCGGCTGCTTCCCCCGCGCCTGAGCCGGCGGAAAGGAGGCTGGGAGCTGCTGGCGCTCCCGCTTCCTCAAAAACGCGGGAGCGCGCAGAACGCCCCTAGGTCGGGACACAAAGGGGAACCTCGGAGCTTCCGACCGGTGGGAGAGGATGGGTCTTTAGCAGAGATCCCCTCTCTTCCCCCCGACAGTTTTGGCCGTTGCGGTTGCTGAGCCCCCTAATCCTGTTGCTCATCCCCACTGAGAATCGCCCGGGAAGCCTGGCATCGCTCGGCAATAACCGGCGGGTTTAAAAACCAGCAGCAGAGTTCTGCAATACAGTAGCCGGTTCGAGTTATGGCGCGTGGCCGTGTCCCGAATCCCTATTCTAGGATGATGTGTTTGCTGCTTCAGGGCGTCCTATTTCAGAGAACCTTTCCTGCAGTAACAATGCAATCTTTTTTTTTCTCTCTCTCTCTCCTGATTGCAGGAAGCAAATAGCCAACTGATGCACCGCGGAAAAATGGTGCCCATTTCTTGATATACCAAGGAAACAGGAACAAAAAAAAATGACATAAGAAGAGTCCTGCCCCCTGGAAATTGTGTTAGACCGTTTTTCAATACATACACTTTCATAGCGCAGCCAGCACACACTCAAAGCGAGGGTGGGGAATAGAGGAATGTTTCTTCCTCTCCAGAACTGCAGGATGAGAGTTTAAGGGGTAGGGAGCAAATTTTCTGCTATTTAAAGAGATTCTTGGTAATCCCACCCAATCCAGAGCCCAACTATCCTTAGCCACAGAAAAAAACCTGGAGGAGGAGGAAGTAAAGGAGGAAATAATGCTCTGAGATCTTTGCTACTTGTCCCCAGCTGTTTTCTCTCAGCAGACTAATGTATAGCAGCTAAGAGAAGGCAAGAGATCAGGTGGAGACCCTAGGTTGGTTGCCTGGTTGGTTGGTTATTTACAGGACTTATCACTGCCTATTCCACCCAGTGATAGGAGCCTCACAACAATCAATATTAATGCAAACAAATCAACCCTTTTCACTATATCATGGACATTCAGATTTAGCTCAGCCCCATCCTAGCCCAGTGCTTGTAGGAAGACCTATTCTTCATAAACTTCCAGAAGGATAAAAGGGTGCATTTTTTTCACTTTTTCTTTTAAGTTGTTATGCACTTGCTTGATTCACTTTATTAAGAAAGTCTTATTGTGCTTGATGTCTATAAAAATATGGCTTCGATAATGCAAATGCACACACACTGGCATGTCTCAGAAGAGAATCCAGTGGTGATGGTGGAATATAAGTATGCAAAGAAAAAATATATCTTTGCTCCAAAAGCCCCAAGATATTTTTCGTTATCTAAAAAGATTAAATCATGACAACTGGAGCAAAGTTTATTAAGCTGAAATGTTCTGTTACTCCTCCAAGTAACTTCTTTAGTCAAAATGAAAATTGTTTGGATAGGCATAGAATCAGAGGGTCATTGGAATGTACTAACTCTGCCCTACTGACCACAGGCTGTTTTTCCCCAAAATGATATGCACTTTGTAAAATAAAAATTTGATTTGCAGGCCAAAAGTTTCTAAAAAGGTTAAATCATGGAAACTATGATCTACGCCTAAGCCAAAAAAAATTTGCAGTCGGTATGGCAGAGTTAATACATTCCAATAATGCTCTGACTCTATGCCTAACCCAAAAAATTTCATTTTGACTGAAGATACTTGGATGAGTAACGAAACATCATCTTAATAAAAGTTTAAATCAGCCATGATTTAAACTTTTTATATACTTTGGTCCAGAATGATTATGTCTTCATTTAATATTTTTCTTTAGTTCAATATAAATCTGTGTACATGTAGTATTACACAATTAAACAGCTTCAATTAAGAATCCCATAGAGCTACAGGTAACACAGGTCTGCGACTAAAAAGCTGTTTGAGTATTTTCATCTAATTTCCATGTATTTTGGCGTGCTGAAAACAAATAAAATATTGAAAAAACTCCTAGACCTTATGATTTGCCACAACAGGGAAAATTGTCTTCAAATGTATCATTTTTTAAAATTGTTGGTATTTTTTATATTATGGGTTTTTAACCAAATTTAAAGTCCAAATTACTATTAATTAATTCACATAAGTGCATTTAAGATATAAAATGCCCAAAAAAACTTAAAGGGTTTGTCCGAGTTATGTAAAAAAAAAAAAATAGCACTGTAAATCTGATGGTCAGCAATATATACAGTAGATAAGCTAAGCAAGTTTTAAGTCTGTGCTTCTAATGGTAGAAGGGGTTAATCTTTCCTGAAGAATCCAGTGAGAGGGAGACACAGGGCAGATAGCAGCATCTCCGGTCAGTGCAGGGGGTGTGGCCAGCACTGTGACGTCTCGTGTACAGACACAGAGCTGCTCTCTCCTGCATGCCACACTTGTGCACAAATCATCAGGTTCTTGGTTCTAGGCTGTTCACACTTTTTCATCGCAATTCATGTTAGCTCGTCATTCTTCAACCGTTATGTTATGGCTCCACGAAAGTGTATTAATTCGCCAGACAGTTTCTGTTTCATCTGTGGTGAATATACAGTGCTGAAGCAACAGCAAAATATTAGAGACTTTGTGAAAAAAGTATACTTTGCATACTTTGGACTAAAAAAATGGAGATCAAGATAAAGTTTGGGCGCCTCATAAAGTGTGCAAACGGTGTGTTGAGGACACACTGGTGTGTTGAGGTTCAAGGGTAAGAAAAAAATCTTTCCTTTATGGGATTCCTATGGTATGGCGAGAGTAAAAGAACCATAGTGACGACTGTTACTTTTGTTCATGCGATGTGAAAGGGTTTAATGGAAGCATTCCATTTCATACCCCAATCTTCACTCAGCTATTTGTCCCATCCCCCATGGCACAGATATACCAATACCCAAGCCCCCTGCTACCTTGGAAGAGATACCTAGCTCCGATGAAGGTGAAGTCATACCTGAACCAGATGACGAATCAAGTTCTGACTTTGAAGATGATACAAGACCAAAATTGTTTTCTCAGGAGGAGATGAATGATTTGGTAAGAGATTGAATCTTCCCAAAGATGCCGCTGAATTACTCGGATCAAGGCTGAAAAGCAGGAATTTATTGTTGCCAGGAGTGTCATCTTCATGGTTCAGACATCGTGAAAAGGAGTTCGTTCCTTACTTCGCCCAGGAAGACAAGTTGGTTTATTGCATCGATGTTGAAGGTCTGATGGGTCAATTTAAAATCCAATATGATTCAGAGCAATGGCGTCTTTTTATAGATTCTTCAAAAAGAAGACTTAAAGCAGTTTTACTCCACAACGGTTTTTATGCTTCCATACCTGTAGGTCATTCCATACACTTGAAAACCTACGAGAACTTGGAATTGGTTCTTCGTAAACTTAAATATGAAGACAATGATTGGCAAGTGTGTAGGGACTTGAAGGTCTTGTGCATGCTGCTCAGGCAACAAGCTGGGTATACCAAATAACCTTGTTTTCTGTGTCTATGTGACCGTCAAGACCAACAAAATCACTGGACCAAGAAGAGTTGGCAGCCAAAGGTGCTAACAGTCGATGAAAAAAATGTCCTCCGAGAAACTTTGGTAACTTCCCATAAGTTCTTCTACACCTCTCCACATAAAATTGGGATTGATGAAGTAATTCGTAAAATCACTTCCAAGAGATGGAGAATGCTTCAAATACTTGGTCACCAAGTTTCCATGCCTGTCGGAGGCAAAATTGAAGGAAGGTGTGTTCGTCGGACCAGACATTAGAAGGCTTATAGTTGATCAAGTATCAATACCATGACGGATCCTCAAAAAGAAGGGTGGATTGCATTTAAAGAAGTCGTACAGAAATTTTTAGGCAATAAAAAAGATGCTCACTACAAAAAAATTGGAAGAACCACCATAAAATTGCATAAAATGCAATCATATTTGCATAAAATTGGAATTGGAAGAATGCTGAAAGCATTTCAAGCTTTAGGTTGCCTGATGAGTTTGAAAGTGCATTTCCTCCAGTCCCACCTTGACTACTTTCCTGAAAATGTGGGAGCTGTGAGTGAGGAACAAGGTGAATGATTCCACCAAGACATTAAAGAGATGGAAAGGAGATACCAGGGAAAATGGAGCATTACAATGATGGCAGACTACTGTTGGATGCTTCAGAGAGACATTCCAGATGCTATTCACAAGCGTAAATGCACCAAGAGGAGCTTTACAAGGAAGAAGAATCAAGTTTAGTGTGTGTAGGTGTGTAGGATTTTCATGAAAATATTATAATAAAACTTTAATTTTATAAGTCTATTTCCATTTATTTTGAGATATTGCCTTATTTAACAGTTACCTAAATTGTCAGGAAATGTGATGTCCTATGACAAAATGGAGGTCATTTTTGGATTCAGCACACCAAAAACATAAAGATTACGTGTAATAACCAAAACAGCTCTCAAAAATTTTTTTTGCAGACCTTGACTTATGATTGGTCATTTAATGACTGTTTACAGCCAACAGTGGCCTCAGAACTGGCTATCATAAAATGTTGTGCAAGCCACTGGTCACATGACCGTATCTTGGGTGCTTGGCAAACTATTTGCATTTATGGCTGGTATAAATTTATGACTTTCAGAATGCTGACTTTTGGAGGGGGAAATGCTAACAAAAATCAGCATTCTGAGTCTTCCAAAACAATAGCGTTCACTTAATGTTTTGACCATATTTGAGGTCTATTCATTCAACACACTGAGGAGCAGAACTCTAAGTCTGGCAAAAGCTCAAGCAAATGTCATCATTCTTTCCACTGGAGCAGGGACAGACCCAGGCTCTCCACTTAATGACCCGTGAGGTCGTTTAAAAACCACAACTGCAAGATCCAGGATTGCCATTCTTCAGCTAAGCAAATGTGGCACCTCACTTAACAACCACTTCACTCCATGTCCATGATTTGGGCCAATTATGGTTGTAAGTGGAGGACTACCTCTGCTTATTTTAATAAATATATTCTGTTTAGCAACTATAAAATCTTTAATAGGAAAATTCAGGCAAGAAAGTAATTGTTCATAGACCCAATCTGTTGAATATAAATAAGTGTAAAGTGATCAATATTGACCCCCCACCCGCTCCAAACAAGTCTATATTTCCCTTATATGTAGATGATTTTTGAATTTACAATACTGTAACTTAGCAGGAATATCAAACACACATCTACCCCAAAGAGCTACGCTTTAAGTCATTGCAAAGAGACTGAAGTAAAACTGACACTGACACTGACATTGACACAATAAAACGCAAATACAAATCTGTGATAAGACCACACATGGAATATGGAAGGATGTGATAGAGGTAGAAAAACTACCACAAAATGGATTAGTGCAAACAGTACCATTACAAAGAAAGCCTATAACAACTGAGACTCTTCAGTGTGAAATGGAGGAGGGTAAGGGCAAACATGAGAGAGGCACATAGAGCCAGTTGTCATGTGGTCTGCTATAGAAATCAATCAATCAAACAAACAAACAGAGAAATACTTGTGAATACTGTACATGAAGAGATTTTCCTCTCCCTTTCATCACTCTATTTAAGCTCTATTGAGAGCTTAAATAGAGGGGAACTCAGAGTCCACTAAAGACATTTTTTTTTACAAGGTACATAACTAATCTGTGGAATTTGCTACCAACAGTTACAATTATTAAAATCAATTGGATAGTTTTAGAAAGGGACTCTACAGGTAGAAAGAGAACCAGGCAATCAGTGGCTACTGATGGCCATTTACTACTTTCTGAATTGCGCAGAATGTCCTTTAAATATTGGTTTCCAGGAAGTGACCGTGAAAGAGGTTATTATCTTCCAATCCAGGCTTGTGAGGTTCCCAAATGCCTCCAGTTCTGTACTTTATAAAGTTCAATGCTAGTTTAGATAGACCTAGGGGTGGGTCCAGGAGAATTCCTTATGTTTTTATCACCTAGATCTCCTTTACATAATATTCTGATAATTAATACTAAAAAGATTTAAAATAATTGTGGACTATTGAATTCTCAACTATTTGAAGCTCAATCTCAACAAAAGTTAAAATTTGATAAATACTTTTGTTTTCTATTTAACATTAAACTTGGACCAAAAGTGTTAATAATATTGGACTACATTGTAAAATACAATATTTTTTTCTCAAATAAAAGCCCCCCTAAATTACCTTGTGCATACGTAAACCAAGAAAACTATGAAAAACGCATTGGTTAATTTAATTACTCATAAAATATGTATTTTCTTATCTACTGTTGACACTGATAAACTTTGACCCATTATTTTTCTCATGCATTTTTCATTCAAAATATGAAAAACACTCTTCAGTTTTAAAAATGACTTAGCTTGACAACCTGAACTTCCAGCTCAGGGTTAAAGGCAACTCCAAGCACATTGTTTCAAGACATATCTGGGACTAGATCATAATGGAGCATATTAGGATAATATTGAATAAACTTCACTGGCCTTTCTTATTCTGCATTCAATGTGATTTCGAAGCCTAAAAATAGTAACTTAATTATAACCCATTTTATATCAGATACTTCTGGCTTCTGCTGGAACATATGTGAAGTGATCCAGTGGTGGGATTCAATTTTTTTCCTACCGTTTCTGTGGGCGTGGCTTGGTGGGTGTGGCATGGATTGGTGGGTGTGGATTGGTGGGCGTGGCGGGGAAGGCTACTGTAAAATCTCCATTCCCACCACACTCCAGGGAAAGGTTACTGCAAAATCCCTATTTCCTCCTGATCAGCTGGGGCTTGGGAGGCAGAGAATAGATGAGGGCAGGGCCAATCAGAGGTGGTATTTACTGGTTTTCCAAACTACTTAAAATTTCCGCTACCAGTTCTCCAGAACTGGTCAGAACCTGCTGAATACCACCTCTGGAGTGATCAGAAATAAAGTTATGGAATAAAATACTAGATTCACGATCATTCATATTATAATGGCAAACAAAGGATTGTCAAAAGATTGTGTGGTAGTCTTTTTCCCAAAGTCTTAAACAGTGGTTATTTGTCCATATAGTTAATTAATATCTGCAAATAACAAAAGTTAGCCATGTAGTTTTATAATATGGGAATTTCCCAGATCTGAGGCTATTTGAAGAAAATTGGTTGCTTTAGAGTTGTATTTGTATTTGGACTCTCTCTCTCCAGTTGTGTCTACTCATCCTGTCAGATCGGACAGGAGAGGCATTCTCTGGGAACATTTTCGGTTGTGGTTTCCACTCTTTAGAACAGTGATGCTGAACCTATGGAACATGTGCCAGAAGTGGCAAGCAGAGCCATCTCTCCAGGCATTCCAGCCATTGCCTGTTGCTCTTCCGGGTTCCAGCGCGCTGGCCAGCTAGTCTTCGCGCACGTTGGAGCACCAGAAACTGAAACAGCAGCTCCCTGGCACGCATGCGCACTGGGAAGCTGACCTTTTAGTTTCTGGTGCGTACATGCACACCGGCCAGATGGTCTTTGCACATGCATGCGCACCAGAAACCAGAAGACCAGGTGATCAGCACACATGCGCATGCCAGCAACTGGAAACTGCTTTTTTGGTTTCCGGTGCTCCTGTGAGTGCACACCAGAAAGCTGCTGTTCTGGTTTCTGGTGCTTCACCATGTGTGTGTGCGCCCGTTTCACCACTTGTTCACCAACTCTGCTCTAGAACAACATTCCACCAGTGATTATATTTGCCTCAACCCTATTGGCCTTTTGTAAGACCTTAAAGTTTTTATTTTTTTACTAAGCATAGGGACCTGGCAGTAGGGTTGAGTCCATGTCATTATTAATTGTTGTATTGGTTGGTCTTTTATTCTAGCTATTATAAAGGTAGTCCTCAACTTACAACAGTTCATTTAATGACCATTTGAAGTTATCATATCACTGAAAAAAGTAACATGACTGTTTTTCATGCTTACAACCATTACAGCATCTCCAGAGTCATGTGATCAAAATTCACACATTTGGCAGCTGACGCATG
Source organism: Thamnophis elegans (assembly GCF_009769535.1). NCBI lineage: Eukaryota > Metazoa > Chordata > Lepidosauria > Squamata > Natricidae > Thamnophis > Thamnophis elegans. The sequence continues at coordinate 36,324,816 of NC_045547.1, read as the reverse complement.
ATAGTTGCAGTGTTCCGGGGTCATGTAATCACCTTCTCACAAGCAAAGTCAATGGGAAGCCAGATTTACTTCACAACTGTGTTACTAATTTAACAAGTACAGTCATTCAATTAACAACCGTGGCAAGAAAGATCGTAAAAGGGGGCAAAACTCAACAAATGTCTTACTTAGCAACAGAAATTTTGGGCTCAATTGTGGCCATAAGTTGACTACCTTTATATGTTATTTATTAGTTTGTTATAATAATTTATCTTGTTTTTAATCATTGTTACTCACCCAGTGATATATCTTAGATAAATGGAATAAATAAATAATTTTTAATATTTTTTAAACGTATCTAAATGTTTTCTGTATGAAATATAGTACAAATGACAAAATGCAATATAAATCCCAAGAGATTAAAAAAGCCTGAGTTTAGAACACATTGAGGATAATGTAATTATTATACAGATCACATTATTGTAATGATTCATGAAATATTTAATCTTTCTGCCTGCAATCTATTTTAATAAAATGCCCCTAGCTATTCTCTAGATACTTTCATTATATATTAACTTCTGTATGCAATTGGTAAATATATTGCTCATTTATGTTCAAGCAATGACACAAAAGATGAATTGATAGTGTTTTTTAAGAGCTTGGACTCAAATCTGATCTGGAACAAAAAGAGTAAGGTCAACTTTTGCTAAATACTGACTTTCTTATATCCTTCTCTTTCTAAATAAAACAACCTATTTATACAACAGCCAACACAGTTCTGTTCAGTTATTCTGTTTGGCTTCTTGATTACACATCTGCTCTGTGTAATTTGTATAGCAGCATCTTTACTAAGAGTTATATGATACCCAGTATCATGAAAGATTCTTTATATCTGCTGAACCATGGAGGCATTTTTCTGTGATAATATGGAACCATCAATATGCCTGAATCAACACAATTGACTATTTGTAATTTTTTATATGGTTTTAGGTCCAAGATGGTTCTTTGTGGATTTGTTACTATCCTACTGTGCCTTATCATTTCAAAGTGAGCTACTTTATGTGACTATTGGGTCTGGATATGAATGGCTTCTTGGCACTGGTTTAACTTAGGTTCCAATTTGTTGCAGCTATTTTCAGCTATTAGGAAGACTTGTACAGCACTACCGTATCCATTTTTATAGGTGGTGGTGATTCCATTCCATCTGTGATAATATGGAACCATCAATATGCCTGAATCAACACAATTGACTATTTGGTCAAGGTATTATTAGGTATTATTTCAATCCAGCCTCTCTTCTGATGTTTTCCCTTGTTCGTGTTTATTGAACCTATAAATAATCTTAAAATTCATTCTTTTTTGGCATTGTATCTGTTCTTGAATTGTTTTTGTAACTTTGCACATTTTAGCCATAGATTTATAATTTTTGCATTTGTACCAGAAATTTACCTATTTCTGCCCATGTGCTGGATATTTTTATAGCCTTGCTTTATTTTTCCTTGCCTGCATTGTTTGGGTACACTTTGCCCTGTTTCTAAGCTTTTTGCCGGCTGTTGGTTCCTTTGCTAAAGCCAAAACCATGTTTCTGACTAGAATCTGTTGGTTTCTTTCTTTTCCAGAAGTCTGTACTGTAACCATTATTGTAACATAACAATTATATATTATGGCAAATGATATATATCATTTGAAGAAAAAATGGAGCTTATGAGTGACTTTTGCTGTTTTGTATATTCATCTCTGTTAGTAAGCAATCTTGTACATATTTGTGTCTTACGTTTCAAACAAAGAGTAATGTATTAGGTGGATTCATAGCAAACGGAAATCCATATGTAAAGAATGTTCATTGGGAGATCTCCAGCAAACTGGAAGGAGGGGACATCAAGCTAGTTGTCACAAGGTTCAGTCTTGATTTGGTTATTTGGTTAGTGACTTGAATGAATAGAAGGAGAATAAGAACATATGGCTGCTAAAAAGAAAATACCATTATGGATTAAAACATTTAGACAGTTTCCAAATCACTGAAAGCAATAGCTGTACTGTATTTTCTAGTGGTCAGCCTTCTCTCTGAGTAATGTGTTTAATTCTGGAGATTATGACAAGAAAAATCTAGAAAAATTGGAATGATAACAAAGAGCCACAAGAACAAAAGGGAGACTGGAAACAATCTTACAAATACCATAGATCCTGAGATGACTAAGTACAGGTAGTTCTCAACTTACGACCACAACTGAGCCCAAAATTTATGTTGTTAAGTGAGCAATTTGTTAAATGAGCTTTACCCTGTTTTACGACTTTTCTTTCCAATTTGTTAAGCGAATCACTGCAGTTATCAAACTAATAACATAGTTAAGTGAATCTGGTTTCTCCACTGACTTTAGTTATCAGATGATCGCAAAAAGGGAGCACATGGCCCCAGGACACTGCAACTATCATAAATATGAATCAATTGCCAAGCATCTAAATCTTGGTCACATGACCATGGGGATGCTGCAACAGTTGTAAGTGTGAAAAATTCATAAGTCACTGTTTTCAGTGCCATTGTAACTTTGAACAATCACTACACAAACTGTGGACATCAAGGACTATCTGTATAGATTATTTACCCTTGATAAATTTCTGTATCTGTCAGACTGAGCATTGCATGTATCAAATTTAAATCCTTCTTCCTTCAAAACATTTCCTCTTTAGTTCTGAAGCTCCTTCAGTAAACAACTTTTTAAAAAAAACTTCATGTGAAACATTTCATAACCTCCCATCTCAAGCATTTTAAAAATACAACAACAAAAAAACCCTTGCAGCCCAAGCTGTATTAGCAGTTTTAGTTTTCCAAGAATTAATCTATAATTATTCATTGGTAAACAAATAGAGCTAATTGTATTTTATCCTGTCTTTTTTTGGAACCTTTTCCTCTTTAATAAATGTTTGATGCAGATGGCATAACTATTAACTGCTGATTGATGAAACACTCTCAAGGCAACATTTTGAATTCAACTTCGCCTTTTCTCATTTTCCCCCTTGTGTGTAATTCAGTTTGGTATACACCCTTTTTCAATTATTTGGAATTATTTGCCTTGTTAATTGTTTTGAATTGTTATGTACCCGTAATCTCCTTGCCCCAAAATATTTTTAAGAGCAAAATAATTTCCACTGAAAATTCAGAAATATATAAAGAAAATAACTCTCAATGGTCAGTCACATCCGTCTTCTATCTTTCACAATTTGTACAGTATTATGCACAGGTAGCTCAGAAAACAAGTCATCCATTACAGAGAACATCTGCACAAACTGGGAAAGTAATAATGTCGGATCCATTTACAGTAAGAGCTTTATATATCTTCCTTGGTTAAAAATTGGTATGTCTCTTAACTCTGCTATTAATTTTCCATACCAACAATCTAGGGCCATGATGGGGAACCTCTCTGTGGGCACACATGCTGTCACCAGTTGCTCCTCTGGTTTCTGGTGCGCCACATGCATACCAGCCAGCTGCTCTTCTCGGGCATCGGAGTGCCAGAAAACGACCTGAAAAATGCCCCCAAACCAGGCTGTTTTGGGGTCTTTTGGGGGACATTTTTTCAGGCCATTTTATGACCTTCTTCAAGCCGCTTTCAGACTGGTTTTAGGCTGGAGTTCAAGCAGTTTTCTGGTGCTCTGGTGCCTGCAAAGAGCAGCTGGCCTGAAACCATCCCGAAAACCGGCCTGAAAAAGGCCCGAAATACAGCCAAAAAACAGGTCATTTTTCGGGATGTTTTCTGGGCCATTTTCAGGCCATTTTTCAGGCAGTTTTCAGGCCAGCTGATCAGGTGCTGGAGCGCTGGTTGGAAAATGACCTGGAAAATGGCCTGAAAACAGCCCACAAAATAGCCAAAAATGGTAAAAAAACAGGCACGCGTGCACTGGCCAGCTGGTCTTCAGGTTTCCGGCCCTCTGGCATGCACACATGCACAAATGTTCCCCTTTGGGCACTGCCGAAAAGGTTTGCCATCACTGATCTAGGGCATTCCTCTCAATAACTCAGCCTCAGTTGTGATGGTGGGGCCTCAGCTGAGTGAGTCGTTTTCATCATCCACCCTTTTAGCAGTTATGTCAATAAATACACCAAGTTCTGTCAGTCATGGACCCAGTTTACTTTTCAGCAAGTTTGACATAATTATATATGAGAGACAAAATCCTACTAACCTTTTATCAAATTCCTTAAGAAGCAAAAAATATACAGCTAGGTATTTACTATGGAATGAATTGAAAAATACTTTTTCAAAATCATCTTTCTTGCACTGTATTGGTTTTCTGTCCTTAAATATTATATTTCAATCTTCATTTTTTTCTCATTAATTTTTATTTTTATTCAGACAATTAAAATACAAAATTCTTCCTACTGAATAAATCCACACTTAATCTGTAAAGAGTTTCTTTGACGAAGAGAATATTATATCTCCTATGATTAGCAAAATGATTTAACTATAGCAGTTTGATTCAGGTTCATAATTAACATAGTTGTGCTGACTGAAGCAAATATCTCTGTGAAAAATAATGCTTCTTTTGTAACAAGCCTGAGTCTTGATGATATTTATTAATTTTTTGTTCATTATTTATGTATTTATTTATTGCAATGTTTTTATAATTCTGGGATGCTAAAAGCACCCCAAAATTCAAAAGCAAAAATTAAAAGGACTATAGTAATAACAGAACCATTTAAAACATTCATAAAATATATGGCATGCCTAGATGTACAAAAACAAAATATATGTTTCATCTAGACAGGTTGGACTCAGCTAGCATCCTGTCTTTAGCATCTGGAGAAGAATTAGGTTTCAACGGATAACAAGTTGGAATCTTCAGAATCGGGGTGAGGGGGTGTGATGGTCGGATAGATGAGCTCCAGGGTTTTAACCCAAATTTAAGTTGCAGTTTTAAATCATGATTTGCTTTGCATAATTGTTGCTTTTGTTGAAATGGGAAACTAGTTGATTAAACATTGACTACTATACACTAAGAAAAGAGAAGTAAAATTCTCTAGAAGTATCATAATAGGCTTCTACCTATCAAATTATTAATGTACAAGACTTGGTGTACAATTTGGGGTTCCTGTAACAAACTTCAGTTGGTGCAAAATGCAGTTATGTTTGCACCTAGATCTGCGCATCTCTGCTTCACAAGCCACATTGGTTACCAGTTTGCTTCTAGGTTCAATTTAAGGTGATGACGATGACCTGATTTAAAGACCTACAAGGCAGGGAGCTATGCTATTTGATGAATTACCTTTTCCCAATTATGTAAGCATCAGAGGCAGTAGAAGGGCCATGTTGTGGATTCCATCAATGAGACAATGCCACCTGACATAACACAGGAGGAAATTATTTTCTGATACGGTACCTGCTCTATATCATTCCCCCTGACCTGGAGGGTCTTCTTTAAATAACTGAAGACATATTTTCCCCTTCTGGATCAAGGAGTGGTGATGTGGGGGTTATTCCTTTCCATAAGAGTCTGAAGACCTGGCTCTGCCAGTTAGCTTGGGGCCCCGATGGGAGAATTTCACACTGGTGGTGGTTGATCAACTAACAGCAGTTCCCACCTCCCCTTTCTTATTTTTCTGATTTATACATCAACAGTATTCAAAATATATCTGATATTATCCCTCATGTATTTCTTCACTATGAACCTACTCTTTGATTTACAAAGAGAGGAAATATCCAACTCATCCTTCATTGTACAGATCTATTTCCTCTACTGAATATTAACTTTTTGCAGTAAAGAAACGAAATTGAATTAATACATTCAGATAATAACTTTGAAAAGTATCTATAGTCAAGGCTTTCAGGAACCTCAAATAGGCAGATGGCACAAAACCAGGAGAGCCAACTGATAGAAGATAGAATTAGCCTGAGTTGACAAATTAAAAAAAAACTTTAAAATATTTTTAACAAATGCAAAAAAAAAAATGTATTTTAAAAATAATATTATATAGGGTAGGATACCCATGTCTCCAGTAGTAATACATGTGCTTTAGTCAGTCACACATTTAATATAAGTCAACAGTCTAATAAATATAATTTTAAATTGTATCAACAGATGTTTACAGAATTATTAGTTCTGCTCTGTTGTGCATTAGGCCATGTTTGGAATATTTAGTCTCATCCTGGGAACCACATTTCAGGAAGAACACTGATAAATGGGAGACTACTTGGAGAGCAACAATAAGAATGGTGAGGGGAAGTAAATTTTACAAGAGAGCGGATAGAAGAACGGATCCTAGAGAAGATTAAGTGAGATATTAGAGTGGTCTCAAATATCTATAAAGTAATGCAAAAGTGTTGTTGTTGCTATTCTATTTAAATTTATAGCACCACTAGCTACCAAAATATCACTGGCGCATAATAAAAAGAATTGAATTATTTTCTGATGCTTTTTCTTATATTGCATCTTGCACTGCATTTTCTTTACTGAGCAAAAACTTTGGCTAGATAACTTAGAATCAGCAACAGGCTCTATCCATGGTGCTAAGATCCAAAACAATTAAAAGCATGCAGCGTGTAGGTGCCTACTGATGCAACCCAAATTCAGAAGCTTCCTTTCAGTTTGAAGCCCAAAGCTATTTAAAAATTGCAAATTACATTAGTAAGTTGACTCAATAAATTCACAATTAACTGCCTTCCTTGTATTTATACTATACAATTTTCTTTCCTATAATTAAAGAATTGATCCTTATTGTTCTTACTTCAACATTCTCTCACTTGGCATTTATATCACTGAAAAAGAAAAATTACCCTAGTTGTTTGCAGTGTTTAAACCATAAATCAATCCAAAATCTTAGATTCAATGTCTTTAAAGCTGAAAAGTTATGCTAAACTGAATACTTAAAATTTTAGCTAACCAATGCAGATGATAGCAGATGCTCCTTTCTTACTTTAATTAATTAATCTTTAATTTCAATTGCACAATATGCTACGCTAAAGCATGTAAACCAGAAATTTGTTTTCTAAAAGCATTATTTAATTGCTGAACATTATGGTAAGTATTAAATATGTATGAGGACTATATTTCACCTACAAGTTTGTAAGAGAGAATTCAAGTTGTTTTATAACATATAGTCCCCAAATCCAAAAATCCAGTAAAAGATCAATCATATCCATGGTGCAAGTCATATCTGATTAAAATCAACAGCAGCACAATAGTTAATTGAAATGCATGTATAATCAAGCTCCATGGTACACCAATTGGCTGCTACAGGTCACCATGTGTGACAGCAGAGTAAAAACTGCCAGTTTTGCATGATGAATAGGTTGTACCAATAGTTTATCACAATTGATTCCCATATAACTGATACCTTAGATGTAAAAAGCAAAGTTTTCAATGATTTTTGAGGGCAGCACTTTGAAAACAATATAACTCTTTGAAACACCATTAATACCATAAACTTTAAAACTGTGAAAGTAGTCTCCCTATTTCCAAGGTTAGTACTGAGAAGAGAATCTGGCCAATGAACCAAGAGCCCAAGGATGAATCATATTCTTTGGCCATTTATCATGGATTGCTTCTTTGCTATATTACTGCTTATATCAGTAATTTAATGTTATAACATATAATATAGCTAGTTTGATCAGTGGTCAAGGCACCAGGCTAAAAACTGGCAGACTGTGAATTCTAGTCCCACCTGAAGGCATAAAAGCCATCTGGGAAAATTTGAGCCAGTCACTCTCTCAGCCCAACCCACTTACAGGATTATTGTTATGGGGAAAATAGGAAGAGGAAGAAATATGAAGTATATTCACTGCTTTGAGTTATTTGCCAAAATAATAAAGGCAGGATAAATATAAATAAATAAAATATGAATTTATATGGCTAATTTTATTAATATCTGAGGATTATGCACTTGTGGATTTTTATTTTCTCCCTCTTTTCTCCTCCTTTACCTTTTGGGGGGATTGAATTGTCAAAAAGGAGCATCTAGGAACATATGATTTGTGAATATGATTGTACTATAAAGTTCTTCCCTTCCCTTTCTTTTCTGAAAGTCACTACATGAATAATAGCAGATGAACAAAGCATCTTTCTATACTGAAACTTCTTTTTTCATAGAAGAAAAGGACAAAATAGATATTTTCACAGCTACCTTCCTATACTATTATCTATTCCCAGAAACAACAAAAATACCTAATAAATTTTGGGACAGATATATCAAACTATAGATAATAGTTTATAAGCTTTTATGCTAGTTGTCTTCTCATCCCTTTGTAGGTGTACTTAAGTATTATCTCAAGCAACAACTCTTGATTATTTGGCAACCATTGTGTGAGAAATTATTGATATGAGTATATAAATTTCCTAATTGAGATGATGTGAATTAATAGAATATGCTGTATGTAGCTTGGGGATGAAACTGTAGAGTTCTTGATGCTCTGCATTGAAAATGTTACTTAGTTGGGTAATGAAATATTTACAAGTAAACAACCAAGCTCAGAGACCCCAAAGACTCCACAAATGTGATACTACATTCAGAGATAAAAGAGGATATACCTTTCCAATATTCTAATTTGTCATAAAGTTATTAAGTTCTATATCATAAAGTTTGGTGTAGTGGTTAAATGATTGGATTAAAATAAGGGAGACAAAATATTCCAGTTTCCCTTTACCACGAAAGCCAGCCAGGGAATATTGAGCTGGTATCCTGTGCTTGATCTGCAATTGGAAATTAACATCTGGAAGAGGTGTTGCTTAGAGAAGCTACTGTAGCTCTTTCTATTCACTCTTGCAAGCTGTAAGATTGAAAACTTCCATCTCTAACTCCAGTTACCCTATTTTTTCATAGCAGATACCCGTTGCCTGCTAGATACTTAATCTTCAATAATAGCTAACCTCCCTTACTTATTCTATCACTAGGCAACTCTGGAGGGAGGGGGGAAGAGAAGTTGTAGGCAGTGGTGAAATTCAATTTTTTTTACTACCGGTTCTGTGGGCATGTCTTGGTGGGCATGGCAGGGGAACAATACTGCAAAATCTCTATTCCCACCCCATTCCAGGAGAAGGTTATTGCAAAATCTCCATTCCTTCCCCACTCTAGAAGAAGGATATTGCAAAATCTCCATTCCCACTCCTCTCCAGGGCCAGCCAGAGGTAGTATTCGCCGGTTCTCCGAATTACTCAAACTTTCCGCTACCAGTTCTGCAGAACCTGTCAGAACTTGATGAATTTCACCTCTGGTTGTAGGGCTATAAAAAGTAACGCCTTTGTGAATTGAATTGTGAAGATCCTCCCTGCTTCTCAGGATCACGGTGGCAATAGATGAAAGACCTCTGCTGCTGTAAATAATTAATGGGAACAATTTATATAAAAATGATGCTGCTTTGGTCTTGGCACCACATGTATTGTCCACCAGTTTGAATATCTGACCTGTAAATCCTAAATTAGTTGGCCACAGAAGTACTTCGGAAAACAGCTCGCCACTCTCTCTTAGCCCAACCCACCACACAGGGTTGTGGTTGAAAGGGAAATAGGAGGAGGAAGCATTATCTATGTTGCCTAGAATTGCAAAGGTAGGATATAAAACTAGTAAGTAAGTAACTGCAATTAGAATTTCAGAAAGAGAAAATAAGAGAATAATTAAAGCCTATTTCACAAACTACAGTCTCAATCTTCAGAATAACTATTCTATTTCTGATTTTTTTTAAAAAGGATTTTGTTACTTATAAAGTAAACACATCTTGCTTGATTCATGGGCAATTAGTAACTTTAGCATTGTTTGTTTGTTTGTTTTTGCCCCTATGAAGAGCAGAGACAGAGGTACTGGCAGAACCACTGAGTGCATTTTTCTGTCTTTCAATTCTTTATGGGACCAACTGAAGTTCACAAGCAGAAAGGACTCCATAAAGGCTTCTTGAGTTATTGATATTATTTATTTGGGACAAAAGTCCGTTTCTTTGGAAGATGAACCCTTATGTTAAGTACATTTGGTAATTTAAAAGTTATTTATTTTTCAAAAATGTATGTTGAACCCAGCCTTTTTTCCAGTTTGGCATTATGATACAGATCCTTTTCTCAACTGCATGTAACATACATCACCAGGTATTTTTAATCTGTGGTGTTCAATTGTCCTTTGTTAATTTTTTTAAAGTGAAAAAAAAAATAGCCATTAGAATACTTCAGTGCAATGTCACATTGTTTATTACATTTTAGATCACTTATTTTTCTTAGAAATCAAGGAGGAGGATTTGTTTACCTCAGATGATAGAAAATTAAGAAGAGACATTATTGAAGTTGTTAAAAATATAAATAATTCTTATTAGAAAGGGGATGAACCATTTTGAAATAAAAATTACAATATTTTTTTCTCAGAGGATCAGCTCCTCTCTTCACTGGTTTTTTTAATCCTATCTTTTTCTCACCTTTAGTTGCTTCAATAAGTTCTTATAATAATGTTCAGTGAATGATAATCCCTTCAGATGCAAAGTTTAATTCACTGACCACTTTTTAAAAATGTACCTGAATAATGGATTGACTACAATGAAGTAGTGGTAAAGACTGAAATTGGAGGCAAGGCTGTAAAAGTAGAAAATATAATTCAAAATCAATTACACTTCCAAATGAAAACACAGTTTCAATCTGTTAATTAATCAACTAATTCAATTAATTTAATTAGTTTAAACTAATTAACCAAAACTAAAAATAAACTAAAAATAAACAAGCCAAAGTCATCTTGTAGGCGGATAAGTGGAATAAAAATGTAATAAATAAATAAAAATACTTAAAATAAATAAATAAAATAATTCCAATTATGTTTAGTAAGAATGAAGCACTAACAGCAAAACCAAATAATATAAACAAACATATGCTGGAAGATCAAAATTTAGGATCCAATCTGGGTCAGTCACTGGGAATAGAGATTTAGTCTTCTGAGGTTTCAGACTCGTGCTGGACCCAACTTCAGGGAACCTCTATAGAATTTCTCTCTCTCCTCTCTCTTGCTATACATTTTGGTGAGAGAGAAATTTCCTGAAGATGGGCTCAAGCATGAGTGCAAAAGCTCAGAAGACTAAACCTCTCCTCTCAGTGACTGACCCAGATTGGATCTTGCAACATTATCCTCTGACACATATATTTGCCTTTATTCATGATCCAAATTTAGCTAAAGGACAGCATTTGTGAAATGAATTTAAATGCTTTTCTATTTTTGTAGAATTAAGGTTTCAAACTTGCTATTAGCACATTCAAATCTGTTTGTATCTAATTATTATACAGCTACAAATAATCCTCAATTAATGACAGAAATTGAGACCAAAATTTCCATTGCTAAGCAGTGCAGTCATAAAGCATCATCTTGCTTAATGATAGTAGTTCCAACAAATCCTGGTTGCCATTGTTAAGCCAATCATGCATCATTATTAAGCAAGGATGTCATGTAGTGACCATTTGCAACCTCTGAAATTACCAAAAATATCATAAATTAATTTAAGTGTATCTACCATGTGGCAGAGAAAGGACAAAAAATAGCAAAGATAATGAATCATTTTCTCCATTCTTAACTGCACTCTAAACTGGATAAAACAAATCAAAATAATTTGTGTTTGGAAAAGAAACTTTGCATTCAATCCTTTTTTTCTTAATGAGCAGTTAACTGTTCTAAATACAAGTTCATCATTATGTCACTAATTTCAAATTCAGTTTCCTCAACTGTGTCTTAATGTTGATGGATTTAATCCCAACTCAGAATTAATATCCATGTATTGTATCCTAGTATCATATATCCATGTATCCATGAAATAAACATTGGGGCTGTATCTTTAGTTGAAAAGAACAGTAGGTAAAGTGCACATTATATTTAGTAGGCATCGTTTCCCTCAAAAAAAAAAGTAGTGATTCATGTGTTCATGTGATAGTGTTCATGTGTTATATGAATTTTTTATTAATTTTACACCTTCAGCAACAGACAAAACATTGTCGTCAACTGCATAGAGTTTCTGTTCTTAAAGGTATCTAGATTTGTTTTTAATAACTAAAATAAAATGCCTTTTTTATTGTGATCTGAGCCAAAGTAGTTCAGATATAACTCAAGGATAGTTTTAATTTTACTGTTAAATAAATAAAAATAAGTTGAAAGTTCAGGATGGAGGGATGTTTTTGGAAAAGGAAGGAACAGCTATGCAGAACAGGAAAACAAAAACCTAAAAAAATTAGGAAGAAAAATGTTATTAAACAAAAGTATTTCACTTTTTATTAATTATGGTAAATTTAATGTGATAGTTTCTATCTCCTTAACTGTACTATCTTAGCACGATAATGTTCCTAATGTTTAATCTTGTGTGTTGGATGGAATTTCATTCTTAATTTCAATGAGTAAGCAGTTGTTGTTTTTTTAATGGCTTTATTATTATGGAAAGGTGAATGAACTGGAAAATATAGTGCTTGAAATACTATTTCATATTTAAATATGAAAATAGTTATATTTCATTATTTTACCTGATTCACACAAATGAGTTATAGACATAGGGGGACGGGACTTAATCATTCTCACTGAAGCTGACATTGACACTTAGATATCTTGTTTTAGACAAGTTGAGCAACTGTCACATGTTTCAGTGATTTGCTAATATTTCATTTGGTACCATTTTTCAAAATTTCTGTTCAACAAAATAGACTAAGTCAGAATCTTCCAATGAAACAGTTCAAACAAGTTAAGTATACATATTATAGCATTTTATAATGTGCACAGATCATTCACGTAAAGAAACAGGTACCACTTTAGTGGAAAGGTAACAATGTTCTGTTTCTTGTCACATGCTGTGCACTGCAACATGATGTCATGCTGCCACGATTGCGGAAACGTCTTCAGAAAGCACTGGCTCAATGGCTTAAAGAAACACAGATGATAACCGCTCTCTAAAGTTGTCTACAGCTAGCGAGCAAAACCCGCAGGGTCTCCTTTACCTTTACCTTTACAAAGCATGTAAAATTGAGAGATTGCAGTTCTGTTCCTTGCTGTTCAAGTATAATAATAAGGTTCAGAATAATTATCTAGGAATTCATTAGACAGGAAATGGCTCCCTAAAATGTTTCCTGTTTTTGCTGTATTACATTAACTGCATAGGTAGATTATAAAATCTCTTTGCTTTGGAATTCTTGCTAACCAGCCCATGTTAGCTGTTTCTCACGAGCCAAGACTAGAAAAATAATAAATTAGTCATTCTTATCAATATGTGAGATATTTTCTTCTTAAACAAATTCTATAAAACATGGCTGCTGCTGGGTTCTCTTTCTTGATGCTACATTGTCTGAATTTCTTTCCAATCCTATCTATCTGATTCTGATCTAATTTTGTTTTTCTGGCAATCCTGCCGAGGGATCAGCTGGTGAGTAGGCTGGTGAGAGAAGGAGCCAAAGCCAGTGGCAAGCACTACATGTAGGTCTGCTAAGTCTTGCAGTCAGAATATGTGTCATTTTCTCATAACATTGCTTGCCTAATATCCCTGATATACTGAAGGGAGTTTTATAACCAGTTCCTGGTAAAAACAAAAAAGGACAAATTATTGCAAAATTATTAAAAAAAATATCTAGTGCTATAAAAATGTCATGAATATATTGGAAATAATTATTTCATGTCAGAATGTTATGCGGTTTCCAGCTGGCTCTAAATTATACATTTTTATATAATAAAACAAGTTACAATTTTCTATTGTAATGTGTGTCAGCATCTCAACTTTATGAAATTTCATGGAAATTATGTGATATTTTTTTCTAAAAATAAATCCTGTCTATCATGAATATTGAAAGCCACAAGGTAAGGACTTAAGAGTACATGAACATTACTGTTATGTCACATTTGTCTAGACCTAGTATTCCATTAATTAATCAACAATTATTAGACACATTTGTGGTTTTTCAGGGAAATTCTTAGGTTAATCTTGTCAGAAATGATGATGTTCAAAATCAGACTTCTTGAGTCATACAATGCAAGTATTATTATTTAATATTTATTTATTTAAAGTTATTAGCTGCCCAACTCCAATGAACCCTCTATTCAGAGTTAGAGAAAAAAAATACTGTTGGAATGTAATTTAACATATCAATTTTTTTGCTTTTATAAAAGCTCATATAATTTTGAATTATTTGCTAGTAATTTGGAAGCTAAGGCACAGAGAATGGGAATAGATTTAATTATACTATTATAATTCTTAACAAAAAAAATAGTGAAACTGCATCCATTTCCCATCAACTGCACAATGATCTGATGAATTTATCGTTCTTTTTGCATGTAAACATATTTTACTGTTAGAAATTACATTAAAAATTTAGGCTGAACACATTAAGTTACATATTTATGGTAGTTTTCCTTTTGATAACTACTATTACGTAAACTGACTTATGGTTTAATAATTTATTTATTTATTTTGTATCCAAAGCACCTATCACATGACTTGACCTACTTGATTTTAAAGATTCGTTTAATTTAATGTTAAATAGAAAACATATAAGCCCAAAGCAAGCATCAGCCTCTAACATAATCTTTATTTCCAAGAATGCCTTGAAGTTTCAGGAAGGCATCACAACCATTTATTAGAAAAATAGCCAGTGGTTATAGGAAGTGGATTTCCTGTTCAGAATAATAATAAAGATCAACTCGGATGATAGACAGAATCTTGGAGGCTTAAAAGTAAAGGTAAAGATTGTGATTAACCCTAATTGTGACTGACTTTAGGGGTGGTACTCATCTATGTTTCTTAAGCCAAACAGCCAGTGTTTCTGTAATCATGTGTCTGGCATGGTGTCATGCCACAGCACAATGTGTACAGCAAAACACAGAATGCTATTACATTCCCGCATGTTTATATGCAGTACTTGTTCATCTACTTGCATTTGCATGCTTTCAAACATTTAGGTTGGCAGGAGCCGGGATTTCAAACTGCTGAGCTGTAGACCTTAAATGGTCTAAGATTCAGAACCCTAACCACTGAGCTACCACATCTCTGGAGGTTTAGAAGTAACTAAAATTAAATACATTTGGCCATACTCATTTTATTTTATGAATGTATAAGTTTTCCCACAATAGCTGTTTGCGGGGCTGAGGGCAAACTAGAAAAAAGATCTACACACTGCCTAATCTGAACTAAAATGTGTATAATGATGTAATTCATTATTTTGAGTGTGATTTAATTTCCATAGATAGCATGAATCAGAATAGTGTATTTAGAGTGTTCTTATCATTTTTTTTATATTTTAAATGTTTAAAACGTGATCCTTTTTCATTTTACTTTTAGAAACACTTAAATGTAATTGTAATGTATATTCAGTCTTCTGAACAGATGATTTAATTTGCTGTGTTATTTTATTGCTTGGTATTAATTCTCAATTTATTTTAACAATGGATTATCTCATTTCCAACCTCTTTTATCTGGCATTTTGCATCTCCTGTATGAGCAAATCAGTTGAGATTCCCTGCATGGGCTATGGACTGCACAATCAGACACTTCCTGGTGGGCATTTCAACCTTACATTTATGTTTTCTGAAAGAACTATCTGTAGCATGTGAAATATGCTGGCTTAGTCTCAAGAAGCTTAATTAACTAACTTCAATATGATTTAATTTTCAATTTTTATAATATATTTTAATCTCCCTCCTACCCCCCCCCAAAAAAGTTATAGAGGTCTTTCCTCATTTGAAATGTAACTAAAACAGGAACATATAAAAATGCAAACATATTTACCATAAAAAGCCAGCAACATTCTTCAATGCTTTAATAATTATGTGCATAGATAATCCTGTCACTTAGTATTTTAAAATTATTTTATTTCTTATATTTGTATTTATATCTCTTGTTCTTCCTAACAGTCTTCACTTTTCTTCACTTTGTGTTTTCTTAGGTATCTCAGCTGATCTAATGCAGATTCCTGCTTCCAAAGTGCCAAGAACTACTGAAATAAGTTCAAGCTGCAGCTTTTTTTAAAGCAGCATTTCTTTCTTCTCCCACTACCTTCACTAGAAATGAACAAGGGAAAGGACTTACTTTTCATGATGGTTCCTTATTCCTGCAATTGTTATGAACCTTTCTTAAAGAAAATGCTGTTTAATAAAATGCTATTATTTGGGGTTTGTTCATTAAAAAGGTAAAAAGAGGGTTTGATCAGATCAGAGGATATTTATTCTAGCATAATGGCCAACTTCTGTAGATGTTTATGGGACTTATCCTACACAAGGAGAACCTAATGCCCATAGTTTACAAGAAAGGCCTTCTGATAAAAAGAAGACAACAATGCCATTCGCACAAAGAAGCAAGGAAATTATACTGTTGTTTAAGGGAGAAGGGAGATGCAGTTCTTGCTTAGAACTTGAGTAAGCCATTGACATAAACATTAAATAAAAGGTGGGGTGGGGAATACAGCATTGCTTAGCATCCTTCTATCTAGGAATAGAGGATACAAGTATGTATTTAATTTGAACTTTAACTGTCTTTAGATGATAAGCTACAATAAACACTGTTTGATGGAAGTAACAGTTAATTTCTGCCATAAATGCCCACAGGAGATTGACTCAAAAACCACTTTCAGATCAGTGAAAGAAATATAAAGAAGCTCAGGAGGGCAGCTAGGATGACTAACACTGGAGTATATTACCCTTGTGGGTATTGCATGGTTATTTCAATAGTTTTATGTTACCATCCCTTTATCATCTGCTTTTTGTTGTGTAATGCATTTTCTTTTTTGATCTTTGACCACAAATTAGTAATAAAATGAAAACAAAGTAAAACAACAAAGAAGCACAATAGAAATAACATGTTCATGATCTTCCAAAATGGGTAATTAGAGTCATATTAAGTTAAATAACTGCAGACAATATATAAAAATATTTCATAAATAATAGCTATTTACAGCATTTTCCCAATTGAATCAGACTGAAATCCTTTTAAAGCCATTCAAATTATGGTATTAACCATAATGTGGTTGCAAATTCCACAGATTAACTACGTGTGGTATAGAGATAATACTTGCTTTTATCTCCTTTGTGTCTTTAATATTCAGCTTCATGGGGTGACCCCGAGTTCTAATAGCATGGAAAGTATTATGGGAGGAAAAGACAAAGTCTTCTGTATTCATATTTTTATGACATACATAACTCCATAAACTTCTTCAGATTCTCCATTCCTTATCTGTCTTCTGAGTTATAGCATGTATAACATATGACAGATAATCTTAATCTATGTATCATTATTGTTGCTTAAAATGCTTTTTCATGCTTTTTAATGTGCAGAGTTGAGATTTATACCTGGTATTTCTAATATACAGTAGTACCTTGTTGACTGGTTTCTTGAGACACAGCGAGTTCCAAAAACAACAGGTTCCAAACAAATTTTTCCCATAAGGAATAATGTAAATAAATTTAATGTGTTTCCAAACCAAAGACAGTGCACAGTTTAAGGCAATATGTAAAAAGATAGGGTTGTATATTGTTATTTTATATGAGAAATAAATCTAAAAATTAATAAATACATACATTAAATTAAATAAAAATTGGTAAGAAAAAAAGGCACAAAAATACACAAAAAATACCACAGAAGCTAAGACCACAAGGAGATGTGCACAGGGTAAGAATTACCACGTGACTAACATGTGACCCTTTATTTTGGATGGAAAGAATAATGAGTCATAAGGCAACTGACGCTGGCAAGTTCTAACTTGTACATCAAGTACCAAATAAATAAAAAGTACAGGGATAAAATTTTCTCATCAAAATCCGCTGAGTACCAAATTCGAGTTTCAAAGCAGTTGAATACCAAGGGTATCACTGTACTGCGATACCCTTGGTACTTGACTGCTTTGAAACTTGTCAATTCTGGTATTCAATGCATTTTGAAGAGAAAATGTTCAGAATGTACGTATATATTAAATATGGAATAATGTATGTATATTACTTGACAAATTACTTTTATGTGCTCTTCCCTACTGCTACTGTGTGTTAAATTCAGGCACAATGTCTTTCTCCTAGCTTTCTTCTATTATTTAAAACCACTTTTTCATGTTAAATATCAGTAATCTGGTTTTCTTCTGGAAAATTATCATAAAAGCCGCCCCCCCTCCCAAATTATATTTTGTTATCAGTTTTCCTTTAAAAATACTAAGATAATGTTTCTTAAATATGAACAAGACAACGCTGATTGCACTACTATCTGAGGGAAGGTATGCCAAATGTGAATACTATATTATACTGTACAATAATTAGAACTCTTTTTAAATATAAATGTAGTCATTTAAAGAAAACAGGAGGAAATGTAACATAAATGATAAGGTATAATACATCTTTGTGAGGCAGAGACAATTATTTCATCATTCAAAAATAATCTTGTCTCTAAGACTACACTGGACAGATATAATTCTCTGATTCTCTATCTGTTCCACGATTCAGTCATGAAATAATATTGTCCTGCTACATCTATCAGATATTCTCACACACTAGTAAACTGTTTGTGTGGGGGTGATGCTGTGGAGATTACTAAGTACCTACTCTTTTTTCTACAGAGCTAACAAAAATAAAATATTACTAAAGATGACTTACATTTTACCAATATGATTTAATGTAAAATGATTCAAGAAAAGGAAGCACTTTTTAGTGCTTTTTCTCTTCAAGTCTCTCACTGCTGTTTGGACAATAGCCTATTATCCTACCCAAAATCCAAATGCAGCCCTAATCTCAAGAAAAGTGCATCCTGTAAAAGAGGGAAAAGCAAATCAAAATAAACTATTAATGACATGATCATACAAAACAGAATGGACTGTATAAACACCAATTTAGAGATAATAGAAAACTGATCAAATATACTGTCCAGGTTAGAAGCTGTTGGCTGCCAAAGGACAAAACAAGTTGTCAGAACAAATTAAGGTTCACCTAATTTAATGTGCAGCTCATATTTGTTCTTTTATGCCAATTTGTCTATCTTTGGAACTCTATGAATCAACCTATTATTTTTATTTCTTGTGAGGTTGGCATGCTGCCCTCAAGCATTGTTTTTTTTTTAAATATTACACTGAATGCTCAAATAATCTCAAGTTTTCCTGCTGAAAAATATTAAAGAATACATCTGTACCTTATTTGCACTCTGAACAATAACTTTCTTAAATATGTATTTTTTTCAATTTCATAACATGTAATGAGAAATGCAGTTCCACTGGAAGAAGGGAAAGAAATAATTTGCACCACTTTTCTTTCTCCTATTCCACTAGATCTTCTGTGGGCCAAATTTCCAATTGGAAGAGGTCACCATAAATAACTACACCAGGAGTATTGCCTTGGGCAGTATGATGTTTGATATTCAGTAGTTGAATGTCATGGACAGTAAGCTATGAATCTCTCGAAAAAGCAATCATTTAATCAATATTTAATGTCATCTTTTGAATCTTAGGTGTTATATAAATTTGTTAGTCACTTGTAAAAAAAGAATATTGTGAAGTATTTTTACAAAAAGGTAAGCAGAATGTAAATGCTATTGCTTTGTTTTGTTTTAAGTCACAATGCAAGAATTAGATATTCTACATATCATTTAATGCAAGAGATACCTGCCAAATAAAACCAAAACATTTGATTTTGAGCTTTATATTTGAATTTACATGCACATAGATGCAAAAGTCTATATGCAAATATAATCTATGAATCTGCCGGTCTCAAATACCAGACAGAGCACTGCAATAAAACATACAGCTAGATTAAGGTGACTAGACGTCCCGATTTTGGTGGGACAGTCACGATTTATAACAATTTGTCCCGTGTCCCGGGGCGTTTTTAAAAAGTCCCAATTTTCTGGCTTCATGTTGAAAGCCCAGTGGATTTGCTTAAGAAATCCTAACCGGGGCAAGACAAAAGACAGTCTGTCTAACTACCTCTCTCTCTGCCTCAGTACTTTCATTGAAGATATTAAAACGTTAAAGCAAAAAAACAGACCTCCCCTGCCCTTTTACCTCCTTTTATAAGAAAAAAATGACCCAGTACCATAGAGCTCTAGGAAATACTTTGCCTAGAGTAGTAGTAGCGACTGTTACTTCCTGGATTTCCTGGATGGGAGGGGCACGGAGGTTGGAGGTCGGCTCGTGTGGGAAAAATGGTGGCTCCTCATTTTTCTTTGAAAAATATTTCCCTGGGACTATTTCATCATTTTAATTTGCTCAGTGCTTTGTATTAACATCTACATCATTCTGGATTGACTTGGAGTGCCTGCCTGCTGGTAAGTGAGCTTTTTCTTTTATTTTTTTAATGTATTTTAAAATAATATTTTATTTATTGTGCATAGGATTTTTTTAAATAGTTTAATTCTGGGTGGATTCTTTTTTCAAATTGTCTTAGACTATTTAAAAAAAGATTCTATCCAAAATAAGTTGAAGTGAAACCATTTTTAAAAATTCTATGCACAATATTTTGAAATATATTGTGCACAGAATTTCTAAAAATAGTTTTACTTCAATTTATTCTGTGTGGAATAGTTTGAAATGTTTTACTTCAATTTATTCTGTGTGGATTCTTTTTTTAAATTGTCTTAGACTATTTAAAAAAAGATTCTATCCAAAATACACAATACCAGCTGCAGTTATTCACTTAAGAACTGTGGCAAAAGAGGTGGTATAGTGACCAAAGTTGGTATTTTATTACCTCCCCCCCCTTTTTTTTTCTATTATGTTTTACCTATCAGAAGTTCTTGGAAATGATAGGGCTACATACATTTAGTAAATATAAATAGATGAAATAACTAAAAAGATCTGAACAAAATGAAAAACTTTGCTGATTCCAGTAATTTAGTTGATGCTGATATCTCTTGAAGATTATTGCGAAGAGAAGAGAGAAAAGAAGAGGAAAGAAGAGAAGAGAGTTGGAAGGGATCTTCGAGGTCTTCTAGTCCAAACTCTGCCCAAGGCAGAAGCCCTTAGACCATCCCAGACAAATCGTTGTCTAATCTTTTTTTTTTTTTAATCTCCAGCATGGAGCACATACAACTCCAGGAGGCAAGCTCCGGGGAAGCAAGTGAGTCATATGTAATTTACAATAATTCATTACATGGATTTTTAAAATAATATTGAACATATTTACAATTCCTTCCTCGAAATTAGTTCATAATAATCTCAAGAGGTTACAATAAACATATTCTTCTACGCAAATATATTTGAAAGTTGGTCTACTGCCTCTAATATTATGTTGTGTCATTAAGATCTGCAAAATTCCTACAGCATTTGGGAAATCCCCAAACATGATTCACAAATGCTACGAATGGCAGCCGGAGCTGATAGTAGGAATGTCCTACAGCAAATTTTCTGTGACTGCTGCTATGGCTCACAAAAAAGGGGGGAAATCTTTGAAACTGACTTCATCAACTATGTAGACAACTTTTTTTTCTCTGAAAGATAGCAAGCAGTAGCAATAACAGTTAGACTTATATACCGCTTCATAGGGCTTTCAGCCCTCTCTAAGTGGTTTACAGAGTCAGCATATCACCCCCACAGTCTGGGTCCTCATTTCACCCACCTCGGAAGGATGGAAGGCTGAGTCAACCTTGAGCCGGTGAGATTAGAACCGCTGAACTGCAGATAACAGTCAGCTGAAGTGGCCTGCAGTACTGCACCCTAACCACTGTGCCACCTCGGCTCTTAAAGATCCTAATTTCTGCTGAGCAAGGTTTCACACGGGGGGGGGGGGGTTTAAAGGCAAAGAAACAGTGGTAACTGGGACCAGTCACAAGAAAAGATGGATAATAGCAAACTATTTCTGATTTTAATGATCCTCCATTCAAGAAGATCAAAATATTCTATTGAAACATGTTTTTCTACAGCTTCTAGACAGAACTTGCCCAGAAAAGGAAGTCTCTTTGCCATTATAGGGCCTAAACATGTAAAGAGTTGCTGTTTATACATCAGGGTTCTCTGTCAATATTACTGTTATTTCTGGATGGATGAGTACAATTGGTGAAGGAGCATGTCCAGAATTTGGAGGTCCTACTGGACTCACAACTCCTACTTGAATAATAAGTGGGGGCTGTGGCTTGAGGAGCATTAACCAAAGGTGACTCTTACTATGACTCTAGATCAGGGGTATCAAAGTCACATCGTCACGATGGCATCACATGATATACTGTGATTTCCCCCCCCCCCTTTCGCTAAATCTGGGTGTGGGCATGGCCAGTGTGTGATGAATCCGGCCCATGGGCCGGGAGTTTGATAGCCCTGCTCTAGATGATGCAACAATTGATGCATTCATCTCAATCAGTTGAACTATTACAATGCATTTTATATGGGACTGCTCTTAAAGACTACTCCAAATTAGCAACTGGTCCAAAATGCAACAGTCTTTCTACTTACCAGCTCTAGACATTGGGAGAACCTAACTCTGATTCTTCAGGCCTGCACTGCTTGCCAATTTGTAATACAATTTAAAGTGCTGACAGTTATATGCAAATTTGACACCTGCTCAAACGAGAATTGGCCCAACCCATTAGATTCTGTAGTGGGAAGCTGCTCCAAGTGACTCAATTTCATAGCATGCTGCTTATTTTCTACTGGTGGAGAACAGCTTCCTCTGTTTATGGGCTCCCTACAAAAGGATAAATAAGGGCAGAGGCAACTTCCAAAGGGGATATCTTCATGAGAATCTTTGGGGCCAAAGGTATTCCATTTTATTTTTGTCTATTTAGAGAGCTACCAGGAGAGTGTAGAGGGAGAATTGTGGTTTACTGATAGACTACAGCTTTATGTTAACAACTGTGTCAGGAGATTGGCACAGGTGGGAATTGAAAGTGGCTTAGAACAAAACCCGAAAAAACAACAGGAAGGAGAGGATGTGATGAAAGGATACAACCTGCCTATTGTTGGGAAAGGAGTACAAAGGGAACAATTTCTTTTCTTTCTGCAGCCTTATCAAAAAAAAAGTCAAAGCAATTGCCATGGGGACATTTTTAATTTAGGGTTGCATTTATTACAGAAAATGTTTTCAAAGTATCATTGCTAAAGGAAAGCTTTTTTTTACAGTTGCTCAATGTTGTGCATTATCCAGCACATTACACACAGAGGTGCTGTGATCATGAATAAGACAAACCTGGCTTCAAGAAGCTATGGTTAATTCCCCTATTCAAACAAAAGGATGCTTGCTAGAAGCTGATTTTTGTTTGTTTGTTTAATTTAAATGTTTAATTCATGTGCAGCACTAGGGCACTTTTTCCAAACAAACATTCTTAGAACATGATCTTCCCCTTTACAGAAAATTAGTTAATTCCTTGAAAGATAATGCACTGAAAAAACCTCCACTATGAGATGCAGGGGAAATCTCTCTGATGGTACAGGTGGGCATGGCTAGAACATTTTGAGCCTTAAAAATAAGGACAGAACTGAATGCATTTAGCTTTACAAAAAATTATTATTTTATTTATGTAAAAAAAATGCATCCTGAAAATCAGCAGTTTTGCTGCCAAGTTTTGGTGGCATGGTATGAGGAATATCTGGGGCAACAAAATAGCAGCTGGGCTCACCTGAATTTGGAGCTAAGAGGGGCCCAGTCCTGGTTTACTGTGTTACTTGAATCAGCTATTTCCTTTTTTCTTAGGGCTATTAACAATTTCATATAATTTATCATTAGCATTAATAATAAAGATACTGGTTTATTGATATACTGTTGTACTAGACTCTAATTCCAAAAGATATTTAAAAAATATTAGTTCTGTTCCAATTAATGATTGGAAAACAGGTTTACAAAGTATATGACTATTCAATTTCTGTAACAAAAAAATATATTAGACATATTTATGCCTCAAGTTTTTATAAGAAAATTGATAGAACATGGTAAATAGTTGAAGAGTAGACACAAAGATCAAGGTTTGGGCACGGAAATGCATCAATAGTGCATTGATTTTATTCCTAGTTAATTTTAACTGGGAATAATAAGGTTTTTCTAAGTTCAACTAGTAATATATAAGAATATTTGGGAATGTTTCTAGAAAAATAGAAGATACTGTGTTCAATCAGTTTTTATTTTTGCATGTTATAGTTAGGAGTATCATAAGGTGACCAGATGATTTCAGCGGGATGGTCACGCTTTATAACAATTTGTCCCGTGTCCCGGTCCGTTTTAAAAAAGTCCCGATTTTCTGGCTTCATGTTGAAAGCCCAGTGGATTTGCTTAAGAAATCCTAACCGGGACAAGACAAAAGACACCCTGTCTAATCCCTCTCTCTCTCTGTCTCAGTACTTTCATTGAAGATATTAAAACGTTAAAGCAACAAAACGGACCCCCCCCGCGCCCCTTTTACTCACTTTTATAAGAAAAAATGACCAAGTACCATAGAGCTCCAGGAAATGGCTAGAGAGGTCGTGAGTGTTACTTCCCGGATTTTCCGGAGGGGAGGGGCATGGAGGTTGGAGTCTGCTCCAAAATGGTGGCAAAGTTTCTTTGAAAAATATTTCCCTGACTAATTTCACCATTTCAATTTGCTCAGTTCTTTGTATTAACATCTACATCATTCTGGATTGACTTGTAGTGCAAGCCTACTGATAAGTGAGCTGGGTTTTTTTTTAATGTATTTTAAAATAATATTTTATTTATTGTGCATAGGATTTTTTAAAATTCTGTGTGGATTCTTTTTTTAAATTGTCTTAGACTATTTAAAAAAAGATTCTATCCAAAATAAATCGAAGTGAAACCATTTTTAAAAATTCTATGCACAATACTTGAAATATATTGTGCATAGAAAGAATAGTTTGAAATGTTTTACTTCAATTTATTCTGTGTAGATTCTTTTTTTAAATTGTCTTAGGCGATTCTGTCCAAAATACCAGCTGCAGTTGTTCATTTAGGAATTGTGGCCAGAAAGGTGGTATAGTGACCAAAGTTACAATGGCATTGAAAAAAGTGACTGATGATAATTTTTCACACTTAGTGACCATTTTCACACTTAGCGACCGTTGCAGCATCCTCATGGTCACATGATCAAAATTTTGATGTTTGACAACAGATTCATATTTATGATGGTTTCAGTGTTCTGGGGTCATATAATCACCTTTTGACAAAGTCAAATGGGGAAACCAGATTCACTTATGTTACTAACTTATCAGCTGCAATTATTCACTTAAGGTGGTATAGTGACCAAAGTTACAATGGGATTGAAAAGTGACTGATGACCATTTTTCACACTTAGCAACCATTTTCACACTTAGCGACCATTGCAGCATCCTCATGGTCACATGATCAAAATTTTGATGTTTGGCAACAGTTCCAATTTATATTTGTAAATTGTAGTTATGTTGAAATAAAAAAATATTACAATACTATTTTTGCATTGTATGAAAATTTTTGTTGCTCCGTATAAAATTTTTAATCAACCCCCCTCCCCGACCCCCGGTCAAAGGTGTCCCTCTTTACGAATCTGAAAATCTGGTCACCTTAGAGTATCACCTTCTCCCTAAATTCAGCACAGGCAAGTCATTTTTGGATTTTCCAAGGTGGGTAATCTTTTGTTATTTATGCAACATTCTGTTTCTTTCTAATGTTTTTCTGCCTGTAAAGTTGCTTGGCTTTATTTATTGAAAGGAATTATTTTCTTTCCCTGCACTTTTCATATAATAGCCTATCATCTCCATTATAGTATTATTTCTTTATTTCTCTTTTTGAAAATGTGGTTTGTTTTTTTTAATTTTCAACTTTGGAGGATACTTTTGTCCTATTGATTGGACAATATTCTAGGTAGAGAAATTCTACCTAGAAATCAACTAAAAATCCTTAAAGCTCCATTATAGCAATATATTGTAGATTTATGCTTTAATATTGCCTGACAGAATTAAGGTTTCTTATATTCTATTCTCAAATATTAATCAGTAGAATATTATCTGACTCATTAATTATGTTTTAATCTCATTATTTTTAACATTTTAATCATCTTCATGTCATATGGTTCACTTCATTCCATATTTTCATTTCTTTGCCCTAATATCTTTTCTCCAGCATTTTAATTAATCCAGAATTGATTTTTATACATACTTTTGATTTAATTATCACCCTTCAGTTGCTCATTGAAGTGAACTAGAAGGAATTGAGAATTGAATTGTCACTTTTTGTTTTAATGAGTGCAAAACAATAGATGGTTAAATGACTGATGCCAAAGCTTAAAA
Organism: Thamnophis elegans; assembly: GCF_009769535.1. Taxonomy (NCBI): domain Eukaryota; kingdom Metazoa; phylum Chordata; class Lepidosauria; order Squamata; family Natricidae; genus Thamnophis; species Thamnophis elegans. Next base: position 36,298,725 of record NC_045547.1, on the reverse strand, counting down.
TACATATTCCCAAGTAAAATAGATAATATTTATTAAAATATATAACAAGAAATGTATATATTTGTCTTATTGCCTTTATGTGCCATCTAAATCATACTAATATGAGGCAGACTACAAAAAAGAATAAATTAAAATTGTATCTCAAAGTATTTTAAAATAACCATAATGATAAATAATCATCATAATAATCATCATACTAATAACTGGGTATCTACTATTAGCTTAGGATCTGAAGCCCCTTAGACTTCATGAACAAGAAAAGTGTAGGGGCCAAAAAACACCTTGAGGGCAATTTATGACTAAGGTGACCAGATTTTCAGATTGGTAAAGAGGGACATCTTTGACCCGGGGGGGGGGGGGGACTTGATTAAAAAATTTATACGGAGCAACAAAAATTTTCATACAATGCAAAAATAGTATTGTAATATTTTTTTTATTTCAACCTAACTACAATTTACAAATATAAATTGTAACTGTTGCCAAACATCAAAATTTTGATCACGTGACCATGAGGATGCTGCAACAGTTACTAAGTGTGAAAATGGTCACTAGAGTGTGAAAAATTGTCATCAGTCACTTTTTTCAATGCCATTGTAACTTTGGTCACTATACCACCTTTCTTGCCACAGTTCTTAAGTGAATAACTGCAGCTGATAAGTTAGTAGCATAAGTAAATCTGGTTTCCCCATTTGACTTTGTCAAAAGGTGACCCCAGGACACTGAAACCATCATAAATACAAATCTGTTGCCAAATATCAAAATTTTGATCGCGTGACCATGAAGATGCTACAATGGTCGCTAAGTGTGAAAATGGTCGCTAAGTGTGAAAATGGTCATCAGTCACTTTTTTCAATGCCATTGTAACTTTGGTCACTATATCACCTTTCTTGCCACAGTTCTTAAGTGAATAACTGCAGCTGGTATTTTGTATTTTGGATAGAATCTTTTTTTAAATAGTCTAAGACAATTTAAAAAAAGAATCCACACAGAATAAATTGAAGTAAAACATTTCAAAGTATTGTGCATAGAATTTATTTTGGATAGAATCTTTTTTTAAATAGTCTAAGACTATTTAGAATCCACACAGAATAAAAATATTTTAAAAAATCCTATGCACAATAAATAAAATATTATTTTAAAATACATTAAAAAAATAAAAGAAAAAACCCAATTCACTTACCAGCAGGCACAAATGAGCATTCCAAGTCAATCCAGAATGATGCAGATGTTAATGCAAAGAACTGAGCAACTTAAAATGGTGAAATTAGTCAGGGAAATATTTTTCAAAGATATTTTGCCACCATTTTGGAGCAGACTCCAACCTCCGTGCCCCTCCCCTCCGGAAAATCCAGGAATCCACTCACGACCTCTCTAGCCACTTCCTGCAGCTCTATGGTACTAGATCATTTTTTTCTTATAAAAGTGAGTAGAAGCGGCGTGGGGGGGGGGAGGAGGTCCGCTTTGTTATTTTAACATTTTAATATCTTCAATGAAAGTACTGAGAAAGAGAGAGGGATTAGACAGGGTGTCTTTTGTCTTGCCCCGGTTAGGATTTCTTAAGCAAATCCACTGGGCTTTCAACATGAAGCCAGAAAATCGGGACTTTTTAAAAATGCAGCAGGAAATGGGAAAAATTGTTATAAAGCGTGATTGTCATGCTGAAATCAGGACGTCTGGTCACCTTATTTATGACATACGCCCTAATAAAAGATTCCTTAACTTCAGTGCAATAGTGGGTTCCTACCGATTCGGACCTGTTTGGTCGAACCAGTAGTGATTGGGCAGCTTGGGTCACCGGAACCAGCAGCGACCCAGGTCTGCCATTCCCCCGAACCAGTTCCCCAGGTGCCGCCTTCAGCATTGCCATCTTTTTTTTCAGTTCTGCACATGCGCAGAACAATTTTAATTGCACTGCGTATGCTCACAGAGTCCGCATCAAGCACGTGCACAGGGCATGCATGAGCGTACCATCCGGAACACACCCCTGTTTCAGTGGGAATTAGATCTCTAGCAAGTCTCCCAGAGATGTGCAGAATGATACTTGGCAGTCCCTGATATATCCTGGTGCCATGCCAATGCCATATATGGGTTTAAAAGTTTAAAACTGAGTTTGAAAGTAAGTATAGCTCCATGTAAAACATACTGCAATAATCCAGTTGTTTGTTTAATACAACATGCATTGCTGTTACCCAAACATTCTGTTTCAAAGAGGTCTGTGATGCAGCAGCTGAAGATAACTATGTCATTCTCCTACTGCTTAAGCAAAAGTCATGAATTATATGTCTAGAAGGACTTCCAAACCTATCAACAGTATCAACTAAAACTACCTATTCCAGAAGGATTTTACAATTAGTACTGACTACTGATTGAGTAGAAAGCAAACAGTTCATCTAGGGTCCAGTGTAGCATCTGTAGTACTATAGTGACTAATTTTGTTTCTCTCCCATGTCTGGGCCTGAATTCTAGCTGAAAGGGATTCAGATAATCTGTTTCTTCTATAATCGTCCGTAACCTATTCCTAGCAACCTTCTCAATAAATTTCGCTATATAAAAGACCGTTGGCTTATCTGAACGGTCGTTCTCGGGGCACTGCGAGGAGAGTCCAATGCTGGGTTAACACAGCCTATCTACCCTTGGACTGGGTGATGTTTTTTAGTTGACCACACCTCCCTTTGCCTCTGCATGCTCAGTTCGAAAACGAAGGAAACCGTCCTGTAATCAGTTACAGTCAATACAGTCATATCGTTTAATAGAATAAACACCCCGGGCGGGTTTGGACTCTCCTCGCAGTGCCCCGAGAACGACCGTTCAGGTAAGCCAACGGTCTTTCTCCAGTGCACTGCTCGGAGAGTCCAATGCTGGGACATGCCCAAGCTATTGAGTCCCAGGGTGGGGAAGTGCCATAGCCTCTGGCATTTCAGCCACTCTTTGTAATACTCTTCTGCCAAAAGAGGCTTCGGCTGAGGCAAAGGTGTCAATCTTATAGTTTTTGATAAAGGCCGTGGGGGAGGCCCATGTGACCACTCTACAAATGTCTAGAATAGAAGCCTGGGTTGCCCAGGCTGCAGAAGCTGCTGCGCTCCTAGTGGAGTGTGCGGTGACCCGTCTCGGAGCCGTCTTGCCCTGGTGTTCATATGCCAGCTTGATGCAAGCGCGTAGCCAACGACCCACTGTGTGAGAGGAGACCTTGTGGCCAAGAGACGCAGGGAGGAAGGAGACAAAGAACGCCTCTGAACGACGGAAGTCTTTTGTTCTCTTTACATACGTGCGCACGGCCCGTCTCACGTCCAACTTGTTCCACTCACGCTCCTTAGGGTGAGAAGGATGGGGACAGAAATTGGGCAAAATAATCTCTTGAGTCCTGTGAAACAGAGAGTTAATTTTTGGAGTAAAGGATGGATCAAGCCTCAGAATTACTCTGTCCGGGTGAACTACGCACAGATCCTCCCTGACAGAAAGAGCTGCCAGCTCAGATACCCTGCGAGCGGATGTAATAGCCACCAGGAAGGCAGTTTTGATGGTAAGGTGGCGCAGACTGGTCTTTCTCAAAGGCTCAAATGGGGCTTTTGTCAGAGCCTTAAGCACAAAAGGAAGGTCCCATGACGGATACTGGTGAACAGCTGGAGGGCTGATGTTCGCAGCTCCCTTGAGAAAGCTCTTGATCTGAGGATGCTGACTCAGAGAATGAGAGGAGCCCCTAGCCAGGATAGTAGACAGCGCTGCAACCTGACATCTAAGGGTGCTGACCACAAGTCCTTTATCTAGACCCTGCTGCAAAAAGTCTAGGGTCTGAGGGATTGAGGCTGATGAGGCCTCTATGTCTCTAGTCTTGCACCACTGTGAGAATGCGGCCCAGGTGGCATCGTAGATTCTAGTAGTAGAAGGCCTCCTGGACGCCTGTATTGTTCGAATGACCTGGTCAGAGAACTTCTGTCTCCTCAGGAGCTCCCCCTCAAGTGCCAAACGGCTAGCTGTAGCCACTGGGGCTCTGGATGGGTGATGGCCCCCTGGCTGAGGGAAATTTGGTCCCGAGGGATTCGCCACGGTCTCTGAACTGAGAGACTGACCAGGTCTGCGTACCAGGGCCTTCTGGGCCAGAATGGAGCCACTAGGATGAGGTCTGCCTTTTCGGCCAGGAGTTTGTTCACCACCTGAGGAATGAGCGGAAGTGGAGGGAAGGCATACAGTAGTCCCTGAGGCCACACTGACCTCAGTGTGTTTGTTCCCTCCACCTGGGGCGAGTAGTAGCGACTGAAGAAGCGTGGGAGATGTGTGTTGTTGTGTGTGGCAAACAGGTCTACCTGTGATTTGCCGAATCTCCTCACGATCTGCTGGAACAGGTCCGGGTGCAGGCGCCACTCCGAGTGGTCGATGTGTTGGCGACTCAGCCAGTCTACTTCCTGGTTGCTTACGCCGGAGATGTCATCTGCACTGAGAGAAGCCAGATGACGTTCCGCCCACCTGCCCAGAGCTTCCGCCTCGAGCATGAGGGCCTTTGATCGAGTGCCCCCTTGCCGGTTTATATGTGCTTTTGTCGCCACATTGTCTGTCATCAACAGTACATGAGCCCCTTTTACTAGAGCGGCGAACCTTTTCAGCGCAAGGCGAGCTGCCCTCAGTTCCAGCCAATTGATGCTGTGGGCAGCCTCCCTCTGAGTCCATCGGCCTTGGGCTAGGTGGCCCTGACAGTGGGTGCCCCACGCCAGGAGACTGGCGTCCATGGTGACAACTAGTCTTTCCGGCTCCTTGAACAAGCAGCCCTTCTTGACTGCCTTGGACCTCCACCATGCCAGAGACCGGATCACCTTTCGTGGGAGCCGAACCCGCCTGTGTGAGTTGCTGGCCTTGGCCCTCTGCATGGGTAACAGGAACCACTGCAGCTCCCTGGCGTGAAGACGAGCCCAGGGAACCACCCTCAGGCACAATATCATTATCCCCAGGAGCTGGGACAGCTGGATGATTGGTACCGACCTGCAAGGCTGCAGTGTTTCACTCTGCGTCTCAGGTTGGACAACCAGTCTGGAGAAAGAAATACCTGGCAGGAGGTGGAGTTGATGACTGCACCCAGGTGCCGTATACAGGTGGACAGCCGGAACTGGCTCTTCTCCATGTTGACAGAGAAGCCATGGTGCTGCAGGGTCTGCACAGTTAGAGAAACATCGCAGTGTGCCTGCTTGGTGGTGAGAGAATGAATAATTATATCATCCAAATAACATTCCAGACGAACCGGATGACTGCGGAGATGAGCCGCTAGCACTGCCAGAATTTTGGTGAATGTTCAGGGCGCAGATGATAGCCCTGCATTGGAAATGCTTCCCTTCCGAACAGAACCTCAGGAACCGCCTGTGGGCCACATGGATGGGGACATGCAGGTAGGCCTCTTTGAGATCTATTGATGTCAATAGGTCCTCTTCCCTCACACAGTCCAGGATGGAGTGGAGTGACTGCATCTTGAACCTCTTGTAAGCTAGATGCTGATTTAGACATTTGAGGTCCAAGATGGCCCTCCATCCCCCTGAACTCTTGGGCACAAGGAAAAGGATAGAATAGAAGCCCCTCCCCTGCTGATCCCTGGGGACTGGCTCTATCGCCTCTATCTCTAGGAGATGGCGGATCTCTGCTCTCATGCGCTCCCTCTTCTCTGGGTTCCTGGGGTAGGGCATCGAAGAAACTTCCTCTGGGGGAAGGTTAGAAAGTCCAGGACAAGGCGGCTCCAAATGGTGTTGAGGACCCACTTGTCCGATGTTATCTCCTCCCACCTGTCGGCGTACAGCCGTAGCTGACCTCCGATGGGGGGATCCCTGCAACCGTCACTTTCCCTTACGAAAGGGACGGGAGCTACCACTGTTGTTTCCGTCTCCTCGGAATGGTCTCCGAAAGGAAGACTGGGATTGGTTGGCCCGAGCACCGAAGGATCTGTCTTGGTGCCTATCCCCCCCCTGCCTGAAAGGGCCTCTGGTAGGAAGAAGGGTGAGAAGATTGCCCTGTTTCCTGACTCCTGTAAGGTCTCTTGCGAAAGGACCCCGCCCCTTTCCGGTCACCCCTTTTAAGGGTTGCAGGAAGGATCTTGCGTTTGTCTTTGGTTTCGGTGACAAACTTGTCCAGGGCCTCTCCAAACAGAAGGCCTCCCTTAAATGGGGCCGATGCCAGCTTCCATTTGGCTTTCATTTCAGCTTGCCAATGTCTAAGCCATAGGAGGCGGCGTGAAGTGATATTGGAAGGGAGGGCCCTGGATGAGAATTTGGCTGCTGTCAAGGTGGCATCCGCCGAGTACTCGACAGCGGTAATAATTTTTGTCAACTCATGGCGCCATTTAGATTTCCTGGGTGGTGGCCTAGACCTGAGTTGGCATAGCCAGAATAAGGTGGCCCTGATAAAGAAGGAGGCAGAGGTGGATGCCTTAATGGCCCAGGCAGACACCATGTGTGTCTTCTGACATGCCTTTTCTGACCTTTTATCTTCTGCCTTTAGTCCCTCTAGGAGCTCAGCTGGCAGGTTTGAGTTGGAAGTTAGAGACACAACTGGGGCATCTACTTCAGGGAATTTCAGGATATCCCCCATTTTCCCCTCCAGGGCATACAGAGCCCCGTCCCCCCCACTGGGATTAGTTAGAGTGCCTGGCTGTAGCCACTGGCGCTGCACCGCGTCCATAAAAAGGTCAGGCACAGGGATAACCTCAGGTGTTTCTACTGTCTCTTTGAACAGGCCATGCTTGTGATCCTTGGATGTAGAAGCCTGAGCAGCCTCAGGCCTGGAAGTGGGGCCTAACTATGTAGCTGTCATGGCCTTGTGTAAGATTGAATAATGACGGCTTAAACAGGCCAGTGAAGGCTGGTTTGTCAGGGGTAAGGTTTTCATCTTCAGAAAGCACGAAAATTTCCCCTTCCTCCTGCTCAGAACTTGAAAGCCCAGAGTGAGATGGACTGGAAGATGCCAAGGAGGATACAGGCTCTTTGGAGGTGGAGGCCTTAGGCCTGCGCTTCTCCTTTGGGGCCTTGCTCTTGCGAGAGCCCTTGCGTTTAATGCCCTCAGCTATCCCTTGGGAAATGGCTAAGGAAATTACCTCCCTCATCTCATCAGAAAGAGCAGGGCCTTTACCCCTTTTCAGTTTCTGCTTGCTGGGCCTGCGATGGCTAGGCCTGCCTGAGCTGGATTCACCCTTTTCACACTGGACAGAATCACGTTCCTCGCCAATAGAGGAGCTAGGGGAGTCGGGGTACCCCCAAGAAGCTTCTGGAGACGGATCCCTGGACCTATAATCATCCCCAGACAAGAATTCACTGTCCCCAGGGGATTGGGCCTCACGATCAGGGGAAGCTGACTCCCTGCTGTGATGGTTCGGGCTAGGTTCTGGCTGATGGGGCCTAGAAACCTCCCTGGGATCCACTGTGGCTCTTGGCGAAGACCTTTCAAGTGAGCCCTTGTGCCCTTTGCCTTTTTTCACAGAGGGATCCAGCTTGCTGCGCTTGCTGGAGGGCCCTGCCTGTTCCCCTAAGGCCTCCCTGCATTCCTCTGCCATTTCAGGTCACCCATGGGGCCTGGAAGATAGCTGGAGCTGGAATGGGCACGCGCTGGCCGAGGTGGCTCAAATGCACTCGCAGAATCTTCAGGAGGGAAGGGCCGCCTGGTGGTCGGATTCCTTCCTCCCACCACTCTCGGGTCCCCGAGACTTATCTTCTTCTCAGGAGGGAGAGACTAGCTGGCTCCCCAGACTAGTCCCCAGCCTCCCTGCGGCGTTCTGCAGTCGCTGAGGGCTGGCTATGGCTCTGCTTGGGCTGTCTGGCTCTTCGCTTCTCCTGCTTCTCACTAGCAGCCTCTGGAAGAATTTTCGCTCCTCGCACGACCTGCGCTCTTGCCGCTCTTCACAGCGATTCGGAGCGATCCAAAATGGCGGTGGGTGCGCGCGCAGCCGCTTCCCGCTCTTTCCAGCCTCACAGCCCAGAAAAGTGCGCGAAGGTTCTAACCGTCGCCGCTGTTGCCGGGCAGAATGGAGCAGCTGAGGGATCCCTAGCAATACGGCCTGCAGGCTTCAGAGCCTTCTCTGAGGCTTTTTTTCACCTGGAACGCCCCTGTCCTGGCTGGGGAGATCGCACACCTCTCTAGCCGCTCCTGTCGCTTGCCAGCATCCGCTGGGCGAGCTTTCGCAATCCTCTGGAGCGCTTGCGACCAGCAGCTGCAGAGAAAGCCCGGTAGCCCTTTTAAAGTGACAGAAGCCTCAATGGAGGCAAATTTGACAGTTCTTACAGGAGATGTAATTTTCTCTATCTGAGAATCCAAACGTGGTCCAAAGTGGGAAACTTTCCAGCCTATCTTGACCTTAGACTGGAGCTCTCCCAAAACAGTCCTAACGGGCAGACTGAGTTTTCGAACTGAGCATGCAGAGGCAAAGGGAAGCGTGGTCAACTAAAAAACATCACTCAGTCCAAGGGCAGATAGGCTGTGTTAACCCAGCATTGGACTCTCCGAGCAGTGCACTGGAGAACAAGTAATGATATATTCAGATTGTTAAGCAAAGTGTCAGATGTGAGATTAACACAAATTAGGTAGGTGTTAGCAAATTAGGTTTTGCTAAATCTGAAACATAATGACATATTGACCCCCCGCCCCAATGAAAATATCCAGCTAGCACATTTTTATTCTAAAATAAAAACATAAACACATGATCAATTAATGTTTTGGGCATTAGTGTTCCAAAAATATTTCCTAACTTACATGAACACTTTGTGCATTGTTTATATCACATGAATAATGCAATTACTCAACACATCTGCAAAAACAATATAAATTTGCAAGACTTAAATTTGCAAGAGTATGAAGAAAGAGCGAGACAAAATTTGAATTTTTGATATTATTACTTTTTTAAGGAATAACATTCCAGATAATATTATTTCATATAATTTTATACTTTTGATATACAAAGAATTTCTTACCAACTAAAATAGTAACATCCAGTGATATAAATGCAAATACATACACCTTACTAAAGAAACATTTCAGATTTTAGACAAAGATCATAACTACTAAATATACTCATTTTATTTCTTAAAATATTATTGGCAAATTAAACACTCGAAGAAATGTTTAGAGAAGATTTAGATAATCTATACTCACACAAAGATATGCAATAGTAAAATACCTCTGTTACACGACACCATTTTAAATATAATTGAATACCTGTTAAAAGAACTCCAGATCCATCTAGTGGAATTTGTTTTATTACATTAACTTTGTACCAGTTTGTAAAAATTAAAAACTGGTAATTGGGGATATCAACACTTCAGACTAAAAGCCTTGAATCTTTTATACAGAGTATAAAACAGATAGGATATACTAAATCATTCCTACTATGTTTAATATATATTACATTCAACCAAACAAGAAGTTAAGACTGACTAAAGATGTGTAAAAGAAGCATTAGGAATCCTATAGAATAAACAGATATCTTTAAAAAAACATATAAAGTCCAATTAATTAACAATAGCTACAAAAATCCATTTCTCCAATAAAATGTATAGTACATTCATATCACTGGTCAAGGCCACCAACATCATTCTGGTGCCAGATATAATTGCAAATTCCTATTATTTCCCCTTAAGATAAATCTTTTCTGTACTATCCTCAGCTATGTTAAATTTCTGATCAACTATTATGGATCCATATATACAGATGAATACAAATAGAATATGTATCATATATTGGAATAATATATTCAGATGACAATAGCCATTTCATCAAGCAATTTCTCTCTCATTTCCTAAACGTTTTTGAATCATTTTACTGCCACCTAGCATTTTTTTCTGAATTTTTGCAACACAGTTCTTCTGAAGAGAGGAATAAAAATGATTAAATTGAAAATAATACAAATATAATCAACACCTTTCTGGTTCAGTGTTCATTGCTGTCATAAAGTACTGTCAATCTTTGTTTCTGGCAAGTTGTTTCAGGATTATTATCTGCAATAGGTTGATATTAATAATTGTTTTACAGTGTTGTACTTATGTCAAGGATTAGCACCATACCAGGATTTATTTATCCTGGTTTGTTTGGATTACTCAACTTACATTAATCAACAAAGCATGCCTTTTTTTTTTACTTTGAAGTTTTGGTTATTAATTCCCTTTTTCTATTATCTATTTCCAGTATAATTTTTCATCTCAGCTTCATCCTGGCTTATCTAAATTTAGATTTTCTTATCGATAACTTGGTTGTTTCTGTACTACATCCAAGGCTTGTATTATCCATAGAATGCAAGAAGATTGACTTAAAAAAACTTTTCCTCCATCTTTCCCATCTGCAAGTTGCTCATCTATTTTGATTCTTCCTGACAAAATAATATATCTTCTACATCAAGATTTCATATAATATTTTGGTTCTGTTTTGCATGGAGAGAAAAGTTTTAAATGACTTATGTAACACCAATGAAAGTTTAAAAGCTGAAGCAGGATAACATAAATCCATAGTAAAAATGATAACATCTTAAGGATTTGTGCAAAACAGAATTTTAATGCATAATTATTTCACTTAATAAACACTAAATAAAACTAAAATAATTAATCACAAATTATTTTTCATTCATGTTTCATTAGCATCAAACATGCATTTGCTACATTTTTAATGCCAGAAGTTGGTGAATTGAAACTATGCTTCTAAATTATATTTGGGAGTATAGAGAATATCAGCAGCTTATTAAATGATACATGTAATGATGCATATGCACATTTCCAGGTTCATCCAGAAAGTCCATCCTTTTTTCTTACCAGATCATTCCATATCGCTTTGCAATCACAGCGCACAAAAGAGAAAATTGGATATTAAATTCTAGATTCTTCCTGTGTATGAAGTTGATGGTTATAAATGACACATAATCACCAGCTTACCGCTCTGTGAGTGGCAAGGAGTAGGCTGCAGTGAAGGAAAAAACAACTGTAGATATTGTTTTAAAGGGAGCACATCTGTCTATTTAAGTCATCATGTAACCTATCCATAATAGTAGCTAGAAAATCATAGTCTATATCAGTGGTTCCCAAACTTTTTTCAGTCCCCCGCCCCCTTGGTGCTACAAACTGATCCTCAGTGCCCCCCACCCAGTGGTGAAATTCAATTTTTTTTACTACTGATTCTGTGGGCGTGGCTTTGTGGGCGTGGCTGGGGGGGTCATGTGACTGGGCGGTTTGCACGAAGGAAGAAAGATAGTAAGAGTAAAATTCAAAACTGTAACAATTAATTGCACATTTATTCAAAATCCAATTTAAAAACCTTTTTAGTTAATGTTAATTCAACAAAATTGTTGAACATGATCCAGTGATACCAGGTTTTCAAAGTCTGATAGTCATTTATCAAGAACCTTAGTAACTAGTAACTTAGTAAACTCAGTAAAATTTAGTAACTACTTCACTGTTCAGTAAATTCTTAATGTGATGGATGGGCTTGATAAAGTGATACCAGAAAAAAATGTCTTTTCAAAGGAAGTGGCAATCAGCTATTTCCCAAATTGTAGGCAGAACTCCAGGATGTGGGACCTGGAGGATCCCTGTTTTTAAAAACCAGGTTACAGGCAGAGGAAGAGCTCAACACTCTGATCCTCTCTTTGTCTGCACAAGCCACAGGAGGAACTTGTGGTACCCAAAACTAGAACCCCTGATTTCTAGATTTAAACCTTAAATATTGAAATGGCCCATTTCTTACCAACTTCCAATGAAACCATTCTATTGATTGCCACGCAAATCTCCCTTGCAACGGATTCCTCCCCCCTCCCATGTATTTCCCACCCGCCTCCTTAGCTTCCCTGCTGTATTTATGATTGGCAGGGCACTCTTCTCTCTGGGACCAGGGAGCAGCCCGAGCACCAGCAGCAGGAAGGCAGAAAAATCTGGGTCAGAGGTTTTGGGAGAAGGAGGGAAGACGTGGTTTTGGAGGAGAATAAAGCTCTGTCACCATGCAGGAACGCCTCTGCCGTTGAATCATTAGGTCTTCCTGCAGCTCCCTTTGCATGCTCGCCTTCCCTCAAAGCCTGCTCCGCCTCACCTTTGGCCTGCTCCGCACTTAATGAAATCGGCAGGGCCTGGGCCGAAGCAGCCGGGGGGTGCTGCAGGCTTGATATGAGCTGGGCCAAGGTGGGTGGCTGGGTGGAAGAAAAACAGAGGCTCTAACGGCGGGACAGGCGGCACCCTCCTTCCGCGTTGCCAGCTGGCAAGGACTGCTGCTCCAGCGCAGGCCGGCAGAAAAACATCCTCTGCCTCATCTTGCAAAGAGACTCAGCAGCCCTCCAGGACCCTCCCCCCCTCTCTCCCTCCCTCATGGGCTTAGGAACCCGCCTCTCCACTCTCACACTTCCGGGCTGCAAAGCAGATGGGAGGCTGATACGCTCGGGCTTTGGTGCCTCAACTTGCCGAAGGAAGCTCAGCTCCTACGGCGACCCTGGATTGCTTTTTTCAATCCGGGTTTTTAAAAAATAAATAAATCAGGGAGGAGGGGCACAAAACAGAATAGCCGTTGCTTTGTGGGTAAGGATTTTGAGAGGAGCTCTCAAGTGGGGAGAAGGAGCTTGGGAAAGAAACGAGTTGGCTTCTCTGCTTTGCTTTTAAATGCACCCATAGGTGTGCGTTTCTCCGTTTTCTTCCCTATCGCTGGTATGAGGCTCTCGCTGGAGGCTGGATGGCCTTTCTGGGGCTTGTTATTCTCCAGTGCACTGCTCAGAGAGCCCAAATGCTGGGTTAACACAGCCTATCTGCCCTTGGACTGAGTGATGTTTTTTCTTGACCACGCCTCCCTTTGCCTGCACATGCTCAATTCGAAAACTCAGTCCGCCCGAGTTAGGGCTGTTTTGGGAGAGCTCCAGTCTAAGAGCAGAAAGGCTGGAAAAAGTTTCCCAATTTGGACCACGTTTAAATTCTCAGATAGAGGAAATCACGCTTCTACATCAGGTCTGTCTATTTACCTCCAGTGAGGCTTCCGTTGCTTTAAGAGAAGGGCTGCCGGGTTTCCCTGCTGTTGCTAATTGCAAGCACTGCAGGGGGTTGGAAAGGCTTGCACAGCGGGGGCTGGCTAGCAAGGGAGCAATTAGTGGGATAAACCAAGTTCCCTGTTGGAACAGGGGCGTCCCAGGGGGAGGAAAAGTCCAGCAAGGCTCTGAGAAGGCTCTAAAGCAGGTGAGCCGGATTGCTAGGATTCCCTCGCCTGCTCCATTTTGCCCGGCAACAGCAGCGACGGCTGGAGCCTTCGCGCGCCTTTCAGGGCTGGAAAGAGCGGGAAGCGGCTGCGTGCGCACCCCCGCCATTTTGGATCGCTCCGACTCACTGGGCAGAGCGGCAGAGCTCAGAGCGTGCTAGGAACAAGGCAGCAAGAAGAGCCCAGCCAGCCAACGGAGCCTCAGCGAACCCTCAACGACTGCAGAACGCCGCGGGGAGGCTGGGGGCTAGTCTGGGAAGCCAGCTAGTCTCTCCCTCCGGAAAATAAGCTAAGTCTCGGGGAACCGAGGGCGGTGGGAGGAAGGAAATCCGACCCCAAGGCGGCCCTTCCCTCCTGGAGATTCTGCCAGCGCTTTTGGACTGCAAAGGCCAGCGCGTGCCCATCCCAACTCCAGCCATCTTCCAGGCCTCGTGGGGACCTGAAATGGCTGAGGAATGCAGGGAGGCCTTAGGGGATCAGGTGGGGCCCTCCAGCAAGCGCTGCAAGCTGGATCCCTCTGTAAATAAAGGCAAAGGGCACAAAGGCTCACTTGAAAGGTCTTCTCCAAGAGCCACAGTGGATCCCAGGGAGGTTTCAAGGCCCCTTCAGCCAGAACCTAGCCCAGACCGTCGCAGCAGGGAGTCAGCTTCCCCTGATCGTGAGGCCCAATCCCCCGGGGACAGTGAATTCTTGTCTGGGGATAACTATGCATCCAGGGATCCATCTCCTGAAGCATCTTGGGGGTACCCCGACTCCCCTAGCTCCTCCATCGGAGAGGAACGAGATTCTGTCCAGAATTCCCCCTTTGGGAAGGGTGGATCCAGCTCAGGCAGGCCTAGCCAGCGCAGGCCCAGTAAGCAAGAGAAAAAAAGGGGAAAAAGTCCTGCTCTCTCGGATGAAATGAGGGAGGTAATTGCCTTAGCCATCTCCCAAGGGATAGCTGAGGGCATTAAGCGCAAGGGCTCTCGCAAGGGCAAGGCCCCAAAGGAGAAACGCAAACCTCGGGCCTCCACCTCTAAGGAGCCTGTATCCTCCTCCCCATCTTCAAGCCCCTCTCACTCTGGGTTATCAAGTTCTGAGCAGGAAGAAGGGGAGATTTTCGCCCTTTCCGAAGACGAAAACCCCACCCCTGACAAGCCAAAATTCTCTGGCCTATTTCAACCGTCATTATTCAAGTCTATCTTGCACAAAGCCATGACGGCCACAGAGTTAGGCCCCACCTCCAGGCCTGAGGCCTCTCAGGCTTCCACTTCCAAGGATCTTAAGCATGGGTTGTTCAAAGAGACAAACCCCAGTGGGGGGGATAGAACTCTATATGCAGTAGAAGATAAAATGGAGGAAATCCTCAAATTCCCAGAAGTAGATGCCCCAGTCGTGTCTCTGACTTCCAATTCCAACCTGCCAGCTGAGCTCCTAGAGGGACTTAAGGCAGAAGATAAGAGGTCAGAAAAGGCATGTCAGAAAACACACATGGCGTCTGCCTGGGCCATCAAGGCATCCACCTCTGCCTCCTTTTTTTATTAGGGCCACCCTATTCTGGCTGCGCCAACTCAGGTCCAGACCCCCGCCCAGGAAATCTAGGTGGCGCCATGAGCTAACCAAGATTATTACCGCTGTCGAGTATTCGGCGGATGCCACCTTGACAGCAGCAAAATTCTCTTCCAGAGCTCTAGCTTCCAATATCACCTCCCGCCGCCTCCTATGGCTCAGGCACTGGCAGGCCGAAATGAAGGCTAAATGGAAGCTGGCATCGGCCCCATTTAAAGGGGGCTTTCTGTTTGGAGAGGCCCTGGACAAGTTTGTCACCGAAACCAAGGACAAACGCAAGATCCTTCCGGCAACCTTTAAAAGGGGTGACCGGAAACGGGCGGGGTCCTTTCGTAAGAGACCCTACAGGAGCCAGGAAACAGGACAATCTTCTCACCCTTCCCCCTATCAGAGGCCCTTTCAGGCAGGGGGGGATAGGCACCAAGACAGATCCTTCGGGGCTCGTGCCAACCAATCCCAGTCTTCCTTCGGAGACCATTCCGAGGAGGAGGAAACAACAGTGGTGGATCCCGGCCCTTTCGTAAGGGAAAGTGACGGTCACAGGGATCCCCCCATCGGGGGTCGGCTACGGCTGTATGCCGACAGGTGGGAGGAGATAACATCGGACAAGTGGGTCCTCAACACCATTCGCAAGGGCCTTCTCCTGGACTTCCTATCCTTTCCCCAAAGAAAGGTTATCCGCTGTCCTACCCCCAGGAACCCAGAAAAGAGGGAACGCATGAGGGCAGAAATCTGCCATCTCCTAGAGATAGAGGCGATAGAGCCAGTCCCCAGGGATCAGCAGGGGAGGGGCTTCTATTCGATCCTCTTCCTAGTGCCCAAAAGTTCAGGGGGGTGGAGGGCCATCTTGGACCTCAAGAGCCTAAATCAGCAATCTGGCTTACAAGAGGTTCAAGATGCAGTCACTCCACTCCATCCTGGGCTGTGTGAGGGAGGGGGACCTATTGACATCAATAGATCTCAAAGAGGCCTACCTGCATGTCCCCATCCATGTGGCCCACAGGCGGTTCCTGAGGTTCTACGCGGAAGGGAAGCTTTTCCAGTACAGGGCTCTTCCCTTCGGGCTATCATCTGCGCCCAGAACATTCACCAAAATTCTGGCAGTGCTAGCGGCTCATCTCCGCAACCATCCGGTTCGTCTGGAATGTTATTTAGACGACATAATCATTAACTCTCTCACCACCAAGCAGGCACACTGCGATGTTTCTCTAACTGTGCAGACCCTGCAGTACCATGGCTTCTCTGTCAACATGGAGAAGAGCCAGTTCCGACCATCCACCTGTATACAGCACCTGGGTGCGGTCATCAACTCCACCTCCTGCCAGGTATTCTTTCGCCAGACCGGCTGTCGAACCTGAGACGCAGAGTGAAGCACTGCAGCCTTGCCAGGTCGGTACCCATCATTCAGCTGTCCCAGCTCCTAGGGATAATGATCTCGTGCCTGGGGGTGGTTCCCTGGGCTCGCCTTCACGCCAGGGAGCTGCAGTGGTTTCTGCTGCCAGTGCAGAGGGCCAGGAACAGCAACTCACTCAGGCGGGTTCGGCTCCCACGAAAGGTGATCCGGTCTCTGGCATGGTGGAGGTCCAAGGCAGTCAGGAAGGGCTGCCTGTTCAAGGAGCCGGAGAGACTAGTTGTCACCACGGATGCCAGCCTCCTGGGGTGGGGCGCTCACTGTCAGGGCCACCTAGCCCAAGGCCGATGGACTCAGAGGGAGGCTGCCCACAGCATCAATTGGCTGGAACTGAGGGCAGCTCGCCTTGCGCTGAAAAGGTTCGCCGCTCTAGTAAAAGGGGCTCATGTACTGTTGATGACAGACAATGTGGCGACAAAAGCGCACATAAACCGGCAAGGGGGCACTCGATCAAAGGCCCTCATGCTCGAGGCAGAAGCGCTGGGCAGGTGGGCGGAACGTCATCTGGCTTCTCTCAGTGCAGATCACATCTCCGGCGTAAGCAACCGGGAAGCAGACTGGCTGAGCCGCCAACGCATCGACCACTCGGAGTGGCGCCTGCACCCGGACCTGTTCCAGCAGATCGCGAGGAGGTTCGGCAAGCCACAGGTAGACCTGTTGCCACACACAACAACTCACAGCTCCCACGCTTCTTCAGTCGCTACCACTCGCCCCAGGCGGAGGGAACAAATGCTCTGAGGTCAGCGTGGCCTCAGGGACTTCTGTATGCCTTCCCTCCACTTCCGCTCATCCCTCAAGTGGTGAACAAGCTCCTGACCGAAAGGCAGACCTCATTCTGGTGGCTCCCTTCTGGCCCAGAAGGCCCTGGTACGCAGACCTGGTCAGCCTCTCAGTTCAAAGACCTTGGAGAATCCCCCGGGACAAGATTGCCCTCAGCCAGGGGGCCATCACCCATCCGGAGCCCCAGTGGCTGCAGCTAGCCGTTTGGCACTTGAAGGGGAGCTCCTGAGAAAGCAAAAATTCTCTGACCAGGTCATTCGAACAATCCAAGCGTCCAGGAAGCCGACTAGAATCTACGATGCCACCTGGGCCGCCTTTCTCACGGTGGTGCAAGACTAGGAACATAGAGGCCTCCTCAGCCTCGATCCCCCAGACCCTAGACTTTTGCAAGAGGGTCTGGATAAGGGCCTTGCAGTCAGCACCCTCAGACGCCAGGTTGCAGCGTTGTCTACCATCCTGGCAAAGGGCTCCTCTCGCTCGCTGAGTCAGCTCCCCAGATCAAGAGCTTTCTCAAGGGAGCAGCGAACATCAGCCCTCCAACTGTTCACCGGTATCCGTCATGGGATCTTCCATTTGTGCTTAAGGCCCTGACCAAAGCCCCATTTGAGCCTTTGAAAAAGACCAGTCTGCACTACCTCACCATCAAAACCGCTTTCCTGGTGGCCATTACATCCGCTCGCAGGGTAGCCGAGCTTGCTGCGCTCTCTGTCAGGGAGGATTTGTGCGTAGTTCACCCGGACAGAGTAATATTGAGACTTGATCCGTTATTTGCTCCGAAAATTAACTCCCTGTTTCACAGGACTCAAGAACTTATTTTGCCCAACTTCTGTCCCCATCCTTCTCACCCTAAGGAGCGTGAGTGGCACAAGCTGGACGTGAGACGGGCCGTGCGCACGTATGTAAAGAGAACAAAGGACTACCGCCGGTCAGAGGTTTTCTTTGTCTCCTTCCTCCCTGCGTCCCTGGGCCGCAAGGTCTCCTCTCACACTGTGGGACGTTGGCTACGTGCTTGCATCAAACTGGCATATGAGCACCAGGGCAAGACGGCTCCGAGACGAATCACCGCTCACTCCACCAGGAGCGCTGCAACGTCTGCAGCCTGGGCAACCCAGGCCCCTATCCTAGACATTTGTAGAGCGGCCACCTGGGCTTCCCCCACGGCCTTTATTAGAAACTATAAGATTGACACCTTTGCCTCAGCCGAAGCCTCCTTGGCAGTAGAGTATTACAAAGAGTGGCTGAAATGCCAGAGGCTTCGGCGCTTCCCCACCCTGGGACTCAATAGCTTGGGCATGTCCCAGCATTTGGGCTCTCTGAGCAGTGCACTGGAGAAAGACCGTTGGCTTACCTGAACGGTCGTTCTCGGGGCACTGCGAAGAGAGCCCAAACCCACCCGGGTGTTTGTATTTTGAACGATGTGGCTGTATTGACTGTAATTGATTACAGGACGGTTCCTTCGTTTTCGAATTGAGCATGTGCAGGCAAAGGGAGGCGTGGTCAAGAAAAACATCACTCAGTCCAAGGGCAGATAGGCTGTGTTAACCCAGCATTTGGGCTCTCTTCGCAGTGCCCCGAGAACGACCGTTCAGGTAAGCCAACGGTCTTTTACACACAACACACTATATCCTCTCTATGGCCCTGCCATTCTAAGTAGAGTCTTGTGCCCTGAGAGGGGGCCACCTCCAGCACTCCTCTGCCACCTTCCTTGCCGCTTAATGTCCCCCTGCTGCCCCCCTTACCTCTTAGCACCCTCCTGCCACCCCCCTTGCCTCTTAGTACCCCCATAAGTCATCCCACTGCCCCCAAGGGGACGGTACCACCCACTTTGAAAAACCACTGATCTATATGGTGATTTTTACCCCAATAACATTATAAATAAATTATAATTTATGTTGTTTAGATTTGGTTTTATTCATGTGAACAAATACCAAAGATGCACCTCATTGTCAATGAATAATAATTTAAATTATTTCAACTTATATTTAAATATATTTCAACAAATCTGTAATTTAAAATGAACTTTGTCTCTGGAGATTTCCAAAATATAAATGTCAATTAAGTTTACTTACATTTTGGGGAGACAAGTAAATATTTTAAAAAATAAACTAGCTATCCTAAGAGAAAGAGGAAAAAAGAAGCCAAACTGAAGGTTACATTTTCACTGAAGTTTTGTGAGCCTTTATACTTTATTTTGAGTAACAAGATTTCTTTTCAGAGTTGCAAATTAAATATGTTCATCACTTAAATATATTTGATGGAAAGTGGCACATACTGTAAATGTTTTAAATAAATAAATAAATAAATATAAAGTACATATCTTAATCTGTTCAGTGCTCCACATTATTTCAACAGTTATTAGTTCATTTTGTAAAAATAAAATAAAATGTATAGTGAATTTCTCACTTCTGAGAAATCTCTCCTTTCACTCAAATGATGTGACTCTGTCCTGCGTCCTACATGACTTTGCACATCATTCTCTACACATAAAGTGTATCTAACAGCTTTCCTCCTACGAATATTATTTGAGTGACACTAGCGGTGGGAGTGATTATCGAAATTGTTCATATGAAGAGAGGTCTGTTTTTAATGATTTCTGAACAGGGCTTAATTCCATTAGTCTACAATGGATAGTAGGCGAGTCTTCCAGAGAATATTAAAGGGAATAAGGCCATTAGAAAAATTAACAGAGGAGGAAAAGTATAATTGTATTATTCAAGCCTATGAAAATGTATAATAAGCATCATGGCAGAGTGGGTGAGAGAGATTAAAATTAGTTAGATGAGTACTGTGAAATAATAAAAATAAGCACTACCTGAACACCATTGGCATTGACAAAATCACCAGCATCAATTGCAAAAGGCAGCTTTACTTGTAACAGCTTTTATCTACCTTTAAATAACCTTTAAACGACAAACGACAAGCAACAACATATCCCTATCTCAGGTCCTTGGGAAGGATTCAATGTGTGGATAAAAATGTCAAATCCAGCTCAACAAATCAGATTAATAGTAATACGAACTCTCCAAACTACATTACATAGATAGGATCCTTAAATAAAGGATTTTTTCTTTTCTCACTTTCTACTGCTTCTGAGGTAGACAGACACCTAGACAGACACATACTGCTCTGATTTGTATCAAGCAGTATGCATAAATAATATTTTACATAGCACAGTGTATGTGTATACCCTGGGCTGAGATTCTGCAGGATTTCCAGATCCAGAGAGACATGCATGTGCTGACCAATGAACCAGATGTTGTGGTAGTAGACAAGGAGCAGAAGTCAGCAGTCGTGGTAGATATAATAATGCCAAGTTAAAACAAAATCAAGAAGAAGGAGTATGAGAAACTAGAAAGGTACCAGAGCCTGAAAGAGGAACTAGAGACTATGTGGAAAGAATAGGCCAAAATGATCCCAATGAGGCTGTGACACTAGAGCTGCACAGAACTCTTACATTCCCAAGCCTTTTATAGAGGTCCCTAAATTGAGAAAGACACATACTACCCGTGGGGATGAGGAGATAAATTTTATAATAAAAAGAGAATAATGAGGGCAAGAAACATGTCTTTTATAACTGCTCCAACTGCATCTGTTGTAGCTGTCTGATGCCTAGGCAGGATGGGTCCCTCCTCAGTTACAGGGATAGACAAATTTTGTTTTCGGTTCTGATATCTTTTAAATATCTTTTTAAAATCACAACCTAAATTATGATGTTTAGTAACATAGATTTAAAAAAAAATCATGGTAAGAAATTTGCCTCAGGTTAACTGTCAATAATAACTCAGGTAGCTGGTCTATGGATAGTTATTTACAATAAGTGGGCACATGGCTGTCTTTGATAGAACCACAAAGTATGTTACTACGAAAGAGTTAAAAAGATATTCAAAGATGTTCAGATGTGCTGTAGGCAGTACAAGTAGTTGCCTAGGGCAACAAAACATTTAGAGACTATTTATTTTATCAGTTTGTTGTATGATAGATTATGTGCTATAGAGGGAGGCTGTTTTAGCTTCTTCAGAAGCAGTAGAAACTCTATATTCAGCCTATTTTTTTTTAGCCCTTTCCTAAATGAGTGACATCCTTCAGAGTACCCAAATAGCAAAATGTATGAAAATGCATTAAGCAGTACTGTATATCGGATTATTTCATTTATGGAACAATGGCATATTCCATTAGGATATTTCTAAAAAAGATATTGTGTTTGGAAACAACTGGGAAACAGGAACTGTATGCTAGAATGATGGTATTGTTATTCAAGCAGAAAATATAAGGCATCTGAAATACTCCATTTTGATTGCTAGAGCTTAATATTGCTGTCAGTCAATAACCTAGCATAATTTTTCAGTGTTACATTTTTCCTGGAAAGAGAAAGAAAAAAAAAACACTGGTTGCATACCTGTAAACTCGCCTATTATTCTTCAGTCTTTAAAAATATACTATATAATACATTTCAGAAAAAAAAACAGAAGAGCGATCAAAAGATACAGTGAATTGTTTGTAGCTCGTGGTAATTGATAAGAGGTGATATTAAACTCCTGTAGTTTTCATTTTATTTAGATTATTCCTTTAAATGTCTTCATATTGCAGTGTATTTATTTGTGAAATGGGGGAATCGATCACATATATGGGTCAACTATACGGGTCAACAGACTAATCTGTTCAATAATCTTTTTTTGTTCTACAATTCTGCTGATTAAAAAACAATGTATCTAGTGCAACTACTCCGTTGAATAAATCAACAATAGCAACATATAATTTCAGTGACCAGAATGACTAGAATTGGACTAGCAGGAAGCAAAATATAAATAGTAAAAATAAAAACAGATATAGCTATACCACCAATGCTACCAAATCACAGAAAATTCTATAAATAATAGAATAGAATGAAACAGAACTGGTCAGAGAGCTACAAAGAATGACAATAATTTTTTAAAAAATCTAATGGCCTACATTCAATACAATACAAATGCACACGGAACAATAGGGTTTTTGTTCCTCACAAATCTCCCTTCCCAGATATGATCCAGCTGTCCAGAGAGAATTCTGTGCTCCAGATAGGACTAAGCCACTGGGCAATGTGGCTTAGAAAAAGACATGCCACTGGGCAATGTGAACTTCAACTGACGCAATGTCATGATACAATATCATAATCCAGAATGTTAATGTCTATAAAACAACATCAGTCCTTTTATTTTATTTTTATTTTGGAAAGATCCCGCAAATGGATGTCTTGTATTGTTTTTCATCTAACTGACATCCTTAATAGCATACAGTATATCACCAAATATCTGTTTTCATTTAATTTATTTCTATAGTTTAGTTTAGTTTAGTTTAGTTTAGTTTAGTTTAGTTTAGTTTAGTTTAGTTTAGTTTAGTTTAGTTTAGTTTAGTTTAGTTTAGTTTAGTTTAGTTTAGTTTAGTTTAGTTCAGTTTATTAGTTTTGTATGCCGCCCACTCCTGGACTCCGGGCGGCTTACAATAAAAAGGGAAGGGGGATAAATAAGACAATACAAAATTTAAAATACAACAACATTCACAATTAAAGTGGGGCTGGATACTTCAACAGCCCCAGGCCAGCCGGAACAGCCAGGACTTAGTAGCTTTACGGAAGGCCGGGAGGGTAGTAAGGCTCCAGATCTCAACGGGGAGGTCATTCCAGAGGGCCGGAGCTGCAACAGAGAAGGCCCTCCCCCGGGGGGTCGCCAGCCCGCATTGGCTGGCAGAGGGAATCTGGAGAAGGCCTAGTCTGTGCGATCGAATCGGTCTTTGGGAGGTAATTGGCAGGAGGGGGTCTCTCAGGTAACCAGGTCCGATGCCATGCAGGGCTTTAAAAATAACAACTAGCACCTTGAAGCGTGTCCGGAGACCAATGGGCAGCCAGTGCAGCTCGCGGAGGATAGGTGTAACGTGGGTGTACCTAGGTGCACCCACAATCGCTCGCGCGGCTGCGTTCTGGACTAACTGAAGTCTTCAAACGCTCTTCAAGGGCAGCCCCATGTAGAGCGCATTACAGTAATCCAGTCTTAAAGTGATGAGGGCATGAGTGACTATCCGAAGGGCTTCCCGGTCCAGGTAGGGTCGCAATTGGTGCACCAGGCGAACCTGGGCAAAGGTCCCCCTGGTCACAGCCGACAAGTGATGTTCTAACGTCAGCTGTGGATCCAGGAGGACTCCCAAATTGCGAGCCCTCTCTGAGGGGTGAATGCTTTCACCCCCCAGGCTAAGGGATGGAGTAGCTGGACCATTTTTGGGAGGGAGCATCAATAGCCACTCAGTCTTGTCAAGATTGAGTGCAAGCTTGTTCATTCCCATCCAGACCCTAACAGCCTCCAGGCACTGGCACATCACTTCTACTGTTTCACTGAGTTGGCACGGGGCGGACAGATACAGTTGCGTGTCGTCTGCATATTGGTGATATTTAATCCCGTGCCGGCGCATGATCTCACCCAGTGGCTTCATGTAGATGTTAAATAGGAGGGGGGACAGGACCGAACCCTGCGGCACCCCATAGTTGAGGGGCCTAGGGGTCGACCTCTGTCCTCCGACCAACACCGACTGCGACCTGTACGAGGTAAGAGGAGAACCACCAAAGAACGGTACCTCCCACTCCCACCTCCCGCAACCGTCACAGAAGGATACCATGGTCAATGGTATCGAAGGCCACTGAGAGATCAAGGAGCACTAGGATAGAGGAGTGACCCCTATCCCTGGCTCGCCAGAGATCATCGATCAGTGCGACCAAAGCAGTTTCCGTGCTTAACCAGGCCTGAAACCGGACTGAAAGGAATCCAGATAATCGGTTTCATCCAAGGACCGCTGGAGTTGAAAGGCCACCACTTTCTCAACAACCTTCCCTATGAAGGGGAGGTTGGAGACTGGACGATAGTTACTTAAAATGGCTGGGTCCAGAGAAGGCTTCTTCAGGAGGGGTCTCACCACCGCGTCTTTTAGGAGGAGCGGGAAGGATCCCTCCCGGACAGAGGTAATTTGGAAGCTGTGTCATTTGGAATTGGGACAGCTAGTTTTCTTTAAATTCTTCGTATCAATAAAAATATTAAGGGAATGAGACTAAATATTTTAATCTATTTTATTTTGTATGTTTATTTATTTGGAAGGCTCTAGTCAAACTTATTTCCAAATTAGTGTACTAGAATTTCAAACTAGCTGCTTCTAATGTAAGTTGAAAAAGGTGGTATACCCTGTTTCTTTCACAGCATTTAACCACTTTATCCACATTAGTTTATCCTAAGATAAACCATTTATCGCCTTAAATGGAAACCCCCAAATGTGCTGAATTTCCAAGAATTTCTTTTTCCAGGAAGAAAACAGAGACAATATGGACAGAATGGGAATTTTATCTGCTCCTTCGGTCTTTGTAGATTAATACAAATTTAGAGGAAATGATACATCATTCAGTACAGCACTCCATTGGTATTACCTTTATGATATATTGAAGAAGTAGAGCAAAACTAGCCTTGGGGGATTGCTCTTTTTAATTATCTCTACAATAATTTTCTTTAAATAAATTTATTATAATGCAACACAAGTCTATAAAGCATATACATATGTGAGGTTCTGTCTAATCAAGAAAAAAGAATCAAGTTCATATAAAGTTTCTTTAAAATATAACAAACGTGTTTTAAAGTAGTATGCATATATGTATAATTATCTTGTCCTCTGTATTCCTTAGCGTTGGGTTATATCATAATATATGATCTTACTTCTTTTATATATAAAAATATCTGAAAGTTTTGAGTTTTTTATACTGAAGGAGTATATGAATCAATATGAATCAATACTGGCTTCTGCTTGTATTATTGTATACTGTATGAAATTAGTTATTTTCTAGCATAGCAAATTGTAAACTTAATACTGGACTGCAAATGTTATCTCACTGCTGCATCTCACTTCTGTTCTTGGCTTCAAAGCTTGGCACATTCTTGAAAGCTGGTAGAAGAAATTCTTACACGGGAATATCAAAATGTATAGATAAAGGAACCAAACTAAGGCGTTTTCCTGGCTCATAAATCCTTAAAGCATTCTGCCCAAAAACAACTTGGCAAACTGGGGCTGCTACCCCTTACACAAGGCTATAGTAATACTCCAGTGGTGGGTTTCAAAAAAGTTTAGAACCTATTCTGTAGATGTCACCTGTTTTGTGGGAGTGGTTCGGCGGTCATGTGACTGGGTGGGCGTGGCTTAGCAGTTGTGTGACCGGGTGGGCGTGGCCAAGTTGGAAAATGTGGTGAAACTCACTTAACAACGCTTTTGCTTAGCAACCAAAATTTTGGGCTCAATTGTAATCATGAGTTCTCTTTCTTCCTTCCTTCCTTCCTTCTTTTCTTTCTCTTCCTTCCTTCCTTCTTGTGTCTCTCTCCCCCAATTATTTACTTTCTTTCTCTTCCTTCCTTCCTTCTTGTGTCTCTCTCCCCCACTTATTTTCTTTCTTTCTCTTCCTTCCTTCTTTCTTATCTCTCTCTCTACAACTTTATTTCTCTTTCTTTCTAACCCACCGAGCTGTGCAATTCACAGCTAGCCCAGGAGCAGTAGCTGCCACCGCCAACCACCCTGTGCCGCCATCGCTCACTGCCACTCAGGCAGGAGGCCAGGCACACAGAGGGGTCATGGCAGTAGCGACAGCAGCCGAACGGGCAATGGAGGGGCTTTCTCGCACGCCTTTGGAGAAAGCAAGAAGGCGTGTGGGAAAGCCCCCCTGCCTCTCAGAGGCAGGGCGATTGGTGAGCCAGCCAATCAGTGAGTGGCGGGCAGGGAAAGCATGGTGCAGATGGGCAGGGTAAGCGAGTGAGGGGGGGGCGGGTGGGAGGGAGCGTTCCGGTACTGTCCCACTGGACGAACGGGTTCTAAAAGGTATGGTAAATTTGACAAGCCCCTTCTGGTGTACTGGTGCGAACCGGGAGCAACCCACCCCTGGAATACTCCATAGATAAGGTAGACAGAGACAGGAGCTTGAACAAAAGAATGTGTTAAAGATCATGTTGGTAACGAATCTTTGTCTCTGATTGTATAAACTTTGTTTCTATCTGCCTAAAATGTATATAATACTCTGAGCCACTCTTCCAGGGTGTGGTTATTCCTTATATGCATTTGTTTGTATGTTTTGGATATAGTTTTGTCATCCATTTTTTGCTATGGCCATAAATAAAAGCTGATACCTTTTGCAAGCGTTGTCTCAAGTCTCACTCTCTTTGGCATTTCAGTGGCTCGGGGAAAATTGCTGGAACCTTACAATACATTATTTCGAATTATTCCTATATTGTCTTTAAAGAATTGCCTTTTGAAATTGTTATTATAGCTGATATTTTTCAAACTGAATACTCTGTATAAAGATCAAGGTCTAGTGGATAGATTAATTTCACCTATAGTTATCTCTTTACATTTAAGATTCTTGAATGGGAGCATATTTAAAGGAACACTTATGTTTGGATTTGATTCTAGTAAGGAAAATAAGATTTCTAAAAATGCTGATAGAAAAGAAATCACTTTCTTTAGTGATTTTTAAGGATGTTAGCACTTTTAAATGAAAGTCAATTGTTCCTTCTACAAATTTTCAGTTAAATAAATCAAGAAGCAAATAAAATAAATTTCAGAACACATGTATCAGGAGAAATTTAATTTTTTTAAAATTAATTGACAAGCACAGACAAATGTATTTTTAATAAATTGAAAGTAAAACAAAAAAGCAATCATTTTGTTGTTGTTTTTTTAGAGCTAGCTTTAATAGTTTCATGTTGTCTGCATACAGATGCATGTAACCACAAGTTAGGCCTAATGCAAATGTGTAGTACAGTTCCCCCATCACTAATGCACAATTTGAAATGCTGAGGATGGATGTCTTTGGCTTAGTCTCTTTTAGAACTTAATTTTTCTATATACCCTATGGCAATATAGTATTTATGTTTAGGAATTACAGACAAATGCCCTTAACTAGATTCCTAGAATCTAGTTTCATTTTCTTCCAGGCATTTGAGTCTAATTCATGCATATAATAATGGGTCTTACTGTCTTCTGGTTTTGGACTCTTATGACTTATGTTGATAGAGGTCTCCTACTTTTCCTCTGTTTATGATTTTTTGTTAGATTTATATTCCACTTAAGATAGTGTATACAGAACTCTTTTGCTTTTTATTTCTTCACAACTATTGTACTACCAAATAAAATAGTTTGGGGTGAGAGATAATAACTGGCCCAAAATCACCCATTGAGATTCTGTGACTGAAGGAGGACTTGAACCAGGGGTTTCCAACTTTCATTTCAACAACTTAATCATGATACCACACTATACTGGCTCCCAATGCAAATCTCTAGATTTACAACAACTGTCAAAATCCTGAGAATCTGAATTGCCTGAATGTAGAATGTTGTAAATTCTTTAGATGTCATATTATGTGATAGGTAGTTTAGATGTGGTTGTATGTTAGCACATTTGCTTAAAAACAAAAGTAGAAAGTTGTAGATTGTAAAATTTTGAAGTGTAACTATGATACTCAAGCAACATCATCTGAGAACCAGTTTGATATAAATGGTTAAAAACCACTAGAATAGAGGTTAGGATATTCTGAGATCAGGGACATGCAGTCAGGGGAGGCAGGACCTCACCACTGTCATCATGAAAAGAAAAAAAAATGCAAATGGAAAAAGGCTGAGGTAGTTGCTGCCAGAGTCACAGTGGATGACTCTGCTTAGTGCTTAACTGTTTAAAAAAGCCTCTTAAAAAAGTGCCCTCTACATTTAGTCTATCTTTATGATCACTCGAGCAGAGTTAAACAAGGGTTAAAAGCCGAAAAATTCCTTATGTAGATGAGGCACGTGGTTCTCTCGCCTCCTCCTGTAGAGGGCACTTTTTTTAGAGGCTTTTTAAACAGTTAAGCAGAGTCATCCATTGGGTACTCTGGCAGCAGCTAATCCAGCCTGACCTCAGCAATTCTTGCCTTTTTCCTTTTACATTTTCATCATGGCAGACAAGAGCAGAGTTGAAATCCTCTGTGAAACAGCTGGAAAAGGTATGTGGGTCGGAGGGAGGGGGAGGAATTCAAAATTAATGTAATTTGTAAGTAATTGTATTATTGTAAGTAATGTGTGTGTGTGTGTGTGTGTGTGTGTTTTACCCGCCTCTCCTGGCGCGCAGGCTGGCACTTTTTTTTATATTTCAGAACCATTCCCATAAATAAACGCATTTATTTGGCAGTAGGAAACCCCACAGCTGGGAAGTGTCTGAGTTGAAGTTGGCAACCCAAAACTGTTAAAGCGAGGAGGCTGACCATTCAGCAGGCATGTTTATAATCATTTTCCATTTCCTATCTAAGGGGAACCACTTTAAGTGTGGGGTGTCTTCATTAATATAATCTGCCCCTGTCTCCTTCTGATGCTGTTTTATAGGAGAGGGGAGAAAGATGGGTTCTCCCTTGGTGTGGTAGAGCTCTTCCGAAAGCCCTGCCGCTGTGTCCACCTTAGAGGGATCCTGCCTCTATGTCGGACAGAGCCCTGGGGCTTTCCGGCTTTTGGGATGCCTCTATGTCAGACACGGTGCCGGGGCTTTGGTGGGGCTTTCGAAAAACCCCTGCGCTGTGTCTGCCATAGAGGCCCCACCAAAGACTCGCCAAAGACCCGGCGCTGTGTCCGACATAGAGGCGTCCCGTCTATGGTGGACACAGCGCCAGGGCGTCCGAACACCCTGCCTCTGTGTCCACTTGCCTCACCAGCCATAAACCTCACCACACGTCACTGTCTGAGGTTTAGTCCTGCCTTAGGCAGCAAAGCTAGCTGGGTGACCAGTCACCCCCTCTTATACTCAGAAAGAAGGTAATAGCACTTCCAAAAATCTTGCCAAGAAAAGGAGGCCAGGCTGATTCCAAGAAACAAGGTTAATTGGATGGCTCATATGAGGAACATTCTATAAACTAACCCTGTAATAAATTGTTAAGTAATAACATGATTTATCATAAATTATTGTTTGTGTGATAATTTCCCCAAATCTGAAGGAAAATCTGAAGTTCAGTAAATGAAAAGAATTAATTTGTGGTTCTTAACCTGAAAATATCATTTGGGATAATTAGGAAAGTAAAAGATTTCTTTTTTCCCCCTTAGGTAGTGTTAGGAATGTAATCTAACAGTTGGGTTGGCAATATATAAATCATGTAACAATGCTATACCTGTTTCCTTAAATCATACTATAAAATGTGATTGGTTGCTGTTTTCCTCAATCGGCCATAAAAGGGAGTGGCTGTTAGCTCTTTGTTTGTTAGATGCTGGGCTGATCTGATCTGAGTGTTTTGGAAGCTGGCTGTTAGAAAGTGCCATGAGCTATTCTAAGTTTTTGCAACTGCTAGCAAACTTTGAGTACTGAACTGATTATATGATACAGGACTATGTTATTTGGATTATCCCTTAACTGAAAGACATTGATGACTGACCGTCTTATCCGTGTATGACTTGGACTGTTTGATGGACTCTGATACCTCTATTTCCACGAAAGTAAAAGCCTATTTAAACTGCAGTGTCTCTGTATGCTGGTTTGTGTGTTCTCCAATACAACTCTCACAACGCTTCTCTGAACGCACTCGCTCTCCCAACAGGAAGCTTACCTAACAGGTAGTTACAGTTCTCAATGTATCAAAAGTAGTATTTTTTAGAAAAGACGTTGTCCAGGTCAGAAGAAAAGAGCAAAATGCATTCTTCTGGAATCATCTCATTTGAATACATTATCCCCAAAAATTGAATAGTCATTTGTTTCAGGAGAAAAATGTTTATAGAAATGGTAGACATTTTTCTAGTATGCCATAAACTGTTACTCTTAATAAGATTTCTCTAAAATTTCAAGAGGGACACAAAGTAATATTTTAATACTTTCAAACAAGGTCAGCACAATCTGTATGACTTACCACTAAAAACAAAACTGTTCCAATTAAAATTGAGATAGTCCCAAAAAGTTTGTGTTTGTTTTGTTTGATATTGTTTGATATCAACACAATGTTGCTATTGTATCTCTGAAATTAGTCTTGGAATACACATTTAAATTTTCAACTGAATATTATTTGAGATACCAACTCTTATCTGTGAATAAAATCATTGGGTATAGAAAATAGTTTCATTATATATACCTTATACGTATGCTTACATAATATGAAATCAAATATTTTGCAAAGATGAGAGACTATTGATATAATAATCCCTTATTAAAAGCAATCATGAAAAGAAAATAATACTTTTATAATTGTGTTTTTTGTTTTCTTATACTGTTGTAAAATGGCAACAAGAAAGTGTGAAGGTGACAAGTGTGCAACATGTCTCAGTGTGAATATGTTTGTGTGCAGCTAAAAGTAAGCCAGTTGTGTGAATTTGGGCCAGTCAGTTTCTCTCAGCCCTAGGAAGAAGGCAATGATAAATCACTTCTGAAAAATCTTGCTAAGAGAAGTGCAGGGACTTGTTCAAGTAATCTTCAAGAATTGGACATGACTGAATGGGAAAAAAGGATGCGACATTGGAGAATTGGGCTAGCAGGAATAGCCTAGTATATCTGCTTAAGTAGAAGCAGTTCTGAATTGCCGAGTCTCAGCATTTTCTGAACACAGCTAAGTCATTAGCCACATTATGTTGAAAAAGTAAAACATTTTCATCCATTAGAATTACAATTGAGATGATGTAAAAAGAAAGAAATGGATCAACTTACGTTAATTAATTCAATATCCCATATTTTCTTTGC
The DNA here is from genome assembly GCF_009769535.1 of Thamnophis elegans. Lineage (NCBI taxonomy): Eukaryota > Metazoa > Chordata > Lepidosauria > Squamata > Natricidae > Thamnophis > Thamnophis elegans. The sequence goes on along the minus strand of NC_045547.1, from coordinate 36,268,099 downwards.
AAGGTCCATTGATGTATAGCCATTTATCAAAAAGGGCTTGATATAATCTCCCAGTTCCAGAGAATCTAGCCATTCTGCTACAGAGGTGGGGTTATAGCCATCACTGCCTGTCTGTTTCATCTGAAATATAAAAATTCAAAGTAATTTTGAAGTGCATTATCATTATTAGATTTGTTGTAATAAATAAAATAAAAAGAACATTATATCATAATATTTAAATTAGAAAAATACTAAAATGTACCTCTAATACAGTGTTTCTCAACCTTGGCCACTTGAAGATGTCCGGACTTCAACTCCCAGAATTCCCCAGCCAGCATTCGCGGACATCTTCAAGTGGCCAAGGTTGAGAAACACTGCTCTAATATAATACTCTTTAAATTTCTTCAAGGGAGGCTATTTGTAATATGCCTCTAAATTGCATGACTTTGTGCCACATGGGGGGAATTACAGTTAGTTTGGATATGGAATTGATGAACACAAACATACATACACATAAAAGAGTTCATGGTAGGCAGCTGAAAGAAGTTTTCGTCTTCCCTTTCCTGTGTATGTTGTCAAATACATTGGCAAAATAATATGTCTTTTTACAGGTAGTCTTCAACTTTCTATATGGAGTCTGGGAGATCACCTTTGAAAGGTGGAAGAAGAACTAGCCAATCCACCCTGAGGCCTCCATACAGAAAAGTTATTTAATGCCATCCCAGAAGCAGGGACCATTTTGAGAGCGAACACAGTTCTTAGATTGTGAGAAATGTGATCATTTCCAAAATGGAACCCATTTCTGCAACAGCACCACACTCCACACAGCCTCTCTATAGCAAGGCTCTGTGGTGGCTTGGCTGCTTCTTCCTGAAGGCAATCTTCAGAAAGGAATGGGAGGAACGAGTGAGACTCAGCAAGAAAAGAAGCAGTCCCATGGCCTCTGGGGACCATGCAAGACTGGAAGCAGATCACTAAATGACTTGGGGTGAAGGAGGTTGCAATGCAGGCCTAGGCCTGCACCAGGTCTCCCAGGACATCCTCAACTCCTTAGGTCCCTGTACTCCACTTAAAACCTACATAGTTGATTAATGATTGCAACAGGGAAAGCACAATTTTTGATAATTAAGCAAGATAATGACATGAGCAACTCACTTAACAACAGCCATGACTTACAACTGGCAGGATTCATTATGGTCATAAGTTAGGTACTACATGTACTTCTTACATGCAGACATTTCTATCCTTAATTTATTTGCTTATTTATTTAAAACATTTACATTCTGCTTAAATCTCAATTTTATTTACAATAAACATTTTACTATAAAATAAAATCCCTTTTTATGTGTTTGTCTAATCTTACATTTTTGTTTCTTTAGCAATGGCAATAGCAGTTAAACTTATATACTGCTTCATAGGGCTTTCAGCCCTCTCTAAGTGGTTTACAGAGTCAGCATATTGCCCCCACAGTCTGGGTCCTCATTTTACCCACCTCGGAAGGATGGAAGGCTGAGTCAACCTTGAGCCGGTGAGATTTGAACCGCCGAACTGCAGCTAGTAGTCAGCTGAAGTGGCTGCAGTACTGTACTCTAACCACTGTGCCACCTCGGCTTGATTCTTTCCCCCCTTAGAAGAGAATATATGTGGGTGAGGATTGAACCATGGAGTCCTTAGTGCTCTTTGAGCTCGGTTGTTTGCTTGCAGACATTTTCTTACCTGGATGGTAGGTAACGTCTTTGTGGTAGAAGAAAGCAGGGTTTGCTCTCTATTTATATACAGTAGCTTGCCCAGTCAGTGTTGGTGGGGGTATGGTTTTCACTTTTGTAGCTCCTTGATTTATTTATTCATTAATAAAATTTATTGGCCACCTAGTGGTCTCCCCATAAAATAATTCTAGGCAACTTACAGTCATAAAATATATCTATATTACAATGTAAATAAATTAAAAGCAAAGATTAATCTTTAAGGATACAGGGGGAGGGCAGGGATAGAATGGGGAGGTTTTACTTGATCAACCCCTATCACTGTGCGTTTCACCCATTGAGGCCCAGGCCAATTGGCAGATCCAGGTCTTTTAAGTCCTTATGAAAGGGGCCAACCTCACATTGGGGAACAAGATGTTCCAGAGGGCAGGAATAATAGCAGAGAAGGACCCCACCAACCAGAACAATTATGCTGATGGGCCCCATAGCATGCCTCCTCTGCTGGCATGAGTGGGATGGACCAATCCTAATGGAGTGGGATCCTTCAAGTAATGTGTACTTACGCCATGAAGGGCTTTAAAGGTGATTAGCAACACCTTAAATTGTACCCAAAAGCAGATTAGCAACCAATGTAGCTCACAGAGTAGTGGTACAACAGGGGCCAACCCCAAACTGTCTGAACCACTGGCCTCCGCACTAGCTATAAACTGCAAATAATCTCCAAGGGTAGCCCCATATACAGTGCATTGCAATAGCCTTTTGGTCTTTTTGTTTTTGCTTTTAGCTTTTTTATTGTTTCTTTGGAAATGTTGTGCAAATGTTGTTTATCTCTAGGTGCCTGTTGATGGCTGACTTATCTGTATACTATCTGTATTTCTTGAAGTTATTTCCTCATATTTTTTTATTTAGCTTAGTCTAGATGTTGACAGTTTCCCAATTGAAATTATGGTTGAGTCTGTCCATGTGTTAAAACATTACGATGTTTTCATGTCTTGTGACTACTCACTGTAGATGCACTCTGCTAGTTTCTGTCTGTTTGTACTACATATTGACTGTTACAGTCCTTACATTGTATGTAGTAGTTGATTTCTGTATTTTTATTATATATTTTTTTTATTTTTGAATAAACACAAACAGACAAAACACAACAAACACCACAAAAATATCTTCCATTACAAATTGTAAAGAGTGTGTCAATTGGTTACAAAGAGCTTTCATGCATCCCTTCCACAATCATCACCTACAATCATATCAAGTTATATGTTTTAAATCAAATATATTTATATATATTACAATCAGCATACCTCAATCTTCATATGATTATGATTGTTTTTACGTCCCTTTATTTAAAATATTCCAAAATTTAAAGCAAAACCACATGATGGCATTCCGTTATCTATTTTCAATATCATCCAGCAACATTACATCTTTATGACACTTTCTAAATAAAAATTAATTATGTTTAATAACAAAGTTTCGAGACCTCCTTTCTTAATCACTGTTTACAATTTATATCCAATTTCCCTTTTATCATGTCAATACAAATATTACATTATTATCATTATCAATCATTGATTTAACAATATCCATCATCATTGGTTTCTGTTTTTTTCTTCTTCAGCTAGTGGGTCTTTTAATTTACTTAAAGTTTGGAGAGATTTAGTGGGTTTGCCTGTTATAGTAATGCCGTGTGGTTTTAATAGTCTGTTGGCTTTTTCAGAGATGTTTCTCATGTATGGCAGTGCTAGCTGATGACATAGGCTTCTTTCTGCTTTCCTGTAAATGTTTATCAAAAAGTGCCTGACCAGAGGCATGCTTCCAAGTGTTGTTTGGGAGATTGCTTGTCCAATAATTGTTTGTTTATAGTACTGATGCTCTTTTAGACTTACATTTACTTCTGTTAAACAATGAGTTCCTCTTGTGCAGTACAACAGTATGGGGATAATATCGAACTTGTGTTCATGTGTCCAAGAAGATGTTTATGTATGCATTTATACACATGGATAAGATTTTATGTGATAAAATAATATCAGGATTTATACATGCATGTATATAAATATTAAAGAAAATTGTTTACATGAAAGTATTGACGTACTCTATGTGTTTAGGTAAACATGTTTATGAAAGAATGATGAATATGTGTATGATCACTAGCATATGTTCATTGATAGTACAAAACAATAAATCTTTACAACACAAGAAAGTGTCAAAATTCACTATAATACTGTTCTTGCATTTCTAAAATACATTTTCTCTAGATTTGCTAAAAAAAATTATGAGCTAAAATTTCAATCTTGAAAGAATGGTTATATGAGCACAACTAGCAGGATTTCTGCTAATGACTATGTTTGGTACATCTGTGTGAGAGACAGAAGTCCTTCTATCTGATTGCCAAGTTATTTAGTGTTCTATAGAATGACAGCATAGCCTAAGTGATATGTGTCTGAATAGCAGATATGCTGCTAGGGAAGCATTTTCAGCAGTGGTGTTATGTGGCAAGGGCTGGACTCAGCACATATGTGATGAGTTACTCCATTTGGCATCTGAAGATTTAAGGCCATACATAAGGGCAGTATATAAAGACAGATACTGGGGCTACATTGTCCCTATTCAGGACATCTACAGAAGTGTAAACAAAAGTGGTAAAGGTAGTTTTTATTACTGCAGCCACTAGTTTTATTTTAAGTTTCTGGACTGCATGTAAAGGCAGGGGGTTGTTAGTTCAATTTTTGAAATGGCTGGTGTAACTACATAGACATCTAATGATAATTAATTAATAATTAATATTCAGATAAATATGATGCCATCAAGAAATGTGTCTTTACCTAGACTATTATATGGAAATTAGTATGTCAGAAGAAATATAACTTGAATTCAATAGAAACCAAGTAATTAAGAAGTGTATGTGGTAAAACAAGAAGAGACATGGTTAGGAATGGGCCCTCTAGGAATGTAGACTGACTACAAAATTACTGTACAAAGGTCTACTAAGATAGTGTGTCATACAGAGAGAAGGAATCAACCAATTATATGAAGGAAGAATGTGGGGTCAAGTAAAAGGGAAAGAGCAAGAAACTTCTGATTCATGGGGTTGAAGATAACTTGTGCAAAGCACAGCAGATATGGCCATAAATAGGGGGCCTATGAGTAGTTCAGCTCCTACAATCCTCTCTGGACAAAGAGAGGATACAGTATTGCCCAAGTTGTTTCTCCTTACAGTTGCTTCTCCCAAAGAAACAAGAAGAGTGATCTTGGGGAAGGGGGATTGGGAGACAAGGGAATTTGCCAAAATTGCTCCAGCTGCCAATTGAGCCTTTTTCAAAGTTCTCTCACTTCCCTTGCTAGCTACCATTTAACTATAAAAGAGCCGAGGTGGCACAGTGATTAGGGTGCAGTACTGAAGGCCACTTCAGCTGACTGTTATCTGCAGTTCAGCGGTTCAAATCTCATCGGCTCAAGGTTGACTCATCCTTCCATCCTTCCAAGGTGGATGAAATGAGGACCCAGACTGTGGGGGCAATTTGCTGACTCAATTTGCTAAAAATCTGTAAACCGCTTAGAGAGGGCTGAAAGCTCTATGAAGCGGTATATAAGTCTAATAAATAAATAAATTAAATAAATAAATCTAATAACTGCCTCAAAGAATTTAGATAAAAGTGGATGAGTTGTTTCTATTCTTAATTTAGGAATATGAAGATATAAAATAAACAGCAAAAAGTGAGACAACATTTTTCATACAAAAAGTTTTAAATGAGTTAAGGACTCAGAAAACATCAAAATGTTGGATTTTTACAGAGTTAAAGAGCAATTGCATCTTTGTGGGAAAAAGAAATGTTTTTTGAGATTGGAGAGGCAATACAAAAGTAACTTAAAATGACAATCAAAGATATCGTCAAGGACCAACTTCAGGTTTTTGAATTAATTATGTCAGCTATGTTGCCTCTTTTTGGAAACAGTATGTTCCCAGAATAAGATGTTACAGAACAAAATATGAACAAAATTTACCCAAGGAAAACATGATTGAGTGAGTAAGAACTTGTTATCACAAAGAGAAAACTAAAAATAACAATCTAGAGGTCAATTTGAATAATTTCTTTCTTTTTTCTTTTTGGATTTGCAAGAGAGATTGTTTAAAGCACTGAAAAAATTTCCAACAAAGATCACACAAGCATCTGACTGGATTAAAGAGGTATTATTGTATCATATGTTAATTAATATTAATATTTTAGAGATTTGTGTTACTTTTCCTGGCAAACAAATCTACCTAAGGAAACTTTTAGCAAGGAACAAAAATAAAAAATCATCAATCTATAGAAATCAAATTGAGAGCAACTGAGTTGAGGTCCCTAAAAGTCACAACATCAGCATATTTTTTTTCCCATTTTATTAAGCATTTATAGGCCGCCCTTTTCCCTGAGGGGACTCAGGGCGGCTTACTATAATAGAGGAGGGGAGTGCAGGACAAAACACAAAAAGAAAATGTGAATAAAGATAATTAGCAATAAAAAACCCAACATTCATTCAACATTCGGGAGGGGCGAGAGTAAAGTCTTATCCCCAGGCCTGACGGGATATGAAACAAAACGATTGCACATCACAGACCCATTAACTTCCTGGCTTCAATGCTTCAGGTGAAAGCCAGGTATTCCCAAAAGCCAAGAGGTTTGGGGCTAGCCGCATCTTGTGAGGAGGTTGTTTTACAAGATGGGTACTATGATAGAGAAGGCACACTTCAAGGGACCTATTGTTTTGCTGATAGGATTCAGAGTGTCTCCAGTCTGACAGAGCAAAGACCATTGGGTACATAGTTAGATTAAAAGCAATACAGTTTTTAAATTATTACTTAAAATATATTAAATATATAGAAAAGCTATTAAAAGCAGAACACATTACCATAAATGGAAAACAGAGGAATCAGGACAGTAGAAAAACAGAAAAAGCTGCATCTAGTTCAGAATGTTAACAACAAATACAAGAGCTGATAATTAGAAACAATGTCAGTCTATTTACAGGATACTCTATTTATAAGGCTGTTTCTGAAAATCTTTTCCAAAATATTGTGTTTTTTTTTAAAAAAACTTTCCCAAGTATTCTAATACCGCCCCCCCCCCATGGTGCTAGATTTGTGCACATAAATAAGGAATAACTTCTCTCCTGCCTTTCTCCATGTGGAAATATGATTTTCATCATGCATCTAGATATTGAGTAGATTAAGATATATTCAGCAATGAATCTGATGAATCATTATTTTGTTTGGATTAAAGAGTCTAAAATTACTGAAATCTGGGGAACATGTCAAATAGGATGAAAAATATTCCTTTGTTTAAGAGTGCACATAGTTTGGTCAATAGAAAAATTAAGATTTTTGGAACAGAGGACTGGACAAGGAATATTTGTACATCAGAAAGCAAGACATGGTGATATTAAATTAGCTATTGCATCTAGATATTGAGTAGATTAAGATATTTTCAGCAATGAATCTGATGAATCATTATTTTATTTGGATTAAAGAGTCTAAAATTACTGAAATCTGGGGAACATGTCAAATAGGATGAAAAATATTCCTTTGTTTAAGAGTGCACATAGTTTGGTCAATAGAAAAATTAAGATTTTTGGAACAGAGGACTGGACAAGGAATATTTGTACATCAGAAAGCAAGATATGGTGATATTAAATTAGCTATTGGAGGAATTCACTGGACAAATCAATAAATACACAACAATATTATTTGGGGGGAAATGCATCTTCATTGAATCGCAAAAATATTAAAATCATAAAACATTTAATTTTAACAACAAGAAGGATACCTTTGGAAGAAGCTGAATTGCCTGTAGAATCCTTTGCCTGTGTCCAGAATTAAGTATTCCAATTTCCAAGAGATCCTGATCCTCCATAACATTGCTTCCCTAAAGTGAACAACAAATAATATTGATAGATATTTTAATACTTTTTAAAAAGTAATAATATTACATTTCAAATTACATAGTCCCTAACTATGTAATTGATATTTAACATCAAGCTAAATAATTATAGATTAAATCCTGATTAATTATCTCAAGATAGATTGAAATGAAAAGAAGTTTGCAAGTTATTTTCAGAAGCAAAAAATAAGAAACATTACATTCACAATAGCAGTAATTACTTGAAAGTTATTCACGTTGTCAATAATTCTCTTGAAATAAAAACAATTCTTTCAGGGCCAAAAATAATTTGAAGGCTGCTTGTACGACATTCTTTCAAACAAAAAAAAAATGATTGCAGTTATATTCGTCTGAGCATTTTGAGCAATAAAGGAATGGTCTCCCCAACATCATATATATGGGAAAACCCTCATAAGTGTTTGAAATCTGTAAACCACTTGATTATCTATTTCCATGTCAGCAGTTCATCTCTGATACAACTCAAAATTTTACTTTTTTATAACTGATTTCCAAGCCAATCTCCCTGCATTATTGTATAAAACACATTAACAGTCAATTATTATGAATAAAGCAATTTGGAAGATCAAAGTGTCATTTATAAAAGTAACACATCATGTTGTTTTTGTTAATCTGAAACAAAAGCAGAGATGGAATGCAATCTTGTTTTCTTCCCTTCCTAGTTAATATAGCATTTGATAGACAACCTTGGGTGCAACATCTGACTTTCAAAAGATGACTTTATCATTCTAAAGATTTCAAGTAAGATGTACTGATCAATTGACAATGCTCCCAATCCCCCTCTTATGTGTGAGGTGCAATCAAATTAAAATGTATAAAAGTTATATATTACAACCTTTAAGCGTTGGTCAGTGATAGTTCAGACTCATTTAAATTATGTTTATTCTACTAGAGTCTTTAGAAAACTTGTTTACTTCACTGAGTTTGCAATTTCTACAACATATAGAAACCTTTATCATAAGATGGTGACTGTGTAATCAAGGCTGTAAAACTGGGAATAAATGTATGATAACTTTACAGGCAAATACGAACATGCTTTTTGTTCCTTAGGTTCCCATATCTGTTATGCAGGAAAGTAGGTACTTGGCATTAAATAGCTGCCAATGACTATATTATGAATTTTAAACATAGTAATCCTGTAAATCCAAACTACATTTATCTCTGGCCAATATTACAATATACAGTATGTACTGCATTTTTGAAAAGGGGATAAGATTCAAGAATGAAGAAAGGTCCAAAAATAGAAAAAATATATTACTTTGCAGAGCATTTTGCTTGCTTATAGCTGCTGTACTGTCCAGCTCTTCATCTTGCCATCCCTCCAACAATGGAGAATCACATGTTAGTTCAATGTTTCTACTGGTAGAGAGCAGCAAAACCTGATTCTTCATGCATAACTTAAATTACAGTATCTAGAGCCATTCAAGTAGGTTTCAGGATTCAACTTTGGTTATACTTGCTGATGAACCTGAGGCATAGATTAGATGGGCACATCGCCCCTTCTACTCCTTGAACTCTCAGTGGCTTCAATACAATTGCCACAGTATCCTTCTGGACCACCTGTGGGGGTCGGGAACCACCATTTTACAATGGTTCTCTTCCTCTTCCTCCATGGCTAGTTCCTGTCAAAGTTGGTGGGGTCCTTTAAGCTTCCCGTCATTCGTGGGTTACACCAGGTTCAATATTCTTTCTATTCCTGCTTAACATCATATGAAGCTGGGGCTCTTCTTGGATACAGAGATCTTTCTTGAAGAAGAGGTGGCATATATGACTAGGCAACCTTTGCACAAGTCCATCCAATGTGCCAGTTCCCTGCATCACCTTTCCCTACATCAGGAGGCCCTTCCAACAGTCACCCATGCTCTAGTCACCTCACAGCTTCATTAGTGTAACACACTCTGTGTGATAATGCCATTAAAAACCACTCAAAAGTTCCAACCAATTCAGAATGCAGTGTACAGGTAGTAATGAGCATTCCTTGGTATGAATACAAG